>NW_026998322.1:694466-1388933 GCF_035044405.1 Drosophila montana
TTCATTTGAAATAAGGGCTTATCTCGTTTCCAGATAATATGTAATTATGTGTGTTTTTTGTGAATGGTGCTGATAACAAAACATGCACAATTTATGTTTCTCGTATTTGATGTGTGGAAATAACTCAATGATTTACTTCGAAATCAGAACGAGCTTCCGAAAAGTAACTACTTAAATTACCATTAAAGGCAGCAATATTTAGTTAACATTTCACTCTTTCATTTGCAGAACAATTTGCTTATTTAAAATGGGTCAACTCAAATTTGGAATTTAACGTGAATACCGGAGGAGAATTCTCAACATGCAAACAGGTTAATTTGAATACGAGAGCAAAGCCGCAATACCACCGAAGCTACTTAGCCCGTATTGCAAAAATAGAAGTCGTTTATATATAAAGCCAATAATGGAGGGGCTTGAGGATTCAGCTCATGCACGGCTGCCTGTGGGCAACACTACCGTTGCCACCTCTTCGGATCTGCTGGATAATGCATACAACGAAACGGATAGCAACTGGTCCACAGTGGCGAATTTTACACGACTCTTCGTCGCAGCTGCTGCGGAAGTGGCGCCCAACATTGCTAACTACACGCTTAACCTGCTGGATGTAGGCATTGCGCTGGCCACAGAGGCCACCAATGCAGAAGCTTCGACCACTACTGCGATGCCCGGCAGCAGCAGGGGCACAGAGGCTGCTTATGCGATTATGACTAACGCACGGCTGAATAGCACAACGCTCGGTCACATCAATAGTCTGCACGAGTTGTCGCCGGTGGCGGAGCAAGTGCCGGAGCATGTAATGGACCATGCACCACAGCTCTCCCGCTCCGGACTGCTGAAGGTATATGTGCTGACGGTGATGGCACTCTTCTCACTGCTGGGCAATCTGCTGACCATCTGGAATATATACAAGACTCGCATCACTCGGCGCAACTCACGCCACACCTGGAGCGCCATCTACTCGTTAATGTTCCATTTGTCGATTGCCGATGTTCTGGTCACCGGATTTTGCCTTATTGGCGAGGCAGCCTGGTGCTACACGGTGCAGTGGCTCGCCAACGAATTGACCTGCAAACTTGTGAAGCTCTTCCAAATGTTCAGCCTCTACCTGTCGACTTATGTGCTGGTGCTGATCGGCGTCGACCGCTGGATAGCAGTCAAGTATCCGATGAAGTCGCTCAACATGGCCAAGCGTTGCCATCGTCTGCTCGGCGGCACCTACATCCTATCGCTGGTGCTCAGCCTGCCCCAGGTAAGTGCCCATTTGGCTTATCTAGCTCTGAATGCCAAAACCAAAACCAATTCCAATTCCAAATCCAAATCAATTCAAATTGATTTTGCGCACATTCTCAATACTGTTTGTTCTTTATCCGGCGCTTTCAAAACATTCCGCCCGCTGAACAATTGCCAACTTATGCGGCAATTTGTCGCCTGCCATTAAGTCAAGCACGAGTCGCAGGCCAAAGGCATCGTTTGGCCCGCAGGCGGATGCTCTGTGAGCTCTTGCTCCGCCTCCATATGCGTGCCAGAGTTGGACTAATATGTTTGCTTTATGGCACGCATACGCCCCGTGGCAGCGCGCGTAAATAGTCCGAAGAAGGCGTCGGTGCGTGCTTTGGCATTAAAAGTGATTGCCTGCTGCCTGAGAGTTTGCTAAACGTTGCTTTGGGTATCGGCACACGTGCGTCCGAGTCCACATATTGAGTGCCCGCCATTCGGCCCTTCCGATCGAGTGTGTTGTGCGGCTGGCAAATAAACTTTGTGCATAAAGGGTTGGCCAATAAGAGTGGGCCCTGACCCGGATGCTGTAAGCGTTGGCGTTGACGACAGACATGAGTTATTTATTTTTTCGGCACACTTTTCAACATTCCGGCAGTCAGATTGCTCCCCTGTGCTGCTTATCTTCTCGGGTCCTTTTGCTCATCTTTAATCATAACAGTAACAAAAAAAAAAACAACACAAACGGAAAAACAAACATGTTTGACCATTTTCTTTTCTTTTATTTTGTTGTTGCTGTAATGCTTTATTTTCACACTTTTATTGCATTATTTATGTGGTGTGCCTGGTTTTGTGTCGCTTGATTGCATATCTAATTGAGTTGGCCGGCAGATTTATGGCCGGGCTGGCATTTTAATAGCCTTTGAATCTGCAAACGATATACCACGATCCGCAGATTAGTAAAGCATTCATTTCAGTCATGCGAGTTGATTGCCTGCCATGTCATAAAGGATTCCGAAACATTTATAACAGTCTATCTGAAAGGCAATATCCAATGTCCAGTCCAAAGTTCATGGCAGTTGCCAAAAGGGCTGCAAGTCCAAAAACCAAAATGAAATATTGCAATTTTTAATTTATTTTACTCTAAAAAATTCAATTCGATTCTGGATGCGGTTCACTTGTTTCATGTGTTTCTGGCTTGGCTCAATGTACCGTTTATAGTAGAAATCCGAGCTTCGGGCTTAAACCGATTCGATTCAAATCAATTTATAGATCAGCATGCCAGGGAAATATCATATCATATCATATCATATCATATCCGTATCTATCGAGTCAATAATTTAACAAAGCCGGTGCGAAAGTGGACGAACTTGATTGTTTAGCAACAGATAGTATTTTTCGTTTATTCAGTGGATTAAATCGAAACTGTGTGCAACCATTGAAATTTCATCCGAAATTTCGCGCTCATAAAAAAATAGTTGTCACTTTCCTACCATCAAGGAATAAAGCAGCAGGATGATGGCAATTGTATGAGTGGAGCGTATTCTAAAGCTCTAGTTTCATCATATATTCCTATAGGAATAATACAGCTGCCAGCGTTGGCATTTGTTCAACTATTTAACATGCGCATAGCAAAGGGAATTCAATGAATCGTAAATAAGAGTATAGAAACTGTCGGAGTTGTACGAAATTAATAGATGCGAAGTTTCAGAAAGAATGTTTGAGTGTATCTTTACCTAATAGTAACCAAGCACTTGAATGCATGTGTATTTTATGCGATAAACGAGAGCAGATAATACTTAATGGCAAATCAACAGACAACTCATGTTTACTTCAAGTACGAAATTAGCAATCATATGGAGGAGCAACTTTTTCTTTATGGGTGGAGCTCATGCTTATGCCATTGAATGTATTGCTGGGCGTATTCTTTACGGTACTTGGCGTCTTCGGGTACCCTTAAGCGTTACCCAATACTGAGATTGATGCAAAAGCAATGCAGTAACAAACACACCTAGGCAAAAGTTCATGCAAAGCATAACCTTCTACATTTTGGAAAGTGCCGTCAGGCAATCTGCATATGGATGTGGGCGGACTTTGCGAAGCTTGTGCTCCACGCTATTTTCTAGGTTCCCAGATGCTTGAAATTCATTTTTCGTAGCTCGTCAGATAGTTGCAGTGTGGGTGCGTAGTTTATTTCAAAATTAGCATATTTCTACGCGCGAGCGTATCGCGCATTAAAAACATTTCATTCAGCTGCAGCGCTGAAAAGCATGCTATGCTTTGTAAAATTGACCAAATGCGGCCTGAGGCTAGCATAGAAAGCCATACACAGCAGGCCACGTTATCTCTAACCAAATACCACATGCATGTGAACAGAGGGGCGAATATGTTTGCATATAATTAGGCGGCAGAGCTCAATGCGTGGGCATGTGTCTGTTTATACACTTACACATTTAAATGTGACAACAAATATTAAGAATAATTACATTTTTATGTTTTTGGGACTTGCGGCGTAAATGCCAAATCTGCTCAGAGATTATGCATATGCTGAATAAATATACACACTCGTTTGTGTGACAGCTATGGGACTGCTTTTAAAACGTGCCAACAGCACCTTGTAAACTTGCCTTGTTTACCGACCACAGCAACACACACACACACACACACACACACACACACACACACACACACTCTATTAAAGCTCATGTGGCAATTATGACACTTTTCATACTAGAGTGTTGCCTTTGGGTGGTTGCCTGCCACAAGAGAATATTTTTTGTTGAGTTAGCCTCATCGAATATGGCACATAAAACTCATGCGACATTAAAACGTGACACTTGGCACTGCGTCTATTTGAGTTTTGACGCCATTTGCTACTCTACTATTGCATAATTTAAAAAAGTTCATTCCGCAATAAATTCCACACACACACTTCTCCACGTTTGCCCCATTTCATTGGAGAACACACGCACTCACTTCCATAATCAATAGCCATCGTATCAAATTCAATATGTGATGCTCGCTGCTGCGACGCGCTCGCCTCTTCAATTCACGCGTCTCAAATAATAAAACAAAATGAAAATTTACTTTCACTGCCAATAAACAACAAATGTTGATTCCCGTTCCAGCAGCTGTGCATATGCGTGTTTTTTTTCTTCTTGCTTAGTTTTTCTTTTCGTTTATGCGTACGTCTTCCATATTTTATTACACTATGCAACAGTATTTCGTCTTTCGTCCGCAACTCTAGGGCTCTTCATTTAGGACCAACTTTACGTTACAAAAATGAAATTCGAGCAAAATTTACGTTATTGGCACATTTTTACTTTTTCACATAAGCATACAATATATATGAGCATACATGTGTGGGTGTCTGTGTTTCTGAGAGAGGGAGAGGGAAAGCTTATGCCAAATAAGACTGACAGGTTGACTTTAAAACTAAAGTTGTTGCTCAAACATAATGTTCACAAAACATAAATTTAGATATATATATATATATATATATCTATATGATCTCCAATAGCTAAGTCAGTCTACTTCACGTGCTGGATAGAATCTTTTATATGCCTGTCAGCATTATTCTTTTTTTGGCACATCGTGTCGCTGAATTGCTTGGAAGTTATAAATGTGCGAAATTAATAAAAATCAAACAAATTCCTTTAGTGTTTTAGTTTTACTACTTCGTCCTTTCACTCGCGACAGCTGCTGACAAGGCCAATGGTCTCGGGCCGAGTTCTGGGAAACCATAAAATGTGTAAATGAAAAGACTTTTAATGCATTAGTTATAATCACAACTAGCTCCGGTAACAACTAGGCCGGCAAACCAGGAACGCACTTTAGCTAGATTTATAGTTGCCGTACAAGGAAATTGCTTGTTAAACTACGTGATTTTTTTTAGAGTGAAGAAGTTGGATCTGTTCAAAACAGACATTGCTTCTTGTAAAAGGAACATTGTACAATGAAAGATAGCACAATAGCTAGTAAGAACATTTGCAGTCAGAAGTTGGATGCTGTTTCTAAGGAAACCCCTCAAAAGTCCAGTATGACTCTTGAACAAATGCTTTACATCATCTACAGCTCTATATATATACATATGTATATATTAAATTCTGGTACTCGAATGTCGAGCAAATAAACTGTAACCATTTGAATTACACATTATTATCGAAATGCATATTCTCTATGGCGTTAAAGCTAATGAGGTTAATGAATAATTGATGAATTGGTCAACCTAAACAGTGGGAAAAATGCAAATTACCTATGTGGTTTAAAGGCCTTGGCCATCGGCATGTGAAAGCCCCCGGGGAACAAAAATTTAAAAATAGAATACCCATAGCTAGCATTCGGTTGGGACTCGGAAATCGGATACTCAAACACAGAAATACATATTACAAACCTACTTTTGTTTCCGTTTTTACACTCTGCTCGTTGAGTTAATATAGGTATATTGGGTTTGACATTGGTTTGTCCGTTTATCTGTGCGAAAGGAATATTTATCGACTTTAAACACGGTAAATAAACTTTAGTATACCCGATTTCAATATTTGATAAAATTGGAAGCTATATTTTTCTAGTTACTGCTAATAATTCTATTCCTTGGGGAAAAAGTCTTAAAGTAGCCAGTCTTTTTTTAAGAAGTCTCTTCTCTCGAACTTTTTGCCTGTTCTTACACTGTTAAAAGAGTATTTCGTAGACGGTGCAACCCTTGCAAAGCGTCTTTTTTGGGCCCATATTCAATCAAGAAAAATAAAAACCTCTCGCATTTTTGTACTTTTGTGCTACCGAATTGTAATCAAACTGCCTTTGTCATCTCTTTAACGCCCCCTTCCCCTCTTCTGTCAATTGATATGCGGCGCTCTGTCATTCGTCACCCGGCACACGATACACGCAGTTCTTCATATTCCATGTGGCACGCGGTCCCTTCGTCGAGGAGTTCTATCAGTGTGTAACGCACGGCTTCTACACCGCCGTCTGGCAGGAGCAGATGTATGCCACCTTCACGCTGGTCTTCACCTTCCTGCTGCCGCTGTGCATACTATTCGGTAAATAAACATATGTTACGGTAGAAGAAGAAGAGCTGTCCATCTGAATGCTTATGTAATGCAACAAATTTAAATATTTCAGGCACCTACATGTCAACATTTCGAACTATCTCAAGTAAGTGGACGTGCGAATGGACATGCATGAATGTTGGCCATCTTGGGGAGAACTAAGTTAATGCTGCTTTGGTATTTCTCGTTTATTCTTTCACCTTCTCAGGCAGCGAAAAAATGTTCCAGGGCTCCAAATTGGCCAACTATTCGACGACGAAACAGCTGCCGACACAGACGAACCGGCAGCGCTTAATACACAAGGCCAAAATGAAATCCCTGCGCATATCTGTGGTGATCATTATCGCGTTCCTCATTTGCTGGACACCCTACTACGTAATGATGATTATCTTCATGTTCTGGAATCCAGATAAAAGGGTAAGTATGCGAATGCGAAAGCAATTGCTTGGCCCAGGGTCACTTCTGGCCAAAAGCTGGCAATGGCCCTGCCAAAGGTTATTATTCTTGTAGATTTGCGTTAATGCTTCCTGTTTCGCCTTGTTGTCTGTTAGACAAAAGACAAAGATACACAATAAGCGTAAGCAGCTTCGTCACGCAAAAGCCTTTATATATCCCGGTACAAATTGGGTCTCACCCAGTTTTTGCATTCAGTACAGAAATAGTTCGAGGTGCGTTAGGTTGAAAATTCGAATTTAACTTTGCCTCGCCTAAGAGGAAAATTCTGTGGCTTGTGTTTCTTTCACGTACATGTGTACACTGTACATTGCATGCAGAGCAAATGCTTCGAAGGCATTTCAGAAATTTTGAAGGCACATCAATCAGCAGCAGTCGATCTCTCTGCGCCATTGACTGCGAGCGGCTTGGTGAGGTTGCTTTTGTATGACAGCTTGTGCCAGCTTGTGGAAAATTAAATGAACATTTTACTGAAAAATACACGTAAAGGGGCTGCAACACAATTGATTCCCAGTCAGCAGCTGTTCTCAAATCCTTTTTTATGGCTAAATTTTTCGTCTTTTCCTGTGCTGTATGTACCCCAGCGTGGGGCCCAGAGCACATAAGTATTATTTTTTATGCCCAATTTTTAATTAATGGCTCGGGCATGCGGCCTACTCCTGCGGGCTGTTGACTCGGTTACGGCTGACCGTAAAAGCGTGCAGCATAAGGTATTACGACTGTGACCAGATAATGAAAGCCGCAAAAAGGTAAAGCCAACAGCCGTCCAAGCTGCGGCATGCCTCAAAAGACTTGGACACGTTAAGACGGGCAAGTTGCGAAAACGGCAAACAATAAGATACGCACAAACATATTGACATATTGAAATCCTTGAAATTAATTTGAATTTAACTGGTTTACTTGCAGCTGGGCGATGATTTACAGGATGCCATTTTCTTCTTTGGAATGTCCAACAGCCTCGTTAACCCGCTCATCTACGGCGCCTTTCACCTCTGCCCCGGCAAGGGCAACAAATCCGGAACTGGCGGCGGCAATAACAATGCGTACAGCTTAAACAGGTAGATGCCCTTTGTCTTGCCTGCTAATCTCGGATTATTGCAATATTTTTCGACTTATAGAGGTGACTCACAGCGCACCCCGTCAATGCTGACGGCCGTGACGCAGGTGGATGCGGCTGGTGGCAGTGCCCGGGGAATGCGCACCTTCCGGCAGCAGAGCTATTACCGTAGTTCGAGTAACGGCACAGCTGGCGGACCCTTCAAGGAGCAAGTGGGCCTCTTGCAGGTGGGCGGCTCCGGTGGCAGCGGTGCCACGCCTCATATGATGAGAAAGAGCTCCTCCGTGCGCAGCCCACATCCCAATCATAGCTCAGCAATCGCAACTCGGCACCCGGGCTGCCTACGGGAACAGGAGGAGCTACTGCTCCAAACGAAGCCCTCTACGCTTGTGCTCAACTACGACAGTCAGCGCGGCGGCGTTGGCGTGGGCGTGGCCAATGGCAACAAACTTATGACGGGTGTAGGCCTCCGGGTGGACAATAAAGAGTGTGTGTCCAGTGTGTGAGCAGAGCTGGCGGCGATGGTGACGGTAGAGGCAGAGGTAGGTGAGACATTGCGCGCGGTGGAGGACGCTTGCTCCTGCTGCCGTTGCCTGAGCCAGGAGCTAGTGCGGCGCCAAAAGGGACTCCTAGAGTCGCCCGGCACGGGCGCCGCACAATAAACCAGTCTAAATTGCTGTGAAATTTACAGTGAAAACGCGGCCACTTTGCGTGATCCGCGACTCCGACTCTTCCATTGCTCGTGAGGTTGTTCGAAAGATTGCTTTGCCTGCGGGGCGTGGCAAGGCAAGGCAGGGCAGGGCAGGGCGGGGCGGGGCGGGGTCGGGTGTTGCCGATGATCAGATCATCGAGTCATGCAACATTTGATTAGTGTAACTAACTGAGAATTAAGTCTTTGAACACTGTTCGTGTGGATAGTCGTAATTGTAGGCTTAGTTGAATATAGCCAAGCGTAGGGCATAAGAGAAGCTGACAATTAACTGGCCAAGAGCTGCGAGCCGGTTCATGACTATATTTACATATTAAATTATGTATATGTTTATGTACATGTACATCTGTGTGAGGCGGAGTCTTAATGTAAATTTGATGATATTTTAATCGCCATAAAGCTCAGTTGCGAGTTTATCTCGAATGCGGGAAATACACGTTCTCATCCGATGGCCATTTACAAACATATATGTCATTTTAATTAAACACTAAATCGCAATATAATATAAGCAGCATCAAGTGCAGACTATATCCAGAGTAGCTACTAAGCTGGACATGGAACAGGACTCCGCACAGACTACTCAATTAGCTGTAATGTTATTGGGAGTTTGAGCTACCCGCATTAACGCAGAAACTGTAATCCATACAGGTTAATTACATTGACTAAATCCCCATAATACTTAAGAAACGTGTACTTAACTTTTCCATGTATGCATATATGCATACATATATGTACATACCTGCACACATACATATATGCATATAATCGAAATTGTGGAAAGCGCAAAAAAAAAACCAAAAACAGATTTCAACGAAATTGACCACATGGCAACATGTTTGAAAGCTTGAAAACAGCCAAGGGGACTCTTGTGCATTCCCAATTAAACTCGTGTTTGTATATAAATGTGTGTGTTTGTATGTACAACATCTATTCATCTCTTTCTATGTGTGTGTATTTGTACATGTTAGATAACCTCTGTAAAATTTGTATAGTTTATTTTTTAATAAAAACCGAACGAGAGCAGTGCAACAAATTTACGAGCCAACTTTTACGCACCACGCACAACTCAACACGTTGATGAACTAGCGCTCGGAATCCGGCCTATGCCTATGCCTATGCCTATGATTATGACAATGCCTGTGCTTAGCCTCGTAAATCCGGCACAACTCAAACCCATCGGCAGTATATCCTACCCAGGCATATTACACTTTTTATGCACAGCAGTTCGCAATTCGCTGTCGGGCGGAGCAACGTGGCGCGAAGGACTCCCTCCTCAACTGCACCCACCGGGCACCCGCACCCACGCCCAGCTGCGACAACTCGCCCCTCGCTGCCCAACATTTAGCGGGGCGCTACATATTTTATAACTGCAGAGTTCGTGTTCAAATGCAAAACAAAACGTCGGGAAACGACCAAATGAATCAGCTTCACTGCGCCCAAATATGTGCTACGAAATTTTGTTTGGCTGCTGCTGGCAAAAAAAAAAAAGCGACTTCGGAACCAATTTACGAAAATAATGGAAAACGTGGCTAGCTGGCGGGTGAATGGGGCTGTGCGGCATTTAATGGTTGACCGAAGTTTGTTTTTATTGGTGCGCACTGTAAACTCTGCGGGAGGTCCGCTGGACACACCGTGGAGCCCACGTTCACATCGCTCGGACACAATTATGCACAGGCAGACGACCAAAGTCGGTGACACGTCCATCATTTGATGGCACGATATTTTACCAAATAATTCCCTAAATAGGCATCTGCTTGGTATTTAGACACCGCGCTGGCAATTGTCTGCTCGTGAATTTAAATTCGAATGTCATAAAGTGCACAGCATGAATGTGCGACTGCTTTGTCTCAGGCACACGTTCGCTGTCCACAAAAACAAATTCCGAGTCCCCCTTAACGACTCCCGCTCCTTGGCCCGTCACAGGGCACACCATGGCGAAGGAACTCTGATATTTAAAGCATTTCGATTACCCACCCTGGTTTAATGATGATTTAATGGACTTGGAAGAGGAGATCTGTTGGCTCTGTGCATCAGTTAAAGTGAAACAGTTTAACAATCACTGAACACAAACCAGAAACAACTTCAAGATCTTTGTCGATAATTATTGAGTGCTCGTAAAACGAAAGATGAAATGGAGCGCATACGAGACGCATTTAGGCAGATTTCCATTTTGCAATAATAATGCATGACTGAGGTTCCCTGTTAAAACACAACTTCTGACTTTCGTTGTTTTTTGCTCATCCTACAAACAGCCTTTTATAATACAATTCGCAACGATTAATGCCATTCATGCGTAGACCAATAATGATTTCGTAGCTCATCAAAACAAAAACATAAAACGTACATATAAAGGTTAGATGCCTGGTATTCCGTAGGCGAACCAAACAGCGGAAACCCCCAAGTGACTCATCAAAAATTTATGAGCTGTACATAAACTAAAT
The DNA here is from genome assembly GCF_035044405.1 of Drosophila montana. Taxonomy (NCBI): domain Eukaryota; kingdom Metazoa; phylum Arthropoda; class Insecta; order Diptera; family Drosophilidae; genus Drosophila; species Drosophila montana. The sequence continues at coordinate 705,390 of NW_026998322.1, forward strand.
GGATTGCATATGTACAAGAATGCCTTCGTTATATAAAAAGTCCTATAACACATTCAATAAAAGCCAGTCAGTCAGCGGTCGCCATTTGCCAAGTCTAAAACATAAGAACAAACTATTTGCGTTTTCGTATATAATCGTATATTCAATCAAATTTCTTGTTTTTAACAGATTTTCACTTAGATGTAGGTCAGACATATAGACAACTCAATGTACATCGCGAAGTGGAGACATGGAGACATTCTCAGACATGGGAACCCGGCTTAATGTATAATTCGTACCATAGAGACCGCCACTTTTATCTCGTGCTAACCACCGCCTCCTTGCGCGCCGCGTCCTGCAGCAGCTGTGTATCCACCTCGTCGCCGGGCAGCTGCACGTAGCGCACGACAGAGCCGCGGATGAAGCAGTTTTTGACGCTCAACATGTGCGGGTATTTGTCGGGATCTGTGACGCTGATATCTGTCAGTTTTATGTTAAGATACTGATCAACGGAGTGTAGCGTTCCGCAAATGCTGAAAATATGCCGGCATTAGTTACATTTTTGTGCACTGACACGCGCCAAAAGCGCAACTTACCTTAGGTCATTTTTCAGCTCGACTACAACTTCTTTGCCTACGAGCGATTTGAAGAACGAATAAAAGAGCTGTAAGGAGAGTGGATTTGATTGTTAAACATTCTCATTGATATTTATTCTATGCTTACCATTGCAAATTAAGTGGTTTTATATTGTTTATTAATGCTGCTTCTTCTTACGTCTTGCGCAGTTGTTTCTCAACACTGATAGCTATAGTTTCAACTGTGGCCACCCAAAAAACTTAACATTTGATAAACTGCTATCAACACCGCGGACTTATTTGTTCCAATTTAAAATTTTTTCGTTTATTTCAATTTGTTACCAAAGCTTATAGGAGTGGGATTTCTCACTAAATTAATATAATTTTATACAATATATTGAATTTCGACTGTGATAAGTTAGTTGATTGTCTAAACAATTAAAAAACTTATAAATAAGACACGTCGTGTTAACAGTGCTAAAATGAGAAGAGAATTATAACACTTTATGTAAGCATGTGGTCCCTTTTTGACTTATCGATAGTTTTCGATACGCTGCTGTCAACCGTCCACCACATTCTATCAGCTGTTGACGTTCTAAAATTTTGATTTTAATTTTAGTTCTATAAGGAAATGCAAATTATGCAAATCAGCATTTCGGCCTAGCTATACTAATGCTTTATTTTTAGCTTTTATCTTCTGAATATATTTTTGCAATAATTCTATTTAAAAGTAAAACTTACATTTCCATAGTAATTTTGATTGTTAAATACTAATAACATAATTTGTGTAACACCAATCTTTCATACAGAATGTATTTAATGCTTAACCTCCACGGGTTTTGCTGGTAATGTGTTTCTGTGTAATTTACAAAGTTAATTATGGATGCTTTCAGCTCACAGTTGTAAATGGCAAGAGAAGGAAGTTGTTATAATGTGGCATAATTTTTAAAAATTGCAGCGTTTAGTGGTTTACATTAGTTTATCGAATGGCCGCCACAATTTGATTGGCAGCATAGCCATCTGTAGGCGAGTAGACAAACCTCGACCGACGTGAGTGGGTGACTGTAACGTGTCGCTGCTGTAATGTGCGAAACTTTGAAAGCGCAGCCGCCGGTAGAGAGCGCCACTAGTACAGCAAAAAACATCAACACTGTGCTCGGAAAGTTAGGTATCATGAGAAAATATGTTTGCTTATTTTAGGAAAAACGAATCAGTATATAACCAATCAATTCAATTGAAATAGTTAGTCCAGCAAGTTCTGCATCTTATGGTTCCGCAAATATTCTCGAAATCTAAATATTATTTGTATGAAAATATTGATAACCAGCTGTTTAAATTGCACTTGCTAATATATAATTTATTGATGTTTTAATTAAAATTACATTTTTATAACAATTTTTGGTTCTAAAACTATTTACAAACATAGGCTCACATTGATTTTATCTTTCGGTTTCTCTACTTATTTACTTAGTTCGAACTAACAATAATTAATGCATTACGTCTCGTTTATATCGCTGTAATGCAATTTTCTTAAAACTTCGTTTAGCTTAAAAATCACATTTGATCATTTTTACTTAAAATCTCAACTTTCCCAAAAAAAGCCAACTGGCGAAATGACTTAGTTGCCGTTAACTAAGGAGTTACAGTGCCTACCAACATGCTCCTTACCGGAGCCCGCAACTCTAACGCTAATAAATTCGTCTGGATACGACTCTGTCTGTGTCCGTGTCCGTGTCCGGCGCTTAGTGGTCCGAGCTGAAGTAGGAGTTCTGCATGAGATACAGCTTGTCGATGGGATTGATAAGGCTCGTATTCAGATTGGCCAGCATGTCGTGCGGATTCGAGTGCTGATTGTGGTTCCCCGACGAACTGGTCGACTGCAGTTCCAGATTGTTCAGGGATAGCGAGTCGGCGTCGTCATCCAGCTGGTCAAAGTTGCTGCCGTCGAGCGAGAGGTCGGAGCTGCAGAAGCTGTCATTCGAATTGGCCGGATAGTCTGCTTTGCGAGAAATAATTACTGGATTAGTTGAAAAAGACTAAAGTATAGCTGGGATAGGATCTACGCACCATCCGGGGAGAAGGGCAAGTTCGGATTTAGCGGCTGACTGGCAAATGCGCTGTCCATGCCGCTCAGGAAGCCGCCCACATTGTCCACGCCATGCTCCTGTTTGACGCACTTCTCCTCCTTTTCACTGGCGTCCTTGTCATCTGAGGCGCCTGCACTGCTGTTGCCACGCCCATTGCCTGAGCCGCCCGCAGTGCCGCCATTCTGTTTCGCCTTGCGCTGTATTTTCTTCATCTTGGCCCGCTGATTCTGGAACCAGACCTGCACCACACGCACCGATAGACCCGTGTCCTTGGCCAACGCCTCGCGCACCTTGCGGCACGGCTTGGGCGACTGATCGAACGAGGCCTTGAATTGCTTGCGCTGCTGGGATGTCAGTATGGTACGCGGTCGCTTCGGGCCGCGCCGGCCGTCCCGTGGCCGCAGCAGATCCTCCTCGTCCAGGCCAACAAAGCCGCAGTGCTGTGCGGCTGCAGCCGCCAGAAACATCTCCTTCTCCAGATCGTGGCGATAGCAGAAGAGCTGGCCGTCCCGCAGCATGAACTGTTCGCCCTTCTGGAGCGGCAGACGGCAGGCGTAGCACACGAAGCAGGGCAGATGGAATACATAGTTGGGTATGGGCCGCATCACCAGCTCCTGCGGCAATATGGCATGACAGCAGGCAGCGCACTTGACCCCAAACAGCCGATCGTAGTCCAGCTTACAGTAGAGCTTCGAGTTGCGCACGTAGCAAGTGTGGTGCAGCTGCATGCCGCAGTAGCAGCAGGCCAGGCACTGCTCGTGCCAGTTGGAATCGCCCACGTTCATCAGATAGCGGTCGTGTATCTTCTGGCCGCAGCCCTCGCACAGCTCATAGTTCTTCTCGCATTTGATGTGTCCCACTTCTGCGAGTAACCGAGAAAAAAAGAACAGAAATAAAGCTTATTAGTGAGTGATAAAATCGATATGTTGCCCCACTGTACGCCCAAAAAAAAAGCTGATCCCCTACGTGCTGGCAGCATATGTTGATGCACAGGCGACAGAGGAGGAATGAAGTATGAAGTACGAAGGCGAGTACGTTGTCAAATCGTGTGAAAATGTTTTTGTCCCGTCTGCTGTTGTGCTTATGCTCATTGTTTCGCACTTCTGGCTCCTGGCAGTCAAAAGTCTTTCCAAACAAAGCAAAAAAAAAAAAAGAGAAACAACAAAAAAATTATCTGTCGCCGTCGCCTGGTGTAACAGCTTGTATTGATAGCTCCTTGATGCGTAATTGAAACGTAAAGTTTGCTACAATTTTGCGAGTCTGAAATTGATGGGCCCAAAGCCAAAAGAAGCGCACTCCCAATTGAAGCGGGCTGCAGAAAGCTGTTGCAAGGATTTACCTTGGATGAGGCACACGATTAGTGTGAAAGCTTGAAAATTAGTAAGGCGCTAGCTGAGGCTACTTCCAGACTGACTCACTGCAAATATACGCTGCCCAGCTCACCCCATTCTCGACATACTTTAGTCTACTCAGCCTAATCCTGGACGCAATTACAACGACGAGCGACACATCAGAGTGTTAACTAAAAGTGGAGTGCTTTATTCGAAAATACACAGCTAAAAGATATTCTGTGTCGTCTCCAAGTAGAGGTAACGTGAACTTAATCGATTCTTTAAATCTGATTTCTATTTTGTAATATCTATTTATTATTTGCAGGTGTGAAAATTGCAATCAAAAAGCAAGTATATATCTTTCAAAATACGATTTTATAAATGTTCGGAGGATTTGTGGTATCCAATGAAAAAAACATGTCAAATTTGGGCTCTTTAGCTTTATAATCCAAGGGCAAGGCTTTTATAAAATACAGGAAATTGCGCTGAGTAAGGTATGTGAGAGCTAGTAATAAAAATGTTAAATTAATGTTTGGTGAGTCTATCCAGACGTTCGGGCGGACAGGCAGACTATATCTACTCGACTGTTGATTGTGGGTCGTCTGCTTCGTCTTAACTTAACTTTTACGAAGAAGAGGATAATCTAAGGAATCTAAGTGCTCCATTCAAAGTGCTCCATTCTATACCAAACCATATACCGTCTAGTCAAATAGCTAGCTATACGCTGGACTCTGGTACAACAGGAATGCCCTGCACAAAGATTAATATGTGTATGACTAACTCGACTAATCTGTGCACATGCACGCACACTTCAAACTGTAAACCAGTCATAAAAAGTAGTACCCCGAAAAACCACTCTAACACACACAGCAAAAGCTGCAGTAAACATAAAAAAAGGCGAAATGACGAGCGCCATGAGAATTGGATGGCAGCAACTGAAAAATGAATGACAGGATGGGAGGGGGCGGGTGGCAGGGCGGCGCTGCTCTCATATTATATGACTGTGGCTCACGGGCGGCAAAAATGTGCATGATTTATGGTTGGCACAATGGCAGCCCCTCCCTGATCTATGCATATTTATGTGTTTATGTGTGTGTGTGTATGTTTGGGAGCTAAGCGAGCAGCCAAAACAGCTTAAACCCAATACTCTTGGCTGTGCAGCTGCCTGTGTTGTGTGTGCTAAGCCAGCGCAGCGTAAAGTTGACACGAGGAGGAGCAGCGGGAGCAGCGGGAGAAGCGGGAGCAGGCAGCAGCCCTGATGATGACTATGGATGGGTATAGCTGTTGGCATATCGCTTGGTATATCGCGCGCCCTCAAAAGTATGCTATAAAAAGCAGCTGCAATGCTCTAAACGTGTGTGTGCGTCTCTGTATACATATACATATATACATATATCCAATCGCATTGTGATAACGCGAAAATATTGCTGCGGAAAAGTTTTAGGCTAGAGTTTGGGCACGCTGCACGGGATCATTTGATAAGTCCCGTTTTGAATTGGCAATTTCTTTGTTTTTCCTTTTTTTTCGGGCCTGGTGCTCGTCCTGTGACCATTGTGAATGCGATATTGTGTAGGGAATTGTCTTTTTGTGGTGCCAACCATTGACATTCCGCTTTGTGTAATCTAATCGGAATTTATGGCCTTTTGTTGCAGTTTTATGGAGCGGCATTTTATTCTTTTTGTTGCAGCCAAAAGCCAAAAGCGAAAAGGACAATTTCTGTGTGTGCTTGACGCATTTGCGAAATGTGATGATACGAGCTATGCATATGAGATATACAATTTGAAATGTGTATTTATCGTTGTTCGCATTCAATAAATGTACAATTGGCAGCGCAACAGAAGTCTGCCGCGGGGCTGCCGATTGATTAGCCGTTGCCTTGATCAGGCCCAACTTGTCGGAATACAAACGCAAACACAGCTAAAACAAGTGCGGCGCACTCATGTCAAATGGCACGATTAAACAGCAGATAATTCCCAAAATCAACACGCCGATAAACGCGGGCACCCATAAACATATACAAACAGTTAATAGACAACAGCACCCAAACGCTCTTATCAGCTGTGATCGCGTTATCATTGCCGTGGCTTATCAGCGAGCGAACGGCGTCTCTGATTAGGACAGAGGCAGGCAGTAGAGCTCATCCCCCAATCCAGCGTTGGCCAAGCTTTATGGCGCACTTATTGACACATTGACAGGCGAGCGCAGCTCTATGATGATATAAATTGACAGGCAGCCAAAGTTGTGGCATAAATTTTGGGCTCAAGTCGCCGCCAAATAGTCCACGTGGCACGGAGATTTTGGCAGACAGCTTGTGACAGCTCATGATACGACGGCTTTAATTACAGCGGCCGCAATTTAAAGCACCGCACAGCCGCCGTCTAGTGAAAGTGGCAAAGCTATGCATATCGAGGATATGCCACATATGCGTATATATGTATGTGTGTGTGTGTGGGTGTTTGTATTTATATGTATTTACTCAGTTACACAGAGAGTGCCAAGCTGGAGGCACCGCAGCAACCAGATATGCCGAGACACACGGCGCATAGCTGGGGCGGGCAGCAGGTTGCAGGTTGCAGGTTGCATGTGGCAGGCTGCTGGCTGCTGGCTGTTGAGCGTTGAGTGTGTTCATTTCCGAGCTTGGGTCGCCAAAACGCTGAGGCAGCCACAAATGCCATGAAATTCCTCGCCCATTTGCAGCTGATGGTGCTGCAGTTGGTTTTGGGGTTTTGGGTTGGGTTGGGTTGGGCAGCTAAAGTTTGGTTTTGGCGTCAAATTCAAATTCAAATTCAAATTCATAGATGAGCAATGCTCAAGTCTAGCACCAAAGTGATTGGCAAACGGAAACTATTTGCTGCCATTTTGGCCAGCCATTAATAGACATTTCATATGCAAATACAAGCATAAAGCCAACAGCACAAACGTGCGGTTGTCTCAATGTGTGTGTGTCTGTGTGTGTGTGTGTGTGTGTGTGTGTGTGTGTGGCGAAATATTTGCGTGCTTGACAGAGCTGGCCCAGTTGGGGTCCGGGTTCGCATATGCATCACACATTGTTTGCACACTTTGCATTTTGGCCAGAATTTCGTAAAGTTTGCCAGCAACACTTTCGTTGCAGCTGCTAAAAAGTGCTGCCTACTTGGAGGCGCCTGCAATGCGTGCGAGTGTGCGTGTCTGCGTGTGTGTGTGTATGTGTGCGAGTCTGTTGCATGCCTTAATCGCCCTGTACAAACACGCACACACACATAACATGCGTCGGTGAGGTTCATTGTCAAAATTATTTTGTGGTCAACTTGCGTTCATACTTTTGGCAATGCTTTTGCCGTCGGAACGAACAATTGTTATTATAATTGCATGCTTTATGCTTTAAAGTGCATTTGTCACACGAATATCAATTGAAATTTATTTGGTTTCGCCCTGGCCACAAGTTTGGTTTGTGTGTTTTTATTTGAAATCGCTCCAAAAGCCAAACACAAAGTGTCCTTGGGCAGATTTAACTTAGCTAATTCATAAATACATTGCCAAACATTTAATTATTTAGCGTGCGCGAACATGATTAATGTAAACACCACAACTAGCCTTATTTCGTTTCATGCCTATATATTTGCCTAAAATGTATATCTCCAATGAAATGTTTTAATACATATTTTTTGCAACAAATTCCTTTTTTCTATGCTTAATATATCAGCCAAACAAATTTAAAGCTTTTTATCCGAACATATATATTTATTTCAAGCTCATAAGCTCCAATAATATATTTTTTTTGAACTCGTACGAAGAACTGTAACGATTATTTTTGTATAGAAATTAAAATTCAAAACGAATTTTAATAAGCAAAACGTGCTAATCCAATTTTACCGACAATTCTTAGAATTATGATTTAATCAACTTAGCAAAACTGAAAATGGATTTAGGGATTCTGCTAGTAATAACCAATCTTCATGAAACGGATTTAAAAACAAAACGTATTTACTAAAAACTCATTTCGTTCCAGAATCCTCAGAGCTTGATGAACTTAACAAATTGAAAGTGCATTAAAGCGTCAAGCAGCAGCCAGCCACATCAGCGGCAATATCGAGACGAAGCCCCAAAACCTAGAATATCACACGCAAATTGCGAAAATAATTTGGGCCAACTTTGAGCGGGGTGTGCAGCGGGAAGGGGCGGCAGCAACAAGAACGGGAGCGATGCAAACTAGCCGTAAGTTGAACACCGGACGGAAAGCCACGCATATCCGGCTTCGGGCATCGTTCGCCTACGACGCCTACATGAACGCCTGCCCGCCCGCCCGCACCACCACCACCAAAACTCGCCAGCCAGACAGCCTGAATCTGGCCATGCCCCACACGCCACGCAGCACACACAAGTATGCCAAAAACGAAAAACGTGGCAGCCCCAACGGAAACGGAACCAGAACGAGCCGGTAAATGCCTCAACTGCCGGTGCAAAATACTTTTGGAACATACCTGTGCGTCCACTGCAATCAGCAGACAATTTCGATGCTGACGCCAGCGCCAACGCCGACGCCGTCGCTGCCGAGAGTGCCGTGGCTGCGGTGCCGGCTCCAGTTGCTGCTGCTGGCACAGAGATGGCTGCTGTTGCTGTTGTTGCGGCAGCAGCAGCTGTTAATGTGTTGCAGGCGGAGTTTTGGCTCTTGCTGTTGTTGTTATTGTTATTGTTGTTGCTGTTGCTGTTGTTGTTGTTGTTGTTGTTGTTGCTGTTGCTGATGGGACTGTGACCTGTGGGCGTTGGGCAGCTGTTAATTGGCGCTGGTGAGACCGCGTGCTGCTGCTGTTGTTGATGTTGTTGTTGTGAGGAAATTACAGATGCCGTTAATGAAGCTGTTGCTGTCGGGTTGTTGCTGCTGCTGCCGGAAATGTTTGCTGCCAAATTGCTGTTGTTGTTGCTGTGGACATTATTGTTGCTGCTGCTGCTGCTGCTGCTGTTGGGCAAACAGGCAGTTGTCATGCTGCTGTTTACATTTGCCGTTGCACTGGGACTGTCCAGGAAACGTGCGCCGCCATGATTCTGCTGCAGCGAATATAAACTGCCACCGACTTGATTGAGGTTTGTGGGCATTGGATAAAACTCCAACATTGTATTGACACAGTTAGACGCGGGCTCACTCTTCCTTTTTGTTTTTATTTTGATTTTTATTTATTTTATTTAGCTTTTTGCAGTTCAATTTGCAGTTGTGTGTTCCTTAAAGCACATGCATAACTATAATATTAAAAGTTTCACACAAGTCGCACACGTATAAACAAAACTGTAAACACGAACGCAACACTCAACCCTTGCACGAGTTCTTCAACGTATTATATGGTATATTTATATTTGCCGGATACTGTGGCAAGCGCGCTGACAACCAGCTGTGTCCGCTGTCAGTTTGCGTGTGATCGAACAATCAGCGAAATCAAAGCATTTCACTTTGCCTCCAGTGCTCGAAGCCGACTGCTGACTGCGGCGGCCAAAAGTCCCTGCCTAAAATGTACCCCCGCATACAACACACGCACAGGCATACACGTACACACACACACAGACAGAGTTTCATTGCGCCGGCGCATGTTTACAAAAGCAACGGCAACAACAACTGGTACTGGACTAAGTATGAGTCTGGGAATTTCCCGCTGCATGCGAAGGGTTGCATGCAACAATGCCAGCCAATGGTCCAACCCCCAAACCCAGCGCCCCTGCCGCGCACAGCGCATGTCTCAAGTGATTATTAGCAGCGAGGGAAATTTACTCATGCGTAATTTCCCTTCGCTCGCAAAGGCCACACCTCAGACGCGCTCCGATTGGCTGACCGGCTTCCCCGGCAACCATTTTCCCTGGTGCGCATGCCGTCAAAGCCCTTTCGCAGGGGAACTGCATGGCAGTCGTCGTCGTCGTCGCCGTCGTCGTCGTTCTTGTTGTCGTTCTCGTTGTCGCAGCCGTCATCAGCTACTGACTTGAACTTTTATTTTTTATCGTCTTGGCATAAATTTCAGGCAAACTTCTCAGCTGGGCGGTCGGCTTGCTGCTGGTGGCTGTGGTGCTTGGGCGTTTGGGTGTTTGGTGTTTGGCGTTTGGTGTTTGCTGATTGCGCACAAAGACATACTGAGAGTCGCGGCAACTTTGGCGTGTTCGTTGCACGCTGCAATGGCCATTTCTTATGGCTTTTTTTTTTGTTGCTGTAAGCAGTTGGTGTTGCGGCCGCTGCTGCAGCTTTGAGTGGACCAAATACATGCTGCAAACGGTGGCCTTGCCTTTTTTGCACTTTGCTTTCTACTTTTTGTTTGGCTAGTTGCAACTGGGTGATGCAATTGCCCGCAGCACAGCCACGGCTCGTTGACAAAGGCAGTGACACCCTGTATATAAAAAGCAGCTAACTGTCAGTTGAGCAGTCAACCAGCCTTGGCTCTCTGCTGTCGCACTGGCTCACCCACTTACACGCACACTCACACACACACAGGCACAAAAGGAAGAGGCGGAAACTGCCAAGACAAACCAAACATGGCGCTGTGCACAAAAGTTTGGCGCTCCTTCAGCTGCTGCTGCTGCCTTTGCCTTGGCTTTGGCTTTGCCTGATGCTGTTTCTGGCTTTCTTCTTTTGTCTTGTGCTTTTGGCAACTTCTAGTTGGCTTTTGGCTTAAGATAGGGCTTTGGCTACGGCGATTTTGCACAAAACTTAATTTCTGTTTTTCTTGTTTTCGCTTCACTTGTTATGCTTGTTCTTCCTGTAACTGCTTTCAATGCTCTGCATGCCAAGAAACTGTTGATGCCGATGATGCCGATGATGCCTGCTGCCATTTCGGCTAAATATATGGCTTTGGCTGTCATCTGGAATAAAGAAATCGCATTGCAGAAACCAAGAACTTGGTAGAGTTATTCTCTCCTTACCTTTGTCATCGAAAATCCATCAATTGAATGGTGATCTTTCCGAAATAAAAGTATTTTTATATTTTTGAAACTAACCAAAGGGTTTTTTCATAATTTTTCATTGCAAATTAAAACTTACGGATGAATAAATATAAGCAGGGAAAAGGTTATTATTCAATTATTCTTTTAGCAAAGTGTGTTTTTGTTTGTTAATTCCGAACAGTAACGATTTGACCTTGCCTAGTTATGGGCCCATAATTCGATTCAGTTTTATGCATATCTTTTTATACAGTCACCTGTGCAAGGTCCACGAGTAATTTGAAGTTTTATTGCCCATAATCACTACCATTTTGGGGGCGTGTGTATAATTAAGCTAGCTCGAAGTAAGGCCTTTCCTAAACCATGAGTTTACCGTGGCCATAACAAAAGCTACAAATTATTATTTACGGGGTGTCATAAAGATTAACTAACTCATATATAAACAGTGTACATATATATACATTTATTTTGACTCATTTGGTATCTGCAAAAGATACCAATCAGCGCGACAATTCAATTAGCCCTGGCAACAAACGAATAGTACCCTAGCCAAATGCGTATGGTAAAGCCCTCCGTCAACCTTTATTAATAGGTAGAAATGATGACGACATCAGCGACAGCGACAGAAGTAATGAAATCAAATTGACAATGGGCAAAAAGTGGAAAATGTCACAGGACTCGACCGGAACAGGATTGGCGGTACCCAAGCAAAATGTTTGGGTACTAGAAACAAATTTAATAAAATATCTAAAAACAAAAAGCAGCAAAGGGTAGCGCGGGCTTCACTGCACGCATTATTTGTACGGGTGTCTCTCTGTTTATGTGTATGTGTGTGCGAGTGGTTGTATTGTGAGCTGAGTTATATTGAATAACCACAACAGCAACAACGGCAACAGCCAGAGGAGTACGCTCGACAGCCCGAGGATAAATAGTTTTTGTGTGGCACTTCAATTATCATTTGAGCATGATAAGCGCTAAAGAGGCATCAAGAACAAGTAAACTGGCAGACTGAGGTTAGAAAGTGGTAAAAAAGAAGCCACTGGCAGCCACACAAGACTGCTTCAAAATCTGCACAAGGATGCACGCCGCATGGAGTAGAGAAAAGAGAGAGAGAGAGACGGGGAAGAAGGGACCACCTTGTGGCGTTTGTGTGTGAAATCAAGCAGCAAACAGAGCAGAGCAGAGCCAAGAATCATCGATATATGATTAGGTATAGAGGTATGGAGAGATAGGGGTCATTAGAGGCAGGCTTCGACCTAAGCAACAATTCATTCCCGTCCACATGCCCATTGAGGAGCAGTCAAGTAGAAGAGCGTTGTGGCTTGGGGCGGGTGGTGTCATTGCATTGTTTGTTTTGCCAAGACGCATGACCCACTCCAGGCGTAGGCCAAGCTATTTATATTTTTATAAGCAACCAACGTCTTGGCAACAATAACAACTGCAGCTGCATAGGGCTCAAGGAAGAGCGAAAGAGAGGCAGAGAAAGTCATCAACAACACGCGCGCTGAGTGCTGGACAGGCAAAAAAAAATCTATGTATATGCGTATGTATAAATAAGGAAGAAAAAAAAGGACACTGCCAGGCCTTGTGAAGTATGTAAACAAAGGCTGCGTTTGAGGAGGAGCCGCAGCAGTTGTTGCACCCGCTATGAGCACGCTACATGCCACAGCCTGAAGTGGGCTAATTTGACGAGCCCCTGCGTGGCGAGTGCAACCCCCAAGTCCAGAAGTCCTCGGTCGGCGTCCAAAAGCAAAAGTGTTAAAGGATTTATGCGCGTAATTTTGCAGATGTTTAGATTTCAGTTTTCAGAATATATCTTGCTCGCTTCTGCCAAATTAGTTCCTGCCCGGTGTGCGGACTTGTGTCAACAGCCCCGAACCCCGTTCCTGTTTCCCACTTTCAGTTGCAGCAGCATTGATAGACACGCTGTCTGCCCAACAGACAGCCAGCGGAGTGAGCAGCAGAGTGTGTGTGTGTGTCTTTGTATGTGAAGTGGCGCAGCGTGTGCACAATTCACTTTCGGGCAGCATTTCTCTCATTGAATGCTATGAATAAAACGCTCTGTTTGTTTAATGTCAACTTTAGTGCACTCGCATCCATCCGCAGCTCTCAGCTGCGACTGCTTGAGCCAAACATATTAACTTCGTAACCATATAGTTGTATGGCATAGTAGTTGGGTTTGGACTTGTATCGTATCCAGAATGTGCCCGGTTACGAGTATTCTTGTCACACTCGCATATGGTTTATTTATCTTGCGAAATACCATTAAGCTTTTGTTGATAATCAGCTCTTTGAAACGACTTGTCTGCTAGCCTGACCAAATGTTTATGCATAAAACGAACTTATATCAGTTTTTTTTTGGACTCGTGAAAATCCATCATAATAAAATTGGCATCAAAAGTATGTGACATCAGGATCGACTTCATTGTGATAAAAATTGCTCTACATTAAAAACTTGGATATCAAAAACCAACCATTTCTTGTTAACAAATTATGTCCGATACAGGAATGGCCGAATGAATGACCGATTCGTTTGTAAAGTCAACCTTTTTTGATGAATTTTTGGATTATCTCGGCCAAATAATGTCCGATTTGGGAATTTTATACCATTTTGGACTCGTAAGGATCAGTACTATCGATTGGCATCAAGAAAATGTAAATCTAAATTTTGACCAAAATCATCAAAATGGCAAGGGGTTACATCACGTTTTTTCTCAAATTCGGGGTCGGTTCGAAAATCGAAACTTTTTTGATGATTTTTATTGAATTTCTCGGGTAAATATTGTCAGATTTTTAAATGTTATACCTTTTTAAATTCGTATGCATCCCTACTATCAATTGGCATTCAAACATTTTCAAAATGGATGAGTTAAAAAAAGTGGTTGACCGAAAACCGATTCGTTTGTAAAGTCAACCTTTTTTGATGATTTTTTGGATTATCTCGGCAAAATAATGTCCGATTTGGGAATTTCATACCATTTTGGACTCGTTAGGATCAGTACTATTTCATACCATTTTGGACTCGTTAGGATCAGTACTATCGATTGGCATCAAGAAAATGAAAATCTAAATTTTGACCAAAATCAACAAAATGGCAAGGGGTTACATCACGTTTTTTCTCAAATTCGGGGTCGGTTCGTAAACCGAAACTTTTTTGATGACTTTTTTTGAATATCTCGGGTAAATATTGTCAGATTTTTAAATGTTATACCTCTTTAAATTCGTAGGGATTCCTACTATCAATTGGCATTCAAATATTTTCGAAATCGATGGGTTAAAAAAAGAGGTTGACCAAAAACCGATTCGTTTGTAAAGTCAAGCTTTTTTGATGATTTTTTGGTTTATCTCGGCCAAATTATGTCAGATTTGGGAATTTTATACCATTTTGGACTCGTAAGGATCAGTACTATCGATTGGCATCAAGAAAATGTAAATCTAAATTTTGACCAAAATCATCAAAATGGCAAGGGGTTACATCACGTTTTTTCTCAAATTCGGGGTCGGTTCGAAAACCGAAACTTTTTTGATGATTTTTGTTGAATATCTCGGGTAAATATTGTCAGATTTTAAAATGTTATACCTTTTTAGATTCGTAGGCATCCTTACTATCAATTGGCATTCAAACATTTTCAAAATGGATGAGTTAAAAAAAGTGGTTGACCGAAAACCGATTCGTTTGTAAAGTCAACCTTTTTTGATGATTTTTTGGATTATCTCGGCAAAATAATGTCCGATTTGGGAATTTCATACCATTTTGGACTCGTTAGGATCAGTACTATTTCATACCATTTTGGACTCGTTAGGATCAGTACTATCGATTGGCATCAAGAAAATGAAAATCTAAATTTTGACCAAAATCAACAAAATGGCAAGGGGTTACATCACGTTTTTTCTCAAATTCGGGGTCGGTTCGAAAACCGAAACTTTTTTGATGATTTTTTTGAATATCTCGGGTAAATATTGTCAGATTTTTAAATGTTATACCTTTTTAGATTCGTAGGCATCCCTACTATCAATTGGCATTCAAACATTTTAAAAATCGATGGGTTAAAAAAAGTGGTTGACCAAAAACCGATTCGTTTGTAAAGTCAAACTTTTTTGATGATTTTTTGGAATATCTCGGCCAAATAATGTCCGATTTGGGAATTTTATACCATTTTGGACTCGTAAGGATCAGTACTATCGATTGGCATCAAAGAAATGAAAATCTAAATTTTGACCAAAATCAACAAAATGGCAAGGGGTTACATCACGTTTTTTCTCAAATTCGAGGTCGGTTCGAAAATCGAAACTTCTTTGATGATTTTTATTGAATATCTCGGGTAAATATTGTCAGATTTTTAAATGTTATACCTTTTTAAATTCGTAGGCATCCCTACTATCAATTGGCATTCAAACATTTTAAAAATCGAGGAGTTAAAAAAAGTGGTTGACCAAAAACCGATTCGTTTGTAAAGTCAACCTCTTTTGATGATTTTTTGTATTATCTTGGCCAAATAATGTCCGATTTGGGAATTTTATACCATTTTGGACTCGTAAGGATCAGTACTATCGATTGGCATCAAAAAATTGAAAATCTAAATTTTGACCAAAATCAACAAAATGGCAAGGGGTTACATCACGTTTTTTCTCAAATTCGGGGTCGGTTCGAAAATCGAAACTTCTTTGATGATTTTTATTGAATATCTCGGGTAAATATTGTCAGATTTTAAAATGTTATACCTTTTTAAATTCGTAGGGATCCCTACTATCAATTGGCATTCAAACATTTTAAAAATCGATGGGTTAAAAAAAGTGGTTGACCAAAAACCGATTCGTTTGTAAAGTCAACCTTTTTTGATGATTTTTTGTATTATCTTGGCCAAATAATCTCCGATTTGGGAATTTTATACCATTTTGGACTCGTAAGGATCAGTACTATCGATTGGCATCAAAAAAATGAAAATCTAAATTTTGACCAAAATCAACAAAATGGCAAGGGGTTACATCACGTTTTTTCTCAAATTCGGAGTCGGTTCGAAAATCGAAACTTTTTTGATGATTTTTATTGAATATCTCGGGTAAATATTGTCAGATTTTAAAATGTTATACCTTTTTAAATTCGTAGGCATCCCTACTATCAATTGGCATTCAAACATTTTAAAAATCGATGGGTTAAAAAAAGTGGTTGACCAAAAACCGATTCGTTTGTAAAGTCAACCTCTTTTGATGATTTTTTGTATTATCTTGGCCAAATAATCTCCGATTTGGGAATTTTATACCATTTTGGACTCGTAAGGATCAGTACTATCGATTGGCATCAAAAAAATGAAAATCTAAATTTTGACCAAAATCAACAAAATGGCAAGGGGTTACATCACGTTTTTTCTCAAATTCGGGGTCGGTTCGAAAATCGAAACTTCTTTGATGATTTTTATTGAATATCTCGGGTAAATATTGTCAGATTTTTAAATGTTATACCTTTTTAAATTCGTAGGGATCCCTACTATCAATTGGCATTCAAACATTTTAAAAATCGATGGGTTAAAAAAAGTGGTTGACCAAAAACCGATTCGTTTGTAAAGTCAACCTTTTTTGATGATTTTTTGTATTATCTTGGCCAAATAATGTCCGATTTGGGAATTTTATACCATTTTGGACTCGTAAGGATCAGTACTATCGATTGGCATCAAACAAATGAAAATCTAAATTTTGACCAAAATCAACAAAATGGCAAGGGGTTACATCACGTTTTTTCTCAAATTCGGGGTCGGTTCGAAAATCGAAACTTTTTTGATGATTTTTATTGAATATCTCGGGTAAATATTGTCAGATTTTTAAATGTTATACCTTTTTAAATTCGTAGGGATCCGTACTATCAATTGGCATTCAAACATTTTAAAAATCGAGGAGTTAAAAAAAGTGGTTGACCAAAAACCGATTCGTTTGTAAAGTCAACCTCTTTTGATGATTTTTTGTATTATCTTGGCCAAATAATGTCCGATTTGGGAATTTTATACCATTTTGGACTCGTAAGGATCAGTACTATCGATTGGCATCAAAAAAATGAAAATCTAAATTTTGACCAAAATCAACAAAATGGCAAGGGGTTACATCACGTTTTTTCTCAAATTCGGAGTCGGTTCGAAAATCGAAACTTTTTTGATGATTTTTATTGAATATCTCGGGTAAATATTGTCAGATTTTTAAATGTTATACCTTTTTAAATTCGTAGGCATCCCTACTATCAATTGGCATTCAAACATTTTAAAAATCGATGGGTTAAAAAAAGTGGTTGACCAAAAACCGATTCGTTTGTAAAGTCAACCTCTTTTGATGATTTTTTGTATTATCTTGGCCAAATAATCTCCGATTTGGGAATTTTATACCATTTTGGACTCGTAAGGATCAGTACTATCGATTGGCATCAAACAAATGAAAATCTAAATTTTGACCAAAATCAACAAAATGGCAAGGGGTTACATCACGTTTTTTCTCAAATTCGGGGTCGGTTCGAAAATCGAAACTTTTTTGATGATTTTTATTGAATATCTCGGGTAAATATTGTCAGATTTTTAAATGTTATACCTTTTTAAATTCGTAGGCATCCCTACTATCAATTGGCATTCAAACATTTTAAAAATCGATGGGTTAAAAAAAGTGGTTGACCAAAAACCGATTCGTTTGTAAAGTCAACCTCTTTTGATGATTTTTTGTATTATCTTGGCCAAATAATGTCCGATTTGGGAATTTTATACCATTTTGGACTCGTAAGGATCAGTACTATCGATTGGCATCAAAAAATGAAAATCTAAATTTTGACCAAAATCAACAAAATGGCAAGGGGTTACATCACGTTTTTTCTCAAATTCGGGGTCGGTTCGAAAATCGAAACTTTTTTGATGATTTTTATTGAATATCTCGGGTAAATATTGTCAGATTTTAAAATGTTATACCTTTTTAAATTCGTAGGGATCCGTACTATCAATTGGCATTCAAACATTTTAAAAATCGATGAGTTAAAAAAAGTGGTTGACCAAAAACCGATTCGTTTGTAAAGTCAACCTCTTTTGATGATTTTTTGTATTATCTTGGCCAAATAATGTCCGATTTGGGAATTTTATACCATTTTGGACTCGTAAGGATCAGTACTATCGATTGGCATCAAAAAAATGAAAATCTAAATTTTGACCAAAATCAACAAAATGGCAAGGGGTTACATCACGTTTTTTCTCAAATTCGGAGTCGGTTCGAAAATCGAAACTTTTTTGATGATTTTTATTGAATATCTCGGGTAAATATTGTCAGATTTTAAAATGTTATACCTTTTTAAATTCGTAGGCATCCCTACTATCAATTGGCATTCAAACATTTTAAAAATCGAGGAGTTAAAAAAAGTGGTTGACCAAAAACCGATTCGTTTGTAAAGTCAACCTTTTTTGATGATTTTTTGTATTATCTTGGCCAAATAATGTCCGATTTGGGAATTTTATACCATTTTGGACTCGTAAGGATCAGTACTATCGATTGGCATCAAAAAAATGAAAATCTAAATTTTGACCAAAATCAACAAAATGGCAAGGGGTTACATCACGTTTTTTCTCAAATTCGGAGTCGGTTCGAAAATCGAAACTTTTTTGATGATTTTTATTGAATATCTCGGGTAAATATTGTCAGATTTTTAAATGTTATACCTTTTTAAATTCGTAGGCATCCCTACTATCAATTGGCATTCAAACATTTTAAAAATCGATGAGTTAAAAAAAGTGGTTGACCAAAAACCGATTCGTTTGTAAAGTCAACCTCTTTTGATGATTTTTTGGATTATCTCGGCCAAAAAATGTCCGATTTGGGAATTTTATACCATTTTGGACTCGTAAGGATCAGTACTATCGATTGGCATCAAAAAAATGAAAATCTAAATTTTGACCAAAATCAACAAAATGGCAAGGGGTTACATCACGTTTATTCTCAAATTCGGTGTCGGTTCGAAAATCGAAACTTTTTTGATGATTT
The DNA here is from genome assembly GCF_035044405.1 of Drosophila montana. NCBI lineage: Eukaryota > Metazoa > Arthropoda > Insecta > Diptera > Drosophilidae > Drosophila > Drosophila montana. The sequence goes on from NW_026998322.1 coordinate 724,248, forward strand.
TTATTGAATATCTCGGGTAAATATTGTCAGATTTTTAAATGTTATACCTTTTTAAATTCGTAGGCATCCGTACTATCAATTGGCATTCAAACATTTTAAAAATCGATGAGTTAAAAAAAGTGGTTGACCAAAAACCGATTCGTTTGTAAAGTCAACCTTTTTTGATGATTTTTTGTATTATCTTGGCCAAATAATGTCCGATTTGGGAATTTTATACCATTTTGGACTCGTAAGGATCAGTACTATCGATTGGCATCAAACAAATGAAAATCTAAATTTTGACCAAAATCAACAAAATGGCAAGGGGTTACATCACGTTTTTTCTCAAATTCGGAGTCGGTTCGAAAATCGAAACTTTTTTGATGATTTTTATTGAATATCTCGGGTAAATATTGTCAGATTTTTAAATGTTATACCTTTTTAAATTCGTAGGCATCCCTACTATCAATTGGCATTCAAACATTTTAAAAATCGAGGAGTTAAAAAAAGTGGTTGACCAAAAACCGATTCGTTTGTAAAGTCAACCTTTTTTGATGATTTTTTGTATTATCTTGGCCAAATAATGTCCGATTTGGGAATTTTATACCATTTTGGACTCGTAAGGATCAGTACTATCGATTGGCATCAAACAAATGAAAATCTAAATTTTGACCAAAATCAACAAAATGGCAAGGGGTTACATCACGTTTTTTCTCAAATTCGGTGTCGGTTCGAAAATCGAAACTTTTTTGATGATTTTTATTGAATATCTCGGGTAAATATTGTCAGATTTTTAAATGTTATACCTTTTTAAATTCGTAGGCATCCGTACTATCAATTGGCATTCAAACATTTTAAAAATCGAGGAGTTAAAAAAAGTGGTTGACCAAAAACCGATTCGTTTGTAAAGTCAACCTTTTTTGATGATTTTTTGGATTATCTCGGCCAAATAATGTCCGATTTGGGAATTTTATACCATTTTGGACTCGTAAGGATCAGTACTATCGATTGGCATCAAACAAATGAAAATCTAAATTTTGACCAAAATCAACAAAATGGCAAGGGGTTACATCACGTTTTTTCTCAAATTCGGGGTCGGTTCGAAAATCGAAACTTCTTTGATGATTTTTATTGAATATCTCGGGTAAATATTGTCAGATTTTTAAATGTTATACCTTTTTAAATTCGTAGGGATCCCTACTATCAATTGGCATTCAAACATTTTAAAAATCGATTTGTTAAAAAAAGTGGTTGACCGAAAACCGATTCGTTTGTAAAGTCAACCTTTTTTGATGATTTTTTGGATTATCTCGGCCAAATAATGTCCGATTTGGGAATTTTATACCATTTTGGACTCGTAAGGATCAGTACTATCGATTGGCATCAAACAAATGAAAATCTAAATTTTGACCAAAATCAACAAAATGGCAAGGGGTTACATCACGTTTTTCTCAAATTCGGGGTCGGTTCGAAAATCGAAACTTTTTTGATGATTTTTATTGAATATCTCGGGTAAATATTGTCAGATTTTAAAATGTTATACCTTTTTAAATTCGTAGGCATCCGTACTATCAATTGGCATTCAAACATTTTAAAAATCGATTTGTTAAAAAAAGTGGTTGACCAAAAACCGATTCGTTTGTAAAGTCAACCTTTTTTGATGATTTTTTGGATTATCTCGGCCAAATAATGTCAGATTTGGGAATTTTATACCATTTTGGACTCGTAAGGATCAGTACTATCGATTGGCATCAAACAAATGAAAATCTAAATTTTGACCAAAATCAACAAAATGGCAAGGGGTTACATCACGTTTTTTCTCAAATTCGGGGTCGGTTCGAAAATCGAAACTTTTTTGATGATTTTTATTGAATATCTCGGGTAAATATTGTCAGATTTTAAAATGTTATACCTTTTTAAATTCGTAGGCATCCGTACTATCAATTGGCATTCAAACATTTTAAAAATCGATTGGTTAAAAAAAGTGGTTGACCAAAAACCGATTCGTTTGTAAAGTCAACCTTTTTGATGATTTTTTGGATTATCTCGGCCAAATAATGTCAGATTTGGGAATTTTATACCATTTTGGACTCGTAAGGATCAGTACTATCGATTGGCATCAAACAAATGAAAATCTAAATTTTGACCAAAATCAACAAAATGGCAAGGGGTTACATCACGTTTTTTCTCAAATTCGGTGTCGGTTCGAAAATCGAAACTTTTTTGATGATTTTTATTGAATATCTCGGGTAAATATTGTCAGATTTTTAAATGTTATACCTTTTTAAATTCGTAGGGATCCCTACTATCAATTGGCATTCAAACATTTTAAAAATCGATTTGTTAAAAAAAGTGGTTGACCAAAAACCGATTCGTTTGTAAAGTCAACCTTTTTTGATGATTTTTTGGATTATCTCGGCCAAATAATGTCCGATTTGGGAATTTTATACCATTTTGGACTCGTAAGGGATCAGTACTATCGATTGGCATCAAGAAAATGAAAATCTAAATTTTGACCAAAATCAACAAAATGGCAAGGGGTTACATCACGTTTATTCTCAAATTCGGGGTCGGTTCGAAAATCGAAACTTTTTTGATGATTTTTGTTGAATATCTCGGGTAAATATTGTCAGATTTTTAAATGTTATACCTCTTCAAATTCGTAGGGATCCCTACTATCAATTGGCATTCAAACATTTTAAAAATCGATTTGGTAAAAAAAGTGGTTGACCGAAAACCGATTCGTTTGTAAAGTCAACCTTTTTTGATGATTTTTTGGATTATCTCGGCCAAATAATGTCAGATTTGGGAATTTTATACCATTTTGGACTCGTAAGGATCAGTACTATCGATTGGCATCAAACAAATGAAAATCTAAATTTTGACCAAAATCAACAAAATGGCAAGGGGTTACATCACGTTTTTTCTCAAATTCGGGGTCGGTTCGAAAATCGAAACTTTTTTGATGATTTTTATTGAATATCTCGGGTAAATATTGTCAGATTTTAAAATGTTATACCTTTTTAAATTCGTAGGCATCCGTACTATCAATTGGCATTCAAACATTTTAAAAATCGATTTGTTAAAAAAAGTGGTTGACCGAAAACCGATTCGTTTGTAAAGTCAACCTTTTTTGATGATTTTTTGGATTATCTCGGCCAAATAATGTCAGATTTGGGAATTTTATACCATTTTGGACTCGTAAGGATCAGTACTATCGATTGGCATCAAAAAATGAAAATCTAAATTTTGACCAAAATCAACAAAATGGCAAGGGACATCACGTTTTTTCTCAAATTCGGGGTCGGTTCGAAAATCGAAACTTCTTTGATGATTTTTATTGAATATCTCGGGTAAATATTGTCAGACTTTAAAATGTTATACCTTTTTGAATTCGTAGGGATCCCTTCTATCAAATGTGATTCAAACATTTTAAAAATCGATTGGTAAAAAAAAGTGGTTGACCAAAAACCGATTCGTTTGTAAAGTCAAACTTTTATGATGATTTTTTGGAATATCTCGGCCAAATAATGTCCGATTTGGGAATTTTATACCATTTTGGACTCGTAGGGATCAGTACTATCGATTGGCATCAAACAAATGAAAATCTAAATTTTGACCAAAATCAACAAAATGGCAAGGGGTTACATCACGTTTTTTCTCAAATTCGGGGTCGGTTCGAAAATCGAAACTTTTTGATGAATGAATATCTCGGTTATTGCAGATTTAAAGTTAACCTTTTTAATCGGGTCCTCTATCATTGATTAACTTTTAAAAATCGATGGTAATGGTTGACCGATAACAATGTTGATACCTTTTTGGAATATCGGCCATATTCGTTTGGGAATTTTATACCTTTTGGACTCGTAAGGATCAGTACTATCGATTGGCATCAAACAAATGAAAATCTAAATTTTGACCAAAATCAACAAAATGGCAAGGGGTTACATCACGTTTTTTATCAAACTCGATTCGGTTCGAAAAGTCGAAACTTTTTTGATGATTTTTTTGAATATCTCGGGTAAATAATGTCAGATTTTGAAATGTTATACCTTTTTGAATTCGTAAGGATCCGTACTATCAATTGGCATTGAAAACATTTTGACCAAAATCACGAAGGGGTTAAAAAAAGTGGTTGACCAAATACCGATTCGTTTCGTAAAGTCGAACCTTTTTTGATGATTTTTTTGAATATCTCGGCCAAATAATGTCCGATTTGGGAATTTTATACCATTTTGGACTCGTAAGGATCAGTACTATCGATTGGCATCAAAAAATGAAAATCTAAATTTTGACCAAAATCAACAAAATGGCAAGGGGTTACATCACGTTTATTCTCAAATTCGGGGTCGGTTCGAAAATCGAAACTTCTTTGTGATTTGTATTGAATATCAACGAACGGATCCCATCGGACCTTTAAAAATCGGTTAAAAAAGTGGTTGACCAAAACCGATTCGTTTGAAAGTCAACTTTTTGATGATTTTTTGGATATCTCGGCCAAATAATGTCAGATTTGGGAATTTTATACCATTTTGGACTCGTAAGGATCAGTACTATCGATTGGCATCAAAAAAATGAAAATCTAAATTTTGACCAAAATCAACAAAATGGCAAGGGGTTACATCACGTTTTTTCTCAAATTCGGAGTCGGTTCGAAAACCGAAACTTTTTTGATGATTTTTATTGAATATCTCGGGTAAATATTGTCAGATTTTTAAATGTTATACCTTTTTAAATTCGTAGGCATCCCTACTATCAATTGGCATTCAAACATTTTAAAAATCGATTTGTTAAAAAAAGTGGTTGACCAAAAACCGATTCGTTTGTAAAGTCAACCTCTTTTGATGATTTTTTGTATTATCTTGGCCAAATAATGTCAGATTTGGGAATTTTATACCATTTTGGACTCGTAAGGATCAGTACTATCGATTGGCATCAAAAAATTGAAAATCTAAATTTTGACCAAAATCAACAAAATGGCAAGGGGTTACATCACCGTTTTTTCTCAAATTCGGAGTCGGTTCGAAAACCGAAACTATTTTGATGATTTTTATTGAATATCTCGGGTAAATATTGTCAGATTTTTAAATGTTATACCTTTTTGAATTCGTAGGGATTCCTACTATCAATTGGCATTCAAACATTTTCAAAATCGATTTGTTAAAAAAAGTGGTTGACCAAAAACCGATTCGTTTGTAAAGTCAACCTTTTTTGATGATTTTTTGGATTATCTCGGCCAAATAATGTCAGATTTGGGAATTTTATACCATTTTGGACTCGTAAGGATCAGTACTATCGATTGGCATCAAGAAAATGAAAATCTAAATTTTGACCAAAATCAACAAAATGGCAAGGGGTTACATCACGTTTTTTCTCAAATTCGGGGTCGGTTCGAAAATCGAAACTTTTTTGATGATTTTTATTGAATATCTCGGGTAAATATTGTCAGATTTTTAAATGTTATACCTCTTTAAATTCGTAGGCATCCCTACTATCAATTGGCATTCAAACATTTTCAAAATCGATTTGTTAAAAAAAGTGGTTGACCGAAAACCGATTCGTTTGTAAAGTCAACCTTTTTTGATGATTTTTTGGATTATCTCGGCCAAATAATGTCAGATTTGGGAATTTTATACCATTTTGGACTCGTAAGGATCAGTACTATCGATTGGCACCTAAGACAAATGAAAATCTAAATTTTGACCAAAATCATCAAAATGGCAAGGGGGTTACATCACGTTTTTTCTCAAATTCGGGGTCGGTTCGAAAATCGAAACTTTTTTGATGATTTTTATTGAATATCTCGGGTAAATATTGTCAGATTTTTAAATGTTATACCTTTTTAAATTCGTAGGCATCCTTACTATCAATTGGCATTCAAACATTTTAAAAATCGAGGGGTTAAAAAAAGTGGTTGACCAAAAACCGATTCGTTTGTAAAGTCAACCTTTTTTGATGATTTTTTGGATTATCTCGGCCAAATAATGTCCGATTTGGGAATTTTATACCATTTTGGACTCGTAAGGATCAGTACTATCGATTGGCATCAAGAAAATGTAAATCTAAATTTTGACCAAAATCAACAAAATGGCAAGGGGTTACATCACGTTTTTTCTCAAATTCGGGGTCGGTTCGAAAATCGAAACTTTTTTGATGATTTTTATTGAATATCTCGGGTAAATATTGTCAGATTTTTAAATGTTATACCTTTTTGAATTCGTAGGGATCCCTACTATCAATTGGCATTCAAACATTTTAAAAATCGATGGGTTAAAAAAAGTGGTTGACCAAAAACCGATTCGTTTGTAAAGTCAACCTTTTTTGATGATTTTTTGGAATATCTCGGCCAAATAATGTCCGATTTGGGAATTTTATACCATTTTGGACTCGTAAGGATCAGTACTATCGATTGGCATCAAACAAATGAAAATCTAAATTTTGACCAAAATCAACAAAATGGCAAGGGGTTACATCACGTTTTTTCTCAAATTCGGAGTCGGTTCGAAAATCGAAACTTTTTTGATGATTTTTATTGAATATCTCGGGTAAATATTGTCAGATTTTTAAATGTTATACCTTTTTGAATTCGTAGGGATCCCTACTATCAATTGGCATTCAAACATTTTAAAAATCGATGAGTTAAAAAAAGTGGTTGACCGAAAACCGATTCGTTTGTAAAGTCAACCTTTTTTGATGATTTTTTGGATTATCTCGGCCAAATAATGTCAGATTTGGGAATTTTATACCATTTTGGACTCGTAAGGATCAGTACTATCGATTGGCATCAAAAAAATGAAAATCTAAATTTTGACCAAAATCAACAAAATGGCAAGGGGTTACATCACGTTTTTTCTCAAATTCGGGGTCGGTTCGAAAATCGAAACTTTTTTGATGATTTTTATTGAATATCTCGGGTAAATATTGTCAGATTTTTAAATGTTATACCTTTTTAAATTCGTAGGCATCCCTACTATCAATTGGCATTCAAACATTTTAAAAATCGATGGGTTAAAAAAAGTGGTTGACCAAAAACCGATTCGTTTGTAAAGTCAACCTCTTTTGATGATTTTTTGGATTATCTCGGCCAAATAATGTCAGATTTGGGAATTTTATACCATTTTGGACTCGTAAGGATCAGTACTATCGATTGGCATCAAACAAATGAAAATCTAAATTTTGACCAAAATCAACAAAATGGCAAGGGGTTACATCACGTTTTTTCTCAAATTCGGAGTCGGTTCGAAAACCGAAACTTTTTTGATGATTTTTATTGAATATCTCGGGTAAATATTGTCAGATTTTTAAATGTTATACCTTTTTGAATTCGTAGGGATCCCTACTATCAATTGGCATTCAAACATTTTAAAAATCGATGGGTTAAAAAAAGTGGTTGACCAAAAACCGATTCGTTTGTAAAGTCAACCTTTTTTGATGATTTTTTGGATTATCTCGGCCAAATAATGTCCGATTTGGAAATTTTATACCATTTTGGACTCGTAAGGATCAGTACTATCGATTGGCATCAAACAAATAAAAATCTAAATTTTGACCAAAATCAACAAAATGGCAAGGGGTTACATCACGTTTTTTCTCAAATTCGGAGTCGGTTCGAAAACCGAAACTTTTTTGATGATTTTTGTTGAATATCTCGGGTAAATATTGTCAGATTTTTAAATGTTATACCTTTTTGAATTCGTAGGCATCCCTACTATCAATTGGCATTCAAACATTTTAAAAATCGATGAGTTAAAAAAAGTGGTTGACCAAAAACCGATTCGTTTGTAAAGTCAACCTTTTTTGATGATTTTTTGGAATATCTCGGCCAAACAATGTCCGATTTGGGAATTTTATACCATTTTGGACTCGTAAGGATCAGTACTATCGATTGGCATCAAACAAATGAAAATCTAAATTTTGACCAAAATCAACAAAATGGCAAGGGGTTACATCACGTTTTTTCTCAAATTCGGAGTCGGTTCGAAAATCGAAACTTTTTTGATGATTTTTATTGAATATCTCGGGTAAATATTGTCAGATTTTTAAATGTTATACCTTTTTGAATTCGTAGGGATCCCTACTATCAATTGGCATTCAAACATTTTAAAAATCGATGTGTGAAAAAAAGTGGTTGACCAAAAACCGATTCGTTTGTAAAGTCAACCTTTTTTGATGATTTTTTGGAATATCTCGGCCAAATAATGTCCGATTTGGGAATTTTATACCATTTTGGACTCGTAAGGATCAGTACTATCGATTGGCATCAAACAAATGAAAATCTAAATTTTGACCAAAATCAACAAAATGGCAAGGGGTTACATCACGTTTTTTCTCAAATTCGGAGTCGGTTCGAAAATCGAAACTTTTTTGCTGATTTTTATTGAATATCTCGGGTAAATACTGTCAGATTTTGAAATGTTATACCTTTTTGAATTCGTAGGGATCCCTACTATAAATTGGCATTCAAACATTTTAAAAATCGATGAGTGAAAAAAAGTGGTTGACCAAAAACCGATTCGTTTGTAAAGTCAACCTTTTTCGATGATTTTTTGGAATATCTCGGCCAAACAATGTCCGATTTGGGAATTTTATACCATTTTGGACTCGTAAGGATCAGTACTATCGATTGGCATCAAACAAATGAAAATCTAAATTTTGACCAAAATCAACAAAATGGCAAGGGGTTACATCACGTTTTTTCTCAAATTCGGAGTCGGTTCGAAAATCGAAACTTTTTTGATGATTTTTATTGAATATCTCGGGTAAATGTTGTCCGATTTTGAAATGTTATACCTTTTTGAATTCGTAGGGATCCCTACTATCAATCTGGCATTCAAACATTTTAAAAATCGACGAGGTGAAAAAAAGTGGTTGACCAAAAACCGATTCGTTTGTAAAGTCAACCTCTTTTCGATGATTTTTTGGAATATCTCGGCCAAACAATGTCCGATTTGGGAATTTTATACCATTTTGGACTCGTAAGGATCAGTACTATCGGTTGGCATCAAACAAATGAAAATCTAAATTTTGACCAAAATCAACAAAATGGCAAGGGGTTACATCACGTTTTTCTCAAATTCGGAGTCGGTTCGAAAATCGAAACTTTTTTGATGATTTTTATTGAATATCTCGGGTAAATATTGTCAGATTTTGAAATGTTATACCTTTTTAAATTCGTAGGGATCCCTACTATCAATTGCATTCAAACATTTTAAAAATCGATGAGTTAAAAAAAGTGGTTGACCCGAAAACCGATTCGTTTGTAAAGTCAACCTTTTTCGATGATTTTTTGGAATATCTCGGCCAAACAATGTCCGATTTGGGAATTTTATACCATTTTGGACTCGTAAGGATCAGTACTATCGATTGGCATCAAACAAATGAAAATCTAAATTTTGACCAAAATCAACAAAATGGCAAGGGGTTACATCACGTTTTTTCTCAAATTCGGAGTCGGTTCGAAAACCGAAACTTTTTTGATGATTTTTATTGAATATCTCGGGTAAATATTGTCAGATTTTGAAATGTTATACCTTTTTGAATTCGTAGGCATCCCTACTATCAATTGGCATTCAAACATTTTAAAAATCGACGAGTGAAAAAAAGTGGTTGACCAAAAACCGATTCGTTTGTAAAGTCAACCTTTTTTGATGATTTTTTGGAATATCTCGGCCAAACAATGTCCGATTTGGGAATTTTATACCATTTTGGACTCGTAAGGATCAGTACTATCGATTGGCATCAAAAAAATGAAAATCTAAATTTTGACCAAAATCAACAAAATGGCAAGGGGTTACATCACGTTTTTTCTCAAATTCGGAGTCGGTTCGAAAATCGAAACTTTTTTGATGATTTTTATTGAATATCTCGGGTAAATATTGTCAGATTTTTAAATGTTATACCTTTTTAAATTCGTAGGCATCCCTACTATCAATTGGCATTCAAACATTTTAAAAATCGATGAGTTAAAAAAAGTGGTTGACCAAAAACCGATTCGTTTGTAAAGTCAACCTTTTTTGATGATTTTTTGGAATATCTCGGCCAAATAATGTCCGATTTGGGAATTTTATACCATTTTGGACTCGTAAGGATCAGTACTATCGATTGGCATCAAACAAATGAAAATCTAAATTTTGACCAAAATCAACAAAATGGCAAGGGGTTACATCACGTTTTTTCTCAAATTCGGAGTCGGTTCGAAAATCGAAACTTTTTTGCTGATTTTTATTGAATATCTCGGGTAAATATTGTCAGATTTTGAAATGTTATACCTTTTTGAATTCGTAGGGATCCCTACTATCAATTGGCTATTCAAACATTTTAAAAATCGATGGTTAAAAAAAGTGGTTGACCCAAAAACCGATTCGTTTGTAAAGTCAACCTTTTTTGATGATTTTTTGGAATATCTTGGCCAAACAGTGTCCGATTTGGGAATTTTATACCATTTTGGACTCGTAAGGATCAGTAATATCGATTGGCATCAAAAAAATGAAAATCTAAATTTTGACCAAAATCAACAAAATGGCAAGGGGTTACATCACGTTTTTTCTCAAATTCGGAGTCGGTTCGAAAATCGAAACTTTTTTGCTGATTTTTATTGAATATCTCGGGTAAATACTGTCAGATTTTGAAATGTTATACCTTTTTAATTCGTAGGCATCCCTACTATCAATTGGCATTCAAACATTTTAAAAATCGATGGGTGAAAAAAAGTGGTTGACCAAAAACCGATTCGTTTGTAAAGTCAACCTTTTTTGATGATTTTTTGGATTATCTTGGCCAAATAATCTCCGATTTGGGAATTTTATACCATTTTGGACTCGTAAGGATCAGTACTATCGATTGGCATCAAAAAAATGAAAATCTGAATTTTGACCAAAATCAACAAAATGGCAAGGGGTTACATCACGTTTTTTCTTAAAACGGAAAATCGAAACTTTTTTGATGATTTTTATTGAATATCTCCGGTAAATATTGTCAGATTTTAAAATGTTATACCTTTTTGAATTCGTAGGGATCCCCACTATCAATTGGCATTCAAACATTTTAAAAATCGATGGGTTAAAAAAAGTGGTTGACCAAAAACCGATTCGTTTGTAAAGTCAACCTCTTTTGATGATTTTTTGTATTATCTTGGCCAAATAATCTCCGATTTGGGAATTTTATACCATTTTGGACTCGTAAGGATCAGTACTATCGATTGGCATCAAACAAATGAAAATCTAAATTTTGACCAAAATCAACAAAATGGCAAGGGGTTACATCACGTTTTTTCTCAAATTCGGGGTCGGTTCGAAAATCGAAACTTCTTTGATGATTTTTATTGAATATCTCGGGTAAATATTGTCAGATTTTTAAATGTTATACCTTTTTAAATTCGTAGGCATCCCTACTATCAATTGGCATTCAAACATTTTAAAAATCGATGAGTTAAAAAAAGTGGTTGACCAAAAACCGATTCGTTTGTAAAGTCAACCTTTTTTGATGATTTTTTGTATTATCTTGGCCAAATAATGTCCGATTTGGGAATTTTATACCATTTTGGACTCGTAAGGATCAGTACTATCGATTGGCATCAAAAAAATGAAAATCTAAATTTTGACCAAAATCAACAAAATGGCAAGGGGTTACATCACGTTTTTTCTCAAATTCGGAGTCGGTTCGAAAATCGAAACTTTTTTGATGATTTTTATTGAATATCTCGGGTAAATATTGTCAGATTTTGAAATGTTATACCTTTTTGAATTCGTAGGGATCCGTACTATCAATTGGCATTCAAACATTTTAAAAATCGAGGAGTTAAAAAAAGTGGTTGACCAAAAACCGATTCGTTTGTAAAGTCAACCTTTTTTGATGATTTTTTGGAATATCTTGGCCAAATAATGTCCGATTTGGGAATTTTATACCATTTTGGACTCGTAAGGATCAGTACTATCGATTGGCATCAAAAAAATGAAAATCTAAATTTTGACCAAAATCAACAAAATGGCAAGGGGTTACATCACGTTTTTTCTCAAATTCGGAGTCGGTTCGAAAATCGAAACTTTTTTGATGATTTTTATTGAATATCTCGGGTAAATATTGTCAGATTTTAAAATGTTATACCTTTTTGAATTCGTAGGGATCCCTACTATCAATTGGCATTCAAACATTTTAAAAATCGAGGAGTTAAAAAAAGTGGTTGACCAAAAACCGATTCGTTTGTAAAGTCAACCTCTTTTGATGATTTTTTGGATTATCTTGGCCAAATAATGTCCGATTTGGGAATTTTATACCATTTTGGACTCGTAAGGATCAGTACTATCGATTGGCATCAAAAAAATGAAAATCTAAATTTTGACCAAAATCAACAAAATGGCAAGGGGTTACATCACGTTTTTTCTCAAATTCGGAGTCGGTTCGAAAATCGAAACTTTTTTGATGATTTTTATTGAATATCTCGGGTAAATATTGTCAGATTTTGAAATGTTATACCTTTTTAAATTCGTAGGGATCCCTACTATCAATTGGCATTCAAACATTTTAAAAATCGATGAGTTAAAAAAAGTGGTTGACCAAAAACCGATTCGTTTGTAAAGTCAACCTTTTTTGATGATTTTTTGGATTATCTTGGCCAAATAATGTCCGATTTGGGAATTTTATACCATTTTGGACTCGTAAGGATCAGTACTATCGATTGGCATCAAAAAAATGAAAATCTAAATTTTGACCAAAATCAACAAAATGGCAAGGGGTTACATCACGTTTATTCTCAAATTCGGAGTCGGTTCGAAAATCGAAACTTTTTTGATGATTTTTATTGAATATCTCGGGTAAATATTGTCAGATTTTTAAATGTTATACCTTTTTAAATTCGTAGGCATCCCTACTATCAATTGGCATTCAAACATTTTAAAAATCGATGAGTTAAAAAAAGTGGTTGACCAAAAACCGATTCGTTTGTAAAGTCAACCTCTTTTGATGATTTTTTGGATTATCTTGGCCAAATAATGTCCGATTTGGGAATTTTATACCATTTTGGACTCGTAAGGATCAGTACTATCGATTGGCATCAAACAAATGAAAATCTAAATTTTGACCAAAATCAACAAAATGGCAAGGGGTTACATCACGTTTTTTCTCAAATTCGGGGTCGGTTCGAAAATCGAAACTTTTTTGATGATTTTTATTGAATATCTCGGGTAAATATTGTCAGATTTTAAAATGTTATACCTTTTTAAATTCGTAGGCATCCGTACTATCAATTGGCATTCAAACATTTTAAAAATCGATGAGTTAAAAAAAGTGGTTGACCAAAAACCGATTCGTTTGTAAAGTCAACCTCTTTTGATGATTTTTTGTATTATCTTGGCCAAATAATGTCCGATTTGGGAATTTTATACCATTTTGGACTCGTAAGGATCAGTACTATCGATTGGCATCAAAAAAATGAAAATCTAAATTTTGACCAAAATCAACAAAATGGCAAGGGGTTACATCACGTTTTTTCTCAAATTCGGGGTCGGTTCGAAAATCGAAACTTTTTTGATGATTTTTATTGAATATCTCGGGTAAATATTGTCAGATTTTTAAATGTTATACCTTTTTGAATTCGTAGGGATCCCTACTATCAATTGGCATTCAAACATTTTAAAAATCGATGAGTTAAAAAAAGTGGTTGACCAAAAACCGATTCGTTTGTAAAGTCAACCTCTTTTGATGATTTTTTGTATTATCTCGGCCAAATAATGTCCGATTTGGGAATTTTATACCATTTTGGACTCGTAAGGATCAGTACTATCGATTGGCATCAAACAAATGAAAATCTAAATTTTGACCAAAATCAACAAAATGGCAAGGGGTTACATCACGTTTTTTCTCAAATTCGGGGTCGGTTCGAAAATCGAAACTTTTTTGATGATTTTTATTGAATATCTCGGGTAAATATTGTCAGATTTTAAAATGTTATACCTTTTTGAATTCGTAGGGATCCCTACTATCAATTGGCATTCAAACATTTTAAAAATCGATGAGTTAAAAAAAGTGGTTGACCAAAAACCGATTCGTTTGTAAAGTCAACCTTTTTTGATGATTTTTTGGATTATCTCGGCCAAATAATGTCCGATTTGGGAATTTTATACCATTTTGGACTCGTAAGGATCAGTACTATCGATTGGCATCAAAAAAATGAAAATCTAAATTTTGACCAAAATCAACAAAATGGCAAGGGGTTACATCACGTTTTTTCTCAAATTCGGAGTCGGTTCGAAAATCGAAACTTTTTTGATGATTTTTATTGAATATCTCGGGTAAATATTGTCAGATTTTTAAATGTTATACCTTTTTAAATTCGTAGGCATCCGTACTATCAATTGGCATTCAAACATTTTAAAAATCGATGAGTTAAAAAAAGTGGTTGACCAAAAACCGATTCGTTTGTAAAGTCAACCTCTTTTGATGATTTTTTGGATTATCTCGGCCAAATAATGTCCGATTTGGGAATTTTATACCATTTTGGACTCGTAAGGATCAGTACTATCGATTGGCATCAAAAAAATGAAAATCTAAATTTTGACCAAAATCAACAAAATGGCAAGGGGTTACATCACGTTTTTTCTCAAATTCGGAGTCGGTTCGAAAATCGAAACTTTTTTGATGATTTTTATTGAATATCTCGGGTAAATATTGTCAGATTTTTAAATGTTATACCTTTTTAAATTCGTAGGCATCCCTACTATCAATTGGCATTCAAACATTTTAAAAATCGAGGAGTTAAAAAAAGTGGTTGACCAAAAACCGATTCGTTTGTAAAGTCAACCTTTTTTGATGATTTTTTGGATTATCTTGGCCAAATAATGTCCGATTTGGGAATTTTATACCATTTTGGACTCGTAAGGATCAGTACTATCGATTGGCATCAAAAAAATGAAAATCTAAATTTTGACCAAAATCAACAAAATGGCAAGGGGTTACATCACGTTTTTTCTCAAATTCGGAGTCGGTTCGAAAATCGAAACTTTTTTGATGATTTTTATTGAATATCTCGGGTAAATATTGTCAGATTTTGAAATGTTATACCTTTTTGAATTCGTAGGCATCCCTACTATCAATTGGCATTCAAACATTTTAAAAATCGATGAGTTAAAAAAAGTGGTTGACCAAAAACCGATTCGTTTGTAAAGTCAACCTTTTTTGATGATTTTTTGGATTATCTTGGCCAAATAATGTCCGATTTGGGAATTTTATACCATTTTGGACTCGTAAGGATCAGTACTATCGATTGGCATCAAAAAAATGAAAATCTAAATTTTGACCAAAATCAACAAAATGGCAAGGGGTTACATCACGTTTTTTCTCAAATTCGGAGTCGGTTCGAAAATCGAAACTTTTTTGATGATTTTTATTGAATATCTCGGGTAAATATTGTCAGATTTTAAAATGTTATACCTTTTTGAATTCGTAGGGATCCCTACTATCAATTGGCATTCAAACATTTTAAAAATCGATGAGTTAAAAAAAGTGGTTGACCAAAAACCGATTCGTTTGTAAAGTCAACCTTTTTTGATGATTTTTTGGAATATCTCGGCCAAATAATGTCCGATTTGGGAATTTTATACCATTTTGGACTCGTAAGGATCAGTACTATCGATTGGCATCAAACAAATGAAAATCTAAATTTTGACCAAAATCAACAAAATGGCAAGGGGTTACATCACGTTTTTTCTCAAATTCGGGGTCGGTTCGAAAATCGAAACTTTTTTGATGATTTTTATTGAATATCTCGGGTAAATATTGTCAGATTTTTAAATGTTATACCTTTTTAAATTCGTAGGCACCCCTACTATCAATTGGCATTCAAACATTTTCAAAATCGAGGAGTTAAAAAAAGTGGTTGACCAAAAACCGATTAGTTTGTAAAGTCAACCTTTTTTGACGATTTTTTGGAATATCTCGGCCAAACAATGTCCGATTTGGGAATTTTATACCATTTTGGGCTCGTAAGGATCAGTACTATCGATTGGCATTAAACAAATAAAAATCTAAATTTTGACCAAAATCAACAAAATGGCAAGGGGTTACATCACGTTTTTTCTCAAATTCGGAGTCGGTTCGAAAACCGAAACTATTTTGATGATTTTTATTGAATATCTCGGGTAAATATTGTCAGATTTTTAAATGTTATACCTTTTTGAATTCGTAGGGATCCCTACTATCAATTGTCATTCAAACATTTGAAAAATCGATTGGAAAAAAAAAATGGTTGACCAAAAACCGATGCGTTTGTAAAGTCAAACTTTTTTGATGATTTTTTGGAATATCTCGGCCAAATAATGTACTATGGATTGGCATCAAAAAAATGAAAATCTAAATTTTGACCAAAATCAACAAAATGGCAAGGGGTTACATGACATTTTTTTTCTCAAATTCGGGGTCGGTTCGAAAATCGAAACTTTTTTGATGATTTTTATTGAATATGTCGGGTAAATATTGTCAGATTTTTAAATGTTATACCTTTTTAAATTCGTAGGCATCCCTACTATCAATTGGCATTCAAACATTTTCAAAATCGATGGGTTAAAAAAAGTGGTTGACCAAAAACAGATTCGTTTGTAAAGTCAACCTCTTTTGATTATTTTTTGTATTATCTTGGCCAAACAATGTCCGATTTGGGAATTTTTATACCATTCTGGTCTCGTAAGGATTAGCACTATCGATTGGCATCAAACAAATGAAAATCTAAATTTTGACCAAAATCAACAAAATGGCAAGGGGTTACATCACGTTTTTCCTCAAATTCGGGGTCGGTTCGAAAATCGAATCTTTTTTTGATGATTTTTGTTGAATATCTCGGGTAAATATTGTCCGATTTTTAAATGTTATACCTTTTTGAATTCGTAGGCATCCGTACTATCAATTGTCATTCAAACATTTTAAAAATCGATGGGTTAAAAAAAGTGGTTGACCATAAACCGATTCGTTTGTAAAGTCAACCTTTTTTGATGATTTTTTGGAATATCTCGGCCAAATAATGTCCGATTTGGGAATTTTATACCATTTTGGACTCGTAAGGATCAGTACTATCGATTGGCATCAAAAAAATGAAAATCTAAATTTTGACCAAAATCAACAAAATGGCAAGGGGTTACATCACGTTTTTTCTCAAATTCGGGGTCGGTTCGAAAATCGAAACTTTTTTGATGATTTTTATTGAATATCTCGGGTAAATATTGTCAGATTTTAAAATGTTATACCTTTTTAAATTCGTAGGCATCCCTACTATCAATTGGCATTCAAACATTTTAAAAATCGATTTGTTAAAAAAAGTGGTTGACCGAAAACCGATTCGTTTGTAAAGTCAACCTTTTTTGATGATTTTTTGGATTATCTCGGCCAAATAATGTCAGATTTGGGAATTTTATACCATTTTGGACTCGTAAGGATCAGTACTATCGATTGGCATCAAAAAAATGAAAATCTAAATTTTGACCAAAATCAACAAAATGGCAAGGGGTTACATCACGTTTTTTCTCAAATTCGGGGTCGGTTCGAAAACCGAAATTTTTTTGATGATATTTGTTGAATATCTCGGGTAAATATTGTCAGATTTTTAAATGTTATACCTTTTTAAATTCGTAGGCATCCCTACTATCAATTGGCATTCAAACATTTTAAAAATCGATTGGTAAAAAAAAGTGGTTGACCAAAAACCGATTCGTTTGTAAAGTCAACCTCTTTTGATGATTTTTTGTATTATCTTGGCCAAATAATCTAAGATTTGGGAATTTTATACCATTTTGGGCTCGTAAGGATCAGTACTATCGATTGGCATCAAACAAATGAAAATCTAAATTTTGACCAAAATCAACAAAATGGCAAGGGGTTACATCACGTTTTTTCTCAAATTCGGAGTCGGTTCGAAAACCGAAATTTTTTTGATGATATTTGTTGAATATCTCGGGTAAATATTGTCAGATTTTTAAATGTTTTACCTTTTTAAATTCGTAGGGATCCCTTCTATCAATTGTCATTCAAACAGTTTAAAAATCGGGGGGTGTAAAAAAGTGGTTGACCAAAAACCGATTCGTTTGTAAAGTCAACCTTTTTTGATGATTTTTTGGAATATCTCGGACAAATAATGTCCGATTTGGGAATTTTATACCATTTTGGACTCGTAAGGATCAGTACTATCGATTGGCATCAAACAAATAAAAATCTAAATTTTGACCAAAATAAACAAAATGGCAAGGGGTTACATCACGATTTTTCTCAAATTCGGAGTCGGTTCGAAAACCGAAATTTTTTGATGATTTTTGTTGAATATCTCGGGTAAATATTGTCAGACTTTAAAATGTTATACCTTTTTGAATTCGTAGGGATCCCTACTATCAATTGTCATTCAAACATTTTAAAAATCGAGGAGTTAAAACAAGTGGTTGACCAAAAACCGATTCGTTTGTAAAGTCAACCTCTTTTGATGATTTTTTGTATTATCTTGGCCAAATAATCTCCGATTTGGGATTTTTATACCATTTTGGACTCGTAAGGATCAGTACTATCGATTGGCATCAAACAAATGAAAATCTAAACTTTGACCATTTTTGATGATTTTTATTGAATATCTCGGGTAAATATTGTCAGATTTTTAAATGTTATACCTTTTTGAATTTGTAGGGATCCCTATCGATTGGTAAAAAAAATGTGGTTGACCAAAAACCAATTCGTTTGTAAAGTCAAACTTTTTTGATGATTTTTTGGAATATCTCGGCCAAATAATGTCCGATTTGGGAATTTTATACCATTTTGGACTCGTAAGGATCAGTACTATCGATTGGCATCAAACAAATGAAAATATAAATTTTGACCAAAATCAACAAAATGGCAAGGGGTTACATCACGTTTTTTCTCAAATTCGGGGTCGGTTCGAAAATCGAAACTTCTTTGATGTTTTTTATTGAATATCTCGGGTAAATATTGTCAGATTTTAAAATGTTATACCTTTTTGAATTCGTTGGGATCCCTACTATTAATCGGCATTCAAACATTTTAAAAATCGGTTGGTTTAAAAACGTGGTTGACCAAAACCCGATTCGTTTGTAAAGTCACCCTTTTTTGATGAGTTTTTGGAATATCTCGGCCAAATAATGTCCGATTTGGGAATTTAATACCATTTTGGACTCGTACGGATCAGTACTATCAATTGGCATCAAACAAATAAAAATCTTAATTTTGACCAAAATCAACAAAATGGCAAGGGGTTGCATCACGTTTATTCTCAAATTCGGGGTCGGTTTGAAAATCAAAACTTTTTTGATGATTTTTATTGAATATCTCGGGTAAATATTGTCAGATTTTTAAATGTTATACCTCTTTAAATTCGTAGAGATCCCTACTATCAATTGGCATTTAAACATTTTAAAAATCGGGTGGTTTAAAAGCGTTGTTGAGAGTGGTTGGAAAATGGAAACTTTTTTGATGATTTTTTTTGAATATCTCGGGTAAATATTGTCAGATTTTTAAATGTTATACCTTTTGAATTCGTAGGGATCCCTACTATCAATTGTCATTCAAACATTTTAAAAATCGATTAGTTAAAAAAAGTGGTTGACCAAAAACCGATTCGTTTGTAAAGTCAACCGTTTTTGATGATTTTTTGGATTATCTCGGCCAAAATAATGTCCGATTTGGGAATTTTATACCATTTTGGACTCGTAAGGATCAGTACTATCGATTGGCATTCAAAAATTAAAATATTAATTTAGACCATAATTTGAAAAAAAGCAAGGGGTCACGTTATTTGTTTTTGACCGACCCTATTTTTGGTAAACATGTTGATGGCTTTGAGTGAATTTAATTTTTACATTTGGGTTAGTTAACCGCAGCACTGAGTGCTATTTATAAATCTTTTTGTTTATTTAATGCCGTTTGTGAATTCTCCCACACTGAACCAGCTAAGGATGGTCTCATTTTGAACTCGAGCTTGGATACGTTATGTCTCCAAAATGTGTAACCAACGATGTGCCGTTGAGCGGCATTATTGGTGCCTGTTTGTTGTCCCATGTGGTTTATTTATCTTGCGAAATACCATTTTGGGTTCTGATTATAATCAGCTGTTTGAAACGACTTGTCTGCATGCCTGATCAAATGTTTACGTAGAGCTGTGTACCCAACTGAATGTGGCATAATTAAAGACAGTTTTTATGGTGTGAACTTTTCAGCCAACAGAATAACCTCCGCCCGTATCTCCAATCGATTCTGTATCTGCTCCGAGTGTCAAATTGAAAATGATGCTTTGTAAAAATTTTTTTTTTGTTGGCAAACCCAAACACAAACACGAAACACAAATATTGGCAATACGTTGAGACCAAAATCGAATAGTTTCCAGGACTGGCAGGCGGTTTACTTTATGGCTTGCCCAATATTCATTTGGCGTGCGACGAAGCGGCAATAAATTGCTGGCCCACTGACTACCCACTAGATATTATTGGGCGCCGGGGTTTTCGAGCTCGTAATTCATATGCACCGCGCTTTGAGCCGCATAAACCATAAACGCATAAAAATTATTTTTCAAACAGTCGCCGCTGCGTATCGATGGCTGCTCAAATTGTTCGCGTTCAGCTTCTGCTTGACTATTTTTCATTTTGCAAGCCATTTTCCGGCCATCCGTCTGCAGCGACTGCTCATATTTTCTTTTCGCTTGCCGGCACATTTTCCAATTTCATTTGCGCTGCGGACGCGGAATGTGAGCGCGGCCCCCCTGCTATAGCTTTTCGGGGCCTGGGCATTCATCATTGACGGCGCCAACAGGGCCATCCAAGCGCAGTCATCATCATCGTCATCGCCATCGCCATCGCCATCGCCATCGTCAGTGGGCAGGCGTTTGGCTATTTGGCCATTTGGCCGTTTGAAAAAGCAACATTTCAGCCATATTTTTTCTTGCTTTCAATTTGGCGCTGCCAGCTTTGGTCATTTTTCATAGAGCTTTTGATGCGTAACCCGCCAATTCTCGTGGAACATCCCCTCTGCTACCGCCCTCTTATTTATTTTTTGTGTTTTTTTTTGTTTTAGCTCAAACGCATACAAACGCGTTGGAGTTGGCATTGGCCGTTGCCTTTGAGCGATTTGAAGTCAAGCGTAAAAACCGTTTTGGCTAACAAAAAGCTGTATGCCGCTTAGCAAAGTCAAGTGTTTTTAAGTTTAATTTGAAAAATATTTGAATTTTTGCTCATTTCTTGGTTCACTGGTCCAGCGCCATCTCCATCTCCAGCTCCATCTCCTGCTGCTTGGCCAGCGATTTGGTGCGAACATTGTGCCCCTCAGCAATGACAGCTATCAATGGGAAAATCTATTTCGGGGCAACTCTGGTATTATTTATCTGTGAAGAATAGTTGATAGCCCACAACGGCAAACATCAAATATTGAAGGCGGGCAACGCTTAGATCCGTCAGATACGTAAGCAAACAACCCTCGCGCCCAGTTCCCAGCTCCAATCAGCCACACAATCTTTGATTTTCTGATGCTGTTGCGATTGCCCTGCTCTGCTTGAATGCCTGCCTGCCTGCCTGCCTGCCTTTCGCAAAAGTTTCAATATTTACACAAATTGCTCGTGGACCGAACAAATCGCAATTTCGACCGTACTTCATGGCCAATCTGCGCGCCCCTAAAAATTGTCATTGCGTAGCATTTGATGTGTGCTCAAGCCCTTGGGAAGAATTTTGAGGTATATTCGCTGGGCGAGCACGCTGTGATTTCAATCGGGGTTGCTTAAGTTCTGCAAGCGGGCTGTCAATTTGATAACAATATAACTACGTGTGATTATAGCCTTTAGATATTAAGCAGCTTTATAATGAGAAGTTTTTTCGGAAAACAACTAAATCAAAACTTAAATGTGTGACTTCATGTAAATTCAGGGCAGAAGCCAATAATTCCGAACATTTGAAGGTCCTTTGAAATATTAATTCTAACAATAACACAATTTGCTTCCTCTTTCTCTTATTTCATTAGTAGTTTATAAGATTTTCAACAGCTATTTTTTTTTTTGTTATCAATTTACAATATCAGACAAAATGCATATAATTTGGAAATAACTCTAACAAGGCTTTTTATGCTGACCAAACTATACAAATATGTATATTCACATATTTATAGAGGACAGTCAATGGTCAGTGAGGTGCCATAAAAGCCAAACCATCTTTGGGGTCATAAAAACACACAGCAGCATCTAAATACTGGCCAAGAGTGAATAAAAAAAAATACGAAAGTAAATACGTATTTTTTGGCAGTAGTTTTTGCTTAGGATCTTTTATGTTTGTTGTACTTGCAGTTGTTTTTATTGCCTACTATAGCTGGCGACAAAGCAACAAACAAAACAACAAATACCCAATATATACACATGCATACAATCCAACACACACACACATATGCATACATTCATTTTCCGTCTCATACATATTCCGTTTACGTAGCCCGTTCGTTTAACTGTTGTTTTTATGCGCTGCAGACAAATATTTGCTTTCCGACAATAGTCATAAATACCAAAAGCTACATGCTCGGCATACTTAGAAATACACACACTCACGTACACACACATTGGAGCGACCGGGGCAAATAGAAATCGGGCAAAGCAAATAGCGCACAGGATATGGTTTTTGGCAGCAGCAGCAGCCAGGACTACCCCGGGTAGTCGGGATAGTGGCAAAAAGCGAGACAAAAGAAAGGCAAAGCCAGCGAAAAATGCGACTGTGACTGCGACTGCGACTGCCACTGGCCCGTTCAATGGAGGCCAGTTGGACCAGAGGGCCAACAAAATGGTTGCGCAAAAAGCGTCAGCAGTCGCCGAAAATATTAGAAAAAATGTTTCAGACAAAAATGGTACCAATACACACACTCACACACGCGCACACACATAGATACTACTACATATATATCGAGTAATGGCCGCAGGGACATGCCAAAACGTTTAACGAAATGGCGACCAACAACTGTGGCCAAGAGACTGTGTGTGTGTGTGTGTGTGTGTGTGTGTGTGTGTGTGTGTGTGTGTATGTGTGTGTGTGTGTGTGTGTGTTCCTGAAGTAGCCAACGCGTTGCTGGCAACTTCAAAGCCTCGCAAAGTTTTCATTCGCGCAGCTGGGAAATGGGAAATAGCCCAGCAAGAAGTCGCCAACGAAAAGCTTATCCATGTGAAAAATCTATGGCGCGTGCTCCGAGCACGCGCTGGTCGCCATTGAGCACGTTGTTGCCTTTAACGCATTACACCTTCCCATAGACGAGAACGAGCCAATAGGCAAACAAACAAATAAACAGCGCTCACGTGCCGATCCGAGGATTATCCGCGCATCACAATCAAAACAACACCAACAACAAACAAACTACCCGCCGAGCATGTGCCTCCGGCCTTGATCCGTTGGCCGTTGCCCGGGTCCAGTTTCTGTTCCTGGTCTGTTTGCCAGTCCAACGACCTGTTTGATTTCTACCACACCCTGACCTGAACCTCCCGAGGCCGCTTTTTGCGATGCTAATCTAAGCGAAATGTTACAAAATGTTTAACAATTAAGTACCGCCACGCGCTGCCACGCTTCGAGTGTGTGCGAGCGTGTGTGTGTGTGTATGTGTGTAAGTGTGTGTCCTCGCTCTGCCCTCGAGCGTTTTTTATTGACAGATATCGCTTTCAGATACGCGCCACTCGACGCAATTGAGCAGAAGCACACGGGGACAGACCACTTGATGTCCTTGTAGATCATATCGATGAGATATGCGAGCAGCTAATTTTGAGTTCAAGTTGTCCCTGGTGAACTTAAGGACAAGTGCTGTTGAGGATGTGTAAATGTAAATGAAACACATACCAAATTTATAACGTAATTGGGAGAATTTAAAAATAAACATGTGCATAAGTTGTGAGAATTTAACACGGGCACCAGAAGATACATATTAATTTTAACTTACGAAGCGGCTAGTCAAGTAGTCAAAAAGCACTAAAAAATTATTATTATTTATATTTTATGTTTTAATAAATTTTTTGTTTCAAGTCAGCATTCCATATCGATCTTTTCGCTAACATAAAATGTCACCTGGAAGATAGGAGAGAGAAAATAAAAGAATCGCTTTTTAACAACTAAGGCTGGTATCACGAATCATTAGTTATATCGCTTTTATATCGCATTTTTATCTTCTGCTGTAGATAAATGTGTGCAGAGTAAGCAAGTGTGAGTATAGTTTTTTGTGGCACGTTCCAGAGGCAACCACAGGAAATGCGAGCAACGAAAAGAAGAGAAATAACATGGCACTGATGGCTGGTGCTACAACATGGCGTATGCCGAATGTACGAGCCACTTATTAAAAATGAAAAAAGTGCCTGAAAAGCAGCAAGCAAACTAGTGCGACTACAACATGCAGCAGCAGCAGCGGCAGATCCAGCAGCAACAACTATCAAAGTGACTACCAGGAGCTGGGCGAGGAGCTGGGCGAGGACCAGGACCAGTCGAGCGACAAGTAGGTTGAGGCGGCGGACAAGGAAACGATGAAAGTACCAAACGACAACGATGACAACGACGGCAACGACAAAGTGGGGGAAGTTTGCACAAGGACATTGCAGCACTCACCACATGCATGCACACAAGGATATGAAAGTACACACATAGAAACGCGCACATACACACACACACACACGCAGACTCTCTGGTAACCACACAGCATACACAGCAGGCAAAGGACAATAACAACAAGGACGACAACAACAAAAAGACAGAGAGAAGAGCCAGCGCAAACGAAGTGTTGCCCAGGAAAAAAATCAACATGACAGCAGTGCAAAACAGTTAAATGGGCACTTACACTCACGTATACACACATGACTGTGTGTGTGTGTGTGTGCTGAACAACCAATTGAAGCCACATCTCCCACTTGCCAGACACGCACGAACATGCAAAGAAACTGGCAACCGAAGCACTCTGCCTGCGTGTGTCCAATGTCAATGAGTCTGGCCACTTTTTGGCGCTCCATCGGCAGGCCCCAGCCACCGCATCAGCAGCCATTGCACCGCCGCACCACCGTACCATTGCCCCAGCCCACAGGCTGATGCCATTGAGCGTGCGCTTCACTGCATCCAATGACAAACCAAATATGTTTCGTGGTTTTTACGCAAGACTCGTTTGCAGCATCACTCGCTTGGACACACACACACACAGGCATACACACAGGCATACACACAGGCATACACAGAGGCACACACGCACATGCACTCGGAATCAATCAACATCACTGTCCGCAACTCCGGAGCTGCTTCCGGAAATCATTCAGTCAATGTAAATGTAAATTTGCGCCTCGTTGCATCCTTTTCGTCCTCTGTCAATTCTGTGTCTGTGCCGTGACTTTTGTAATGAACTTGAAGTGCATGTTGCATGCATGTCATGTGTCCTTTTGTGCAGGCCTTTTGTTGACTTTTGACCGTTGCTGCTGGCAGGGACACAGCTACGAGAGATCCCCACGAAAGGCAGCTGATGTCCACTCAAACGATTGTCCAATAGCAACTGCATCTGTAGCGCCAAGTGCTGCAAAGTCAATTAACAACTCGTACAGGCAGCTGCCTGGCAATATAATGAGGCAGGCAACTTGTGCAACAAATCTGTCTGATAGTTGCAACTTGCCCAAAATGTTATTTAATGATCAGGTATTTCTGCAATTCTTGGTAGTTGATTTGATTCAGAGACACAGTCATACAAGTAAGAGAAAAATAAGTTTAAAAGTTCAATGTTTTTTAAAAGAAAGGTTAATAGCTTATGACAATATCCTAAAACTAAAACTAAAATAATAATTATTATTTTGAAAAATGCATTTTTTTGTACAAAAATTATGCATTTTATTAGTTATTCTTTAGATAACAAAAATTTTCATTTAACATTTTAGTTTTTGATTGTAATAGTTTCTATGTTTGTCTTCGCAGCTAAAAACGTTGACAGAGCCAAATGATTGGGCAGGCTCAGAATAATCGACTGGGTACTGAACTATGCCGTCAAAGACCTTTGTATACTAGGAATAGTCCAAGCCACGTGAGCCTGCAAGGTCGGCGGCGTTCCATGGTAGCTCACAAGCAAAGGTTGAAGATCACATCAATTTCTTCAGCAGCCGCTACCCCGACAAGCTGATGCGGCATTCGAACGCAGTCACCAGGGTCCTGGCTGACCCCTGAGACCTATCAATCTGCAAATTATGGCAGTGCTATTAATTTGATAAGGCTATGATAACAGCTCCATTATATTAAATATCTTATCATTGTTAATATCCTTAAATTCTAGATAGCCTATAAGCTATACAATCTTGTAACCACACTTCATATTCTTTCGCTTGGAAGAGATCAGAAGGTACTGATCAATACCAGCGCACCATAAAACAAATTGAAATTGAAAATAAAAGACTTTTTAAATTAGAAAATTATATGTATAGCATACAAGTAAGTAACCCTTTTCTTGGCCACAGTTTGAAAGAATTTTCTATTCTAAAATAAAGTTTAGGCACACCAAGAATCAATGAGAACCCAATTATTCAAGTCCTTAAAGACAACCGACACGCAGTTGGAAACGTTACAACACTCATTAAAATTCAAGGTAGAACGCCCAGGATGAGGTGCAAAGGAAACCCGTTCGGCAAACTTATGTACGAATAAGCCAATTAAAGCACAGCCCTTGGGCTGCTCCGACTTTCAAGAAACGTAAGCTGAGACGCCACAAAGGCGCCAACATAAACAAAGTAAATGTCTTGGCCCGACGCTAAATAAACATAAATAACAGCAAACTGGAAACTGGCAAACGGCAAACGGCACACGGCACACGGCTGGGGGAATACGGCTCCTGAAAAGGTGCGGATGAACAGCGGCAGCCAGGATCAAAAGGTTTGCGCGCACGTCATGACATCCTAATGATGATGTCATGAATAAATTAGTTGAGTTTCAAAGACTTGCGACGACTGCGGATGAAAAACTACACGCGCCCAGAGCGAAAGTTAATGCCAAACCCGAAGCCGATGGTTTATGCAATGTCTTCACGATGGGCGTGGCCGTTGCCAGTGAACGCCCACAGCAACTACGTGGCAGCAAGTTTTTTGGCTTAATGACAAAAATGAAGTGAACCGCAAAATGTGGCATTGCGGTTAGTGTGTGTTTATGTGTGTGTGTGTGTGTGTGTGTACTAGGCGCTGCGGTTGCAAAGCTCAAAAAAGTGTGAAAAGTGCGGCGGCTGAAACGATGAAACCATTTAAATTAAGTTGCAAATTATGCAAATGAAACGTGCTAACAAAAAAAACATTAAAATAAAAAACTTACAACCAGACGCTGCGCCTTGTGGCACCACCAGCAGCAGCAGCAGCAGCAGCAGCACGCACGTGCGTCTCCCGTTGCAGGTGGCCAGGCAGCCACGCCCACTTCAACACCCGATTGACACGGACATAAATTAATTAGTTGCGCCTATTTTTGCGATCAATCATTCAATTTTCTGCGCCATAAAATCAGCCAAACAACATCTCAAAAAAAGGGAAGGCCGCCACTTGTTCTGCCACCTTGTTGCAGCATTGCCCACCACCAACACCCCCCCCCGACCCGAGTCGCCACGAGTCCAAAACTGGCTTGTCATTTATGTGCTGCTCGCTTTTGTTACGCTTTTTATAGAGCGGCTGTGTCCTGCACCCACCCCCCCTTTTGGGCAGGCGCAGGCACAATCTGTCACACGCTCGTATATCCTCCTTATGTAACGCTTCGGCTGTGGGTCTCTGGGTCTTTTTGGACGGGGTTGTTGCTGGATAAGGTTTTTTGGCCGCAAATTGTTTAATATGAAATAATCTCAAATATTTGTGCCCGCAATGAAATTAGCCAAATTAACACCTTGGTCCGCAAAGGCTTAGCCAAAATAATTGAAATATTTTTTGTTTTAATAAAAGGACCAGACTGAACGCCGAACGCCGAACACCGAACGGCGACTAAGAAAGGTGCCGAGCCCTCAACCAGAGGACACAGTAAATATAAAAAACAACAACAAACAACTTGTATATATGTTGCGTGTGTCCTTTTCTGTTCGTTTTGTGGCCCCACTCACTCAATTAGGCGGACATTGGCCAGCCGACGCAGGCGGCAGTCCATTTGGGGCCAAATGCTTTAAGCCATTTTAACAATTTCCATTAACAAATATGCACAAATTGCCTTTTGGCGGTTTTACAAATAAATTGTACAAAAAATATTTTGACAAAAATACTTAAATACACACACACACATATACACAAAAACAATACGTATACACATATATATAAACGCGTAGCAGCTTTATATAAAAAGCTGGCGAAACAACAAATGCGTGTTTCGGCCATTTTTTGTTCGACCAAAAATGCATGAAATATTTTTGTAAATTATTTTTATGCACTTCATTAAATATTTAAACAATTTGGGTGCCAGGCAGAATCCGAGAGCCGCTGCCATAACCCCGGGCCACAGAAACAGCACAGCGTACTTTAATCAACCGTAAAATGTTGACCTTTTTTTTGGGGGGGGAGGGACGGTAGGTTTTGTTGCTGGGCCGCAACATGCTGTCGAAATTTTGTACAGCAGCTTGCCGCATGTGGTGGGCCTAATGGGCCAAAGCCCAGCCCAGTTCCCAGTGCAAAGTGTACACTAGCCAAGCCAAGCAAGTTGTACCTATTGAGCTTGGGCGTGGGTTGTGCACTGCCCGTGTGTGCATTTACATAATTTATGCCCGTGGCGGGCGTCGGGCACAGCCGTCTTTGGACTTGCAACCAATTTCCATTTGTGCTTTTCACATTTCATTTTATGACATCGTGTGACACTGTCGACCGCTCCAGCTCCGGCTGCTGTTCATAATTTCCACGCGTCAGGCAGGCGAGTGACATTGAGGCGACGACTACTTAAAGTCGAAATGGGTTTTAAATGAAAAACCTTACAATAGCGCATTTAAGATACATCATCTATGAATATATCTATGTATACTGATATATTTAACATTTATTTATTATGCGCATACATAAATTACTTCATATTCAATGGCCACGCACACACTTTATTTATGCATTTATGCACAGCCAAATTCATACACACATTTGTTGTGCAAATTTTCAGAGAGAGAGATTGAACGAGAGGGAGTCCTTTCTCACGCCTCCGCTACCGCTGCCACTCCCTGCTTGTAGTTTTGGCCATTGCCAATAAATTCACATCAAAGGTCTTTATTTGTGTTTGCTTAGCAGCGAAAGCCAAAAAGGATGCGCAGCGGCTGTCTGTCCACGTCCACGTCCATGCCCCCCCTCCATTAGGCTACGCCTGTGCCTGCCGGCTGGGCCTGTGCAAATATCATTTTCATTTCAATTGAGCAGCTCGGCTTTAAGCATTACGCGTGGGCTGGGACTGGGACTGGGCCTGGGATTGGTCTTGGGATTGGGCGCTAACCTACGACACGCGTGTCATCGGCTAATCCCGCTGCTGCCGCTAAATGATTTTCTAGTTGCCAGGCAGCCCACAGTAAAGCACTGGGCGCACGTGTCAGTTGTTTGGGCCCCGAGGCGGATGTGTGGTCGGGGCTCGGTGGGGTTGGTATTGTTGTCCTGCCGTACGTAGACGTGCGCCTTGCATTGCAATGAACTCAACACTTGAGCCGACGGCCTGACAAAGTAACTCCCGGCATTAGCCGAGTGACCGCCAATGGATTTTTAAATACTCGGCACACGCTTCTCCGCCAGCGAGCTGCTCAAATTAAACGCCTCGCCGGAGCAGCTAGAGTCTGCTTCTGCACCATTGCCAAATAAATAACTCAATTGTTTTGTTGACATTTTATTTGACACGTGACTTCGGCTGGTTAAACAGACGATGGCTACGACGACACCAGCCCAGCACAGCCCAGCCCAGATCGGGCCACCCCCGACTAGATGCTGGCTTAATGCTTTGTCCTTTTTGCGGTTCATGTGGCCGCCAACGTCGCAGCGCCGACGGCAATTAATCTGAAAGGTGTCCATTAAGGCGTACACGCGCTCGTCGCCCATAAAAGATGCTTGCCCAGCCTGCGGGTAACAGGGGGCGTGGCAGTCGGCTGCTGTGTAATACGTGTAATAGTGTCAATTTGATATTTATGGCCGTCCATTCCAGTCTGCCAGCCAGTCAGACAGTGATTTGTGCCAAGGCAATTGTGGCCCAAAGCGAGGCTCTTGCACCCGACTCCAAACTTATTTTCACCTTTGACTATACAAATTTATTCATGGAGAAGCCCCATTGAAGCGCCTCAAGGGAATTGCGTAAATCTGAATGAGTGCTCGCGAGGCTCGAATGCAAATTTGCTCAGGAAACATGTAATTGACAAGAGCGTGACACGACCAAATAGCTTTTGACACGGCGCTCACGTATGTGTATGGTAATTACATATATATTCATGTGAGTGTCGGTGTGTGAATATATATATATATGTGCGTGTACATGGAGATCAGCAGGAAACGGATGTGTGAAGAATATAGTACAATATAGGAGACATATGTAGATGTGTGCACCCAAGAACTATGATAGCAACTGTATTCGACTAACAAATACCCTCTTAACATAATTATTCATAACGCTCAAAAGAAATATTCAAAGTCTAGAATATGTGAGAGGAATATAATTTATCTAAAATAATGTTTGTATTAAAAACCTTTTCTCTTTCTCAAAATGTGAACGCAAATACCCCCTTGTGTGTGTGGAATGTAGGGTATTGAAATGTGCACGACTTGTTTAGTTTGAACAACTTTCGTCCCGACCAGCAGGCGACCGAACTGAGCCCGGTTGCCTATTTCAGAGCCACAGCCCACTGTTTGTTTGCCTGGCTGGCGTGCAAGACTTTTGACTTTCTTTTAAAACAATTTAGCTTTGTATAACGGGCTATGTGTGTGTGTGAGTGTGTGTGTGTGCGTACGTTCATGTGGTTGCTGACACAAACCAAAATTTAAACAAAAGAAAAGCTCGAGCAGTTCAGCTCAAGTGCTCAGCATGAGACAAACCTACTAAGACTGTTGGCTAACGGAAACCGCACTCACACTCACACAGGCACACCCACGCATACCAATATGTGTCTGCCCACACACACTCACATATATACGAGCTGCTAAGTGACTCTTGGCTTTTGTTATTCTGGCTCCGCCTGCCTTTGAAGCGGTGGCAGGCAACGGCAGAAAAACTGAAGTATATTGTTAACAGGATATATAATACACAAAATAAAGTTTTCAGCCAAAGTTACACAAAAGTATTTCGCAAGTTGTGCGCCCCAATCTACCCCGAGCCTTGCTTCCCCTCAAAGCTACCCCGCCTTGAACCCAACCCATAGCCCGAAAGCTGCATCACCTTTCACTTGCTTTGTGTGTTTGATTTTTGGTATTGTTTTACTTTTGTTGAAATAGAAATTAAATACAAACGAAATGGCCCCCTTTATCGAGCTGTGTGTTTAGCTGCGCCCTCGAAAAGATTCAAGCTTTAAGGAATTTTACAATGTGCACCAATCGCATCTACAGACATTTCAAATGCAGCATATGTAGCAAAGCGCCTTGCTTCTCCCAGAAGAAGTAAAACTCGTTGCCCTTCTATTGGAACTTCCTAAGATAGGATAAAGAAGACTAAGACTGGGGCAGATGAACTACCTGACTCTAACTTAAAATTATAATAATACGTTTTTTTGTGTTATGACACATACCTAGCTTAAGCTGCTAATGTAAAGCGGAAATATATATTAAATTTTACAAAATATAAAAAAATGGTGTCAGCTTTCAATCAAAAGCTTTCGAATAGAATCGAGCTGAGCGTTGAATGCCAATATGTAGATGGTGAGACTTTGGACATGGTTTTAATTTATCTTGAGTGCGCTTTAACGACAAGACAAGAAGCTGTTAACCAGCAAAAGACGGAAACTAAGGCAAGGACAAAAAGAAAATGCTCGTTAGCTGGCAAAGGCAAAAAAGCAAGGAACTGTCCGTGGTGGTATACGAAGAAATGTAGCATTTGTAGAGGGGCAAAAATAAATGTTTTCAAATGTTTGACGCGTACTGACAACAAATAAGCACATACACTCACACACACCCATACACACACAGGCTGCTTGACAAGCGTACAATACACTGAAAGATGTGTGCATACAGACAAACACCCACACCCACACACACGCTCACACGCACGCATTTGTCTTGCTGTGTGTGCGTGCATTTAATGTCTGTAATTTACCGTTAAGTAGACAAGTATTAATGGTGAAATACCAACGGAATGCGTAGCGCTGCGCAACTTAACAAACATACAAAACGGCCACAGCCGGAGACAAGACGAGCGCTCAAACAAAGGCGCCCAAAGGCAGCCATCAAAAAAAAAAGAAGAAAAAACAAAAAGAAAAGGCAGCTAAAAACAAAATGGCGACGACGACAACATCAGTTTGACTTGACGTTGAAGTTACATGTTAACTGTGGCAGTGCCACCCCCACGTACAAGCGCGCACACACACACACACACACACAGGCGGACACCCACACATAGACACAAATAAGCAATTGTCAATGTGGCGCGCGCATGTTGCCTCCCCAGCAGAGATGTCAAAAAAAAAATAAAAACGAAGCGAAACGAAACGAAAAAAGAAAAAAACCAAACGGAAAAAAGAAAACGCCAACAAATTCCAAAGAAAACTCAACTTTGGATTGTTGGCATTTTTGCTGTGTGCTTTGAATGCTGAAAGCGGTATAGAAGCAGCGCGGTATGGGCGAAAGTCCAACAGGGCTAGCAGAAGCCGAGAAGAAAACAAGTATGAAGTTGCCAAAAAAGAGTGCTCGTTGTGCAGATACCCTGTAAAGAAAAAATATGAGAAAGAAGCATTACAATTTAAATTGTAGTTGTAGCCAGACAAATACATGATTGAAGTCGTCAAATAAGGCTGCTCGACTTGCAGATACCCTGTAATGAAAACTTAGAAGACCTATTTTAAAATTGTAGTTGCAGTTAGAGAGTTTACAGAATTCCATATTTGCATAAAAAAGGTTTAAACTAGTTGTGAATTAAATTCAAAGTTAGGGTAGAGGCAGATAGATATGTGATGATTCTAGACAATACCCTAGCTCTCTCTCTACCTCGCCGCCTGTTACATACCTGGACTATATTTTAGCACGCCCATTTTGGAGCATTTTATGGGTAGAGGGTATAAAAAAATATTTGCCCGTTAAAATAGTAGATAAGGCGAATGGTAAGAAAGCAGGAATGACAAAACAAACGCGCCATTTTCTTGACGTTCACCAATTTGACATTTTACGTGATTTTGGAGCAGCGGGGAGACGAGGTCACAGCTCACACCCCCAATGGTCGGGTGCCGCGGGCAATGTGACTTGCCATTTGCTGAAAATTACAAACTGCCAAACTCTGAGTGTGTGTGTGTGTACGCTGCGCTTATGTAATTGAGTTCGAAAGCGGCCAGTCCAGAAGCCACCGAGCCACGTCGCAGGCCAACCCAAGCCCAAACCCAAGCCCAGCCATAGCACGAGCACATTTTTCACAATTCATTTCATTTTGCAGCGCGTTCGCTGCAAGGCAACATTATTACAAAGAATATTGTACCAAATAGAAGAAATGAAAAAATGGCAGCATAACTTAAGGCGCTTTTCCATGAGCACACAAAAAATAAAAAAGGCAAAAAAGAAAATTGGGAGCATCTTAAACAAAAAGACGAACAAATGCTGCACAATAATTTGGTTTTGTGTTTACACTTCTGCTTCTCGCTGCGCTGGTTGGCAACATTTCAAAGTCCTGCCAGTTGCCAAGAGCCAGTCCCGGCCAAGACTAGACTAAGATGGATTAAGATTAAGCCCAAGTAGCTCGCGAATAGCAGCCAGCTCCAGCTCCAGCTGCAGCTGCAGCTACAATTCCAGCCGCACCGAACAATTTTTCTTGATTTCTGCAGCATTTTGGCTTTTCTACTCGTGCACTTTTCAACCATTTTCCGGCTTTTCCGCCGCCCGTCAGCTTTGTATGTCTGCGAGCATTAGAAAATAATATTTTATACGCTTTACTTACAATTTTTCTTGTAGTGCTCGCGCTTGGCTGCGCCATCCAACGCTCCATCTCTGCCCTTGCTTGTTGCAGGGCCTAAGGTTGACGCATCCGTGCTAGAATTTATGTGTATATTTTCGT
This sequence comes from Drosophila montana, assembly GCF_035044405.1. Classification (NCBI taxonomy): domain Eukaryota; kingdom Metazoa; phylum Arthropoda; class Insecta; order Diptera; family Drosophilidae; genus Drosophila; species Drosophila montana. The sequence goes on from NW_026998322.1 coordinate 758,360, forward strand.
GTTTGTGTGTGTGTGTGTGTGGTTGGAGTAGCGCCGCCATATTGTCGGAGTTGTTGATGTTGAAAAATGTAACATGCCAGAAATTGCTGGTTACCCACATGGAAATTACGTTGCATGTTTCATTGAGCCACCCGACTGAGCAATCGTCTTCGACTTCTGCTCTGGCAAGCAGTGCGATATGCGAAGTCCCAATGCGGCTAAAAAGAAATGGAGCTAGTAGAAATGGAGGACGGGGTCTGGCTGTCTGAACAGCAACTTGGCTGTAAGGCCTTGAAGCACATTATTTGCTTAACACCCATTGTCACTTGGCTTAGTGGGAGAAACAAACACAAAGGCGTCTAACATATCCACCTGTGTGTTTCCAGGCAATCGAAAGGTGTACGAACACGAGAGTGTATACAAAAGGTTTACATTATATGCGAAGAACTCGTTCTTTACGGGAATTCTTTTGAAAAATCGTGTTAAGTGCAGTTATTCGCGTCAGCATTACTCTTGCAAATTATATTCGAAAGAACTCAAACTAACGCCGTGATTTTATTCCGTGTATGAGTGTTTCTCATTCTCATTATGGCCGACTTTTAAACACTCTGCTGCAGCGTATACGATTTTGGCATTTATCAATAAGAGCGCTGCTCCGTTGAGGAGGCAAGGCTTGCACAAAAAGTGCCCAGTTGTTGGGTGCACGGACAAAAATCAATTTTATTTGAATTTTACAATTTAACCGTAAAACCACAGAAAGCATTTTAAACGCATTTTTAATAGACTCAAAAATGTGTTTTATAAAAGGCGGCTGAATCCACTTCCACATCTCCATCCGCATCCACTTCCGCGGGCTGGCCAACAGACCGCTGCCAGCCATGCTTGTATGCATCAATGTATCAATATATATTTATATTGTTTGTTACAAAATTGGCGCATTTACAAAAGCCATCGAATGCAGCAGCAAAAAATCGCTAAAATTATCGTTGGCTTTTCGCAACAGCAGCAGCAGCAGCAACAGCAGCATCAGCTCCGTTGTTCTCTGGCATTTTATTTTGTTGATGGAAAATTAGTTTTTGCATGTTGTATAGATTTATCTACCATGTGTGTGTGTGTGTGTGTGCGTGTGTTTGAGTATCTGTGTTGAATGTTTGCAAATAGTCTGCATACTTTCAGCGCTTATACAAAGTCGCGTGCCTTTTTTGTTGACGTGCAAACGAGTACTTTGCTAGCAAATAGCAAATAACAAACAGCAAATATTTGCAAAGACCGAGCATAAATTGTTTACGTGAACGGAAATTTAAACGAACGATCGAGCCGTTAGTGGACTTAAACCTAGCAAGGCAAGATAGGACTGCCAATATAAGTGAAGATCAGATGAAGGCTGTAAGTTTGATCATTTTATCATGGTAAAATTTGAAGCAAAACCCAAATTCATACATCTGGAAAACAAGGTTTAAGAAAGGTTTAAAAGGCTTTACAGCCCAGCTATCTACACTTAATGGCAGTCTGTGTCCTAATCAAATAAATTCTACATACATGCTTGGACAGCCCTCAACTCCGGCGCTAGCTCTGCCTTTGTCACGCCCAATTCTCTTCCTTGGCTCTGTCATCGAGCACACATGTCGCCCGCTCGACCCCAAAGACCATAACGCCAACTGACCATGAAATGGAAGTGCATAAAATACATCAATGGGGCTGTTGCCGCTGCCAATTGCACGTTGTGTGGTCAAATAGAAGAATGTTGTTATAAGTGCCATTGGCACTGCTGGCGACGGACATCGATGTGGCTATTCGGCTGACCCAACCTCATGCTTGGCCAAACAACGCGTCGTTTGTCGGTGGCCAGGGCAACGCGCTAAAACTCTGTCGCATAGGGTTGAAGCGCCACATCTCTTCGACTGGACCGGTCCATTTAATGTGCACTGCCGCCTCACCTTTAGAACAGCATCCCCTTCTGGCTGGCTGGCTGCTGCTGTTGGCCAGTTTGTGTGTCGTCATGCTCAAGGTCTCCAATTCCTTTTAAATAGCGCCCCATGGTATTCCAGCTTTTGAACATTTTTTCACTGGCGGTCCCCGATACCAGCTTTGACATTCTGTACATAAGCTCCGGCAATTTAAGCTTATAACAACTGTTCCGAGGCATTTTTCTTTTCATTTTTTTTTCGGTTCTCTTGCGCAACAGCTGTCGCCGTGCAGGGCTCGATGCAAACATATTGAAGGGAACATCCACAGTTCCGTCCAATGCTGGGGGTATCCAGCAGCACCCCGGTGTATTGTAACGAGCATTGCTGCTTAGTTCTTTTTTCCTTCAGTTTCCAATTGTTTGTAACGTTGTGAGAGAGTTTTCCACTCGATGAATTCCACTCGCTATATGTTCAATGGATATCTGTAATATAAGTTTCGGTTAAAAATAAAAGAAAATATATAAGTAAAAAAAAGTTGACTTGACCAGAAATAGTTGAAGACGTGCTTTTTTTAGCTTTACACCAAATACTCGGTACTTACTCATTCTAGATTTGTCAGGAACACATAAAAAAATAGACTTAATATAATAATCCTATACTTAAATTATATGAGGAAAAGGTAACACACACAAAAATCAAGATTTACAACTGAATAGCAATCTATAAAAGAGTATTAGAGATTAGATGCGAATTACGTGCAGAATCCAATCGTAACGAATTGTTAAAGCCTTGCCTGCTTAAATGGCATCCTGTATAGCGTCAAGTGCGACCAGCCTGGATGTGTGGCCAAATATGTAGTCGCTGCAAATCCGTTTACAGGCACAATCTAGGTAAATGCTACTAGCTTACACACTGACACTTTGACTGGCGCGCCACTGGCGACCATTTGCTCCATTTCCATTTCCACCTCCATGGCCATTTCTATTTTCTACGTGCCCGGCCAACTGCTGGGATGCCAGCAGGTGCAGGTGCTCTGGCTTGCTTAGTTTTGTTCGTGCGTTCGCTTTTGCGCTACTTTTGGCCAGTCCAAGACCGAACATAAAGACTGTTTGTGCTCCTTAGTTGAGATTGGGCCTGGACCTGGCTGGCATTGGGTGGCGATATCAGAGTCGGAGTCATGGCCCTGGCGTCACGTGGTCACAACATAAAAACGTGATGAAATTTCACAAAAATAAAAGTGTACTCACCCCAGGCACCGGATCCGAACCCTCCGACCCTCCACCTCAGAGCTGGGGCCAGTGACAACGACAGCGGCCGGCATTTGGTGTCGATGTTGAATTGTGGGTGAATGTTTTGGCTGTGGCGAAGGGGCAGCGGGGTGCGGTGCTCTGCTTTTACGAGCACGGCCATGCGATTGCTTGACATGGCTAAATGTGCCTTAGCAGCGTAAATAAGTAGTAAAAATTTATAGGATTTGCGCTTTTGGGGGCACAACAGTTGCAAAGGTTTTTGGTGTGAAACAAAAACGCGCACAATTAATAAAAATTCTTTTGGGGTTCATGTCGAGCTGGCACAACCTCTGTTTAAAGCATGCACAACCAGACCGCGGCATAATAAACAATTACAAATGTCACATCTTTACCCAAGTCCGGCCATGCCGCGCCCTGTCCCTGGCTATCATCTGGGCTTAACTGCAATAAAGTCGCGCCCAAGTCGCATTTGCCCATAAGCGTGCAGCTCATAAAAGCCAAAGGCAACAAACAGCAATGGCCAATGGAGCAAAATGAAGCAGCGTGCATCGGGTAGCGGGCGGGGGGCATCGGGCAGCGGGCAAAAAGAGTTCACCAACGCCATCGCCAAGCAGCTTTGCCTGTGCCTCGACGCCTCGTCCATTTTTATAATCGCATTTTTATGATTAAGACGCATTTTATGGGATTTTAACTGCTATTATTTTCGCTTTTAACTGTCACAATAAAGTCAAAGTTAAAGACAGCAAAAGCTCCACACAGCACTCTTCTTTGTTTATGCGGTCCAGAACGTTTTGTTTCCTAAATGGTCTTCCGAGTGGCGGCAGCCCAAGGGAAACGCTGCGGAGCAGGCACTGATAAAGGCAGGCCATTCACTCTGGCCTGCGAAAAGTTTACTATGCAGATTTCAAGCAAGAGATTTGTGTCCGGAAATCACATTGCATCACACAAGCCAAGCAATTTATGCGCTGCAGAAAGGGTTCCCAACTGAGCTCTACCCACAAGTATCTTAGAAGTCGGTCTATAGATGACTCTGAAAACATAATAATGTCATTAGTATTGCTTTAATTTTTCTATAGCTAACGATATTGTCCCGATACAAATAATCGATCATTTGTATTCTTCCAGCTATCGATTACTTCGCACCTATCGTTTTTTGTATATTAAGGTGATACATTTTCATCCAAGCTATTGACTATCGAATTTGGTCAGAATTGATAGTTATCGATTACTTTCAGCAACACTATTGATAACAATATTTAACAACAAATTTTTGCAGCTCAGTTGACTATTGAAGAAGAATAGATTTAGCAGAGAATCGGTCAGCCTTTGTTCACTTTCGCCATAGATCACGATAAAAAGGATCGACTGTCGAATCGGACTAACGATCGATAATTTATCTATCGCTATATCGAATATCGCCAATGCAGCCATCGAAGCGGGCCAATATCGATAATAATCTGCAAATATTGATCGGTTTTCGCACCACTTACATCTGCAACCCAAAAGTTATATCTTACTAAGAAATGGCCAGTCTCTAGTCAGGCTACAAGCAGGAGTTTATGGCTTAGCCATAAATCGATTACGTTCGACCACATTTTACGGCTTAAGTCAATGCTTGTCATTACTGGGTTAAATTTAATGCTAACATTTCTGAAATGGCTCAACTCAAATATACAAATAAATATTGTTGTAAAAATTGATAAGCCCATCAAACGCCAATCGTTGAAGGCAACAAAGGACATTAGCAGCGACGCGGCGCGACGTTCACGGCTGAACGTCAGCTTTTATGGGGCCCAGGGAGAGACAGGCTGGCAGCGGGAAAACAGTCAAACGGCAACTCAGTCAAAATGTTCGGATATGAACTCTTTTTTAATGAGGTGCTAAAAATGCCGTTATTGTTATGACAGTCGGGCGGGCATTAACGGTTGCTGGCAACGCCTCGTCCTGGCCCTAAATGCCGACACGCAGAGCTTTGTTGGCTTTTCGGCAGGACATTAACGTTAAAGCCAAAGTTTTAATGCAGATTCGCCAACTTGGCTCGACGAACAGCTCCGAAGCGCCGTTTAAACATCGATTTGTAAATTGTTAAATGATTGCCGGGCTAAATGCGCGTGGCTAATGCCCCGTTCCGCACCGCTGGCAAGGGTTGTTCGCTTGGGCGGGGAATACCCGGCGGGGTGTGGGATTGGGAAATGCGAATGATACTAAGGGTATATGTGCGTCTGGCCCGGCGGGACTCTCATCTATACAGCATCATCGAATTCCTCGCATACCCGAGCAATGCGCGTACATTTTTTCCTTACGTGCGTTGGCTTAGCAGCCGAGTCACAGCCTGCAGCCCTCACATGCTCTCCCTTCTTTCGATTTGAATACCCTTTTATCCAAGTGCAGGGTACATTTTGTAAGTTGTGGCTGTATTTTGTGCTTAATAGATTAAGCTTCCTATCTGTTTATATGTAAATACTGCATTCAATTCAACAGAAGTTTAGCTGCAAACTGGATAAAAGAAAGGGTTAGCCTTAAAGCATTCGTTAATTTGAATTCAATTCACTACAGGGTTATGAAGGACAGTTTATATTCATAAGAAAAGTTCTGAGCATGTTTTACTAAGCAGTTACTCAGTTGACTAAATCACTGGTCATTTGCGTACAGGGTATTTCCAAAGCTAGCTCTCCAATTATACATTTCAATCTACACTCGCAATGGCATATTTATAGCTCATTGTTTTAGGTATGCATGTAGCTTGGTATATATTTGTTCCACAGACCTCCTGAGATAACTGAAATTCCTATCGCTGTCTTCTAATAGTCCGCACAGTTTACTCTTTCACGAGTGAATTTCTTACAGGGTATTCGAAAATGTATCTGTGCAGTTTATATATATGTATATAGATAATCGGAAATATATGTTGCTCGGACCTTCTGAGATTACTGAAACTCCTGTAGATATCCTTTAATAATTCACCAGAAAATTTCCTAGAGGGTATTCCAAAAAGGTATCTATAAAACTTAAGCGTTAACATGCAATCGAATTTATAAATAGTATATATACGAATCGTTTTCTTATACATATAGATAATGGGAAATATTTGTTGCCCAGACCCTCTGAGATTACTGAAATTCCACTGGATGGCCTTCACTTGCAGCATCTTGAGTCTCCCGCCACTCGCGCTTATTAAACCACTTCACTTGCCGCTCAAGCGTTTTGGCGGCCCAAAGTGGGGCTTCAGTCCAAGTACGGAAGTAGCCATTGAATATTCAAGCAGCTAAACACTTGTGTGTCCAGTGGGTGGGGCATTGTTTTAGTTGTCGCATTTTTCCATTTGAAGGGGGGGCTGCCTGTTTCATTGGCGATTTTTATGAGAACTTTGGCAGCCATTTAGAAAAATGTTGCTGTAGATTTTTGGCCTTTTTGACAAACATAACACTTTGGCAGCCCGAGACGGCAGCAGTTGGCAAACAAATTTGAATTTATATTAATTTATTAGCATAGCAAAAGCGCAGCAGTCAACGCCGAGTGGACCCCACTGTCCCAGCCGTAAGCCCAAATCCAGCTAAATACGGCTCGTATTTTGGGCCGCAGTTGACACCAAGTGGCAGCCGCAAAACTTTTCGAGAGCAGGCCTTATAATGAAAATGAAAATGAAAAGTAATTCCACAATTTCTAGCAATGAAGTCGCTAATTTGAAATGTAAATTGCCGTGCTAAGCAGTCGGAAATAAAAAAGTGAAAAATAAGGAAAAAAAAAGTGCGAGTGCTTCCCAGCAAATGACTGCCAGAGTGGGCGGGTGGCCGAGTGGCTCATCTACACACATTTATTAATACGCGCATTTTTCACACCGGATTTGCATGTGGCCAGGGACTAGTCCGGAAACCCGAGCGACTTCATTTTGAGTTTTAAGTGTCGCCCGCCCAAAAATATGCAGCACTTGCGTGAAATATGCGCCCCGAGCCAAAGTAGCTGGCTCTATGCAAAATTATGCTAATGCCGCGCCCCACAGCCCAGGTGGGCGTGGCGTTCAGTTGCAGCAGTTGCTGCCACCTGCGTTTTATGCAACGAAATTTGCCAAATGTCAAGCGACTCAAGCGGGGACTCTGGCTGCTGTTGACTTTGGTTCGCATGCAGCTGACAGGTCGACAGTTGGCACTGCCAAAAGTCAAAAAGGGGAGCAGCACACAGCTCGTTGCTCGTGGGGCACACATGAACAAAACAAACAAGTGCCAAAGAACTTTAACCAGCGATTTTGCACTTTAAAGAGCCCCTCCTCCTCTCCCGCCCTTAAGCTTTTGCGTCCTGGCAAGCGATCCAGCGCCAGCTTAGCGTTTACCTACACACTCATAAAATGCGCATTAAAACATACTGCGCTGGCCGGGTAAAATCCAAAAGGATTTAGTTGCGCCACAGGAGGTGGTTACTTCACGTCTATTGCGCCATCTTTGCATACACACACACACACACACACGCACACACACTGTTACACGTACACACAAACACACACATTGAGCGACAGCCAACCGAGCAACCTCTGTGCCCCAGCTGGTAACATGAATGGCTTTTTCATCCATCAAACATGGCGTCAAACGTCACAAGGCTTGGCGCACAAAAAGGCAAGCCAGAATGCCCAACCCCAAAGCTCTATTGTCGTCTAATACCACAGCGCCCCGGCCCCAGCCCCACTGCCCCCCGATGTGCCCCATCAATAGCCATGCATCACTTCCGCAGCCGCTCGTCGGTGGGTGCGGCTGCCACCGCCGTGGGCTACATAATCTTTCGAGCTTTATGTGCTGATGACTTGCTGAGCCTGAGCTGGCGATGCCATTGCTGTTGCTTTTGTTATTGTTGTTGTTGCTGTTGCTGCTGCCGCTGTTGAGGTCGGAGCTGTGTGGGCTGTTAGGGTTTACTGCGTGTTTGGTTGTTCCGAAATGTGCTGAGTCGGTTTTTGTGCTTGGTCGGATTTTCTACACTTTTGTTGGCATCACCCAGAGTGCTGTTGTTGCTGTTGTTGTTGTTGTTGTTGGCTCAGCATGTTGCTGGCTTCTAAATACATGGACACACACACACACACACGCAGACACTAACATAAGCATAGACATTCATATAATGCTTGTAATATTTGCGCTTAGCCTTTACAAGGGAAGCGGCCCTCTGGCCCGGCAGATGGCGGAAGGCGGCAGGCGGACGACGGGCGGCGCGAACGCCCCAAGTGTCCTTGGGGCTGCGCTTTCGCATTTCAGTTGAGTTCAAAATGTTTATTTTGTTGTCCTTAGGTTAGTCGCTTGCTCATTTTGTGTGCCTAACGCTTGTTTGCCTGTATCTTGCCTGAGTGTGTGCATCTATGTGTGTGCACATACCTACATACATCTTGTAAATATATATATATATGTTTATATATATTGGTCTGTGTGTGTGAGCATTGCTTTTTTATAGCGTTTTTGTGTGTGTTATTTGATTTGAACTGTTTGCGTTCAGTGCTGTTTACATATCTCAGGAATATCTAGCCCGTGCCATCGGTAAATATCCTTGATCCATTTGCAAACAGAAGCAACAGAATTTGTAGCTTCTGAAGCTTTAAAATACGCTATCCGAAAGTAAAACTGAATTAAAAACCAAAAAGAATTTGTTTGAAAACGATTGATGGCATTTTATGTATGCCTTGAAAACCGTAAACAATTAAAATCAAAAAGAAACAAATAATAAAAAAAATGTATTCAAACATTTTTCCATGCCAAAATGGGTAAAGTGGTATCTGGATAGAAATATCCAAAACTTTGTATACAATTTATTCAAAATAATTTAATTTATATATCTACATCTATATCTGACTTCATTTGTGGATCAAATGTGAGCAATGGGGTTTTATATTTTTAAGAGTATTATTATTATATTAGCTAAAAAGAGAGATTAAATTCTGAAAGGAGCATTAGGCAAGCAAAAATGAAAAGCGAGCTACCCACGCAGAGACATTATCATAAAGCCGCAGATGTAAAAAACTTGTTAAATAAAAAAGAGTTTACAGCGCCAAATACAATGGGGCTGCAAGCGCTGTGCCGCCGACGATGATGCAAAAATCCTTTAAGAAGGGATTTGCGATAATCGTCGGAAGAGACGCGAGGAGGTTATAAGCAACAAATCGGCATCAAGCGAGAGCCGCACAGGACTTAAAATCTTATAAATTGAAGGCAAACTCAGATCCTTGGCAGTCACACGCTGAGCGACAGACGGAGACAGACGTTGGTGCTGATATGACTCTTCGATGCCCAATCCCCATCCAGAAGAGTCAACCATTAAATGGGACAGTGCCAAGGAAGTGTTGTATTTGTAGTGTGCACAACTATTTGTTTTTGCCCGCTGTGCGAAGCTGTGCGCAAATTTTCGCAATTCCGTAATGGTTATTGGAAACGCAGTCAGCCAGCCAGCCAGCCAACTGGCGGTAAATATTGACGTCGGCTCTATCCAAGAGCAAATCCTTTAATGGCGTTTAACACACCCATATAGGGATTTCCGCACAAACTTCCCAGGCTTTGTTTTGCCAGACCACACGAAACACTGCCAAGCAGTGGCGCGTCCTCTTTATGTATATTGTCAGCCATAAACTTTTATTATGCCTTAAGGTGAATGATTTTGTTTATTTTTTAGGCCTGTTGCCGGCGTGGAATAACAACAAGGACGCCCACGGCCCTTGGTCCTTGGTCCTTGGTCCTTGTGCTGGTCAGCAGCAAACGCATAATTTTGCGTTACTTTTGTCGCCACGCGTTACGCCCCACGGCGTTTGGCAGCCCTTTGGGATTTGGATGCGGGCGTTGGGCCAAAAAAAATAAATCGCAACAATTTGTAATGCCAAGTATTTTATTTATTCTCCGATTCCAGGCCGTGCGCTTTTTTTGGCAGCAATAATAAATACATATAAAATACATAAAAATGTATTTATTTTGCTGACCCACCCGATTAGCTCAACAGGTTCCAGGCCAGGGGGCGGCGCTAGCGGGCATGGCTGGAACACGACTCGACTCATAAATCAATTTACCAGCACATAGTCACGCGCTGCAGCTTTGCAGCTTCATAAATGCATCAGCGGTCGCAATTGCAACATAATGAACCGACGCGGCCCGTAATTTGTCTATTATGGGGCATTGTTTAGCGCCCGAAGCCCCCCAGCTGCCGGGGCCTATTCACACTTGTGGGCGTGCGCCAACCGTTGGAGTCGGGGGTCACAATCGCAGTCGGAGTCGCAGTTGCAGTCGCAGCCACAGTCGCTGCACAAATGCATACAATGCCACATATGTCGCGCTTAATTAACCCCAAACAATTTCAGCTGTTTGGCTGCCTGACATCGACACACAAACACACACACACTAGCACCCACGCAGCTTAACACACATACACATAAACTAGCACCGTCACAAACAAACACGCATATTAGTCGCATGTATAATATGCGAGTATCCTATACAAAGTTTATGCGATGAAATTCATGTTTTTCTTATTCTGAAAAACTCTCGTGTGCTTGTTCTATGATTAAAAGGGTATTACAAATTTGTTACAAAATTTTCAACATATAAAGTATATATAATATTGATCAGAATCAACAGCCAAAGTCGATGTAGAAATATCCGTCTGTCTGTTTCGATGCATGTATGTTTCTAGTCTATCGCTGAAAACCAGCTTTGTCTAGAAAAATATTGATTAAGTATATGATTATGTCTATTTAAATACCTTGAATATTGATTTATTAAATATGTAGTTCATAGTTCGCACTGATTGTTCAAGGCATAAACGCATGCAATCAGAGTAGCTGCATCCGCATTCATTCATTTGAAAGGCACGAGTTAGGCGCTCATAACTGACGCACGTTTCTATGGTAGCACGCGCGGCGGGTTGAAGGCGGGAGGGTGCAGCCGGGCAGCACAGTGACCCAAATTAATCTTAGTCATTAGCGGGAGCAAGTGTGCGCCGGCAGCAATGTAGAACTCGGCTGACAGACACAGCAACAGCGCAAGGGAGTCGCATACAAAACCTTGACTTGTCTATGGCTAGGCTACGCGTCGACAAAGTGGCAAAACTTTTGTTGCTGCAGTGTGAAGAGGGAGCGAGGGTCGACTGACGACAGCCACTGTTGTCGTCTGCACAGCTCGAGGCGTGAAAAATTCAAGTTCACTCGTACATCGCTTTAGAATCGTTCGAGACATGAAATAATTAAAATAAACCCGAAATATCGGTGCCATTCCCATGTGAAGACAAACATCCCGATAATATGTACGTATCAATTAAATCGCCCCAACACCGGACTCTGCTTAGTCGAAGTTATGATGCTCGTATATATACTTATGTTAAACATAGTTTTTATATACTTTAAGTACTTCAGGAATTGCTTGACTAAATAATATATGTACAATCTTAGGCAAAGGCTTTGGCTTGTTGGTTCGCATTACTTGTCCACGTCGGTGAACTTGAAGCGGAACGGGATGGCTGGCTCCATAAGGAATAATGATTTGAATGGCTTGGATGCATCGTAGTTAAACTCTACATGGAAGTTGCGTATTAATTTGGCCAGCGAGGTCTCCATTTCTAGATCCACCACACGCTTGCCAATGCACATGCGAGGCCCGAAGCCAAAGGGCAGGTAGGTAAACGGAGTGACATCTATCTTTTTGTTCGTCTCGGGATCACGCAGCCAACGTTCGGGCAGGAACTGGTTTGCTTGTGGAAAATACGCTTCTTCCTTCATCAGAGCATTCGAACCGAGCAAAATCTGTGTACCTTTGGGTATATTATAACCAGAAAGGGTAACGTCCGTTGTGCAGATGCGGAAGGTGCCCACTCCGTTGGGATAATAGCGCAGGGCCTCCTTGATAACGGCACGCAGATATGGCATATCCTTCATACTCTCCTCATCCAGAATCGTTTCTTTGGTTGGCATCACTCGCAGCAGCTCAGCGCGTAGCTTGTGCTGTTTATCCTGGTTCTTGCTCAGGCACAGCAGCAGGGCACCCAAAAATGTGCTAGATGCATCCACGCCGGCTAAAAGCAAGTCCAGACCCATAACGACTGCCACCTTGGGATCAATATTTATCAGTCGCTGCATCATGCTGTTGTTGACGCTCTTATCTCCAGACTGTAGTCGCCGCTCCTCCTCCAGCCGGGCTTCCTCAATCAGACGCTGTGAAATATCCACACTCTCGTTAAGAATGCGCATCAGTTTACGGAAGGTGGGGGTGGACACGAATTTCCAAAGTGAGGGCTGTATGTCCAGCTTAAAGGAAAGCTGAAATATCTGTCGTGACGATTTGAACAGACCCAAGGCGTCGGGATTATCACGGTTCTTGCGTATGATGCCCATTTGACGATTGAAGGCAATCAATGCAATCGACTCGAAAACCAGACGGCTTATTTCCTGATCAAAGTCAGCGGGCACTTCCAAGGTATGTGGATCGCGTATCTCTTTGATGCTGTGGCAGCAATTCATTAATAATCATGATGCATGATCATAAATATTTGCAAACTTACCGCTCAATAAATTCATTGTTAATGTTGGACAGCGGTTCATAGTACATTTTCAGGCCCCTGGGCTGCATTAATACAGGGTTCACAGCCGATCGAAACTTGCCCCAGCCCTCGTGTTGCCTGCATAAACAGATCGAATGAACAGCTGATCATTTTTTATAAACATGCGACTACTTACGCGGCTATTAGGCCCTTCAACTCCCCAAACACTTCCGGCCTTATTTTCTCGCGGAAGTAAACCAATGAATCGATGCCCTCGCGAATTGGCCAAACACCTTCGTTGCGAAACACCGTCTCAATGTCTTTGGTATTGAAGGTGGCCAGAAAATCCTTGCGTCCAAAAAAACCAGGCATAATAAAGAGGTCGCCATACCGCTTGCGCATGGTGATGGCAAAATCCAAAAACGAAGTGTCATAAAACTCTCCGCCGGGCATAAAGCCGCGCAGGAACTTTACCGTGCTTGGTCGCGGCACCTCGCTAAAGGGACGCGCCTGCGCAGCAGCAACATCATCGGACGGCTGTAAGAAGAGTTCAAATTGTTTAATTTCATGCATTCCCGTACACCCTTCATCGGATTTAGCTCACGTTGAATGCTGTGGCGGCATGCACAGATCTGGCGCCAGCCAATGCGATTTGTCGCGCTTTGATTAGAGACATTTTGTTAACAGTTATCTACTGCGACTGCTTCTGACCAGTGCGCCGCTCAAACTAAAAATAACTGCAAGCTCGCCGCGCCTTTATATACGAATGGAGCGAAGCTAGGTGAGAGACAAAACAAATTGTTAGGCAAGATCAAGAAATAACTGTAGATCGGCATCTAGTCTCTCTCTCTCTCTCTCTCTCTCTCTCTCTCTCTCACACTTTATTGCTTATCATCGCCTCGCACCTCGCCTGGCACCTCGTTGGGCAGGCAAAACAAATATCTTGAATGTTGTTTTCCTCAGTCATTGTTAGCAAAATGTTCTGTGCTTAAAAAGCTGCCCAGTCACAATGAATATATCGGGCAAAAAAATGCTTTATTTATATGACTCGGCATAATTCATAGCTTCTCTTGATTGTATTCGCCTACCAATACTTACAGACACCCACACACATACACACTTGAGCACATGTTTGTCATTAAATTAACGCGTGATAACAAAAGCTTCGCACACTGCAAAAAATTAATAAGAGTGATCGTTTAAGCTACAATTAGGAGCTTTTAAAAATTTAATTTCTTTGTGCTTGGCCAAGATATACTACATTGCGCTCTCAACTGCCAGATAAACTATTTCTGAATATTTTTTGCAAAATGTTATATCATAAGTATAAGCCATATCCGTAGCTTTGTAAAATCTGTACTGATTTTTTAAAGAAACAAATTTGGCCAGAATTTAACTTGCAGATTGTTTAGTTTTTTTTTCTTATCAAAAATGAATGAACGCATAAATATATTGCTATAACTTTGTCATATGCCTACCACTTTTTATGAGATATTACATATGGTAAATGTTCAGATTATTACGTTTATTTTCCTGTCAAAGCTAATTTTGCAGATTTTTGCCCTAGACATCCCGAATCAAAAGTCAGCGGGCACCTACAGGGTATGCAAATCACGTATCTCTTCGATGCTGTGGAAACAATTCATTAATACCTGAATGAACACAAAATATTTGAAAGCTTACCGCTTATAAATTCATTGTTAATGTTGGACAGCGGTTCATAGTACATCGTCAGGCCCTTGGGTTGCATAAATACAGGATCAGAGCCAGTCTTCGAGTTACCTGCATAAGCAAATCGAATAAATAGCTGATCTTTATCTACAAAGAGACGACTACTTACGCGGCTATTAGGCCCTTCTTTTACACAAACCCTTCCGGCCTTACATGCTCGCGGAAGTAAATAAATGAATCAAGGCTTTCGCGTTGTTGCCAAATACCTTTTTGGGATTTTCACCCTAGATATCCCCAATCCATAGTAACAGCTTTTCCTAGACTTTCATAGCGAAGTCAAAATTTCTATATCCTTAGCTCTTTGCTACATTTGCTGTTATTATTATTACAGAATTAATTTAAGAACTATAGCTAACTAACCTCCGATTTTAACTTATGTAGCTAATTTGAAAATCCTAAAAATATATTTTATGTTAATATATAAATAGACTTAACATACGTAAAATCTAACATCTTACAAAAATATAGTTTTCTATTCACCGAATAGCAGCCACAGTCAAGGGGAAGCACAATTAAAAGAACAAAACATCATGTGCCGCGGCAGTGATAATGAATTATAAAAAGTAGCAAACACATAATTATGGGGATTATCCATCCACAAGGCAAGCAGGTCGGATAGCGGGGCGAAGATGGCTAAGAAGCTGCCACCGAAAGTAAATGCCAACTAAGTGGCCCGCCCGCCTGCACTAATTGTGAGTAACACGTTCACGTTTACAACTTTAAGAGAATTTCCCTCGGAAAACAAGAGACCGGCATGCAGGCTGGCAGTCAGGCAGTCAGGCAGTCAGGCATCCAGTCAACCAGTCAACCGGCTAGACCAAGCCAGACGAGAGACGGCCATTCCAGCTTAGACATTAAAGTTTGGCCAGCCAGCTCGTTAAATAGACCAAATTCATCTGGCCAAAGTTTAAAGTGTCGGCAGCCCGCGCCGACATTTATCAGTCATTAACACGGCCAACTACACAAAACAGAACAGCGAAGCTTTGGGCGGGGGGGGCAGCGGGCGTTGAAATGGGCACCCAATTAAAGCAGAGACTTTAACAGCAGCATTAAAAATCAATAAATTTAAAACATTGTATGACAATAGAAAAAAAAACATCAGAAAGAACGCATGGCCCTGCCATAGATTCAATGCTAGAGAAAATTCTCTTCAGGGATGTTCGTGTTGTTGTTGTTGTTGCTGCTGAGACGCAGCAAAAAATCGCCGAGCCAAACATCCTTTGTCAATACAAAATACGTACAACAAATCAAATAAAAGCACGACAACAACAATAACAACAACAACAAACCGAATGGCAACAAAGACAAAAGTCAAAAGTGCAAAAACAAAAGCAAAACCCAACAAGCGCCCCCAAAATGCAAGCCGAATCCTGGAACGGGAACGAGAACGAGAACGAGAACGGGTCCAGGATCAGCGCATGCGCCCAACTGGCGAATCTCACGAAGCGGGGAAACCCACTGGCCTCTGCTTGTGTGCACGTACATGAACATGGCTGGGGTTGGTGTTGGGGTTGGAAGGGCGCATAGGAAATGTTGTTACAAACGCCGGATAAAATGGCGTTGCCTCGCTTTGGGGGCGCACCCACACACAAGCACACTCACACACAGAGACATTTCTCCTCCATTTTGAGAAAATGTCCTGCTTCGAGCACAGCAGTCGATAGCCACGTCTGGCCGAACGGAGCAAATGATTTTTAACAAATTTCATTAACATCAGAGGTCCGTAATCATTCAAGCATCGCGTTTCGTAACTGGCCTGACGATACCTTTCACGCTGGCCACTCTCAGCCATTCGAAAGACTCCCGATGCACATTTACCTGCAGTTCACCTGACGCGACCTCAAATAACATTCATAAAACTGCGTGAAAAGTGTCCTCAAAAGCAACTCAAACAAACCGTGATTCAATTTAAAACTAACAAAATTAGAACGGAATTATAAGTCGGTTCAGACCTGTGGACAGTTTGTGCTTGTGGACATTTGGTGGCTGCGAGAAACCACCAAAATGATCGACGAACAGCATCCCATGCAAATTGGCCTATGTAAGTATTAGTGTCTGTGTTGCCAAATCTGTAAGGACTTTTGGCCGTGCCCCATAATAAAAGCCGTCGCAACGGCAATAGCTCTCGATTTTACCGACGGCTTTTGGCAACGTATTTAAAATGAATGTAAATCTGATTAATTTATCATAAGGGGCAAGTTTTGATTCAAATAGGGAGTTTCCTTAAATATTGTTAAACCATAATAGAACAGCTTACTATATTAATTTAAAAGCTATTAAGTCATTTAAATTACTCTCCCAGCCATTATCTGACACTTGTTACACAATTCTATAAATGTGAAGACATTTAATTAGCTTATATAAAATATCAATAACATAATTTGTAGAAATAAGTTTGTGGATATTCGCAGTAGCTTAAAAATAGAACAATATAATCATTTATGTGCTGAATTCATAGAAATAGCTATCAATTCTAGTTTATCGTGTAACTGTGTACAAAAGGTAGAAAAAGTAAGCTCTGATTCTCGCGAAGTGGGCGATAACACCCCCCCTGTGGGCGCTAAATGTCTGGAGGCTTCGGGCATGGGACACAGGCTATTTATAGAGTTACGCGTTTTTTCATTCATTAAAAATGTACCTTTGAACTCTGAAAACAATATAAGACTCATTCATGGCAAGCTGTAATTTAAGAAAAGTTATTTAAGTAATGATTGCGTTTATAATTTTTAAACATTAAACTATAAAATATTTCATTCCCGATATAACTCTAAGAAACACTGAAGGGTTGTAATTCACAAGCATATCAATTTTTTCCTAAAAATTTTAAAAAAACACAAATTTAAGAGATATTTTTAAATGCTCCACCATTAAAAATTGTTTTAAAATGGCAACCCATATAAATTCTAGATTTTATCAAATGTGTTTCGAATAATGGAATCTAAGTTATCTAAAATCGCTAAGAATCGATTTCCAGCTTGATTTATATTTATATTTAGAATGAAATTATTCCCGAAATTCCCGAAGAAATATATATAACGATGTATATCGATTATATGTATATATATTCATAACACAGCAATGCCTGATGAGATTCACATATTTTTAAATATATATTTTTCTTACCAAATAGTTAGTACTTGTTGTTTGAGCATAAACTGACAGCGAGTGCAGCACTTGCCACTTGAGCTAAGTGTGCTTAAGTCAAGCTGGCAGTGAGCCAAAAATCTGGACACATTTTATAGTGGGCAAACAACAAATGCTGACTTCTGTCAAAGATTAGGCCAAAACAAAGCATTTATGTTGTGTATGTGTATCGCTGGCACAACAAAGCGGCGCCATAATTTCATTGTCCGCCCAAATCCGATTAAATTAAACGCCAGTCGCCGGCAACAACTCAGCAGCGACTGACAAACGGCGGCAGCGGCTGCACACAGTATCCTGGCAAGGGTTTCCGCTCGCCCGCTGCTGCCGAAGACTGCCAACATATGCCGCCAGCGGCAGCAGCCGTAGCCAACGTAATGAATCCTTACCCCCGCCCCTTCCCCTGCCATCCCCTGACAGGCCGCACGCTAAGCGCGCACATATTTTAGGCACGGGGTGAGTCAAGGCGAGCGTTGGGGTTGAATCTCTTGCGTCTCGTTTAGCCAGCGCACGCACTACTCGTAAATTCTATTATAATTTAGTTATAAGTCGCCTGGCAGGGTGATTTCTGCAACGCCCTTCTGATTTTGCTGCACATTAGAATCTAATTAGTGCGGCGAAAGCGCAGCGGCAGTGTCTATCAATGTCGCCTTTGCACTTGTCCACACAAATCCGCTGATGCTAGGCGCTGACATGTCCAGCCAGCATGCTGATATCCTTGCAACAGCCAAAGGACAAAGGACAAAAGTGTAACAGGTGCGCCAACTGAGCGGATTAGCACTGCAGCAATCCAAAGTAGCTCGCATCAAAAGAGGTGTCCCAAGTCAAATGTATGAGATGATGAGAGTGCAGCAGCAGCAGTTGCTCTTGACAATTTATACAGGAACTAACGAACATATGTTTATGCTTATAGAAATAAATCTGTTCAATTGATCTAGCGATAGCCGTGTGGACATGAGCATCGAGAGCTCAAGTCCAAAAGGCGGCGTATCGCACAGTATGATATCTTAGCTGTGGGCCGGACAGGTTTAGACAGTATTATTTACAAGTTAATTGTATAGTTTTTACTCCTTTGCTAAAGCTATAATATTTGTTTCAATGAAATGGGTAAATCGGAGACAACTTTGAGATTAATCTCTATATATAATTATAACTATTGGTCCTGACTGATTGAAGACTTAGTTCAAACTATTAAAGCTAAGAGACTAACATTTAAGCTGTAATTACCTTATTTAAAAGGTGTAAAAAGCCTATGTTTATTAATATTTTTGATGTGTGGCTCAGTTTAAAAAAGTATTACTAATTTACATTTTTTATCTGAAAGGGATTACTTAATCTTTGGCAACCTACTAATAACAAATTATTCTTGTTAGATTTTACCTATAAGCAATTTATATAATTTCTTGTTTTGTTATTAAGAAACGCCATCAAAGAGTGTTTAACACAATGTGTACCTTAATTTAAGAAAGCAATAAACTGAGTTCTATAAATATACATCTGGCTACCTTAGTGATTAAATTATTAAAACTGGAATTGAAATAAATAGTTATCAGATTTTTCAAGCCATCTGGCTAGGTAAAAACATGGTTAATAACTAAAGTAGTGGGATGTGATGGGATTTGTGGCTGCATTTTAATTTGCACATAACACAAATTGTATTTCTTACACGTGAGACCACAAATACAAATTGATAACGTAAATTACTTTAAAATGCTGCACATATTTCTGGCATAAATTTTGCATGCCACAGAAATTTTTGTGAAAATTTAATGAAATTACGCACATGTGAAATCATTTAAATACAAAATGACAAACGCAGAATGTGAAGTCCTGTGCACACACACACACTCGCACACAGACAGATATAAGAGTCAGAGAGTATGTGTGTATGTATATGCACACATTCATGTCAAGTAAATAAAAAAAGAGGAAACCTGCGGATAAAGGCAAAACAATAACAACTGAAAAAGCGCGTAACGAAGCAAGATAAACGGCACTCACACACACACGCACACACACTCGAACACACACAGTGGCAAACAAATTACCGTACAATTTCAACAATTTGCCATAAATTGAGACAACAAGCAACAAAAAGCCAACCAAACAGCCAACAGCAGCAGCAGCAGCAACAGCAGCAACAAATGCCACAAATGTACAGTCATTTTTTGCCACCAACTCGAACAACCGCACTCGCACAAACAACAATACGTATACGCTGCGTTTGCCATATAAAAGCAAGTGCGTGGAATTTTGCAGTGCGGCCAAACAGACGGACAATGGGACAGACAGACAGACATATGCATACGGACGGTCACGCACATATTTCGCTACAAAAGTCATTTCAATAATTGCAAAACCACAAATTTACTACAACTCGAAATGGTTGGCAAATGGTCACACTCACAATTACACTCGCTGTGTGCGTGTGTGTGTGCGTGTGTGTATGTGGGGAGCAGCATCTCTCCAAGTGGAACCGCAAATGCAAATCCCGCTTGGGACATAGTTTTTGCCACGGACAACTGGCCGCAGTTGTAAATTTGAGGCGGGCGCACACGCTTGCCCGCAATTTGCATGCCAATGTGAAAATAAAAATAACTGAAATGTTTCTCATTTGCATGTTTGGGCCCGGTCCACGACACAACCGCAAAAACCAAAATAGTTCCAATGGACATCAAATGTCAACAGCAGCATCACCAACACCAGCACCACCCACAGCAGCAGCAGCAGCATGTAACTGGAGCTGGACACACGCAGCAGCCGGCCGCAGGACCCATTGCAATGGGGCACAATCAACTGCTGTTGCACGGAAATGAGCGCATGTTAACAATACCAGCAGCAGCAGCAACAACTACAACAGCAGCAACAACAGCAACTGCGTCCTGTCAGCCAACAGCCAGCAAGACAGCAGCAGGAGCAGCAGCAGGAGCCGCCAACTCCCACAATGACAAAATGGCGTCAGCCAGCCGAAATGTCAACGGAAGTTGTATCAACCACAGCAGCAGCATGGCCACCGCACAACAGCAAGCTCTGACGATGACAATGGCTAGACAGGGACCGGGGCCGGGTCCGCCAATGCAGCTGAGCCAACGCGTCACCTTGGGCGAATGCAGTCTCAATGACTTGGATGGCTTTTCAGCGTCGACGGCGCCGCCGACATCCTCAACAGCACCGCACACACCGCAAGCGCCTCAGCTTCAGCAGCAGCACACGGTCATGGGCATGGCCATGGGCGGGGATTTGGCCATGGGCATGGGCATTAGCATGGGCCCAGCGCTCAACCAGTGCACCTACTGCTGCCAGCCAATTTGTGATCGTTATATCATGCGAGTGGTGGACAACTCGTTTCACGAGGGTTGCCTCAAGTGCACCGCCTGCTCGCTGCATCTGGTACACTCCTGCTATGCGCGGGACGGCAAGCTCTACTGTCGCATTGACTACGAAAGGTAGGTGGGTCGGTCGGTGGGTCGGTGGGGCGGTGGGTTGGTGGGTCTGGCTGTCACAGTGACCAGTAAAGAGAGATTCCAATTCACAGACTCTACTTGCGTAATCGTTGCCTTGGCTGCGGCCATAAGATTGCCGCCGATGAACTTGTGATGCGCTCGCAAGAGAATATCTTCCATCTGAAGTGCTTTGCCTGCGTCGTCTGTGGGGCGCTGCTCAAGAAGGGCGAGCAGTACGTGGTCAAGCAGGGACAGCTCTTCTGCCGCTTCGACTACGAGAAGGAGGTGGAGATGCTACAGGGCTATGGTGAGTCATCCAATCGATTTGTTCCCACTTGTGTCTAATGGCATATGCTTATAGATTATTATGGCGATGACCTGTTCCCACCTAAAATGGATGGACGACGAGGCCCCAAACGACCACGTACCATACTGAATACCCAGCAGCGGCGTGCCTTCAAAGCGTCCTTTGAAGTATCACCCAAGCCCTGTCGAAAGGTGAGAGAGAATCTAGCCAAGGACACAGGCCTGAGTCTAAGGATTGTACAGGTAAATATTATACCATATTAAAATATTTTTGTACTATATTCTATTGAAATACCTTCTTAGGTTTGGTTTCAAAATCAGCGCGCCAAAGTTAAGAAAATACAGAAAAAGGCTAAACAGGAGCCGCCTGCAAAGGGTGTCAGCGATTCGCACTCACAGGACTCGCAGGAGTCGCATGACAGCAGCTTGACAACCAAAATCAAGGATGAAGCGCACAGTGATAGCGAGTCGCAACAGGAGTCGCCATTCTCCACAAACTCTGACGGACTGACGAGGCTGCGTTGCAACATCAAGGACGAACAGGAGCAGGGCACTCTAAGCTGCATGGAAACCAACAAGGGTAAGTGCCAAAGCAGCAAAATTTCCAGCAAAATGTCAGCTTAACCAAATCTCTGACAATCGACAGAAAACTGCAACAAGAACAGTGAGCCCATCCTGAACACCATCCTTGGCCTGAGCTATGCCACATTTCAGCAGCTGATGGGTCCCTTTACGCAAACGCCAATGATCAATCCGATCGATCGGCTTTATAGCATGCAGAGCTCCTATTTCAGGCCCGAGGAGCTGGGCGCCTACGGCGAATGCGGCGGTGGCAGCAGCAAGGAATCCATGGACCACTAGTCTCGCCTGCAGATTGCAACAATTTTAAGCCAAAATCAAAATTAGTATTTGTAAAATAAACAAAATGTTAATGTGCTAGAAACTCGCTTGAGATAGTGGTGCGGAACCGTTCGCCAAATGCAGCAGCACGTGCAGGACCCAAACCCGAGCACGAGCACGATCCCAGTATCGTTCGGGTATCCGGTGCAACCACCCAGCGCAAGGTTGCGAGACTTTTTGGTTGTCCTGCAGGTGCAGCCTTCAAATTCGTTCCACTCAGTTGACAAGAACAAAGCATTTAACACAGCAGCAGCCACAACCCCCCCGAGATGGGCATAATGCTTAAAATGGGCGTAAAATACCGATTCGTCAGGCATTGTTCGGCTGCATTCTATGTGTGCGCCCGGGTGACCCTGTTGACAGCGCCGGCCTGTCACTGTCAATCGCTGACTCAAGCGACCCCCATCATCCCCCATCAGCTCATCCGCCACCATGGCTTTCTGAAATCGGGGGGCGACTGCAATGTCTGTGGGCCACAGACTTACTATTGGCATGCAATAAGTCCATGGGGGCGGGGCCAGAACACAGCATTGAATTCAATTCAAATTCTTAAAAAAACTAAAATTAATTATTCTAGTGAACGAAAAGAGCTCAAGAAGTATTATTTGAGTGTTAATATTTACTTAAACTATCGTTAAGCTAAATTTGGTTTGTGTAGTTCCTATATTTCATATATCTTGGAATACCATGATATAGAAAGATTAAAGAGACTGTAAGAATTCACATTTTATATGGCAACATATTTATTTAATGAGTTAAAGTACATAAGATATATCATTGGGATAGATATGTATGTTATGAACTGAGCGAAATCGGAAATAAATGAGAAGCAATGGGAAGAAACAGACTGACAATTCATTTAGAAAAGGCAACAATTGAAAGAAATGGGAATAAGTTGGAGTAAATGCAGAATATATATGCTTAAAAGTAACAGAGAGCCACATTCTGCTTGTGGTATATTCACAACTTGATCAAGCCAACAAAAACTTTTGGGGACATGTTTTTGACCATAATGAGTAGGTATAGTTATATGTATTGGGTGAAAGCGATCAAACGAGTCGAGATTTTGCATACTACAAGCTTGATAAGTTAACGTGATTTGAAACTTTCTGCCCTTAATGAATTTTAACGCAGTGCAGCACGTGTTTACATAGCCGTACCCATTGCCCCACCCTTAGCCCAACAGGCTCATGCAATTTGTCACAATATGTGTCACATTAGCCACAGCAATTGTGCTTAAATGTTGTCGTCCTCGTCGTCGTCGTCGTCCTTTTCCCTTACCGCTCGTCATCATTTGTGCCGCTAACCAGATTATACCCCAATTGCGACACCGATACTGCCGCGGAACGGGAGGGAGTCGAAGGCCGAGACGTGAAAGTAGCTAAACAAAGGGCTAGGCCACACCACCACACGGTTCATGGCCAGAGCACTAACCACCATTGAATCTTGCGAGCAGCAATGCATCCGGACTCACACACAGACAGGCACACACACATGTGCATACACATAAGTAATTTCTTTTACACGCTTTTAAAATGCACATCAGCGGCAACTGAAACTCAACTCGAATCGTTACGCAGGCCCACATCATTAATCAAATGCTGCAAGGACTAAAACAAGTGTAAACCCCGCCCTCCCCTCCTGCCCCACTGCAATGCAAATGACTGGCAAAAGTGTCTTGGCGTTAAGTCCTTCTACCCATGTCCTGTCACCGAACTCACTTTTTTTTACTATAAATAATCGAGTGGCATTTCCACACGCTACGAAAGTGTTGACCGTGTCGCTTCAAGGATCCGGTCGCGCTTTTAAATGAACAAATTACGTAATTAAATAGCGCCATGTCCAGAAGTAATGGCCATCCGGCCAACGTCTGGCAAACAGCTTACAAAAAAAATGATTAAAAAGGAAATTTATGTAAATAAAAAATGGTTTGTGAAAAAACCAGACCTGAACTTAAGACCCAAAAGTAAATATTCAAATAGATATTAAACATCCTTAAAATTATAAAATCCCAAAGCTGGAAACGAAATTCTTAAGCCAAGCAAACTTTTAGACGAAACCAGATCCCAATCATTTTCTTAACGGACAAGCTCTTTAACTATTTATGAACCGTTTGGCAAATCGCTTAACTGAACATTATGCAAATTGAATATCCACTCAATCGCAAAATATATAAAACACGATTGCTGTTTGATTTTTATGGACAAGTCAACAGAGTAAAGGCTTTCAAAAGCCAATCAGCCAATGGCAAATGGTTGACAAAAAGTATTTTTTAATATATTTTCATTGTCATAATACTTTTTGTGGTGTTCGCCCCATGTTGTTTGGCCTTCAATAAAAATCAAAAGCCAATTGTGTATTACCAATAAAAACAATGCAGCAAATGTAATGCACATAAAAGGATGAAAAACGTGTTCGCATTTGTTGTAAAAACAAAGCAGCGCCTGTCGATATATTATTTTTATCGAGGCTCGAAAGTTGACAGGGGAAAGTTGTGTGAAAATATATGGGGACTTATGAAAACATTTTGCAGCCTGGGAAATGCGTCGATGGGAAATGACCGAGCCTTGAATCTGGTCTAAGTGGTCATTTCTTAAATAAATAAGAGCAACTTTATACAGGGATAGTTTATATAGGGAGGACAAGGCGCAAGAGGTATATCAGGTAGTTCTTAGTTTCCCTACGTTCAAAATTAAAAGTCTCCAGCAATAAGCGGTTCTTATATTGACGTGTTTATACAGATGGACAGACAGAAGGACAGACAAACGGGCATGGCTAGATCGACTCGGCTTTTGATGCTGTATACATATTTTATAAGGTCGGATATGCTTTCTTCTGCCTGTTACATACATTTTCATAGAACTATTATACCCTTTTTATCGATTTTCAATCGATTTAGGGTATAGAAAGTAAATCTTAACTTTTGGGTATCAATTATCAATATTATTTTCCTCCCACTTGTCAGAGTTAACATATAGAAATGTTTTGAATAAAAAAAAATACTAAAGAAAATTAGTTTACTCGAAATCGGGTCTCTAAAACATGTCATATAAATTGTCTGATCTGGTATAATAGTATTATATTTACCCAATTCCCCAATAATACGTAAGAGTTGTTAGCTAAGATTCCAGACCACGTTCGTTTTGGAGAAACATATTGTTTGAACTGTTTTCTTGAAGCTGCCGTCATGGCAAAGTTAAACGTTGAGCTCATAATTATGGTAATCGAAGCCCGTAACATGAACTGCGTCCGGTTGTTTACACTCACCGCAAGGCCTACAACTTGTCGGGGCAACAATCATAAGGCACAGATGTCACTCAGTGGCCGGACAGGTCCTGGCAGCACACTTTGGCGACGCAATCTAAATGCAAATGGCTGGCCAAAGGAACGCTTTTGGGACCAAAAAGAGCCACAAAAACCATTACCTAGAATCTGGCGTATAATGCAGCCGGCAACGGGCGGTAAATGAGCGGGCCAAGTCATTTGACGAGTAGTTGGGTGTAGTTGTGTGTGTGTGTGCGTGTGTGTGTGTGTGAGTGTACTCGCTCTTGGGTTTGTGGCGCCGCATAAGTAAGTACAAAGGAGCATTCCGGCTGCGACGTCTGTTTCAGTTCCATTTCGACATTTGGCACAAAATTCATAAATGCTAATTTCAACACATTGTGCATACGTTACAAATATGAATATTTACCATAACTAGGCACGCACAGGCACAGTCACAGTCAGAGGCACACACTTCGATTGCCTGCCTTGAAGAGACTGGCAACAGCCGCAGTGGCAGCCACAGACGCACAGCCGTTGCCAGAATGAACGCCACACGCCGCATCCGCTCCCGCTGCCGCACCTAGGTCCCTTTATCGACAAAAGGTTTGCCATGGTTTTAGGTTTTAGCTGGTGCCTGGGCTTGACTTCGTTTCTGGTTTAATAAAAGCCTTTTGCAAAATGAAGCAATTCTGTGTGTGTTTCAGTTTTGAGCACAGGCTGACGCTGCCGCTGCCTCAAAGCCTCAAATGTATCTCGCAGCTACATTTGTAGCTCACTTGTCTGCCAGTCGATGCGTGTGTGTGTATGTGTGTGTGTGTGAGCGTGTTGGGGCTTGGCAAATATGCGTCAAATCACACAGACGCACAGTTTTTGAATACCAAATGGAGACTACAAGCAGACACACCCACACACATGCACAAGAACTAGTGAATGCATGGGCATAGTCTATATTTGTCTACTTGATGCCTCAGATTGAGATTGGTTTTGCGCCCGGGCGCCGTAATTGGTTGTCTGCTCGCCACTTGTCTGCCAACATGGTCGCTCTCACTTTGGCATAAATTGAAATTTTTCAATTGAGCCTGGCACGGCCAGAGCTGCAGAGACAACAGCCACATTATTAGTTTAAGCTTGCCCTAATCGAAGCAACTAATGAGTTTCCAATAGGCGCAAAAGTGGCCAATAAGTGCTCTGTCCTCGAAACGTAATGAGAAAAACGTATCTTAAGCAGTGCCATATGCCGCCGAACACCCCCAACTAGCCAGCTGCTGACCCCCAACCCCCTCACCCTCCTTTGCCGCAGCTAATTTGAATTGCAAAATCTATTCAAATTTAAGGAAACAACTTACACTTACGCTTTGGGGGTGTCTTGTCAGGCGAATGCGCATCGAAAACCAGTTAACATGACAGACATCAAAGGGGCGTAGTTCACGAGACTGAAAGTCATTTGTGGCCAGAGTTCACTGTAGTTTGACTTTTGTGCCGGGCCCACAAATGCAAACCAAATGCAAATAAGCGACATTATGTTTTTGCGGGGCTTGACGCTTAATATGCAAATGTTGTCAATAAATATTTAAAGCAAAATGTTGCAGCACATTTTGAGAAAACAAAATATACGAAATGCACTACATATTTGCGCTTATATGTATGTGGCTGGAATGTATTTCATTATGCTGCCAACAGAAGCAACAAAAACCAGAGTAAGGCCAACATCAAATGTACATGCATACATACAAACATACATAT
This sequence comes from Drosophila montana, assembly GCF_035044405.1. Taxonomy (NCBI): domain Eukaryota; kingdom Metazoa; phylum Arthropoda; class Insecta; order Diptera; family Drosophilidae; genus Drosophila; species Drosophila montana. The sequence goes on from NW_026998322.1 coordinate 785,507, forward strand.
GTATATGTGTATATGTGTGCAAGTGTACAAAGTCGCGTGCATGTATTAAAAATATCTTGAAGATACTTTCAGCAGCAACTGCCCCCGACTAGCGCCGCGGCTGCTTTAGTAGCTCCGAGCAGTACTAGAAATCGGCTTTAGTAGGACGACGATATAAACAACAACAAAATAAGACGTTGGCTGTCCAACTGAGCTGCTGTCGCCGTCGCCGTTGACGTTGTTGCTGCTCTGCAAAAAATGTTTTTATTACATTTCGCGCTCGCGTTTTTTGCGCTACTCACGAAATACTTGATGCCAGCACAGCCGCAGCAACAAAGGCAGCGCTGAAAGCCAACTCAAAATAAATATCAAGCAGCCGCCCCCCACACCCCCCCCCCCTTTCGAGGGGAAGGAGTAAGGTATAATTCCAGGCCAAGCTTGCCAAGGCGGCGCCGGCAGTCACACTCGCACTCAAAGCCGCGCGCATCAAAGCGTATTCACAAGTGGTCCTTTGCGCTTTACTGATTTCGCAAAGGCTAAAGGATATTTAGCAAGTAGTCCTTCTGCGTGTTTTCTTTTTTTTTCTGCTGTTCCTTCCATTCTGAGGAAGGCGCTGACGATACTGCTGCCACTAAAGGAGTTGTCTTGGAAACTTTTCTGCCAGATACTCAAGTCGCGGCTCAAGTTATTGTTGTTGTGCCCGAACAGCGCCGCGCGTAAAAGAAAAACCAGTCAAAAACCCACGAGGAAAAATTAAAAAAATAAATGCAGGAAACTTGAGAAGCGAAAGAAAGTGGAATGAAAAGCAACCAGATACTTGGAAATGCCTGCTTGTCTTGAGCAGTTGACAAAACGTTTCAGAAAAAGGCTCTAATTTTATGAATGAGAAAATTAATTTCGAATCTAGGTATATAGCCAGCCGATAGATCATATAGATGCAATGCATATGTCGCATTTGACCTGATGCCGGGCAAAATATAATATTTTACAATTATCATTTTTATATATTCTTTAAAAGTGTAATCGTCTAAGAAATAGGAATTAAGTGGAATACATAAGAGCTACCTTAAAAACATATAAAAAAATTAACCAGTTTATTCATAAAGCCATCTATTATAAGTACACGCCCAATAAATAATAAAGCCTTAAGAAATAAGTTGCATTTTATTTATTCCATACACAGGCAATGCCTTATGCCTCCGGGGGTAAAAAAGGGATTTGTGAGCTTTGCAATTTTCTATCTTGAAGAAATGCAATTCGGAATTGCAATCAAGCGAAAATGAAACATCATTGTTCGGTTTACAAAAAGCCGTGGAATCTCTCAAAAAATAAAGAACCGGCACGCATTTAATAAAAATGTTGCCCTACGCCCCAAACCCTACAAGCAGGCCCCCTCCCCCCCTCCTGGCAAACGATACCTCCAGAGCTCGCGAGCGATTTCAGCATGACTTTCTGCGTTTTTTATGCATGCAGATTATGTTTTCATTAAATTATGGTAGCTATGGTTACTTTTATACAATCCAAAGCTACTTCAAACGCAAAAGCGCACGACCCCCAACGCAGGCACCAGGCCCTGCCCCCGCCCCCCACAAAGGACCCACTCCAAAAGCGGAGGAAAAAAAACGCAAAGGCAAAGAATGCGCATAATAGAAAGTAATGTGTATCTGGCTGTTCGGCAGGGCTGGGTATTGCATGGTGGCGGGCGAGGGGTGTTGGGTTGGAGAAACGATTCTGCATAACTAGTGCAAGAGTAGTCAAAGAAAATTGTAGTTTATTTTTATTGCATTTATTGCGCGACTAGCTCACAGCAACAAAAGCCACCCCCAGCCGCACGCAGAAGACATGCGTGCATTTGCATGCAGCGTGACATGTGCGAGTGAGTAAAAGCGGAAACGGAAACGCCATCTTTTTGGCTCTAAATTTACACGTATGCGCTAGTGTGAGTGCTGCCATTGTTGCTGCTGCTGTTGTTGTTGTTGTTCTTTAGTGCGGCACGTACATTTATTACTTTTTGCTCTCACACACACACACTAACACACACGCACACATTGAGACGCCGGCACATGCATGCAAAACGGTTTTCATTTTTTATTGCGAGAATGTAACGTGCCGCATGCGAATTACTTGCTTCTCGTGCCCCAAACTCTGGCACTGGCTGTGCCACAGCTTCTGCCACCGATTCTGATTCCGATTCTGGCTCTGGCTCTGGCTTTTCGGCCTTTCGCCACGTTTAATGTTAACTTTTTGTGCCGCTGTTGTGCGCAGAAAATATGAAAAATATTCGTAATAGAGTTGTTTGAAATGTACAATAAGCTCTCAAGTGGCTTCGGCGACGACCAAGTGCTAGACGGATGCCCCCACCCAATCATATAGAAATGGGAACGCCAACAGCAGCAGCAGCAGCAGCAGAGAGTGCTGCTTAAATGCAGCATCTTTTTATTGCCAACGATCTATGCTAACTGAAATGGGCAATATCTGTAAGATACCCACTAAAAATATATGATAGCTAATGAATATATCGAAAAATGAATAAAATTTTAAGCAATGATATAATAATAAATTAGACTGTGAAGAGAAAATAATTTAATTAATGCTTATTGATAAAAGAAATGTTCTAAAAATCAATGATAGCTAATAAATATAATATATCGAAAAATAAATCGAATCAAAGATATTATATATTTAGCTGTAAAGAGGAAAAATAATAAGTATACTGAATACATATTCATAAAAATCTTTTTATAAAAATCAAGCAAATTTTGTACCAAATCGGTTCTATCCCGGCTTGCAATTAGTTTATGAAAATTTGAATTTTCGGTTCATCAAACCTCATTATTTTTAAATATTTTAGTTCAATAAAAGTAGAAGAATTTTAACGACGAGTCAAACCCACAGCATTAATTACTTGGGCCCCAATAAAAGGAACAATCTAACCATATTTGGTAGACGCCAATTTTGGGTAGAGTTCAAATCTAGCCCGCAGCGTGTTTATGAAAATATGTACGGCTTACAATATTTTCAGTAACATGGGCAACTAAATACTAAAAATTAAGTTTTCTTATTTAAATTTGCAAACCAAGGCTTAACTAAAGAATATACAAATAATGTTTATATAGTCTTTGGCTTAAGCCTGGGTTCCTTGGCCTGAGGCCAGGCAGTTGATCCTTGGGCTTGCAGCTCTGCTTTAATTTAAAAGGAAAAGATACACAACGTAGATTGAAGATATCTAGGTAATAGTTAAAGAGTACAACCAGAGAGGGACGCTTAACCAAACTCGAAACCAAAAAGAAAAGCCCAATTTATCTTACGAAACAAGTTGATCTCGTCCACAAGGACTCGTACGGGGCATAAGTTCGGTGCACATCGTTCTGAGCTGCTCTTTTGCTCCCACAGTTAGCGTGTCAGCCAGTCTGTCATAATCCACATCCTTATCCTTGCCGTTTTGCAGTTACATATAAAGAAATTCGCTGTCTGACGATGCGAGTGCCTGATATATGCATTGCTTGCAGCTATGGAAAGCGCGCCATGGGCCAAGGGGTTACCGAGGGGTGGCATATGGTAAATTTTAATAATTTCTGCATCTTCCAACACTTTGAATAAAAATTGTTGCTTTGATGGTGGCAGCAGCAGCAGCAGCAGCGGCAGCAGAACAGAGCGTAACTAGCAATAAAAGTTTTTAGTGTGAAGCGCCAAAAGAGACGACAAAAAATATGGACACATATGAAGTCATAAAGTCATATTAACACGTACGAGTGCGCACAGGATATTAATGTGCAGCACACGCACACTAACTAACACACACACACACACACACACACAGAGACACACACACGAAATGCCGGAAGGGGGCACAGTTTTTTATGCGCCAAGTTGGCTGACTTCAATGTTAATATAATTTCAAATATTGCGGTTAATTTTTGTTACGTACGGAAGGGTGGCGGAAATGAGCTCAAATTTTTGGCACAACAACAATAGTTGGCCAGCATTTATTTAATATACGAAATGCATTTCGAAAAACTAATTTCAGGCAATGGCCCCCCAAACCTACTGTAAAAGTAGGCACAAACTTTATGAATTTCGCCAAATGGCAACTGGCTGTTGCCACAGCGCACAGAAATTGCAATAAACAAAAACGTATACGAAATTGTTTCTTCTTTCTTTTTTTGAGAGAGAACCGCAGCCTTTCGCTGGTCAAAAACATTCACAGCGCCAGTGCGGGGACAATGCAGACACACATTGGCCAATACAAAGCCACTTGACCCACCCTGGACGTCGGTCGCTGGCGCGTTGGAGCCCTCCAATGATTTTGGTCAATTGGATGACACCGAGCCGCACTGACAAGAGTGCCAGCACACACACACACACACACGCACACCCACACACACACAGGCTGTTGGCAGACACATGTGCATAACCACAAGCGAACTCATCCGGCTGAAGCACCGCGGGGCCACTTATGGAGCATATGCGGCGGCAACTGGAACATGGACAGCATTGATGTCGTTACCGATGCCGAAGCCAACCAATCGCCATGGCAATAAATTGCAGTGCGTCCAGAGCGCTTGCCAGCGGCATCCAACTCGAGTTGAAATTGGTCAAAAGTTTAACATATTTGCGTGTGTGCGGAGAGGGCTTTTCGGTTGGAATTGGAGACTAGGGTGTGGGTGACTAGGGGAGGCACATGCTGCTCCGGCTGCTCCGGCTGCTGTCGGTGGCCTTTTTGGCGCATTTTTGGGTAAATAAACGAGCGGCTGCATATTCGAGTGCTATCCGCGGGCACATCCTGCTTGTTGGCGCTCTTATGGCCACCGCTTATGAGTTTCACTTTGTCAAGTGCCGCCCGCAGCTGCCATTTGCAGTTATTGCAGTTGCACAAAAAGTTAATGTATATAGGTAAACAAGCAATAAACAGTTAACATTTTAAATTATAAAAATAAAAGATTTCACTATTCATCATATGACAGCAAACTAAAAAATAATTTAACAAGCTTAAAATAATAAATATATAAATATAACAATTAACAACTGCATTTTCTCAACGTTTTGTTCGCACAATACTATTAAATATATATATGTATATTTACTGCTATTTTATATTATACATTCAACATTTGACTTCATTTATATATTTGCACTAAGTTATTTGCTAATAGATTCAACTAACCTAAAGTTGTGCTAAAAGATTTCATTATGATTTCAAAGATTTCTAATTTGTAAGGAACGTTTTACATTAAGGCCTTAAGGCGAAAGGCAGCGCCTAAGAACTAACAATATTCGAACATGGTATAAATTAGAGTATTTAATATTCGACTACTGAGTTAAATGACTAACTATATGCTATAAAGGCCACACACAACCGTGGTAAAGCATTGGGACAGTTTTTAAGCTGCTTTGGTATAGTTAACAAGACTAGCATTTCAGAGTTTCAACTATCACTGATAGAATTATATAAATATATATATAGTTATATATATATTTGATTAGCAATAAACTAAATGGCTGCAAGTAGTTTATGGTTCCATAATAACTACAATTCGAGAATATCCATTGCACATAGCTTTTACTGTATGGCACAAACAGCGGAGGCGCCCGTGTATTGATTATTTAGACGACGACGCATGCCCTCCAAGTAGATGTCACGACTAAACAAGCCAGCGGCCAGTGGTATGCTATAAAATAGATAACATAAGTTAATGTATTAGCAACTAATTGGCAGCTACTTACGCATCAGTGCCAGCACGTATGAGTGTGCGAAACAAGGCCCAGACTGGCTTGTGATCGGACGTAGTGATAGACGGCACAGAGTCGTAAATCAGGCACTGCACATAAGGCTGCGTGGGCGTGGAGACACCCGGCACAGAGCTCTGCCGGCGTATGACTAGTCCTTGCATCTGACGATACTTGTAGAGAATGCGATCCGTATATGCCGGCGCGCGCTGCTTAGAAGACGTATCAAAGTTCTGACTGCCAGGATCATACTGAAAATAGGCACATAATTATAATTAATTTAATAATATGCTACGTCCAATGCTCACCTTATAAGTGGGAGGAAACGTAATGTTTGCCTCCATGAAGCCACGAAAAGCAGCGCCATCGGCCAGCACCGATGAGAGCTGATCCGTGTGCATGTAGCCATGCGGCAAATGCGAGGGTAGCGGAAATTTTGTGTTCTGTATCCACTCGAGTAGTTTCTCACGTGGCTCGCCCAGCCGAAAGTTAAGATCACCACACCAGAACACATTGTCGAAATTCTGCGTAACATCCTTGTTCTTGTGCCGCGCGTTGGGCAGATTCTTGGGCAGATCCAGTGCATTTATAATGCGCTTGACATCCGAGACGCGCTCTTTCACCTTCTGCTGGTGTGCGGTCAAATGGGAAGTTACAAAAAGCATGGATGTGCCAAAGAGGCAAAAGGATATGGCCACCGCGCCCTTGGTACGAAACGCAGAGCCTGTGCGCACCGACATCGATGCGTCCTCTGGCGCCGAACAGTACCAAATGAGATCGCGCCGCATGTAGACGGCCAGATGAAGTGTACCGAGTGTCGTCGAGTGAAAGAGTACATGCGAGGGGCCCAGGGTCTCTTGCAGCGTCACTTCCCACTCAAATCGATCTGGGCTAGACTCCTGGGTTCCCATAACAACCAGGTCTGGCACATGCTCCATATTTGAAGGTAGCACAAAGTCGTTCATTTGCCTGGAAATTCAAATGGCAAACTTTATATGAGGAAACATTCTGCATTAAGATTCGAACTCACTTGGGCGGAGCGTGGCCATTCATGTTCCAGGTGCCCACGAAAATGGTGACCTCTTTTTGGGGCAGTACGCGACTTAGTTCGCTCGGCCCCAGCAGCGAGGATGAGCCCATTCGCCCATCAAGATAGCTGCGCTCGCGTGCCTTGTCCGCCGGTATGAGATTCAGTGCCTGCGCCGCCATCAGTGCCTGGCGTGCCAAATTAGAGCTAGATCCTTGGCGATTCAGTGACATGTTCTCATGCGACATGAACCGCACACCAGGCGCCTCCTGGATGACCGCGTCAAGCGAATCCGGCTGCGTGGCAATGTTGGGCGACGACATGTGCTGTGGCGTTGTGGCGCGCTTCAGTGTTTCCGCGCTCTCTTCCGAGTTGAGTGGTGGCTGCTCCTGGCCAGGCGGAAACAACTTGAGGCGCAGCCGCGACCGGCACGCGGACACAGCGATGGGACGTATCGGCGCCCGATGCACTGTGTCGCTTTTGTTGAACGAACTGGACGGCGAGTACTGTGAATGATGAGTGGAGCTGGTGGCACTGGTACCGCATTGGGCAAAAAATGTTTTGCCCGCCACTGGAGATTCGGGTGCGCTGGCACACTCGCTCGAGGGACGCGGGCGCTGTGCAGACGGCAGCTGAAAGGAGGCGGCTCCTTCGCTTGAATGCGAGTGCATCGAGCCCGAGTTGTCCATCATGCTCCAGCTGAGCGACAGATTGTCTCGCCGGAGCACGTTGCTGGCGTTGACAACGGCGTCGGGTATAGAATTGTAGCGCACGGTAACTGGCGGCGTCATTGGCTTCTTCTCTGCCTTGCAGCACAGGCTGAATTGATGGCTAAATCTGTTGTGATTAGGCGAACGCTTCTTGGGCGACTTGCGACGCATTATCACATCCGCGCCGCCATCACTCTGCGAGCCGGCGTCGCTGCTGTAGCGGCTCGTGTGCCCTTTACTCTTGGACGTGGGATTACCGCGTCTATGGAAGCTTATTAGGCCGCTGTGAGATTTGTCCAGTAGCTGCGTGGCGTTGCAGTTGTTGGCGTTGGCGGGCAACGTTTGACTCTTATGATTATTGAATGGTTCAGCAGAGCATTTGGCGAAACTGACATCGTATTGGCCGCATACAGACATTGGTCGTCGCTGCACATTTGGAGATTCGGGAGTGACGGGATGCGGCTCTACCTTGCTCGGCCGCTTGCTTAGCAGCCCAAAGAGCGTGCTGCTGCCCGACTTTTGTGCGGAGCGTGGACTGCTCGTCATGCGCTCCTCGCTGCCGGTCACGCTCTGCTGCTGCATGTCGCACAATTGTTGAGTCTAGTTCGCGAGGTAAATTAGTTTCTATTTGTGTGAATTTTAGCTGCAGCTGTTGTAAGCCCGTCTTGCCAGCACTTGGGGGCAGTCATTTAATGTAATACTGTGCTTCATCAGCTATCACATGTTTCCTTTAATTGTGCTTACATTGGGAGGATTTCTAGCCTCATGTGCGTAGGGTGAACTTGACTACAATGTGGACAGATTGCGGCTGAGTTTCCATATGTGATGTACAGCTCCTTGTATGCTCAGCCGCCCATGATGAGCTCCGGACAGCGTTGTGCTTTTGCCTGCAAATGTGGATACTTCTATAAAGGCGTTTAATGGTTAACAATGCACGCAACTCACCTGTCGCCGCCGCTGTGATTCAGACCTCGGCGAAGCGGGTAATAAAAAAAAACTACAATCTGCAGGAACAACGGAGCTGCGGTTGGAAAAAAAAAATCAATATTTAAACTGTAAGCACATATCGCAATGGAGGGAAGTCGCGGCGCAGCACTTAAATCCACCCTTCCCACATTGGCGTTGCCCACAGCAATGCTGTGGCGCCAACAGCAGGCAAGGGAGTTGCCAGGGAGGTGGCCAACGGCATTAAAGGGGGGCAAAAGTAAAATGAAAAACTATATAACGACGACGTAACGACATTGGCATCTGTAAAGCATGCCGATGCCGCGGCTGTGACGTCCGCCCACGCACAAAGAAAGCACATGAAGAAAACAACAACAACAACAATAACAACAACAAGAACGTTGGCGACATCACTTGATTTGTGCGCCGGTGCGCTCTTATGCTGGGATTTATAATTAGCAGCCCATTGTTGCCGCCAAACGTACGCCAGTGTTTTGCCTTGAATGCGGCTATGAGGCGTCTGGTAAAGTCTCGGCAAATAGCAACATAAAACAACAACGGCAGCAGCAGCAGCACGCAACACACATTTTTTGTCTAACTTATTTCAAGTTCAGGTTCAGGAAAACTGTAACATTGACACTTTTTAGACGACCTTGTACCTTTTAGTACATATTATGCTTTTTCCTGTGTCATGACCCGCGAACACAAACTCAAAACTAAATATTGTTTATTCACTGAAGTTACTCGATACACCGACACTCAGCTACTCGATTCGCTGAAACGATTTTAACTTTTTGATAATTTATGTTATCGTATATCGCGCCAAATGCAGCTGTCGGCTCTGAATTGCCTTAACATAGTTCTGTTAGTTTTACAGACAATGTTTAAATAGTGTACTTTTGAAAATTAGTAGCGCCACTGCCCAGACTTTGCATATTGCGTCAGTGCTTAATATGTCTAAGAATTTAGTATTATTCGAATACATATTAACTGTGCATCCCAAGCATCGTGTGAGTTTTGATTCATGTTTTCATAAATAACTGAAAAGTAAACAAATCGAACAGCTGATTGCAGGGTTAATGGACTGATTTCGTATAGAATATGGGCACCTTTTACAATTAATTATAAATATATCGATATATTGCTACAGAACATATGACACTTTCGATACTAAGACCATATTACCACGATAAAAGCATATCGAACATTAATAATACCTGCATTCGTATTTTGCACATTCGGCGGGCTGAACCTAGACAATTTCGCCATGGCTGCCCAGACAATACTCTTTGATTTTACTTTGGATGCTGGAAAAACAGCAACGGCAATACAACGCCAGGAAGTGGCTCGTATTGTTCGTAATGAGCTGGAACATGTGTTCTCCCAACTGGAGCTCGCCTATTCCATGGAATCCATGGAAAATGGATACTTTTCGGTGCTGCACGAAAACAAGGAGACAATTATCACATGCCGCATCTTTCAACAGGGTTTGTTAACCATCAATGTGGAGTATTATTTGGCAGACGGCAAGGAGCCTATCATGTCCTTTGATGTATGTATGTATGTATAACGTGCACACTATAATTATTTTTAAAGCAACTTTTGCACAAACATATATGTACATATTTCGGGCACTTACACGTGTGAAAGTAAACTCACGCACACACACACACTAAGATTATGAGCTGTCAAAAGCTTTTAATGTCAAGGGGGGGTAAAAGGGTTTACAGCGGCAAGTGAAATTGATTTTTCGCTTGCCTCTGTATGTGTGTGTGGCCCTTTGGCGGGGGTGTGTCACATGCACTTGACCGTTTTTTTTTGCCGTCAAAATCGCTGGCATTGTTTTTACGCTCTTAAAAGTTGGGTGGGTGGCGGCGGGCGCATTGTACTCGAGCTTGGCAGGCGGTCTGCATGTGTCCAAGACCTTCAAAACTGGCTATGTGTGCGTATGAATTTACTTGCGACTATTATATCACACCGCGTCTCTGCTTGATACCCTTGCGGAGAGCACTTTCATGTTTACATACTGTTTGAACAGCTTATCTTAAGATCGGTTAATATGTATATTTATACGAACTTAAAAATAAAAGGTTACCACAACGGTAATTATATTTTATCTCTATCTAATTTCAATGCCTTACAAATGAATGTGAACGTTCGGGTTAAATTTAACAAACCTCCATTCGCCAGAGTTAAGGTTAGGGTATGCGTGCTTCGACCCGGCAGCGTTCATGCTCTCTATCTCGCTCTGCGCTTCCTCTCTTTCATAGAAGCACGTGGGTGCAGCTTTGAGTAAATGTTATATTGATTCTTGAAATGATTTCTGCGCCAAACAGATGCGATTCTCTATAAAGTTAGCTATTTAAATAGACGTAGGCATATGTATGTATGTATTTATATATATACATATGTATGTATGGCAAGAGTTATCTGTCGTATATCGGATCTGGTTTTGCCGGCAGTTTACGCTTTTCGGCCTAAAAGAATATTCACACTGTATTTTCATTTGTATACGATATAAATTTCTAGAAAATATATAAACACATGCAATGGGAATACTTTCCATTTTCGTAAGAATTTACAATCTAAACTATAAATAGTAGTTTGTGGGGCTAGCTATATATATTCCACACGCTAACAAGAGTTGCTTGAATAGTTTGTGGCTGTGAAAACTTTCACCAAATTTTGCTGAGAAACCTCACCTGCTTAAGCAAATTATGTATTATTTTTTAATTTTTTTATTCGCTTTCATTTGCCTAATTTATTGACTTAATTGCAATTTACGCTTGTTACTCAGTAGGAGCCACATTTAGGTACATTTTAAAAGCTTAAATAAAAAGACAATTACAATTGCAGACCATGCGTACAATGGAGCTTATACTACGTCAAAAGTTAGATTCCGATCGATCCAAGTATTTACCGCCGATAAAACGTGGTGGATATATTGACATATACATGACTAGCTCAGGTTGGTCAAATACATTATTTAAACAAACAAAAAAAGAAAACCAAATAAGTTTAGTTTTTGCTAGTTCTATATGCAACATATAATGCAGTATCAAGAGTTATGCAATCCTTGTATTTACTCGTATATCTTCCTATGCCGAATTCTCTCTTCAAAATCAATTGCCAAAACTTGCAACTCAAGCAGTGCAAAAAAACCAAAATTAATTATACACTTTTTACATCCAATTGTAATTCAATTCAATTCAATTCGAAAATATAAACTCATATTCATCAACTATTTGGTTGCACGAGCCCTAGCCAAATATGGCTCTATAAATTCGCAAACGGCTTGTCAATCACATACACCACAACCAAGAGCGTTTTTTTAAATATAACATACGTACATTGTAGTCCTTACATATATCCATGTAATATAAGCTACCTAGCTTACCTCTAGAAATTGCCTCCTAATTCCGGCAGTTCTTGCATGCTTGTTACGTCGTGCTAGAAATCCAATAAAAAAAAAAAACCAAAAAAAAACGATAATAATAACAAAAGCAGCGTATTATTTATATTATTTTAAGAATTCTCAATTACTTTTTTATTTATTTTTTATAAACTCTTTTTTATTTTCATATCCATGAATACACAACTGAAAACCCACACGATGTCTTTGGTCTAATCTTCATCATCATCATCAACATCATCTTGCCATGAACCAAATTTCTTGAATTATACAACAAACAAAAAATTTAAAACCAAATTAAATTGTACGTACGCCCTATGCACATGTGTCACCTGCCCCGCTCGCTCGTTCGCTCTCATGGTACCAACAACAACAACAACAACAACTATTACTACTACTATGTACAACAACAACAACAACAACAACTCCACCTACCACCACGTACATTAACCACCCAATTGAGCAGACTGGCAGACGCGTGGAAAATGCCATAGCCACAAAATTGAATGCCCTTTCGGGTCAAAAGATACCAACATTGAAGCGTGGCGATGTCGCTAGGTATTATCCATCAGCAGGTAACGTATACCGTATACTCTACTACTATCATATTGAAAAACTATAGAAGCTATATCATATATCTCATAAGTAGTTGAGCAACTTAAGCACTGCGTACAAATACATTATAAAAGGCACAGAGCATGATGCATACTTACATTTAAAATCCGAAATATATTATTTACGTTCAATATGTTTTTGTTTAATCTTAACTTTTCCTTGGAGTTTATTTATTCTTTGATAATCTGTTAATTTACGTTGAAACATTTGTCTGCATGCATGTAATTATGTATATATATATATATATTAGCCCTGGAGTATTGTAATTGGCAATAGTTTTACAATTGTAAACTTGTATAATATATATTTAATACCTGTACTCTTCCCAGATGAGCGCATTATTGAGTACGACATTGATACCCTTGTCTATGAGGCCCGGTCCCCGTTTCAGAAGATTCAAATCATGCACTCCAAGACGCTGGGCAATATGCTAATTCTAGACGAGTTGCAGAGTAAGTCGAGCAACAGGCACGCACACATGCACCCAGTTGCACGTCAATTTGCAACCCCTGCAATGCCACCAAGATAAAATTAAGGTCAAGGCCTAATTGGTGCACGGCACGTGTCTGTTGTTGCTGCTGAAATAATAAAAATCAATTATGCAAGCTAAAATCTTTGACTATTTACAGATATTGCCGAGTCGGATTTGATCTATACAGAAACCCTAATGGGTCGCGGCATTGAGAACTACGAGGGCAAGGAGATTTGTATTCTAGGAGGCGGTGATGGCGCATTGCTCTATGAGCTGCTTAAGGAGAATCCAAAGCATGTGGTCATGCTCGAAATTGATGAGCTTGTCATGCAGGCCTGCAACAAGTATTTGAATACCATTTGTGGTGATGTCTTGGAGAAGCGCAAGACAGATCAGTATGAGATCATAGTGGGCGATTGTGTGGACTATATGAAAAAGTTCATTGCCGAGGGCCGCAAGTTTGACTATGTGTTTGGGGATCTAACTGACATACCTATTTCGGATACACCGATTGGCGAATGCTGGGATTTTATACGCACCATCTTTGAGCATTCGTTCCAGCTACTCAAGCCAGATGGCAAATACTTGACTCATGGCAACGGCACCAGCTGCTTGGAATCGCTGCAGTTGTTTGAGGATCAGCTACGCTTGCTAAAGCCCAAGGTTAAATTTACCACAACAAAGGCGTTTGTACCGTCCTTCATGGAAGAATGGCTCTTCTATCAAGTAACTTTCGCTTGACCAGCTCAAACAGAAGCTGAAACACAATTAAAGCTAACGAGTAGTACGAACTCAACAACAGCAATAACAACAACAACAACAACGAACACATCGTGTCTCCACAACGCTATCTCCAGCACACAACACGTTCTCACACCCGCAACAAAAATCGATCAAATCGAGCTCAATAACAAGGAGCCGCTGATACTGCACAGCTACACCGTGATATTGCATGCTGCCAAATCTGAGCAGTTGCCACAGAATCTACACAATCGTGTGCCACGTCGTCAAAGGCGTGTGCACTATCACCATGCCCTGGTTTCCTAGTGGAGGCTATTTAAATGTAACCAAAAAGACAAAGGAACTAATTAGCATCACTGACATCACTTAAAAACAACAAAGAAACAAAACAAACAGACTTCCAAGGGCTGTAACTAGCATCTGATAACCAAACCAAATATTTAAAGTCCAATTGATATAATTTAAGTTAGGATTTAGTTGTGTTTTACGTTCATTGATTTTAAAACTAAAACTAAGTCAGGCTCAGGCAGAGGCGAGAACAACACATGTTTTGTACTTATTTGTGCTTATTTAACATTATATTTAATATCTAGTATTTTCATAAACATACATAATATACTTATATGCCTACTTATATATATACTTAGAATTCATGTATTTAATTTTCAATTAGACACTTAAAAGTGTGTGGATGCTAAATTGAGTGTTAGGAGTATAGCAGATAGCTGATGTTACTTGATACGTTTGAAAAAAAAAACTTTAATAAAATGTCGTACGCAGAACAAGCAATTGTTTTATTCAGCTGTTTACTCTTGCCAAAAAATAATGAGGTTGCAAGACTTATATGGTTTAAATCAATCAAAAACTATTAAAGGTAACCCTGCCCGAAAGTATCAATAACTTTGGGCTGGATTATTGCAATTAACTATATTTTTGTAGATCCCATTTTTGAATAGAGATCAAATTTAGCCCGCAACTTGGATATGAAAATATGAAAGGATTACAATATTTTCAGTACAAAAGGGCAATTGTAAATTAAAAATGGAATTTGAAATTTTGAAAATATTAGACAAGCCAAGGCTTGAACCGCGAACAGTTGCTTTTTTAAATTTCAATTCAAAGCTACATAACACTTCTGGATAACCGCGCGCGGTCACACACAAATCGATTAATCGGAACGGCATCGATAGGAATCAAGGGCAATAATCGATGAACCGATAGACGATTGCCTAAATAAATAGAAAGCAAATTTCGTTTGCGAAACGAAGGCAGCAGTTGCGGAACTAATTGAGCGAAAAATGGATCGGAAACTGCACAGTGGTATACATCATCCTACGCTGCGGCTGCTGCAGGAATCTGGCTGTGAAATAGTGCCACACAACTTGATGTATCCTGTCTTCATAATCAGCAACGACGATGAAGAACAACCCATATCGAGCATGCCGGGCATATCACGCTACGGTGTGAACCGATTACGCGAGCATTTGGAGCCCCTGATCGAAAAGGGTCTGGCGTCGGTATTGCTCTTTGGCGTGATAGATTGCGACCTCAAGGATGAGGTGGCGTCCCATGCCGACTCGTCGCTGAATCCTGTTGTACTTGCATTGCCGAAGCTGCGCAAATGGTTTCCAGATCTGCTCATAGCCTGTGACGTGTGCATATGTCCGTATGCCTCGCACGGCCACTGCGGCCTCCTGGGTGACAATGGCCTGGAGAATGCGCAGAGCATAAAGCGGATAGCTAACATAGCGGTGGCCTATGGCAAAGCTGGCGCTCACATTGTGGCCCCCTCGGATATGATGGACAACCGCGTGCGAGCGATTAAACAGGCGCTGATTGACGCCAACCTGAACAGCGTTTCGCTGCTGGCCTACTCGGCAAAGTTTGCGTCCAATTTCTATGGCCCCTTTAGAGAGGCAGCACAGTCGGCGCCAGCTTTCGGAGATCGTCGCTGCTATCAGTTGCCCAGTGGGTCTCGCAATCTGGCCATGCGGGCGGTTCAGCGTGATGTTAGCGAAGGCGCAGACATGCTCATGGTGAAGCCCGGCATGCCCTACCTGGACATCTTGCGTCAGACCAAGGACACATATCCATACCACACTTTGTATGTCTATCAGGTGTCTGGCGAGTATGCCATGCTGTATCATGCTTCCAAGGCGGGCGCCTTTTCACTGCGTGAAGCGGTGCTGGAGTCAATGAAGGGCTTTAAACGTGCGGGCGCCGATTGCATTATAACCTATTTTACGCCCTATCTACTGGATATAATCAGCAAATCGGCGTAACACAGCAGGACAATTCAAAATGTGGCTCTCTCTCTCTCTTTGCGTTCAAGTGTACTTAAACAACCTCAAGGAAACATTCTAGTTTTAAGTCAAAAGCGTGCAAATATTAGTATAGTTCCATTTTAAATATTTGTTTGTCACATAAAAGAAATATTGGCTAATCATGCTTATGGTTCCCAATCCCTTTCACTGATTTATATACATGTATATATATATAGTTGTATTCGATTGTCATTCAATATGTTTATCAGCCCAACCTATTTGGAAGGCAAATGTGTTCAGCCCCATTTCAATTTCGTCACGAAACGTTTCCAACTTTGGCATTTCAATTACCGAAAAGCCAAAGCGCACAATCAGCATGACAAGTTTCAGGGCCAAATTTTGTAATACAGTGATCGCTAGCAAATTATAAATTTCATATATTAGGTGCTTGCTATCTTAAATTTACTTATTTTTGTTAAACATTTTTATTGATTTATGCTATTAAAACACTTTTAAATATACAAAAAATGTTCATAATTTTATATGTTCATTAATGCTTTAAATTTGTTGCTTTTTGAAACTGGTTGCAAATAAGAAGTTCTCTTTGGAGCCGTAGCGTTCTACTATGCGAGTGAGCACTGTATTTAGAATTTGAGCCGGTAAAGCGGACCGCTATGAATATTGATTTCTTTTCTTTTTTAGGTGAAACAATGTCCAGGGCTCATCTAAACCGTATTAAGCATTTGAATGTTCACACTTTAATTAAATATACAAATTGTTTTGGTTTGCAATATAGTGACATTGAAATTGGCCTAAATCTTATGTGCTAAACTTAATAAAGTATTAAGTGGTGCAATATTAAGTCTTGGAATGTGATGTTAAATCACAAAATAAAGTGCATTTAAGTACATGAAACACTAGGTCTTCTTTTTTTTTTGGGTACATATTTGAATCTTAAATGCATAGACTTGGACCACAAAAGCTGTGTAATATGTGATTTTGTAAGATCTAAAATTTATATAGCCATAATACAATACAATGTACTATAAGTTTGCAATTATTATAGTTGTTTTGGATATTTAAGGAAAATATGGGGACTACAGCTACGAATATATCTAATTATGAAATACTGTGATATATGTATTTTTAAACTCGTTGTGCGCTGTGTGACGTGCCAGCCTTTTGTTTAGTTGCTTTCGCTGTTGTTGATTTTGCTGTGCTCAAGTATGTCCGTATTTTGCATTGGTTCTAGGTCCGTCTCGGATATGATCTCTGCCAGCCACTGCTCGATCTGCACCGGATGAAATGAGTCCTCGTCGCCGCTGTTTGCCTCCAAGATTATTTTCAGGTTTTCAAAGTTCTTCAATATTAAACGTCTGCCCGGCTGCAGCTGCGATGACAGCGTTGACTCGCCTGCTTGGCTGCCCTGCGTGCTGGAGACCTGGGCCGGCCCGTCTCCGTGCGCCCGCCGACAGTGGGCAACGCAACTGGAATCGGGTGCAGCCTGTACCGCATCGCTGCTTGTGACTGTAGCTGTAGCTGTTGTTGCTGCAGCTTCCGGCACGGGCTCATATGTGCGAGTTGGCTTCTGCTTGAGGCTCTTCTTGATTTCATTTAGCAAGCGATTGTAAAAGTCGCAGTTAGCTTCATGCGTCTCCGTCGAAGTGGGCTGTGTGGGCGTGGTCTCAGCAGTCTCGGAAGGATGCTCCCTTTTTTCTTTAGGTGTCTCCTCTTTGACCTCTGTCCTCTTGGCGCTCTTTTGCTTCTTAGACTGCGAACGCGAGCTCGCGTTGCTCGAGTAATTGGAGCTGGTGGGCGTACAGCTGGAGAGCTCGGTGGCGTTGCTGCTCGAATCCGCCGACAGTGTTTGCTGCAGCTTTGTTTGCGCAGCTGCGGCGGCTGCGCCATCGGTGAGTGGCAGATCAGCACTGACAGCGTCCTCGCTGGCACAGTTGATGGTTAGGCTGGCAATGTTGCGCAGATTTATCGTGCCATTGCAGTTGTTGATGGTGATTTTTGGTTTGAAGCGGGGCTTGCGTGCCTTCGGCTTTTGCTTGATGGACGGCTGCTCGGGACAGCTGCGTCCTAGACTGGAGACCGCATCGGCTATGGACGATTCCAGCTCGTCGTCCAGCTCTTCGAGATTAAGCGGCGGAACATAGGTCTCCCGCTTGATTTTCGCTCGGCGTATCAGATCTTTGGCCTCCTGCAGCGTGATGTTGATAATGGAGCGCTTGGCATTGTCCTCGAGCAGCGCCTTATTGCGTGAAAAGTCCACCACAATGGCCTCTGGTTGAACCTCATCATTCAGATCGTAGTAGGTGCTGTTGCGCACCCCATTCTCTAGGCATTTGTACATGGTCTCGTGATCATCCATCGGCTCTATGTAGTCCTCGTTACGCAGGCCCGCCGTTCTGTTGTCCTGCGACCTGTGCAGAGCCAGCTGCATATTGCTGTCCAGCTGGAACTGGCCAAAGCTGCGAATGGCCGCCAGCAGTTTCTCCTCTTCGTTATCATCGCCAGTGACGAACCGCACCTCGCACTTATCTTTCTCTTTGTCTGTGTCGTACTCGATGTACACGGGCGTCGATTGTAGCCGCTGCGTATTTGCTATTACCTCCAGTTGACGCAGTAGCAACTTTTCACGCATATGCAGTGCAGCGCGTATTTCATTGAATTTCTGTTGCACATTTGTTTTTACCTAAACAATAAAAATGATAATATGAAAAGGCTGCTGCATTACAGTTGCAACGCCCTAAACTGTTTTTGTAATACTTTACCTGATCCAAGAGCTGCTCCATGATAGCTATACGATTTTCTTAACAGCATATGCTAAATAAAAACATTTTAATCAATCTTTACGCGTAAAAGAAAAATATGCAAATTCTGTTGCTGTTTGATCGAATTAGTGGAGCGAACATCTACGGCGAATAATAAACATATGTTTCGCGGCGAAACCAAACCAGCTAAAATGTATCGATAAGTAACAAGGAGTTATCGCTTTACTTATTTGTAAGAAATAATGTGGCTATTATATCCCGCCTGCAAATGAAAACGTCACTATGTCGTCAGATATATTTAATTTTGTCAATTTTTACTTGCCCTAATATCGATAGAACAAAATATTACTATCGGCAATATCAATGAGCTAAGAGCCGCGTGAACGTTTGCATCTCTAATGTCAATTTGCTTTTTCAAGGCATTGCTCGCTGTTAATAACAGTCAGTCTGCTTATTTTGGCCGTCGTGATTTCTTGGCGCGGATAAATTTTTGTTGATCACTCGATTTGCGCTTGATTCAAATACAAGATTTCAATAATATTTACGACTTTTTGACAACACATCCGACAACGACAATAAAAACAGTAAAAAAATAAATATTAATAAATTCACCGTTAATGCAAAAGCTGTCGGTGTTAAGCAGCCGCCGCTAGCGTCTCATTATTGTAATTATTCGGCTCATACCTTTAATGTGTTTTTTGAATTTTTGTTTAAATTCTTCATTGTACATTTGTTTATATAAAAGCAACACTCGCAATTGTGAATCATAGGCATCGAGCGCTCGCTGCTGTTGCTGTTGGTGTTGTTGCTTGCCTCGCACAACTAATCTAAAATAGTGTCAGTGTGTGAGTGCGTGTCTGTGTTGTGTCTTGTTTGTGTTTGCCAACGTGTTTTTGTTTTTTTACTTTGCTCCATACACGTTTCTTTAAAACAAAATAAAAAACATCTCACTTAAAAATTGATTGTGCACGACAATTGTTACAATTGTACAACTGCAACAAAAGCAATAAGTTAAGCAACAACAACAACAACAACAACAGCAGCAGCAGCGCCATCAACGTGGAGTGCAAAGACATAAAAACAAAGGCAAAACCCAAAAACAAAAAGAATAAGAGAGCGAGAGCGAGAGAGCGCGAACTGTGTCAATGCGGCAGCCGCAGCAGCAGCAGCCGCCGCCGCAGCGATGACGCCAAAACTTAAAAAAATACATTTTCCAAGCAGCTACTAAACAAATGAAGCTATTTCATTTTAATTATTATTTTAAACTTCATTTCTTTAACTCTTTTAATTGGATTTGTACGACATTTGACATCGCGGCGTCGTTATGCCTACATTCGGCGTAACGTCAACGTCAACTCTTTTTTTTTGTCTTTCGCTATGTCTGTGCCCACACGGCTGCGTTTTTATTGTTGTCTGTTGTCTTTTCGTTTTTTTTTCTTTTCTTTTGGGTTTGCCTTTGCATGAGTGTAAGAGCGAGGCTGTGTTATTAATTGTGTTTGTTTTCGCGTCGTGACTGGCTTCTTGTTAATATTTAAACATGAATGCATGTCATTTTTTAAAGGCAATATTAAAATACATTTGGTCTAGGTCTGCCTAGTACTTTCATGTTAACCTTTTTCCGGTTTCGGTTTCAGTTTCGGTTTCCATTTGCCCACATTGCTGCGCTTGTTTATCTATGCCTTTATTACATATAAAAACCTGTTTGGCTCCACGTAAAACAATTTGTAGTTGTGCGTTTTAAATAAAAATTACCTCATTTCACACGTCGTGGTTTTCCACTTGAAGCGACTACATTTTAATATCAGCCTGTCTTTATCAAACAAAAAGTAAATAATATATATGAAACTTCCAGCAGAACGTATGCGAAACGGCGATAAAAATCAAAGTGCAATGTTTTACAAGTATCAACACAAAGTGTCGCGAGTCGAAATAAATTAACGTATTCATTTATCCCCCCCACAAACCTGTTACATATTTGAATTTACAATTCAAAATTCGCTGCTGCAGCACATTCGCGTGTTCGCATCGAAAACAAAAAGCCAAATAAAGTGTTTCGGGGTCAATGCTGTCTATTTGTGGCCGCTGCTAGCAAAAAGTATCTACGCAACGCAAACGCTTGAGCGTGGTAAGTAAATTCTTTCCTCATTGTTATTGTTATTGTTAATTTGCCATTCGCACGCTTAAGCAGACAAAAGCGTGAGACTGCATACCTAGCTGCGAGCAGCTCAGTCGCTCTTGATCGTGAACGAAGCACACATTTAGTTCAAATACTAGTCACAATGAATAAAACATATTTTAAGTTCACACATGACAATTGATCAAAGGCAAACAAATAACAATTTAAAAAACAGCTGATACAACAGAATCAAGTAGTTGACAAGGAGTACACGAATAAACCGTTACGTTTTGCAATGCAACATTGCGTTTATATTTTCCCTGGTAAGAGATCCACTGCAAGACTAGAAAAATATCTCTATAAAGAAAACAGTTTGTCTGACTGACGGACTGACTGACCGACTGGTGATCAACGCACGGCCCAAACCGTAAGAGCTAGGAAGCTGAAATGTTCACTGTAGTTACCTTATGTGATGAAGGTGTACGTTAAGACGGGGCTTTAGGAAACTCCACCCACATGCGTGGAAAAATCGCAAAAAACCTTTTATGAAACTTTTTTGCTTACATACACACATACGAACACACATACGTACACACATACATACATATGTACATACATACATACATACATACATACATACATACATACATACATACATACATACATATATATACACCTACATACATACATATATCTACATCTACATACATACATATATCTACACCTACATACATACATACATATATCTACACCTACATACATCTACTTACCCGCTCCACCTCCTCCTGCTCCACCGCCTCCAGTTGCCTTGTTGAATTTCAGCAGGGCCTACTTAAATTTTTGAGAATCGAGGAGAAGAGCATTAAAAATTCATTGATTGTAAATTTGCAGCGCAGTGGTATTAAACTTAGACTGCGTTAAGTTAAGGGAAACATTCATGTGTACGTGCGCATACACACACATACATACAGTCGTACATACACACATACTTACATATGCACGCATACACACACATACATACATTCGTACATACACACATACTTAAATATATACTCCCACATAGATGCATACATACTCCACAATTAAGAACATTTTTAATGCTTTTGCTTAACTTAACAAATTTTTACCTATTTAAATTATCTTTTTATATAAAACTGTTTGTCCTGACTGACTGACTGACTTTTTGACCGCTAAAGCTGGAAAGCAAAAATGTTCACTGATGGGGATGCACGTTAAAACTTTTTTGTTTACCATCAGATCGGCCTTAAACTCATTTTCAAAGATCTTTGTTCCAATCCGATCGTCTTCGAAGTTAAATAAACGAAAGTTTATCAGCATCAAGATTCTCACATGGGCGCAAACCGTTGATTCCAACAATTGCAGCTAAAACAGATTTTTAAATAAAAGTGGAGATCAAGAAGCGTAGATTTAAATTTTTCACGGGCGTGGAAAGGTAATATCTAAAATGTTTAGCACAAAACGTTCCTCGGGCAAGGTCGAACAATACCCGCTAGTATATTTGAGAAGGCAGAGCCCTAAATTCACTTTTCAATTAAAAATTGAATTAACTCACTTTTGACACTAATTAACACCTAATGAAGAGCTCAATTGTAATTGTTTCTTTTTAGTTGAAAATAACCCTTGGCTGGAGTGTAAATATTTAATTTACTTTAATTGCATAGTAATTAATCAGAAACCAATGCAATTAAAACAAAAACCACTTATCCAAATATCTATTTGGTGCTGTTTTTTTGACGGTGGGGATTATCCAAACAAAAAGTACACAGATATGTGTACACATTAATTATTCGACTTTAATTAATATTAATTTGCGTTATGAGTGCAACCAGCAATTAGCATTTTCTCATACAAAGGCATGCTGCACATTTGTATGCACATACACACATATATCCCCAATAATTTGTCCATTTGTGTGCAGTTAAATAAAATTGAATTGATATTCATTTCGCAATGTTGTGATTCGTGTGAATGTGGAAATTGCTTCGAGTGCAGCAAAATAAATTGGAAAAACGCCTGCACGAGTTCTAAACTGTGAATGCAAATAAACGAAACTGAGCGCACAATAAAAATAAAAATAAAAAAATAATAAAAAAAAAATAGCTATATTTTCGATATGAATACATATACATATACAAATGTTATTCGAGTATTTTGCAATAACTTTTGTGCACTCTTCCGTTTAATATGCTTTGTAAAGTGGCTTTCAAATGTTTGCCAATTGCTGACTTTTGAACTTCTAACGTGTGGGGGGCCCCTCCCCCTCCCCCTCCCCCCTGCAATCACCTGACCCCGCTATAAATTTGCATGACAAAGCCGCTCAGCCCAAGTGCTGTTAGCATATTTTCGATTTATTCATGCTAGATAGTTGCCTAGCTATGCCAAGGGGCAAAATGAAAAATAAATATAAACCAGAAATATTTTCAGTTTCATTGATGTACTTGTTGTTAAATGTTCAATATTTGTGTGCAAGGCATGTGTAAATGTTTTCAAGGTGCAAATAAATATTTGTTCATGTAAATGAAAAGAACTTTTGTCGGCATTTAATATCTGAGTCCAGTAGACAACTAAACCAAGTTTATTTGTATTACAGCACTGAATAAATGCTTCTAACACTCACAAGCCGCAAATACTATAAATAAAATCCACTTTAAGTAAGCGACTTTTGTGTTTAATTTAATAAAGTTAACTTGCGATATAAAAGTATGGCTCAGCTTATAGGAGTATGGCTCAGCTCTTACTAGCCGCATATCAACCAATCGTGACACACTCCAAATTCTACAATTATCAGAAATATTTTCGTTTTTATAAAAAACAAAGAAAGACGCCCTCGCTCCCAGCTTTCGGCCTATTAAGAAAGTTGTCCGAACATTTACAAACTCTTTTCTGTATCCATAATTTAAACTTTTTTCATATTGGCTTTAACTATATCGCATATTTTCGATTGGCTGATTAAAGTTGATGTACCATCATGGAACTATCACACTTAATTGAAAGAACTGTTTTTGCAATAACTTTTTAGGGAATATAAACTTTCAGCTTTTAAATACTTACATATACGAACATTTTGTGTTTATTATAACGATATATGAAATAAATAATTTAATTTTAAAGCACTTAAATATGTAATTGATACCTACAAAACGATATTCCTTTCATTATAATTATTAAATGTTAAATTATTAACATTATGAAAACCAAATTCAGATTCAGCTTCACTTCCCATTTCCTTTGCTATAATTCACAGAAAAAAAAAACAATTGTTTTTTTTATAATATAGAAACCAACTTCAGATTCAGCTTCACTTCCCAGATTTGTCTGCCCAGTAAATTTATTCTTATAAATATTTAAGCACGTATTTTCTTTTGTTTTTACGTACCATTATCTTCTGCCGTCATCTTATGTTTAATATTTTACCTGTCATGAAAATAGCAACTAAATGACTCGCAGAAAAGCCCCGAATATTGTTCATGTCACAACTCAGGGCTGTTTAAGTGGGTGGCTTGGGGGCTAGAGGGTATCTGTGGGTCGAGCATTTGGCCTGCATCATTTTTTTGGGCTTGTTATCTGTTGCAATTAAATTTAATCACTTGCTCCAATTAGCAGTGCAACTGCGATAATTTCGTGTGTTTGCGCTTAACGCAATTATGCGGCCATATCACGGCCATCCTATTCCCCCTCCCCTCCCCTCCCACACCCATTCACAATCCACCCCGCGCCGTGCTGCACAGAAACATCAAATCAAATTACATTGCTAATACGCCACGTTGTGCGCACAAAGCCGAGCCCCAGAGAATCAGTGAAAGCGCAACGCATTCATTCTGCAATTTGTTTGCATTTATTTACCCACTTTATGCTTGTCCCATAAATGGCCGTGCTCCGAGGCTAATGAGTGGCTCCAACTCCAGTACCGCAGCCTTGATCGCGACGTGGTCTCCGACTCAGACCTGTTCCCAGCTAGTTAACCCAGAGCCGAGCCCTCATTCGTGTTCCGTCTTAATGCTGGTTATGTTTAAAGCTTTGCACAATTTGTAATCTGTTGTCCTTTTTGTTGGCTCCATTTTATTCGCGTGTTTCCGACTTGCCACTCAGCTCCTGGCCGTGAGTCATGGTTAAGTCCGCCCCTCAGCTCTGCTTCTGCCGTTCCCTGTTTTAGTGCTTTTGCATTATGAATTTTTTATAATTTCTTGCGTTTTTATTGGTCGTTTATTCGGCTGGTTATGTTTGGGTCGCTTAGTGCGTGTTTTGCTAGCTCCTGTTGGTTTTTTTCTTCTTGTTTTTTTACTTTTATTTTTTATGTCCCGTCGCCTGAGAGCGCTTGTAAACAGTTTAGGGCAATATCATTGCAAATGTTTTTATCGCACTGTTGGGACGATTTTGTGTCAAACCGAGTCCGAACCCAACTACAACAATATGTGTTAAATTCAAATGCATAAATTTTTGCAGTAGTATGTTTTCTTATATACACTAATATAGAAATATATCAGATATATGAAAAAGGGAAGGGCAGCCTTGATATCTATACTAATATATTTTATCTGTCATTCATGAATATACTATAACTTAACAGCTAGCTAAGCTTTTTGTATATGTGAAATCATAAAGATAATAGTTAGTATTTGATGAAGACTTTATGATCCCAGCAGAATTTAAAAATAGGTATTCGTATGAAGCTTTCAGAGATGATTATAATTTGCAGAAAAGTTTCCATTTCGAGAAATGTTATGGTTTAAAAATGCCGATAAATACGCTTCGACAATTCGATTTTTTAAAATTTTCAATTGTTGATTACTTTTTTCAATTGTTACTCGCATGACTACGAATTGCAATTATAATGCATGAAATCCCCTTCATTTCACTTTATTTTATGAATGGCGGCATATTGACTTTTGAGCAATTGGCTTAAGCTGAAAACCATTTATAATAATGCAGTTATGACAAGGTGCTAATGGAATTCAGAGCACAGTGCGCCATCGAGTGGGCAATACAAATGTGCCATGATTTATTAATATCACAGGCCGGACACACACACACACACACAAACAAATAACCCCGGCTCAGAACTCAATGGGGGTCAATGCGAAGTAAACCTAACGAACGGGGGCACGACGAGTAATCTCCTTAAAATGCAATTTGTTTTGTTGCAATCAACGATTTTTGATGATGACGTTGGACCAAGGGCGACTGCCCAAAAAGCACTAGCTCCATCATCAACATGATGATGATGCAGCTTGATGCTCACGGTGATGATGATGATGATGATGATGAGGTTGATCGAATGCGAGTTGAGTAACAATTTGCAGTATAGCCAAATAAATTGCTTGTTATTTCTGCCCTCTACCCCAAAAAAAAAAAAAAACATGGTATGAAAATAAAATTTGTAGTATGCTTTTTGGGTTCGTTTCTTTTTTTTTTACGTGCGCACCACTTGACTCAAATTGGTTGGCTGCCACTCGTGATGCATGGCCATGCCAATGCGGTTTGAGCGCTGCGACAGCCCTGACAGACGGATAGACAGACAGGCGAACCAGCCGGACAGCCGAACAGCCGAATGACCAACGGCCAGTGCAATGAATGAATCACAAGCTAAAAGGGCGCTGTCAGAGGAGGGTCAGAAACAATGCAGAGAGAGAGGCACACACACTCACAAAAGTGCAGCGCTTGCAGTTTCGCGGCGCATGTGGCATGGTGGGGGGTGGAGGGGCAGGCAGCTCGTTTGGACCGGTCAGTTGATCAGGGCGATGCTTTGGGTTGGCTTTGGCTTTGGCTTTGCTGCATACTTTATGGCGTGCTGGGCGCACTGCGTGTTTGCCAGTCACAGATTTGTTTGCGTTCCTTTTGTTTGCATTGCCAAGCCCCTCGCTGCGCGCCGCCTTGCATTTTATTTGCTCGCACGTATCGGAGCCGTGTTTCAATTCGCACGCACACACAGATAAAAAACAAAGTCATCCATGTCGATTGGTACTCCGTCGTTCTGTGTGATTGTGAGGATTGATTTCCCAGTGACTGCGTCTGTCTGTCTGTCTATCTGCCTGGTCGCCTGCTGCCGCCAATTTTCTTGCATATTTTTGCATATATCTAGCGTGGCTTTTTATGCATTTTTCCGGGCGCAAACATTTTGGCAACCTGCTGACAAACTGGCGTATGAGATGCGCATTCATTATTTGGCAATTGATTAAGTCGCGTGTCAATTGGCCCACTCTCAG
This sequence comes from Drosophila montana, assembly GCF_035044405.1. Lineage (NCBI taxonomy): Eukaryota > Metazoa > Arthropoda > Insecta > Diptera > Drosophilidae > Drosophila > Drosophila montana. The sequence continues at coordinate 812,519 of NW_026998322.1, forward strand.
CCCGTTCGAGATCGACAAATGAATTCTCCTCCTTCCACTGGCACTGTGCGTGCCTTTTGGCGCTGTCCCTGCGCTAAAGTTGGGGCTCGGTTATATCTGGTGGCATGTACGCGGCTTATCAGCGACACGCAAACGCACTTCCACACAAACGCCAGGCACGGCGTTTTGTTATCAAACACTGCCGTGATAATTACCCCTGGCCACCGGCTCTGTGCCCGGCTCCCAGCTACTGCCGTAATCGTGGTCTCTGTTTTTGCAGCTATTTAAACAATTTACTGATTAGATTTTTAGCGTTTCTCTCTCCCCTCTCGCGCTCTCTCTCTCTCTCAACAGCGATGGGAAAAAATGTAGATTCAATTTGCTCATATTGCTGGCAGTTGTGCCCTTGTCCCGAGGTATTTCCATTAGACTGCTTTAAATTGAGATTTGTCTGTGTTATTTATTTTTAATTAAATGTATTCTTGCTGTTGTCCGACTATTCACAGTCACTGTTGCATGTCCGGTTTCCGGTTTGTTGGGCAAAACTGTTTGGATTCTGTTTGTGTGCATCTCAATCTGTACGCTTGTCAAGTTTTGGATTGTCTATTTACCCGTGTGCACCTTGTGGGCAAGCAAGGAAGTCTTGCAGAAGTATTGCATGAAGTACCATGCATGTATGGTCTGATGTATTATAGTAGATATACTCATTCTTATATGTGTGTATATGCCCGACGCCGTTGTCGTCATTAGCTAATCTCCGCTCTAACCAAACTGAGCTGACACAATGACATGACATTGCACTCGTATATCATCATCTCACTTATATTTATGTACGTACGTGTATGTATGTAGCCACTGTGTGAATTTGATTCAAGTACGCGCGCACCTATGACTTAAATTATGAGTATAAATTCATTTGATTATCTTTGAACAACAAAAAAAGTCACATATGGTGCGAACTCAACCCTATTTTGAGATTAATAAAAACAGAAAATAGGAAAAATCGCAGCTGAGTAATTAGCTTTGAAGGGAATGAAAGTAAACCAGTTCAAGCTCGGAATTCCAAATTAAGTTCTACTCTGAAACGAAACTAAAATCAAAAAACTTTTAAGGGCGACCCAGCTTCAAAGTATCAATAACTTTGGCCATAAAAATTGCATTTATACCATATTTGGTAGATGCCAATTTCAGGCACAGGTCAAATCTAGCCCAGGTTTTGTATATGAAAATATGCACAGCTTGCAATATTTTCAGTACAACGGGCCATTGTAAATGAAAAATTATGCAAAGCCAAGGTGTGTTCCAATATCTAAGTTAAAGAAAAAATAGCTTGTTGAGCCGAATCTAAAGGCAGGCAGTTAGCTTAAAACGTAAACCAAACCCGATTAAATTATTTTTTTGACTGTGCTGTTGGCCTTAGAAGATAAAAGTTAGATGATATAAGTTGAAGTTATCGCACATCTGATGTAAGTCTTTAAGGGTATTCGGGTATCATCTACTATATTTATGAATTTTTATATTTTTATACCATGAAGTATAAAAGTATAAAACGTAGTATTATTAAAATTCTTAGGCTAATTAGGCTCATTAGGCTAATTATCGAAATGACTTAATGTTAAGGTTCAGGCACAGAAGCCCATTTACTGAGCTCGTTAACCGGTAACATTATCCAGCCATAATCTAGCAGACACACGTCCACCTGGCTATTATCTGCCCATCTATTAGGTGCCATAAAAAGAGCTCATTTTGCATTTAGGCCGCAAATTATGCAGAAATTGCCAAACAAGTTGAACGAGATGACAGGCTCCCATAGGAGCAGTGTTTCGGTGTGTTGAAATACATGTCGGACTTATCTAATCATTCATATGCCAAATAAGATGACTGATTACGTCGTCACATGCAGATGAGTGTGTGTGCTTGTGTGTGTTTATATGTATATGAGTTGGGCCCGATAAGCAAGACAAATGTGCTGTAGGAAATCTATAAAGCTGTACGCCTTATAGCGACATGCATATGTCATAAAACATTCGCCCAAATGAGAAATGTTGCCAAGTCAGCAGCCCGGGCACAGGCTGGCCCGGACAGGGGTACCAGCTAAACCAGCTAACAAATTTCAATCCCGGCAACATTGCGTATACGTAATATTTTTGCTAGCTTAGTAAAATCCGCATGCTGCATGCCAAAGATTGGCAGCCGTTGCTTTTGGTTTTGCCTCCTTATTCAATTTATTTTATAACATTTTCTAATGCATATTTTGTGCGCGTGCCTGTATCATGTTTTTCATTCCATGCGACGCCCACAGCATAATGTTTGCTCCGTTGACATTTTCTTCTTTATTTTCTGTGGCTTTTTTTTTCGTTTCACCTGAACTTTTCTCGCCTGCGTGTCGTTGAAAAGTTTTGTCCAACTATTTATCTAGTGTACATTTTCGCCGAGCCTGTACAATTTTTTTTTTTTGCACTATGCCAACTATTTCTCTTTCTGTTTTTTTTTTGCTGCTCACCGACAAAGTTGGGCTGACAAACATTTTGGTTGCAGCTGCCAAGCCGGAAATCAGCTGGCAACTGGAAGATTGAGATATTTTATACACCCTTAACTTGGCCTCAACTTGAAAACTAGCGCTTGTACGTTTTGACGTCTTTTTCGATTGACTCATCAAAGGTCAAACGTTTGATTTTTAGTTTCCTTTCGTTGGGTTTTTCCGTTGAGTTTCGCTTTCAATTTGCCACCACGCCAATTGCCCATGGGCCGGGGGATGGCTGCCTGAACCAAGTCACATATGTGCATCTGTTTCTATGTGTGTGCTTGTGTGAGTGTGTCAGTGTGTGTGAGTGCTTGCTATTATGTGGCCATTTCCAGAGCTACCATAAAGCCCGGTGGCCCGCTTTTGTCTGCACTGCGGGTTCGGGGGGCTTTATGCCTTTTTAATATGGTCTTCCACCTCGACTACCTCGTTGTCATTGTCCGACTCTTTTGTTCGCTGCAGTGACCACATTTAGTTGAACGATGTTGTTGTTGTTGCTGTTGTTGTCATTGTCATTGTCTAACTGTGGCCTGGGGGATCACATTCTATTCGCATCGAGTGAGTTCATAAGGTTCTTCCTGCGTCCATTGTTCACTAATTTTGTCACGTTTGCAGCTTTTTGTTGGCAGTTTTTCAGCCATCTTTAACTTTTACTTTTTTCCTTTTACCTTCTTTATTTTTTTGCGCGCCTCCATTTGCGCTCCTAATCCTTGGCTAGTTGGTTGTCGTTTCGTTGCATGTGATTGATTATCCCGGGTGGCCTTAACTGGCTGCCCAGCATCGTTTCCATTTCGGAGTTCTTCCACTAATCATAGGCAACTATCTGCCTAAAGCCACAACGTTGCAAAATATTTGCGGGCCATGCGGGTCATTTTTAAACAAAGCCCGTTTCCAGGTGGCGGCACGTGACTCGCACGTCCCACTCTTGCCCCGCTAAGTGTGCTGCATATTTTAGCGGTAACTTTTGGCCTCAACAGCAGTTTTCTTTTTCTATATTCTTTTTTTAATGTTCTTGCCGCTGCCGCTGTCGTGTGCTGCGAAATACTTTTAAGCGCATGTTTTGAATATTCCCGCAATATTTCGCTGTCTTGCAGCTCACACGGTGTTATTTATACCCTGTACTCAAAGCATGTGTAAACGAGGCTTTGTTAGAAAGTCATATATCTAATACTTATATGTTATTCAGTCTTTGTAACAACATACTCTGCTACAGCTTATCTTATTTTTCTTGCCTTAATTCTATTCAAAACTACAACTATAGAAATTGAATATATTTATTTACGTATTCAGGCATATTGTGAACTTTATTTAAAGCCATTTTTGCGATAATTAATGACTTACCTTAAAAAACTATCGTCTTTAGTCCGAAGCTTAGGGTATCCCCTCGTCGATCATATTCTTTAAGCCCTTTTTTGGTGGGGCCTCTGGTATTTCGAGTAAGTTGACGCAGCTTATCTGCATGCTTCCCACTGTCAGGTCGAGCCTTCCGTCAGCTCTAGATATATACAATATATGCGAGAATGAGTACGTATGTGTTCTGCTCGTATGTGCTTGTGCGTGTGTGTGTGTGAGTGTGTGTTAGTGTTTTTTGCACAGTTTTAGCTGCTATTTTGCAATTTTCAACCATTTACCAAAGGGTATTACAACTTTGTGACATTGTTTGCAGCAAATGAAGTGAAAAACTACTCGGATTCAAAATAGAAATGCGTTTCGTAGACTTAAGATAACTAAAAGTTCATTTCGGCCCATATCAAATTAAAAACATTAATTTTATTTCCTTAATCTATTTTTAAATCAACTTATGTGACCAATCAACAAAGTTGTCATATGAAAAAAATCGATTGTTCTTCGTGCTCCCTTTAAAAAGATCACAAATATATTCGCATGTTGTTCAGTAATATTCTATGAAAATGCTTTTAACTAAAGCCCTCCATCTTGAACATTTCCAAAAGTATTACCAGAATTTCGAATAGGGTATTAGTGTTTGGCTGCTCTAGAAAAATTTGTCTTACTTCTTGTATGTTTTTTCGTTTTCGCTGTCGCGGTGCTTTACATCTTTTTAATGTTGAAAAGCTTTACTTACTTCCGCTGGCAGCAGCGGCGGCAGGAAACGGAAGTTTAACTTTTGTGAACATTTTAGTGATTCGTGCGCAGACACTCGCCTGCTGTGGTACTAGACCAGCAAATGGGATTGGCTCTGGCAGGATTTGGACCACAGAGTGGGGGCAGGGCGAACGGTGTGCGCCCACATAAATGCATAATAATGAAGTTTCTGTTTAACATGAACTTGTTAACGACACATGGCCAGCACCTGCATCGAAGACTGCCTTGAAAAAATCAAATATTCCTTTTAATACACTGCTGACAGGTCGATGCCGAAGTTGAGTGCCTTTTGCTGGCTGCCTAACTAATATCAAGAGTAATAAGCCTGGGCGCTTTAATAGTTTTCAGGCAAAACATTTCGTAATCCTCACCTGCTGCTCTGAGCTGCTTGGTAACTTTGTGCAATGTGCAAGGCAGGCGCAACGTTTGGCATCGTGCCTGGGCAACCCAATGGAATTGCCACGCCCACTCGTTGGCGGCAAAAGTTACAGAAGTCGGACCAAACGGGCAAACAAGCAAAGTTTCAAAGTAGCAAACTGCCGGAGCTCGTTATTACTATGCTATTATTATTTTTATTATTATTATTATTTTTGGCTTATTTAATGCGTGCTCTGTCCAAGAGCCAAACTAAAGCACGCTTTTCGGCGCACCGTTCAACTTTTCAACTTTTTTAACTTTTAAACAAAAGTAGTCTGCGCTTCGGATTTCGACTGGCTCTCCTCATTGCGTGCTGCGCGTCCGTTGCTTTTAACAGTTGCATGTTGCAACAGTCACGCCCCCTTCTGCCAGTCGGCCATACACACACACACACAGACACACACTCCAAATAGCCGCTCACACATGGCGGAAATGCATTTTCAGTGGCCGTCAAGAAAGCAAGAGAAAGCAATTTCAGTTGAGTTTTATGAGCATTTGTTATCAGCCTCGCGACTGGCCGTTTCCATTTCCAGCTCGCTGTTTCAATTTGTACACAGTTAAAGGGCAGCTGCCTCCGCTCCCCACTCTCTTCCCTCCCCTGGCCGCCTACGGACTGCTTAACTTTATCCTCGCTTCTCTGACATCATGACATTGCAATGCCGTAAAAGCGTTATGGCAAATTGTTTTAAGCTGTGCGAAAATGCCATCAAAATCAGTTGACTATGCAAAGCAGCCAGTCTGCAGCTCCACTGGATGGCCAAGGGATGCTGCGCGGGTGTGTGTGTGTGTGTGTGTGTGTGTGAGGGGACATTTGTTGCTGTTGGCATTGCATTTTATGGCTTGTGCTTGTCAGCCATTATTGTGGGCCATCTCTCCTAAGCGTTTCCTTCGCTGTGGCTGCGACTTGAACTTTAGTGGCTCCCGAGGGAAACACGTCGCCACTGGTCGCCCAATGGTCGCCACTTTCTGGTCAGTGAGGTCTGCCCCAAGCAGCAGTAAACAGACCTTCTGCAATATGCTGACGGTTTGCCACTGCTGCGAAAACAGATGCTGCATATTGTAGGAGTTTCTGGTCGCTTGCAGAGGGTCGAATTTATTTAACAAGCCAAATCAGAAAGCAGAGACTGGATATGGTTATAAATGGCTTGCAGTTATCCGAAATGGAGTCATTATCTAAAGCGATTGACAAACTATTCACAGAGCTGCCCTCGAGGAGTACTTTGAGCTGTCAGTGGGATAATTTTTAAGCAATTTAAGGAATTATTTACTTAAAGGAAAGATAGATCTATGTTAACAAATGAGAACTGTTTTATGTTTTAATAGAGCTTTATTAAAATTTGGGTTAATAGAAAGTAATACTCACTTTCTGCCTTGACTTGATGCAGTCTGTCATCTGGTGTAATCGTTGATGGTGTCTGAAGTTCGCTCGCTTTCTTTTGCAGCACTTCAATTTAAATTTTACAAATTCTGCGCATCGGCCACAAAAGCCACTGTGGCAAGCCGACTGCATGTGGCAGCGCGGTTGCAATGCCCCCGAGGCGGGCCCTTTGCCTTGACTCAGCTCCCGGGTACCTTTTTTCACGCGATCCGCTCTTTGTTTGCGCTTTGTTTGTGTGTGGCCCCGCTACCCGCCCCAACGGACGCAATGTTCGATGCCCTGTGCCGCTGTGTGTGTGCTGTGTGCTGGGCAAATGTGTTGTAAGGTTTATTGCTCAATTTCCCCAAAAAGTTTGCCAACCTGCCGCCTCCCAGAAGCACGGGGAGCTGACGCTTTGGGCAACCAACGCACATCGAGTTAACATGCAACTTTAAGTTGCGTACGCAAACTTGATCCGAGGCAACAACAGAAGACACTGATAGCCCGCGGCGTGCTGTAAGCCCAGATAAACTGAGACAATGTTCAAACATAATCCTGGAGGGGACGGGATTTTGATGTGCTCTGCGATTTTTATTAACGCACTTTGCTTTCCAGATTTTCGGCTAATAATAAAGTTATGTGCTTTTGGTCCTCGAGCCTTGGCGCCTTGGCTGCGTGTTTCTGTACGGCGATAATAATTTATAAATTTAATATTGCTGCAACGGCGTTTGGGCCACTTGCCTGTGCCCACCTTTTCAGCTGATGTTGTTGCTGCTGCTGCAATGTCCACTGTGATTTACAGCTATGCCTGCAATGGATTCCATGCCAGGAAGTGGGCGCCCCGAACGTGCGCCAAAACTTGCCGTTGTCGACCGCTAGCCGCAGCAAGGACATTTATATTTGCCCGCACATACATATACCTCTTTGACCTTATTGGTGCAGGGTGTTTTATATTATTTTTGCCTTTTACGAGTGCTAAAATAAGATGCTTCCACTGATAACTGAGGCGTCAAAGTGTCGAGTTTGTCAAACTTGGTAGCTTGCAGAAAACTTAAAAACTTAAACTCAGTAAAAGTTTTTCTTGTCTTCTTGCTTAAATCTTGTACACAGTTGACAGTTGACAAACTGATCAACATTAAACAGCCACTTAATTATAATTTAAAAGCTTATATTATATTTGTAAACGAAGTATATTTTTGCGCATTCATTTACTAATAGATCATTTTTCATAACTTTTCTGATTTGTTATAAATATTCAATCAGACAGACAAAGTTTGTTTTGTTTTACTTTTTCCGTTTAGTAGACACGCCTTTTTCTTAGGCTTCTTAAAAACTGGCACGCAGCTTCCCTCATTTATCATAAGCTATAAGGATATCTCAAGGTCGAGCATTTACAAATTTGTTTCCTGTGTGTCTTGCAGAGCACAAGCTTTAGTTGTAGTTGCTGCCAGTGTTGTACTTGTTGTTGTTGTTTGTACATTGAAGGCCACAATTACAAGGGTGTATAATGCGCTTTTATGTTTTAAGGATTGTGGTTTGTCTGGAAGCTTGGTCCAGGAGCCTGGCCATATCGCTAAATAGGGCCAAGAAATGTTCGTTCTGTTTGTTAAAAATTATTTCGTTATTTATTGTGTACCCTGTTCGGTTTTTATGTAAGGCTTTGCCCGCTGCTGAGCCCAGTTTTTGCCCATATTTATTTATTGCCAACTTATTTATGAGACACGGGGTCACTAGCAGTGACCCGACGGCTTTGCGCTTTCGGCTTCCTGGCATGCTGTGCGTGCTGTAGCTACTAATGAGAAAATTATTGAGCACCGGCACACTCGATAGTCCCGAACTAATCGGCATTGGCCGCATTGAAATGCAACCCCAAAAATCCAGTAGCTATAAATTGATTTTGAGCCCTGTTATAACCAATTCCAATAGCCAATCTCGCACCCAAACATATAATCCCAGCCAATTTGCGGAACGGAAGAGTGGACGAGAGTCAACAGAGCTAACTCGGCTAACCGCAAATGCTTTGATAGTTGTTCATTTCTGCACACTACAATTCCCGCCCTGAAATCCCTTTATTTGTTTTTGGCCAGCAACAGAAATTTATAGTAGAAAATTAAATACCAAACGAACTGGTGTCTCGCCCCCACTCAGACCCCTGTCTCTGTGCCCTTTGCTCCTCTTCCTGCCTGTTACAGTTTTAACACAATTTTTATTTCAGTTTATTTTCTGTGCTCTGCTGGCACTCAGCATCCTGAAGCTGCAGTTGCCATTACTTTGCTGTTCCACTTGCAGTTTAATTTGTGCTTCGATATATTTTCTGAGTTGTCAGGATACGCAGCTAAAGACACACACACACATACATGTATGTGTATGTATATGTATGTGTGTGTGTAATTGTAATTGCTGTGGATGTAATAAATTCTATTTCTTGCCCTGCGATTGTCAGCCTGATATATACTTAAACTTTGTTTCTGGCATGCTAAAACCGCTTGTAGGCCTTGTTCTGGCCCTCGTGGCGTATACTTATTGTAGTGTTTTATGATAATGCGGTTTGACACGACCAGCTAAATGAGCTGCCATTTCCGTAATTAACATTTGAAAGGCACTTGCACTACTTCATCCATAATTTGTAACATCAATCAAGTGGCCAATCAAGCAAAGAATACTCTATTGCTTTTGCCAATGGCACAAATCCCAGCCCCGGCTCGCTTCATCCTGGTCTCGTCTACGCTTTGGCATGCTTTGTGCCAACAATGAAACTTTTGAATCAATTCAAGTTGTCCAAAGTTAAATCCGCGCGCTGCAGCGCCAGCTTTGCACTCAATTAAGTGTGTTGCGGGTGGAATAAGCGGGTATGCGGGCAAGGAAGCGGAGGACGAGGGTGGCGTTGACGGGGGTTGTGCGTGTTGCAAGCAGCAGCCAGGAAAAACAATTTTGTTTCTGCTTGGAGTAAAAAGTGAAGCAAGCAAATCCACTTCAACGGCAAGTTAGTGCCAACAATTGCAGCAGCAGCAGCTGCCACATCAGAAGTTGCCACTTTCTTGGCACTGGCCCCCATCCCGACACCGGCCCCCTAATACTACCTTCTACTACTACCCCACGCTGGTACGTGAGCTGGCAAAGTTTTTGGACTCTTGTTGCCGCCGCTCGTTTCTTGTTGCTCTTCGACTTCCGGCTGATTGACTTGCATCGAGTTGACTTAGCACAGCTTCTCCTTGGCTCGCTTGAAGGATGCATCCTGACTGGCAACGACTTGGCACTGGTTGCGTAAACTAATTTTCCATGTCGTCACTCGATTGTTTTAAAAGCCAAGTTTGCTTTTATTGACACAGCCCACACACCACACAATCGAGTAGCTTGGTTTGATCATAAAATATTAAAGCTTTTCTATTGGGGAGCCCATGCGATGCCAGTCGCCCGACTCTTTCCGCTCCATTGTTGCCGTTTAATGCAATTTTTGTGTTAAGCCTCCTACTATGGAACCGAACTTTTCTGTATACAAGTAAACAATTTGCTATTCCCATTAGTATAAGGCACTTGCACAGTGGGCGAGCTTAGTAACTGTTTCTAAATAGCTTTCAATACTTACTTTGAATTTAAATGTTATCCATAAGTAAGCACGGGTGGAGGACAAAACAGATGCTTATACAAAATTCAGCAGACATTTTTTCAAATCGATATTATGACCAAAATCCACATGGAAATCAATTTTGAATTGACAGAGTTGTGTCCGTTTCTAGGGAAAAGACTAACTATAGACTTGAAAACTTTGCAAATCACGAAGTCAAGAAATAAATTTTCATAAAATTCCGTTTAGATTGAAAGTTGATTCCGCATGGGAATCGAATCAAATTATGCAAGCGACAAATCAATGTACAAAATGCATGTGCTTCGGATTTGGCAACTTAATAAAATTCAATAAAATTTCAAATATTTAATTTTTATCCAAGACTAGCTGTGTGCTTGTCCGTAAAGACTTTAATACATGTTAAATTCAACAACAAGCTTGGATCGAAATGTTTTATGAATGGGATAGATTATCGAGTTTACACACAAATATATATAAAACTGGCACAATATGACTTGTCTGCTTGAGTACACACACATTGCACATTGTATCTACGAGTATTTGCTTATCTGTGTGTGTGTGCGTTTGTGTGTGTGTGAGTATCTTTGTGTTGTAGTATTTCCGATTGTGAATGCTTGTTTGTGTCAGCCGCAGGCATTTCCGCAATGTATTTCGACTTGGAGACTTGTGTAAAATGATGGATAATGGCATTTAATGGGAGACGAATTGAACTCGAATTGAATTCCCACTGCACGCTATGACAGACCACCGCCCCCTACCCCGAACCACCCCACGTCTTGGTCGTGAGCTGTGCCTCGGGCGTGTCTCTCAAATTGTTACATCAATTAATTCACAAGTCATTGTCAGTTGTCGTGTGCATTATAAATGATTTGTGTGCGTGAGTGGTGGCTCTTCATTAGCTGTCGCAAAGACGGGGCCCGGAGGCGTGTGTTTATGGGTCAAATGGTGCGACCTCGTTGGCGGCTGCCCCCCCCCCCCCTCCCTCTCCCCTTCCAGAAGCGCTCTACTGCATATTGAATTCTTGTGTAGAGCGGCTGCTCGCACACTTCAGACTATTTGCAGTGGTTTGATTTCATTGCATTAGACGAGTGACTGCCACGCCCACACAGCTGTGGTGCACGTTTAAATATTCATGGGGCAAAGTTAAAGTGAGCCACACATTTACAACAGCAGCGCACACACACAGAGAGAGAGAGAGGCAGTAAGAGGAAGAGCAGTCACTTGCAACGCTTTTATCAATTATCAATTAACCTAAATTTTAGCATCTACGTTTTTGGCACTGGCAGCAACAGCGACAGCGACAGAGGCAGAGGCAATGGCAGAGGAGGCAGCCACGTTGTCAGCGCCGTGTGCCAGTTGAAGCAGAAATGTCGCAAGACAAAGTATCGTTCAAATGAGAGCTGACAGCTTTGCCGGCTGCCGGTTGCCATGAGGATTGCCACGACAGCTGTCCCCGCTGCTGGCAGCTGCTGCTCGTAGTGTGTGCGTCATTAGTGTGAAAGGATTCTTAATTTTTAATCGTGGTTAAATCGTATACCTTGATTTTAGTTGCACTCTACTGAAAACTCTGTACGCCTGTAGCCCCAAAATGGGTTGTTGTTATTGCCGACCCTTGACAATAATCATTTTCATTACTGCCAAATGCCAGTTGCAACAGAAGGCTGCAAAATTGCTACTGTTGCCCCGCTGCAGGATGTGTAGTTTCAATTTGATGTTGCTGCCCACCCACTTGGCTGTCAAATTCTAAGACAAACAACTGCAGCGAGTGTTTTCAAGGCGACACGTCATCGCCTGCAACACCCACTGTGACTGCCCCGGGACGGCAGCTTGTAGCTACTTTTATGCTTTGCACGGCGGGCGTATGTTTGTGTTTGTATGTGGGGGAGCAGCGAGCGTCTTTAAGGCATGTACTTGCTCAAGTGGAAATGAATTGAACTCAGCCAGAATCCAATCTTATTCTCTTGTCAACTTAACCCCGGCTGAGACGTCAACGACGTTGCGCCAATTGTTGTCTGTATTTGTGCATTTTAGCTGCTTCTCATAGTTGATGCCATTGCCTGGCTGCTGGCTTCGCTTTGTCATCAGCAGAGCATCAGCAGCAGCCATTTGACGACTGGGTCGCACAGTGGGGCCAGAGTGGTTGTAAGATAATCAACATTTAAAGAACTTCTTATGTATTTCGAATGATTCCTTTTTCCTCGTACTTATGTGATTTAATTTCGGTTTTCACTGACGACTCCATGGACATGAATTTTCGTCAACGGTTTCGATTTTCACTCATTACCAGATTTTACGAATTGACTTCAAAAGCTAAAAGATTCAAATGCTAAATGCTTACTCAAGACAAGAGATTTTAGTCGAGGGAAATTCTTTTTCGAAAAGGGAAATTCATAATTAATTTTAGGGAAAGTTGGTTAAGGCATGCTAATCCTAGAAAATGTAAACTAAAAACAGGCTAGTTTGCAAGTGATTGTCTTCTTCTTCTATATAAACTGTGCTAAATTTATTTAGCCGAATTTTGGCCGAAGCCCACTGTAGTCGGTTCGTTGTTTGTGCATAGGTCCGTTTGGCTGATGCTGCTGCTGCTCGATTTTTACTTTAAACAATGGCTTGAGCATTTCTGATTGTCAAATGTTTGCAGAGATAACATTTACTATTGTGGATTTGCACTGAAGCGTAGGAGATGGTATTCTAACGATGGCGACGAAGTCGTAAGTGCCGTTAGCACTGCTCAGCCCCGGCTGCCTGCCGCCGCGTCTGCGTCTTTAGATGCAGCACACAATTGCTATCAACTGTCGCCTTCAGGCGTCTGGCTCTGCCCGACAGGAAGCATCAATTTGTAATGATCCTATAAGTGCTTGTATTGTCCTTTTGTGTGGCTTCTTTGCGCAGCTCTATAAGCAAATGCTTTTTTAATTGTTGCGAACAGTTCATAAAACGGCAATTAGTTGGCATAATGCTGCACACTTTTCGGCTTATAGCAATTATGGACACATAAATGTAGCTGATAAAAGCGTGTATTATTTAATATCAGTAAACAGTTTGCATAAGACAACATATTATTAAATGCAAATATCTAAAATCTGATTAGTTTATTGTTAAAGGAAATAGCAGGTTATGAAATTGTTGTCGATTCCCAAGAAATTTCATTACGTCAAAGTTTTAGAAAGTTCTTTTTACGGTTTGTTTTTCTCCTACGATTCGCGCTTTCTCTTTTCTGGTCTTCATTGCAGGTAATTCCTACTAACCACACTGTAGTCCAATCGAATTAGTCAATGTATTGTACTTGACTCGTTGTCGTTGTCGTTGAATTTTCAGTGCATATTACGCTAATTGAAATCGCAATCGAATTGCATGACGGGGCCAGGCGTCCCGCTAACTGCGCTGTGTCTTCTGGCCAACATAAAAGCCAATGAAAATATAATCACATTTATGCAGTTTTTATGCCTGCAGTGTAAATATTTTCGCTGTAAACACCCGGCTGGTGGCGGGGCACATGTCCTGTTGACGCCAGCCAAGTCGGCCAGCAGTTGAGCTCTCATAACGCGGCGGCACACACCCAAACACACAAATACACAGACACAGAAAAGGAAGCAAGGACATGAAACATGTGCGCTGATGCGGCGAGCATTCTGCGCATTCGGTGTATTGCAGTCAGTTAGCCAAATAGTCAGTCCGTCATTCAGTCTCCCGTTTCTATGGTCGAGTTTTCGATTCCATTTCGAGTTCATTGAATTTGCGCTGATTTCTTTGCATTTTGGTTGCTTTCATGCATATGAAAATTGCATTAAAAAAATTGTAGCATACAATTTATGTTGCTATGCCAGCAGCAAAAATATGTTCAAGTGTGCGTGTGTGTTTAAAGGATGCGCATAAATGCATGAGCTTATTTTTGATTTAATTGAATTTTCTGTACGAGCTGGCCCACGCGTCGTATACGCAATTTAATAGTTTGTCAATTGCTGCATAATTGGTTTTAGTTAATATTGACAAGCACCACGGGCACAGCTGTTGCATTATTAATGGCCACGAAATGTGGCGTTTCCGGTTATGGCCAGTGAATTAATAGCCAACAATTCAACGGAAATACGCGCAAAGTTCTGCTGACAATTTTTACACATTGATAAACGATGGCGCCATGTGCGTGTGTGTGTATGTGTGTGCGTAAATGTCACGTTCGGACGATTAATAATGTGATTTTTTCTTGTCTCTATTTGCAGTTCAACGAGCAAGCGCCCAAACTACAAAAGGTAAATAAAACGCATATCCCATACCCCACAGACTCATTCATAACAAGCTCATTTATTGCCAGAGCGTGTTTAATTTGACAAGCTCAGCATATATAAGCAGCAAAATCTATGCCCTCGCATGGCTGATTAGCCAAGCCGTGAAGTTGCTCTAGACTAGAGCCGACCATAAGCCAGCTTCGTCAAATAGGAACTTTTAACAAGAACTGACAACCGCAATGACCAGAGTGTCATAAATCCATAACCGAGCGTCAACAACATCAACAAACATTTTGTTTGACCTACGACATATTTGTGTGGAACGATGCCACGCTTGCCGGCCAATAACCCCCAATAACCGCCGACCCGTTCGGATAAACAGACGCTAGACGACAGCTCTCATGTCAACCGCAGGCCGACATAGCGGACAGAATGGGACAGCATGCATATGAGGGGGCATGAATGGGTGCGGGAGGATATAAAAGATTGACTGTCCCTGTACACTGACAACCACTCAGCTCAGCTCGGCTCGGCGCGGCTCCACTCAACTCGTAACCCATCCACCCACATGTCGCCTCGCGTCTATCAGATAAAATGAAGTATTTGGCGAGTGTGTGTGCGAGACATGCGGAAAAACAAAGTTCTTTTCAAACGGCAGCTGCTGCAGCAGCGGCAGCTGTAATAACAACAGCAACAACAACATTGTTGTTGTCTGTGTTCGAAATTTATCGATAATTCGTCGCGGTTGACGCGACTGCAAAAAACAATGGCGCATAAATTCATGAGCTCCCAGACCGCCCGCAGCGCCAGCCATCAGTAATAATCATATATTAAATGTAAATATATATATATATATATATATATATAGTATAAGATCGCTATGAATTTTCGCCATTCGTTTTTACGTAGCCGCATTGACAGTTAAATGAATGACTGAAGGGGGAGTGTGGTGTGTGGTAGTCCTGGCCTTTGACTTGTGCTCAACATATTTTGTTTGTTTTTTATTACTGTTCTTCTTTTTTGGTAAATTTATGCAAATCTCTTAAAGTAGTGCCGTCATCGGTAAAGTTGTTGCCGCAGTCTTTTGACTACTCTTGTTTGCGTTGTTGTTTTTAATATAATAAATATAATAAGATGCCAGAATCTCTACCCCTCACAAGAAGGACAGACAATAGTTTCGTTATTGTTGTTGTTGTTGGATGAGCTGTTGCCACTGATGCTGTTGACATGAAAGCCGTTGGCGGCGGTCTAAGGGCAGTTTTGTTATGTTTTTATGCTGCTGTCAGGCTCTGACTGCAAAGCTTTGTGGTAGTTTTGCTGAATAGCTTCATATTTATGCAAAGTTATGCGGCTTAACAGATAAGTCGAAAGTTTTGGTCTGACAACGGTGCGACAGACAAGCCCAGATACTGAAACACAACTGAGAGCAGGAACTAAAGGGAAAGCAGCAACAAACAGACGGTGTCGTACATATCCGAGCATAATAAAATGCCATCGATACACATGTACGAAAATCTGTTGGATTTGAGCTAAAGTCTCATTTGCATTGCAGTTCAAATTGTTTTAGGAAATTCCATTTAAAGCCTTTTAAAGTGAGACACGCTGCTGTGTAAATTTCATGGTGGGTATGTCTTTCATTCAGCACTTTTAATTCCATATGACTACTATGTTATGCAAGCCGTATGTAGGCCAAACTTTTAACTAGCTCCACGCTGCGTATACGTAACATGAGCCGCAAGGGGAAGTATGAGCGTGCAACAAAGAGAACGCCAGCTAACATCTCCGGCTTGTGCTGCCACTTTAGTTAATTCCAAATTATATTAAAAACTTTCGACTTTTAACTCGCATTTTCATTATCTGGCCAACAAAGCGAAGTATGAAAAATAGCTGCGTGCGAGAGCTTGTTAAATGTACTTACTGCAACAACTTGCCGCGTCCAAAGGGTACATATTTGCACAGTGCCGCTTGTTGCTGCCTCTGCTCTATTGCTGCGAAGTGGCTGCACTTTGTGCAACGCCTGGTTGCCTTGATTCTGCTGTCTTGTAGTTTGGTGTACTATTAGGTTGCCTCTGAACTTCATTTGCCACGGCGCGCAGCTTAACTTGGACAAGGCTCAATGCCTGCTTTGGTCCTGTTGCGGCACGCTTTAAGCAGAAAATAAACTGCAACGTGACACTTGGGCGTTCATTTAATGTGACCAAACAGCATCAGCAGCAGCAGCTGCCTTGCAGAGTGGGTAAATAAACAAAGGGAGTGACAGCAGCAGAGGACTTGACTGCTTGCCACAGGCTGTGGCAGCAGGTGGCGACGCCCAACATTGATTTGCCCCATACCTTGTCCGCGCGCTGAGACACTTGAGCATCGTCGCCCTCTCTATCGCTCCCCGCATCTGACTGACCTCCTAAATTCGTTTAATGTTTAGTTAGGTTGGGCTTGGGCCTTGCAGCGGTTGACAGGTTGCCCGCAGCTGCCCCCTTCTGCTACCTTATTAATGGGCAAACTGAAGTGTACTAAATTATAATTTTTTTTTTCGCTGTCTACGCGGAACGGCGCACATTTCTTTTAATGAGTTTCTGCTCTGCCATTCAGCTTGAAGTGTGCTCGAAAAATAATTATGAGACTACGCGAACTTTAAAGTTAACATCAATTTGATTATGGACATTTATTTAATAAACTCAAATGCCATTAACTTTTACCTCTTCGGCAAGTCAAACAAAAGCGTGGTAAAATTAATTAATTAATTTAGTTGTTGGGTTAACTCTTTAAAGAATTCGATATAAATAAATTATGTAATTAAATGGATTAACTTCATTAGTTCAAAGCCAATTTAATTAAAAGCGAAAACAATGGCCTAAAATAACTTTTGTCACTGAACTTATCTTCATCTATGAAGATGGTTTATAGACTTGGGCAATCCATTCAATATAAATTGATAAAGTTATGCTAAAATCATTAGGAAAACCAATAACTATAAACTAGATTATTTATGCCTATAGATAAGCCTGCACAATCGTAATATACTAATTAATCCGTAGATTTATTTAACATTTGGTAAATTACATTTAAAGACCCGAATTTAATTGCATTTTCATGCCCTAAAAGCAATTAAATAATGTTGGCTATTAAAATTACAGATGAAAAATGTTTTTCTATTTGTTTATTTTTTTTTTTGCGGGATGCATGCAATTTTAAACGGACACCCGAAAGTATGCAGCAAATAAGAGTAAGAGTGCATGCAGCTGGCGTCGCTGCCACTGCAATGGCCACCATGGCGTGACCTAATAAAAAAATTATGCCAAACGAAAGCGAAAAACTGAATGGTAAAACGGTAAATGGTGGTAACGGACATGCCGTGGGAGGCGGGGCAGGGGACACTGTTAATTTTACAACCGGCAGCGTTTAGCGGAAATGTGAAAAGGCTGCGAGTAACAGTAGAGGAAAGGGGGAGGCAGGTGGTTCAATATGCACGCTCAGCACTTATGAGATATTAAGTTGAAAACTTTGCCACAAACTCGAGTTAAATTGAGCAAAATAATGCGGTCAATTTATAACGAACATGGAACGGGTGCACGGGTTCAGATTGGTTATGGGGTCTCGGCCGGTGCATATTCAATATGGCCACGATGACCGAACCGCATGCATGTATCTGAGTGCACAAGTGTGTGTTGTAGGATGTGGCAGCGCCGTTTTACCAGCACTTACCCCCCGCCGATGGCCAGTGTCAGGCAAGCTTAAACAAAAGGAAGTGGCCTGGCTGCTACTTTGTCAGTTTTCCTACTTGTTGGGCAACGCTCGGCGAAGGGGTATAACTATCCGGCTGGCTGACTGCGGATGTGCGGGCGTCCGTTCCCCTCCCCGTCTCTGTCTTTGTCTCTGCTCGTTTCTCTGCTGGTGTCATTTTGCTGTCTCTCTGGTCGCACACGCAAGTTTGCCAAAGTATGGAAACGAGCTCTCGCCCCCGCCTGCACTGCCCGCCCAATTTATAAGGTTAATATTTTAATGGAGGCCTCTGAACGGGCATTCGGCTCTGCTACGTGCTTCGGCCGGACGAGCAGCTACTGAAAGTGCAAGTGGCATTCTTGCTATTGGCAAATGACCCAATTTATGAGCCGCATTCCGGTCAGCAGAGGACGACATGAACATGACTTAATTCTTTTCTTCACTTTTTAATGACCTCTGATAGGGGAAATCGATATCTATCTTGTTAATCACAAGTCAAACTTTGTTTATTAAATTTTCTAATTCAATTCATAGAGCATGCCTAGGCATGAGCATGGACAAGCGGGCCTGCATTTTCCTTAGCTATAAAGTTATGCACAATAGGACGCTGCACTGTTTTTGTCAAACTTTTTCATTTGCATTTGAAAACTAAAACTTGGCAACACGTTATGCAACTCAAATTAATTACGCATGAAATTGCAATTAATTGGTTTAAGAAGTTGGCCAAGTTTATTTTAAAGTTTCTGTTGCCCCCCACAAAGTACGCAAAGAGCTTAAGCACTTGGTTAAACAAAAACTCGTATCCTCGTAAAGGGTTAGAGAGGGGAGGGGGTAAGATGGGTTGAGGCAGCTGCAGCAACCGACGGCAAGTAAACAGATAAAACGGCAACGAAATCTTGCGCAAGCAAAAACATCAACAACCAGCAGGAACAAAGTGTAAAAAACAAGCGAGAGTCAGGGACAGCTTGAGGGGGAGGGAGATAGGGAAAGGGACAGAGACAGAGAACAGACGGGCTAAAAACAATGGCGCAGGCAACGGCAATAAAAATGGCGCACAAGTTCAACCACGTGGCACGTGAGTCCGAGGGCCAGAAAATGTTTATTTGGGTCTTGCGTATGTGTGTGTGTCGGTATTGGTGTGTGTTGTAGGCCATGCTGCACAGCCAAAGCAAAAACAACAATAGTCACACACACACACACACGCCGAACAGCAACTCGAGGGAGGACTGTCACAGTAACCTAGATAGATGCACAAATTTTCACCCAAAATGTGCCACTTTCGCTTTGACCCAGAGCCGCCGCAACGAAGGGCGGCCAACCGGCTGCGCAGCGCTGCGTTTGAGGGTCAATGTGTCGGTCGGCGGAGCAGCAGCAATGGCAGCAGCAGCAACAGCAGCAGCGGCAGCAGCTGAAAGCCATATAAGAAATCATGCTTGAAATATTATACTCGTACATTGCGGTTAAAGTGCGCAGCCCAAGGAGCTCAGCCAGTAGCTAAATTGCAACCATGCGTCACACACACACACAGTGGCTATTGTCCTGTCTATATATACATATTTGTGTGTGTGTGTGTTTGTGTAATACATGCAGCGTTGTCATGTCTGCTGCCTGCTTTTAACAAATGGTTTGATTTTAAGCTTAAGCCAACAGTGGAAGGCGCTCTGCGCCGACCCAATGCCCAGTTCGAGTCCCTGTCGTTGTCCAATGCCAAGTTAAACATGCCACCTTTGGGAAATTTTTTAAATGACACCAATTTATTTAGACGTTGGCCCCACGTGTCTATGTGTGTGTGTGTGTGTGTGTGCGCCAGTGGCTAGCAAGGATTGCAGCCAAGGCCTCAAAGCCAAATATTTAATTTCGGTCGCAGTTTGTTGACATTCGACTCGGCTAGCAAAAATGCCATGTCAAAGGCACATGTTTACGCATAAATAACTTTCGCTTTTGCCTTTGAACTCCAATTCTGTAACTAAACTGTGAGCAAAAACGATATTGGCAAGACCCTTAAATATTTAACTACAAACTTGACGTTTGCTTTTACTTATATGATTCCTTCCTTTCACCATTCTAAAATGTTTACTACATTATAATTAAACTTTGCCCTTAGTAAATTTTATTATATGATCTTATAGCAATTGCTGCGCAGCTTTGGGCGCAGCTTTTCCGTTTTTATATCAGGGTAAATTCGAAAGGAATCTTGAATTAATTATGCAAAGTGTGACCTAATCCAACAACAAGAACGACCTGTCATATTAAAGGGCTTTTGGGCTGGGTCCGCGCTGACTTAACCTTTTTTGATGGCCTTATAAACGTGCTAAAAATAAACAATTTGCGTCGCTTTTTTGGGACCCATTGTTGTTGTTTTTTGTATTGTTTTGTGGCATTTGCGTGTATTTTGTATATTTTGCCAGAGCCTTGTGACACTTGACGTGTAAATATTTTATGTAATTTATTCCTAAGGGAGGACCCTCTGATTTGGGTTGGCAATTAGCAAGGCTTCGACTTGTTGTACTATTTTTTTATTGTGGGCGTGCGCTTTTTCTGATTAAGCACAACGGGAAAGTCAAACTGGAGAGCTTAATAATATGCCTAGGCGAAAACAGGCCGAACATCCTGTTGATTTAAGGCTTTGGCTGACTTTCAGCTAAGCCGTTGGATTAAACGAATCGCCACGAATGCGAATGCTTTAATAAAGTTTCTTTCTATGACTAAAAAAGCACTCAACTTTAATATTTGAAAAGAATTTTACACAATCATTTGACATGGACATGGTCTAGTCGCCCTTTGCCCGAAATGTAGTCGTAAGGTAACCCGCTTTAGGTCAATCCAATTATCTCACCTTCATTTCGGGTCAGCCACTGCAACTGACAGCACTTACGCCGTAACCTTTAACCAACTTTGCCCTGAGCCCGAGTCAAAATGTCACGTGCAACTCTATAAAAGTGGCTCAAACACCACTGACCTGTCCATCTGTTCGGTGTTACTTCCACTCCCCCACGTCACACAGAGTGCAGCTAAAGAGTTTTTCGCCCGCATCACTTTTTTGGCCAGTTCCCGTTTTGGCCGCGCCAGCACTCAAATGAGTCAACAGTTTGTGGCCAACGACGTTTGCCCTGGCCAGGCTTGAGTTTGGGTTTGGTTTTTTGTCTTCATGAGATCTCGTTGGGTCCGTGTGGCTTCGTGGCAATTCGCCTGCCCGATTGGCTTCCAGGGCGACGCGTTGCAGACGCGACTTGACGCTTGGCTAAACTCCAATGTGCCCGTCTGGCCGTACGGATGCACTAGCCATCCAGCATGCAGCAAGTCGGGCTGAATTTATTGTTTTTGTTTTACGGAATTAAATAAAAATTGAATTATGTTTATATCCGTCGGTTTATGTTATTGTTGGCTCCATAATAACGCGCATTGTGTGCGGTCTTTGTTTTGTCTGTCCAGATGACTCCCTGTCGCTGTAGATCTGTCTGTGGCTGCCTTTGCTTGTGGCCGCACTTCGAGAGTGTTTTTTTATTTTGCATAATAAATTGCATTTTCCATGCCAGTGAGTTTCGCCCCTCTCTTTAGGTTTGCTTGGCTAGGGAAACGCGATTCCCAACTCCGTTTCCGAGTTTGTATTTGCCACGTGCTTTGTGCTTTGCTCTTTTTACGACATCTGTGCGCGCTGTTTTGCATTAATCTCATTTCATTGCCTGTGCTCTCAGTCAACTTTTGGCTTCCGGGGCTAACCCTTCAAGGAGCTGCAGCCTGAAGCTGTAAATCTGGGCACTACCCACTCAGGCGTCCGCCCTTTCCTCTTATGCTTTCGCTTGCACGCGCTAAATCAATTTGGTTTTAAAGCTCAACCTGCTGCCACTGAAGGTGGCAGCAACGACTGAAGCCGCTCACCTTTTTGCTGCGCACCTTTATGCTTTCGCGTCAACGTCGCCAGCAGGCAGCCTTCCACCTGCCCGCACGTCCCGCTCGTCACTCGCTTTTCACGTACATGATGCTCAGTTAAATGATTTTCATGAGCTTAACGAAGTGGTTGTTCCAGACCAGACTCCACCTATCGAGTCCTTGTCGGCAACTGCAGCCATCGCGAAACAGTCTAGAAACAGAGTAAATCAAAAGGAGTCGCGACTATTGCATACCCTCTAATGTTTTGATAACATTGTGACGCTTTTTGAACAGGAACTTTGAAGGAAATCCGCCAGAAATTAATGGGAAATTAAATATTTTCTTATCAAATTCGTAAATTTAATAAGCACAGCCAGAAAATGTAACTAAAAAGCCAGCAAAAGTTTGAGCTGTCTGCGGTAAAAATGTAAATATAATTGGTAATTCATTTGAAGAGCTCATAAAATTTAAATTTAAATCATTTAATTTACGTGAAGTACTACAAGAAAAATGTTTAATGGCATTTTTTATCCTAAATTATATATTAGTATTCGTATTACACTAAACTCAACTCTTATATACAAGCTAATATAACATCTCGTCAATTATTATCTTGATTAATTCGCCTTCTCACATTTAGCTCACTCCAAGCACATTTGTGCTGGAGCTACCCAGAGGATACTTGGTCATTTTTAAGTGACCGGAAGTATGTGAGCTGCTTGAACTGCTCGAAATTGAATATTATGTGTGTTCAATACTCGAGACAGTTCCAACCTCCAACCCCCCATTGTATTTATCTTAAGAGAAAGTTATTAATATAAGTTATTTATATACTACTAATCACTAATTTTCCACAGCAGCGGGAGAAATTTTTCTAAAGCCCGTCACTTAGGTAACAAGAGTACAAATTTCAGACTCTTACGATTGGGGCTTTTTGATAATCATCAATCTCTCAGTTGTGCAGTCATGTTTACTGCTTAAACCCAAGAAATGCTCCGCCTAATATGCCCATTTACGCTTTTTAGGCGCACAAATTTAGGGTAGGGCGATATTTCTCATTCATGTCGCTCATTTTGATGTGCTTTGAGGCGGCTCACACATCAAAAGTTGTGCACGTCCTTTCGGCTTGCCCTTTTCTGGTGCTATCCCTGGCGGAAACAATAGATTTTTGAGTGTTGCCAGTTTGTTTTACAATTTTATTGCGCGAAATTTTGAGCAACAGCGTCGACAAAAAGCGGTCCCAGCAACAACAACAGCGACCCCATAAAAAGCGAGTAGCTGCCACAAAGGGTTGCCCTTTTAGCCCTGTGTCTGTGTGTGAGTGTGTGTGTGTGTGGGTTGGTGTGCCTCGTTTGAAGCTCGCATTTGAGCAATTTTTGTTATGTGCTGTTATTGTTTGTGGTGCGTGGCGCGTGCCAAAATTGGCTAAACGTGAGTGGCTTTCACTTCCAGCTCGCTGCATGCGACGCGTTTAGGCAAAAATCAAAATTCGTGAAGCATGTGTCATCAATCATCGTGGCGAATGTTTGCCACTTCGGCTTTGAAGTTTTGTTAAATCAGGCGAATTATGCGGCACTAACGAGCAAATTTTTGGGGCTGCTGATTAACTTGGCCCGTTTGTTGTCTGCCTCTTGTTAGTAACTCAAATTGCTGGCCCATGCAGTTGCACAAAACTCAAACAAAGCCTGTCAACAACATGTTGCCTGAACAAAAGATATCTCGGATCCATTGTGCTGCAGCTGCTGACTGGCTGGATGGCTGGCTGGCTGGATGGCTGGATGGCTGGAACACGAGTACACCATGGGCCAACACTAGCAACCAGGAGGGAACGACCAGCAACTAGCTAGCTGGCGAGCAAACAAGCTAACAGACAAACAAGCGCATAAAATCTGTATGAAAGCAGTTGACAAATGGCGTTTTGGTCATAATGCCGTCGCAGCTGGTGGCGCATAGTCAGGCCCAGATGTGCCCCCTCCCCCCGCCAACATCGACAGTGTCCCTAACACATGTTTGTGTCAGTCTCTGTGCATCAGAGGCAGATGCGCAGCTCCTGCTCCTGCTGCTCGCTTATAGAACTAAATTTCTAAACAATCTGCGTTTGGCAATCTTAGGGCGCTGCTCTGTCGCTGTCGCTGCCGCTGCTGCAGCTGGCGTCGCTGCTGCGCAACTTTATTGAAATGTTTGGCAGTTTTTCGTGTCGTGCTCAATTTGTGTCACACTCTCATACACACACACAAACACACTCCGACACACAAACACATACATACTGATTTGCTATAACATAGCTTTGCAATTTTGATTTTTGCAATTTTGCCATTGCATACTTTTTGGGGCCGCTGCAGCATGTAAAATAAAGTTTTTGATTACGGCACAAACTGTGCCACATGCGGCAGGCACACACAACTACATATTTGCATAGGTATGTGTGTGTGTCATATTGGCAATTCATTGATTTTTGATTGAAATTTAATTGAATCATAATTCAAAATTGCAAATGCGCCTAAGAGTTAAAGCTCTGCCAGTGTGAAATTGCAAGTGTGGCATTCAAGCGTAAATAAAATACCCAATGGTCGTGTATTCGGGCAATACGATTCGCATCAGAACGATGCCAAATCGATGATAAATAAAAGCTTGTTATAAGCAATAATCCAAATCATAGCAGCAGCCAAACAAGTCGTTTGTAAAAATCTCTCCAGAACGCCTCAACGCCGCCGAATCGAAGGATGTGCGCCTGAGCGTGTGGGCGTGGCTGTGGAAGCAATAAGCGCGTGCGAGATAAGCAAACAGCCAGCAGCTGAATATACATTTGCACATTATAGATATTGAGCTATAGCAATATAAGTATATATATATATATATATATATATATACGTATATATATATTTGTGTGTGGACCTCTGCTTTATTGTATTACAAGCAAATCGAAAGTATTTTTAAGGGCGTTAACAGCAGATTAAAGTAAATGTGGCCTAACACGCAGCATAATAAAAACACTCTGGAATTTGATGGCATCTAATGCACAGCTCAAATAACACTTAAGCTCTCTGGGGCTGACTTTCTCTCTTATCTATCTACACTTTGCCGACGCAGGTTAATAGTCTTTTGTGTATCTTATCTTTCTTATCTTATGATATATTTCCTTTTTTTCAGTCACATTTTGCGTTGAATTTGTGCTTTGTTCAAGAATATTCTGTGTTTTAATTAAAAGCATTGCGAACCGGCCATAAAGAAGCTTCTTTTACCACAATATTTCAGCGAACACAAAAAAATGTGAAGCGAAGCTTAAAAGCTGAACACAATTTTTTGCTCTCTGCTTTTACAGAGGCTTTTATTCTCGTTCGGCATAAGCTCAGCTTTTAGTCCTCTCTGTGCACGCCGCCTATGAATTAATAATAGAGGGACCATTAGTTCCCTGCGGACTACGTCTTGATTTGTGTCCATGAACTCATTTATATTGAATATCTTTTCAGGGTTCTGCCCCACGGTCTGGACTATTTCTTACTCAGCTCTACAGATTTGATAAAATCACAAGTTTCCCAAAAATAGGAATATTTTTTTGTCCTATTGACCATCTTTTAACTTTAGCTGAGCACTTAAAAATATGTAAAACTTGGCTCGCTCTCGAGGATTTCCTGGGTGGGGCTAAAACACCGATGGCAATGTTTAATGAACGGCAAACTGAGATTACAAATCGGACAACAATTATGCAAAGTCCGCGAAAGGCGAAACCCAAACGGCAATTAATTTAATGCGCCTCAATGGGCATTACGGGGCGGGGCGGGTCGGAATGACATCCGCAAATAGAAATAAAGCGAAGCGAATGCCCAACAGTTCATCAGCAGAAAATCGTTGAATAGTTTCGAGCACACAAACTGTAACTGAAACCGATGGCAAATGGATAAACAAAAGTTTGCCATCTGCCAAATGGACGAGGAATTTCGAAATTAAAGCAAAACAATGCCCAAAGATTAACAACAGATACTAGCTCACACACACATAACATTTTCTATTTTACGAGAGATAGAAACGATAGTTTTTCGCTTTCTTATACCCTGTTCATACCAATTAGCTGAGGCATGCCCAGACATACTTGTAATAAATGGTCAGCTTTAAGGAACTCACATTTAGGCACTACATCTTGTCAGATCTTGTTGGGCTTAATTCATCACATATACAAAAAACTTGGTAGAGTTTGCAAGTTGTTACAGAAAAACTTCTAGTCGGCTACTTATCTTTGGCTAACTTTTGCTGGTATTGTTTTCGTTTGTTTGTTTCCATGTGAAAGGCAGTGAAATAAAATGTACTATAAAACGTGGTCCAAACGTTGACCATGGCAATGCCGAGCAAATCGTCGGCGGCGTCAGCAACGATTACAACGCCAGCAAAAACAGCGCCAAACAACAAAAGCAATCTAAGGAAGTGTATCAGTATGGGGGTGTTATGAGTGTGTGTGTTTGTGTGTGCGACGGATTGTTGCATTAACGGAATTGAACGCCATGTCGGAAGCGAGGAAATGTTTGTGCTGTTTCAACGGAATTGTTATAAATATGTTCTCTGATTTGGGTTTTCCCTGTGTGTATGTTTGCTGCCATGCTGCAATATGCTTACGTATAAGTTCGGACAAGCAGCAGAATTGGTATGCATGTAAAAGTAAATAAAAGCTAAATTATTTGATATAATTTAGATTATATTATGAACTATACGATTTGATTTTAATTATAAGAGCGATAGCAAAATCTTTCATTATATCGTAAATATGCGGACTACCCTAAGGAAAATGTGCTTAAAGTGTCAATGCATTCAGTTTCCCAAATTTCTTAAATGGGTAACGTAGTTCAGTAATTTGAAATAATGCTTATTTTTTATTAAACATATTTGTCCCAATAGCACATAAGCAAACCTTACTTGCATTCTTGAAAATCGCATAGAAAGGCGATTTTTAAATTGTTAAGTTCACAACTGGAACAATCCACATTTGTGAACATACAAATAATAATATATGTAGAATAATAGTAATAAATTTATATATGTACTTACCCAAAAAAAAAACAGAACCACGTGCACGTTAATTTTTTGCCATTTCTTAGAAAAAGGGAAACAGACATCGCTGAAAGAACAAAGAAAACAGAAGGTGGGTTGGTAAAAGCAGGCAAAAGAAATAAAAGCAAAGAAAAATATTATCATAATATACGTACCTTCATAAATATCTGGTTACATACAAGCAAACCACAATTTTCCGCAGAATTTTGCTCTGGGCGAATTTATTAAATTTGGTTAAGCAGAAGATATCCTTTATTATACAATGTAAAGCTTT
The DNA here is from genome assembly GCF_035044405.1 of Drosophila montana. Taxonomy (NCBI): domain Eukaryota; kingdom Metazoa; phylum Arthropoda; class Insecta; order Diptera; family Drosophilidae; genus Drosophila; species Drosophila montana. The sequence goes on from NW_026998322.1 coordinate 839,615, forward strand.
AAAAAACATCGGATGGCCTTGGGATGAATTTCCAAACATGTTATTAAGAGCAAAATGTTTTATACATATATATGTGCCAGCAGTCCGACCAGCATGTTATGCAAGCCCCAAGTTAATAGACATTAAATGCGTAGCCGGTAAATTGCATATTCAAAGCGTTCGTTCCACAAGAAGTATGAATAGTGTGAGTACCCGTACTCGATTACTCGTATCGGAGCCTGGTAACAGATGTTGTCTTGATTGCCAACTGTTTAGTACTGTTGGGAGTTGCAAGCGCTTCTTGCAACACTTGCCGCAGCGACAGCAACTTGAGCTGCCGCCCACTTACACGCACACACACACACAGAGACATGCTACACAACTATTCATTTGCAGGCCAGCCAGGGCATTAATATATCTGTGTGTGTGCTTGTACGTGTTTTGTTTGTTTGTTGGTGTAATAAGTGGAGGGCGGTGCAAATGGTTTTGAGGCGTGTTGCGTAAATGAATAAGCCCAGAGTCGAGCAGAGGCTAAGTCTCGCCCAGAGTTGGACGCGTGGCAGGCGGCGAGTGCACTTGCCATGTGCGAGTGAATGCCAACAGAATGTCGAGTGTGCTCGCCATGCATGCGTATGAGTAACGTTAACCGTTATGCGGCTGAGCGGGGCTTGTGTGTGCGTGCGTGTGTGTGATTGTGCGTTCTGTGGGTAGCATCAAGTGCACACTGTGCGGTATTCAAGAGTTTGATGTATTACAAAATATACGACACGCATACGCAACCACAGTTGCAATTACAATGCTAAGTGTTTTACCACTGTGCGAAAGCGAGAGAGAGAGAGAGAGAGAGAGAGAGAGAGAGAGAGAGAGAGAGAGAGAGAGAGAGAGAGAGTTTAACTAATGTTTGCCTATCTCACTCACACGTTCTGTTTGTTGTTATTTAATAATGCAAACATGTGCGCGACCCGCTGTTGTCTTTTGTTTTATTACATTAATAAACATAAAATTGGCATATTGTTTGCATATGTGAGGCCCACATACAACACACACACACACACACACGCTCGCTCACACATATATATAGACATAGTCAATGGCTGCTCGACTTCCGCTCTGCCCGCTGCCCCCTATTGAATTGCCGTAAGTGGCCATTTATTTACATATTTGCGTTGAACGGCGTCGCGTTTGCCAAGTGCTCTTCAACCTTGCAGTGCGCTTCTCGTTGTTGTTGTTGTTATTGCTGCCGTTTTATTGTTATTGTTTAGCCACAAGTTTGTATATTGTTGTTGTTATTGTTGTTGTAACTGGCGCTTTGCGTCATTTTGTGCAATTTATGAGTTTATTGAGAGTTTGTGGAAAATCTCACTACTGTGGCTGCCACTAATTGGCGCCATTCGTTAGCTCTTCAAGCGAATGTTTATTTAATGTTAGCAATTGTTTTATCTAGCTTTCGCTGTTGCTGTTTAACTATTCGCACTGGCAGTTGTAGCTGTTGCCGTGGCTTTAATTGCAGCTCAATTTGCATAAACTTGGCGCTGCGCGAATCTTGTTGCTCACCCTGCCTCGGCAACAGCTCCTGTGGCTCTTTTAATGGACGACGTGCGCCTAATTAACGTAGAACAGCAATGGAAATGTCGCTGTTCCAGCTTACTTCCCGCCCTCCCTCTGCTCTCTCATTCCATTTGTTGTGTTGTTTGCCATGTGTGCTAGTTTATGGCATTCTCTATGCCTGTTTGCCTTAAGATAACATTTACCATGGAAAGAGGGAGAGAGAGAGAGAACGAGGCGAGGCGAAAATCGCAGTTGTACAACGGTGCGTATGGTTAACTTTATTAGTGCAAATTATCTGGCAGTGGAAAATGTAAGGATGTGTGCAGCGAATAAGCGCATTATAGTCGCAAAAGGAATGGGTATATATATATAAATGTATATGTGTGTGTGTGTGTGTCTCTTTGCGTTGTCAACTTAATTCGCTTAATTTATGGACTGTTTATGCACTGTGCACCAGCTTATCCAAAATATGTATATCAAAATAAGAGATTATGCTGGTGCTTTGTCTGCCATGCAATCTACTTGCTTATTCAAACCGCAAACAACTTCTCTCATTCAACAAACGACTGTTATGATGAGCCAATGAGTAATTTGAATAACTCACTCAAGTACATTCATTCATTCGTGCATTCATTTATTCAGAATGCTCCTCAGACAAATGAAGTAGAATGGAACGAGCGAAAGAATTCCGGGTAACATTAAAAAATCATTTGCCAGCGATTCGTCCATTCATCTTTCTACTTTCTCCTTTGCTTGAATTCCTTTTGGCACTTTGGCCAAAGTTCTTAATCAAAATAACTTAATGATTATATTTGCTTTCACCCGCTCTCAGTTTCTAATTCAGTTTTTTTTTTTCCTTTGCAGGATTGCAGCAGCTGCGGCAATTTGAGCTGCTCTTGAGGCGCCTGGCAACGCGCTGCGAATAATTGAATCATAAACGGACAGCGACAGACGAACAAATCGGAGCCATTGCGGGCAATGTTAACAAAGCCAAGCGAATAATTGTTGCAGGGCGCCGCCAGGACGACGACAGGCAGAAGGCTGAGAAATGACAGCCGCGCTGCTTTAATTAAAGTTGCCGCGCGGAGGAGGCGCGTGGAGCCGAAGCTGCCAACAGACAGAGACTAAAAAGAGAGAGAGAGAGAGCGAAAGAGAGAGCGGGGGAGACATTGAAACGCAATGTGGCTGATGCCGCGGACTGTGCACAACAGAACAAAGTGGACGAAATTGCTTTTGGAACTGAAGAAACGTTTACCGGACGGCCGCATATAAACAGCGCGAGCAGACATTCATTTTGATTACATTTACCTTTTACACTGCGCCACAAGAACTGACACGCAACTGAAAAATTAGCCAAAAAAAATAAACAGAAAAGAAAGAAGAAGCAGCCAAGCAAAAGCCAACTACCAAATATCAACGAGCCAAGTTGAGCTCGCGTCTGCAGCTGAGCTGAGCTGTTGAATTTTATCGCATGAAATAGCCGCAAACAAGGGGCACTAGTTGTTGTGGGCGTGGCCAGTGCAGTGCAGTCAGTTTTGCATGCCTCAGGCATTGGAAGAAGGCATCGCGCCATTGCCGCCCATCAACAGCTACACATGAGCACGCCGCTGTGACAAGACGAGCTCGAGCAGGCGTGGAGGCACACCGGGCGCATTTTCGTTTCGTCAACTGCAAGCGGCAGCCAAGCGGAGTGTCAGCGTTAGGCCATCAACGCAACGTGGCAGTCCCGCAACGAAATTGGCTTCATCACCCCCCACAAAAACCCCGGACAACGTTGGCCCACATCAGCAGCAGCAGCATCAGCAGCTGCACAAGAAGAAGCAGCGACAGCAGCAGCTCCTCGTCATAGTCAGGCAGCAGTTGTCACTGCGGGGCAGAAAACGCATAAGCCATCTACAACTAGCCCACATTTCATCCCCCAGTCCCAATCTAGCCCGTAACCAGCAGCAGCAGCGATCCGATGAATCTGCTTTGCTGTTGTTGTTGCAGTAACATGGCACCAAACCAGCGCGTCACACGCAAATGGGAACTGTTCGCCGGACGCAATAAATTCTACTGCGATGGATTGCTAATGTCCGCACCGCACACGGGTGTCTTCTACTTGACGTGCATCCTGATTACTGGCACCAGTGCCCTCTTCTTTGCCTTCGAGTGAGTATTAGATGCGCATTCCCTACTCTCCACAACGGATTCCGAGTTTTAGTTGCCGTCAGTCGTTCGTCTCTCTCTTTCTAACACATTCTGTGTCCGTCCGCTTCTCATTTGCAACCGACTGCGGTTGCATTGTTTGCAAAATGAATACGTTGCTAATTAAGCACCGCCCGGCTGGCTTAGAATGCCGCACCAGCAGCCCTGACCCTGTCTACTCGTGCTCTGGTCTGCTTGGTTTCCAATTACGCCCACATTAATGGTCAGTGACTGTCGCTCCCGTCTGTTGCTACTATTTTGCAGGACGTATCCAATGGCATGTAATTATTGCTGTGCAACGTGGCGTATGCGTTATGCTTGGCCGGGCAAAGGATATTCGGACTTTAGAAAAGGGATTAAACTTTGCAGCTTTTTCGGCTTTGGTTTCTCTCCGTAGCTCATTTATTGGCCACAGTCGAGGGATTGCAATTGTGGCTTAGTTTAAAATTTGTCAATCTGTGGCACTTACCTAATCAAGATCAAACTTTTTCGACTTCTTTTTTAATTGGGTGTCTCGGTTGTAGTTTACAGCATATTTAATGATTATTTTGTGGGCTGAGATAAAATGATTGTATGGTATATTATGCAATTGAACTGTTGGGAATGACAACAATTTGTTAACTTTATGTCGAGTCGGGTGTTGTCTACATAATCAGCTCTGCTCTCGCCTGCGACTGAGGATTGTAGCACGTTTCTGTAGCACATATAAACATGCACCTAGTTGCTAAATAAATATTAGTCACTAAGCAAATAGAATATTATTGCTACCACAGTTGCGTTTAGCTTGATTCAACACACACATATATATTTAGTTATACACGGCGTATGCGTAATGCTTACACTGTGGTAGCCTGGCAAATAATGTATACGTCACGTAGCGCAAATACAAATGCACATGAAATTGTATTGGCAAACGGCGCAGGGCAGAGGGTGGTTTCTGTTCACAAATGGGGAATGGTACATAATGATGCGATATCCAACAGTGCGCGATTAGAAAAAAATTATGCTCAACATTTTCCGCACGAATTCGTTTGAATAGCGTCAAGGAAATTGCATGTATGTGTAGGTGTAAACACACACACGTACCAAACACAATGAAAAGAATTGGAGTACTTGCTTTTATTGTTGTTGTTGCCGCCTTAAACTTACAGACCAAATTTATGCGCTGCCGAAAAGCCAACGACAGCACGGCACCATATTTATACGCTACCAGAGGATATTTGAATTTTGTCACGAAATTGGAGATATTGGACATAAATCACATAAGTTCTAGATCAACGGAGGTGTTTATATATCCCAGCCCGACTATCTAGGCTGGTCTCTCAGTTCATAGATAGATAAATCCATCTTAGATATATGTTGCAGGCAATGCATAAATATTTACTAGGAGGAACTATCGAAAGAAAATAGACAGGATTTTTCAGGACACCTTAAAATGACTTTCACCAGTCCAAGCAAATTCATATCAGCATAGGATTACTATCTTATACATTTCTATCGCTTTAAAATATTGTTATTGTACACAAATATCACAGACAGAGCACAGCTGCTTAATGCAAGGGTATTTCAACTTCGGCAATCCGTAGGTGGGGTTTTTTTTTTTGGAACGGATTTTTATTTTCATTGCATGCCTGCCTTATATTAGCGCACAGTCGAGCTGGCAACGGCAACGGCAACGGTGGCAACCTATGGGCATAACAATATCTTCTATGCTTTTAAGTGTTGCTGCAATTGTTGTTGTCGTTGTTGTTGTTGCAAATGCTGTGGCAGTGTCTGTTCCCAGTGTTCCTGCTGCCTGCTCGTGCACCTGCATATGCATCTGCCCGTGGGCTATGGCCAAATTGTATTCCGTTCAACGCGTTCGCAATGCAAATCGCTAAAAGGTAGCATACACAATGCAATGCAGGCTTCCTTTTTATGTGCCATTGTCAGCGATTTGCCAGCTGAATGCGAGGGAAAACATTTTCTGAATGCTTTCCCGTTGCGGATATGTGTGTGTATGTGTGTGTGTGTGTGACTATGTGTGCTTATGGAAGGTGTGAGGTGGGAGGGTCGCTTCGCCATTGTCATGACAAATGTATTTAACTATTTTATTTTCGGTTAGTTTTGCTGACGCTCATACATTCGACTGGCCCCAAAATGCAGTTGCAATTCAAAGCTGAGCTCTGGGGCTTGTCACACATTATTTTCATTATGCTCAGGTCCCTTGCGGCGTGCGTGTGCGTGTGTGTGTGTGTGTGTGTGTGTGTGTGTGTGAACTGCTATTCACAAATCGGTGGCACGCATGGACAGCATTATGTTGCGATGCTGGGCAGCAACATCATTGTCGCAAAGCGTTCCACAACAATTCCCGCTGGTTTACACATGCTTCGTGCCACAGTTGACTTATTTTTGGCGCCAGGACGACGCTCAATGGAATTCCCTTGTTGCATATTTGTGCGGGCGAGCGGCATTTGGGGCATTGCCAAAACTCTCTCGAGTTATTTGCATGCATCTTTGAGCACAGCAAGCCGCCCCATACCACAAAAATTGGCTGTGCCACTTTAAGACAAGGCTTTAGTCGGAATATACATGCAAGTGAAGCCTAGAACTAGTTTTAATAAATGCCAATTTTAACTGGAACACACTCTTGCAAATATTCGTGTTATAGAAAAAGTGTTCCTTAACCCGTATTTATTATTGATTCCCATGACAACATGCCAATCAATCAGTCGTGTCCCAGTCTTTCTGCATTAACTTTTTCAATTTGCTGGTGTCTTTAGTTCGTATAGTCTTCGAGTTATGTTTTCGTTATATTGCAATTAAAGAAGATATCACAAACAAGGCTTGCCCTGCCTATGATATATATTTTAATTCCCTTCCTCTTATAATCTTGCATCGACTCAGCTGTAGACCCAATCAAGAATATCTGCTTACACTTAATAAGCGATGCATCCCTCTGCCTGTTAAATGTCTATACCCTTTTTTTTTTTAGCACAAATAATTAACTGTCTCTTGCAATATCTTGTTTATAGCTGCCCTTTCCTGGCCGAACGCATCAATCCAGTCATACCCATTGTGGGCGCCGTTTTATACTTCTTCACGATGAGCTCGCTGCTGCGCACAACCTTCACGGATCCTGGCGTTATACCGCGTGCCTCGAACGATGAGGCCGCCTATATTGAAAAGCAAATTGGTGAGTACTCCGCCCCTAGTCCTCGATTCCCTTGCTTGTCCACGCAAAAAAAGCGAATGTGGACAAGGTCGTTTTGCCTGTTGAATGGCTCATGACTTGCCACGCCCACAAACCAACAGACAAACAAAACACACACACACACGTGCATTTATTCATTTGTATATATTTGTTTTCACTTCATTAAGTTGGCGAGTGTGCGCGAGTGTGTGTGTGTGTGGCCCCACATAAAAAGTAATGAGCGTGTCCTGACACAGAGAGCGGCAAAAAAGAAAATATGCATGAAAATCATCAAAGCCAACGCTATGCTGCCTTTACCCTAATGAGTCGATGTTGTTGTTGTTGTTGTTGCTGGAAAATATTTTAAAACGCGAAAACTTTTTGCTTTTTTCTCACCCTTTTGCACTTGCATGTCAACAACGACTTTGTCGCTGTCGCTGTGGCTGCTGATGCTGCATTTCCGACGCCGTCGCAACGCGCACATCCATTTCCGCTTGCGCAGAAGTGCCAAACTCGCTGAACAGTCCCACATACCGGCCGCCGCCCCGCACCAAGGAGGTGCTCGTCAAGGGCCAGACTGTTAAGCTGAAGTACTGCTTCACCTGCAAGATCTTCAGACCGCCGCGCGCCTCGCACTGCAGTCTCTGCGATAATTGTGTGGACCGCTTCGATCATCACTGTCCCTGGGTAAGTAAAATTGAGCCCTGTCTGCCTGCGTGTGTGTGTGTGTGTGCCAAGCCGCCAATGTGGGCCAACGAAAAGAACTTTCACTTTTCGGCTATGCCCACCCGCCGGCGGCGCTGACTTTAACCCAATTCCTGCCCCAACTGCTGAGGTTGCTGAGAAAATAATTTCCACAGCGCGTGCCTTGACTGGAATGCTCTGCAAAGGCTGGCCGACCACAGCAGCTATGCCAAAGCCACTATCCACCCAAACAAATTCAAACAGTCGCCCCGTCGAGTACTACCCAATTTTGAGGGGGCGAGTGTTTTTTCTTTCTTCTTCTCTATTTTTCACTGTCGTGCAGGCGGCACAAAATGCGAATTCCCCGCGTGCGCCTAAAAGATGCAACAAGATGTGGCGGGTGGTGGACCGAACAAACAAACCGCTGCACACAAAGCACAAATACACACACACATGCACATATACACACTTTTATACTCATACTTAAGTAGCCGCACTCTGTGTATGTGTATGTGTGTGTGTGTGTGTGAGCGAGTGTGTTTAAGGGGCATGTTGCATTAAGTGCAACGCGCTTTTTCAGGCCACATTGGCGTCGTTGTTCTTATACCCTCTTAAATAAATAATTGGATGCCTATCTTCAAGTCATTTACTGCAGCTGCTTTGTTAGTTTTTTAATTAATCCTAGAATCTAATAGCTTTTAATATGGCCAGTCCGCAAATTGTGTGCATCCTTTCATTTAATCTTTACATTGGCTAAATGGCATTATCAGCCAAATGTTTGACAACAAGATAAGTAGCTTACATTTTTGACAAGCAGTTTCCATTAATAATGAATAGGCAAACGAAAATGATTAAACGTCATTTTAAAGTGGCTGTTAACTTTGTAATAACTTTTAACTCAGTTAGTTATCCCTCGGTTTATGTCCAGCACAAAAATTCAAATTTAAATTAAAGTATGTGGTAAAGAAGTATTTTGAACTGGAATCGGCTTGTAACCGAAATTTGAATTCTATTTTTCATTTTTTACTATGAGCCGCGCCTAAAACCAAATCTGTTGTCAAAAAAAAAAACTAAGCCGAAACCAGAACGAATCATTTAAAAAAAAAGCTTTTGAGGACTTAGCCCCAAAGCATAAACAAAACACCTTCATAACATTTCTACCATATTTGGTAGCTGCCAATTTTGGGTAATGTTCAAATCTAGCCCGATTCTTGTATATGAAAATGTCTAAAGCTTGCAATATTTTCAGTACAACGGGCGGTTGTAAATGAAAATTAAAATTGATTTATAGAAAATTAATTATTATTATTAACTATTATTAGTAAAAATATAAATAAGTTCATTAAAAAATTGAATAATTTATAACATACCTTGGCTTGAATAAAAACTAGAGTTCAAAGACGTGAAAAGCCAGCTTCATAAACCGAGCCTGAGGCAAGAAGTTCTTCGAAAGCGTCGTCCTATTAGAAACATATATTAACAATGTTAATAAAACTTTATAAAAATAAATTTAAGGCTAAAATGTAGGGTACCTGCAAGACGACTCCCTTTAGAGCTTACAGCATTCTCTCGCTGCTTTAGTTGGCACCACCCATCGCTGAAGAGTGGGTTTTGAATTTTTCATTTGCTGGCGCTGCGGCGAACGCGTTTCGCTCGTTCGGATGACCCGACCCAGCCCAGCCCAGCCCACGCCGCGCCGTTGGCTTCATTATGAGCATGTTGGAGCTGCTGTCAGCGCTGAAGGTCGCCTCGTGCCTGGTGCCATTTGGGCCTTAAAGCAGCGAGTGGTGTTGCTTGAAATTGAGGCATTTCTCGGCGGTGCACAGCGCGTAATTTCATTTTGGGCGCTAATTATATCGCACGGCCCATTAAGGGCGTGCGGCGTGCGGCCTGGGCCGCTGAAAGGGCAATTAACCTTATTGTGTGAATGCGCATTATGCAGAATTTAAAAAGAGAAATTATCAATTAAAAAAAAAATTTGTCTCTTTGCAGGTGGGAAATTGCGTTGGCAAGCGAAATTATCGGTTCTTTTATTTGTTTCTAGTCTCACTGGCATTTTTAGCCGTATTTATATTCTCGTGCTCTGTGACGCATTTAGTTTTATGTGAGTATACTGCATAATATATATATATATAATAAACCGATTAATCCATTTATATATATATATGTAAAGTGATGAAAACGGAACCGGAGGTCTTCGTAGTAATAAAGAAGGCGCCCTTCACTGTGATTGTTGTGTTCATTTGTTTCTTCTCCATTTGGTCGGTGATTGGACTGGCTGGCTTTCACACATATCTGACCACCAGCGATCAGACAACGAATGAGGATGTAAGTGCTAGCTCCATCAATCCCAATACCCTATCCCTAATAAACTCCTTCCGTCGCTTGCAGCTCAAGGGCTCATTCTCCTCCAAGGGCGGGCCGCGCACTCAAAATCCCTATTCACGCGGCAACATTTGCCTCAACTGCTGCCATATTCTGTGCGGCCCCATGACACCCTCGCTGATTGACAGGTAAATTAATGTCTTGGCAAATTTGCATCATTTGCTAACCACACTCACACACACGCACACACACACAGGCGCGGCGTTGCCACGGATGAGTACATACAGCAGATGCATCATTCCAGTCCGCGTCATGCGCTAAGCGATGTCATCAGCGCCTCGCAAATGGTCACCACAGCGCAGCCCATGCTGGGCAACGTGGCGGGCATTGCCGGTGCCGGCGGCGGCGTAAGCATTGGTGCTGTCGGTGCTGAGCTAAAGCCGCGCTTCTACGATGAGGTAAGTGGCCAAAGCTGCACAGCAATACGAGCACGTCCATTAACTCCATCCAAGTCTAAATCTAAAACTAAATCTAAATGTCTCGGCACCTGTGCTTGCTTATCAATTATCAAAACTCAATCTCTCCTCTCTCTCTCTCGTACGATGAACTTCTGTGCACCTCATATTTGACGCTCTGTTCTTTCCACATCTTCTTTTTTTGGTTTTTTGATCGATATTCATTCTCGTTAAATATATATATCTATATATAAACACCAATATACAACAACAACAACAACTACAATCAACCACATCATCAATCACATAATAACACCGACAACAATCAGTCGAATCCCTCCTCTTCGACGTTGGAGAGCAATGGGGTAGCCGCCGCATCTGGTGGTGGTGGTGCAGTCAACGGCCATGGACATGGCCTCGGGAATGGCTTTGATCGTCCGCCCAGCTACGATATGCTCCAAAACGGTAAGTCCAAGTCGCGCAGGCAGCAGCATCAACGCTGCTCGCTCCAGACACTGCTGCCCGCCAGCGCACAGCACCAGTTTAAAGCCAACAAACACAAACAACTCAAACACCAAACACACAACCATCAAAGCCAACAACACACACACACACATCCACACCAACAACAACCACATCAAAAGCAACAGCTTTTGGCCGCCGAACTGCAGCTACATCTGCAGCAGGAGGCACTCGCCAGCGGATTGGCCACGCCATCTTCTGCGCAGCGCTCGCCGGCCTCCTCCTCGTACCGGCTGAATCTGAAGCGGTCGCTGCATCTGCCGCTGACGCCGTCGTACGATGCACGCAACTCGCCGCTGCCCCTGTTGCATCATCATGTTCACGCACAGCAGACGACGGCCATTGGCAGCGTGTCGGCGGCGGCGAGCGGTGGCAACGGCGGCTCTTCATCGTCGACGACAACAGCGCCCACCTCCGCCTCGTTGGCAACGGCGCCGGCGCTGGCACCACGGCGACCCTCGACACTGCAGTTACAGGCCAGCGCCGCGATCTCGGCCAGCAACAGCACGGTGACCATGATACAGACATCGGCGCCGCAGCCGCCGGCGCCCAGCGACTACAAGTACTTCTCCCCGCAGCGCGTTAGCAATTATCCATTTCCGAAGCAGGCGCGCAGCATGCGCCGCCAATCCACACAGTCGGTGGACTCGCAAAAGGTTAATATTGCCGGCTATCATCCGCTGCCGATGCGTACGCGCTACAAGCACCAGGAGGTGATGTTCGAACTGAAGTCACCGACCAATCGGCTGACCATTCGTGAGTGCGACTTTGGCGGTGGCGGCGAACCCTGCGACGACGATCAGTCGATCAAGGACAGCCAGATCTTTCGTGTTAGTAAACGAAATCTTTATATGAATCACCGATCGCCATGGAAGGAGCGCGATCGATACTCGAACCTGTACGAGTACTCGTTCAACATTGATCTCAATTCGATTATCGAGGATGCCGCGGGCAGCGACTCGTCCTAGTACGCAGCTCCTCGAATCTCCCAAGCAAACACTGCCGCTGGCTGTGACCGCCATTTGGTTGCAGTCGACACTGACTACATTGATTGGTTGTTAAACGCTGTACGCTCTAAGGGATGTCCCCGTGCTGGGCTCTTGGCAGTATGCCTCCGATTCCTACTGCTGCCAGGCTCCGGCTAGGTATGCTGTTCGGGCAAAAGCAATTCACAATAGTTAGACCGTAACGCACGGATTTTGCAAGAAAAAACCAAAAAAAAAATTAAAATTAATATAAAACAAAGAGTTTTTCAAATCGAAAAATTTGCTATATAGTCTGATGACATGCATATACGTATATATGTGTATAACTTTTTGGTTAATACCCAACACTGGCTTTGTCAATTTCACAATTGGCTTCCGCGACGCGCTTTTTATAGGGTATTTGATTTACGGTAGTTCTAGTTGGAATTGAATTTTTATTTTGCACGCGTAGTTGCAGCTCAGATGTCGCGTTTCTGTTTTTTTCTAAAATTTTGGACACCCAGCAACCAACCCCTGCCCCCTGGTAGAACCCGACCCAGACCTAAACCCGCAAAATAAAAAAAAAAAACGAATAGAATAAAAAAAACTTGGTTCATACAAACTTTTGCGTTTATGTAGCACCTATATATCATAGGCGAGCCACGCTGGAGCACCGCATTCGCACCCGCAACAGCGGAGCGCCAGTGTGGCCATATATTTTCAGTTGTCGCAGCAATTAACACTGACACACACACACACACACAGACACACACACACAGACACACACACACAGACAGACACATACACACTTAAATGTTGAAAGTCCATATCCCGACGCCGCCACCTCCAATAGTAAATAAATTATACCAAAACCAAAACGAAAACGAAAACGAAAAACTATTTAAGAGCAATGCATTTTAAAGACACTTGCATGTTGAACTCGGTTCGTAGTTGATTGAGATTTTTATTTATTAAATATATATATACAGATATATTTATATACATCTGTAAAAAGAATTGTGGCAGTCACTTGTGCAATTTAGTTGATATTTATTTTTTAAGGTTTCAACTAAATGAAGTCGAAGAAAACGCAATTAAAACTTAGCAAACAATTTATAAAAATAGCCAAACAACTGCCATTTATTGAGAAAACCACGTTCTGTTCAAAATGTATGTTCAGTTGTATTAACAACAAAAACAAAATAAATATACTTGTAAAAGCAATTTGGAAAATCAATTAGAATTTGATATGTGTAGTGTTGTATAACAATTTTAATAGATCTGTAATTTTAAAAGCAATTAACAAAACTCTAGTCGAAACCAACTAAATGATGCATTAATGCCAAATGCATGCAATAATATTGGATAATTATTAGGTTTAACAAATTGCCAAGTGACTGCAAATATGTCATTAAAACATATATGTTAAAACTGAGAGACAAATATTTATACATCAACTAGTTATAAATGTTAAAGAGAGAGAGAGAGCACGAACTCTGGCCTATAGGACGAAACAGCATGGAATTACTTAGATTCGAGCTGCTTTTGTTTATGGCCAGCGGGGGTTGCTCGGATTTTAAGTGAACAACAAAAATTCAATAGAACAATAAGTCAGCTTACTGTAAAACGGACGGCGCACTAGCAGCTCGTGCCCAGTCTTTAAGGCTATTAATGTTACGCATTAACAATATATTATATATATTATATATACATAAATGAGTTCCTTTTAGCAATGGAAGAGTTATAAAAATGTATACATATGTATGTTGAAAATGTTCAGATCATGCGTGTTGAATAATACATATAGTATATATACATATACATATATACTTACGTATGTGCTAATGTATGTTATAATAAACTGCTGATACACATACACACACACACACATACAAACATAAATATATAATTATACTTAAATGTTGGGCAATAAAATGTACTCTAGCGTATCTATGAAAACAATTGAAATGTTAAGGAATTACAAAACAAACACACACACACACACACACACACCCATATACAAACAACTACTATCTATGTATACACTTAGCGGTGAGATAAACTTTGTGTGCGCACTGTGCAAACTTCATTGCAAACGTTTTTAACGTCAGAAAGAAGGCTTGGAATCAAAATCAGCCAAAATAATAATAATATCAAAGGCGTGAATGTGGCTAACAAATGTTTGTTAATGAATCCGGAAACTGAAATCGGTTTTCCCCTTAAACCAGCCTTCCAAAGCGAGAATCTGGCGAGTTCACAGCATTTATTTAACAGGACCAAACAGAAAGCCTTTGTAATACCTTGAAAAGTTCAATCGTCACGCTTTCACATTTCCGAGACGGAAGATAGAAAAGCGATAGAGGAGAGCAAGCCTACAACTTTTATTTAACTGGATGCACGTTTATATTTATATGAGAAGAATGTTGCGAGAGTGAAGATCAAGTATACACACACAAGACAACACACACACACACACGTACACTTACACACAATCAAACACTCAGCCACATGCACACATTGTGGCAAACTGTAATGCACAGTGGCTAATCACAGGGGACGCCATTTTGTAAAGTTCTTCGCGCTTCTTCTTCCTTCCACTTCGCTGCCAATCGCCGCCATGTTTGAGTTTCCATTTAGCGTGATATCATTTCGCATGAATTCAAATTGCCGGCGCGCCGTACACAAGCAGACGCACTTACCTTATTCTATTCTACCCGAGTACCCGAAATACCGAACAATAGTTTGCAAATACATGATTTTCTCTTGGTTATGCACATACACACACCCATACACTAATGCCAAACTCTTTTTTATGTCTTTCAATACAACTTGTGACTCTACGGGAAAAAACAAAAAAAAAAAAAAAAAACAAAAAAATCGAACCATAAAACTTTTTGTGTCTTGATATTTATCAACTCAAAAATAATAACAAATTGCAAACAAATCAAAATTGCAACTAAAACTAAATGCAATTGAGTGAAAGCTTTCCAGGGCCGCTTAATACTAGAGTAAAACATAAATGCCTCATGCTATATGCCTCAATTGGGTGAGTTGCCTCCACAACACAAAAGTAATAAATAAAAAAACAAATAAAAATAAAATAAAATACAAAAAACCCTTTTTCTGTTGTACTTATGTAATGGTAAAAAATATAAAATTCAATTAACAACGCTTACGACACTTATTTCAAAAGCAAAGATTTTGCTATATTTCCGATCTTTGCCTCTTTTTCATTTTGTGTAGCGCAATTAGCTAAAGATACTTGTAAACAAAAAGCGTTCGAATACCCTGTACAAACTATAATTTTCAAGCTGTCTTTTTGTTGCTTAGCCTTTTCTTCTTTTACAAAATGCCCCAATTCACAAGAATTGTTTATGATTTGGTTTAAAAACAAAACGAAACAAAAGAAAACAATCCAAGCCCAACAACATTGCGCATATCGTAAAGACAGACCTCTACACAGATCTCGACTCCCAGCGATTTTTCATCGTACATTCTTTAGCAATCAATTTTTAATTTTCTATGTGTGTATTTTAAATATTGGCATATTGAAATTTCTATAACTAATTGTATACACAAAATTGTTGAAGCATGTTTTGGAATTGTTTCATCTATTTCAATTGGCACCGCATACAAAATTCATATTGGTTACAAAAACAAAACAACAAAAAATACAAAATAAACACAAATCATAGCTCATCAATTTATACCCTATCATTATTGCCATTGGCTATTTATTAATTTAAGCGATTATCAAATTGAATTATGTATTCTTAATTATGTTAATACCCAGGTGGCCAACAAGGATTCCACTTCGCCGGGTTCATCCGTTTAACTTCCATATAATTTAATTTGTTTGAGTTGTTTTGTGCATTGGTTATAGACTGTTTAATTTTTAATTCGCCGCCTTTTCAGCATTTACAATTGTTTGCATATTTAAATAGTTTGTAAAACCAGCAGATAACCACCACAAAAAAAAAAAAACGAACCACAAACCACGCCCACAGTGTACACTAGCGAAAACTATTCCAAAAATTACAATACGAATTTTTAATTAGTTGTCGAATTTGCTGTAATGATAGTTTTAACATTTTAAATGTTTCACATTAATTATGTATGCAATTTTTATATATATATCAGAAAAACGAAAAACAAAAGATGAAAGCAAGAATAATTTTGCACTAATCGTGCGCCCACGCGCAACGTTTCAATATCTCGTTCGCAGGTAATTCCAATAGTCTAGCCCAACTCGTTGACAACGAGATACCTTTGGCCCAGATGGACATGCCAGCCTATACACAGCCGACGGCCACACAGACGCGTCAGTTCCGGCACCACAAGCAGCGGCAGCTGTCCAATGGCGCCTCAGCAGTCGCTGATTTGGCCTATGAGAATCAACTGGCCGCAGCCGGCAGCGAGGATGAGCTGGACAATGCGGATGTCGTTGTGGTCGGCGGCACGGAGGTTGTTGCTGCGGTGGCAGCCATTGCGGCCTCCAGCAAGGCGCGTGAGATGCGCAACCGCAATCGCAGTGGCAGTTACAGCAATCTGTTCGACGTCGACTTCGACGCGGCGCTGGTCAACTCGCCTCTGGGCGACAACCACAAGGCCTCTGCGGGCGCCGCTCTACTAGCGGCTGCCATGAGCGGGGACCAGCACGCGCTGGCCAAGTCCGTCTCACAGACAGAGAACATGTACAGCAATGTGCCCCAAGTGGCGGTCTCGCCGTCCACAGATGCCGCCCTGCACGTCTATTCGAACATCATCGACGAACAAGCTCAGCAGCAGCAGCAGCAGCGGCAACAACTACAGCACAGCGAACAGCTCCAGGCGACCGCTGTGCTATCCTCGACGCTGCTCAGTGACGATCTCGACCTGGACGATCCAGTGAGCGCTTCGTTTGTGGGCGGCGGTGGCGTCCACGGCCATGGGCATGGCCAGCGCATGTCAGCAGGCGACGGCGCCGAGCAGGCCAAGTCCGCGGATAGGCTGCGCATGCTGCACGACACAACAATGATTGACACTGCGCTCGATCTGGACAGCTTGGACGGCTCGAGCATGGGCAACAGCTCGCAATCGTGCTTGGTGAAGACAGCCAAGGCGACATCCAATTCCAATGGCGTGGCCATTGTCTAAGCTCAGCTGCAGTCATTAGACGGCGTATACCCTGTAAATAGCCAAGTAATTGTAATTGTGCTTCAGCTTTTTAATTAGGCGACCCAAGGCGATCTGGCAGCAGGAGAGAGTATTATTAAGCCTAATACTTGATCGGTTCTTGTGTTTTTCTGTAATTTTAACTTTAGGTTTGATGTGCGCACACTTTAAATATCAACCTATCAAGAAGCAACTAAAATATTACCTTAAGGCGTTACGCATTCATAAATATATAAATAAACAGTTAATGAAATAAACAATTAAAGCAAACAAGTACATTAACATTATACAAAACGAAAGAAAACAAAAAATGGTGAACAATGTTAACAATTCAAATGCATTAAAAATGAATGAATAAATCCATACTATATTATTAACTGAAACTGTTTATACACAACACACGCGCATTCATGTAAAGCAAACGTATATACATATAGACATATATATATATATATATATATACACATACGTTGTATATGGTTAGTTATAGCATATATAATTTTTGTATATTTAAGTTTTTACAAATGGCAACGACGAGCGTATTTTCCGTTCTACAGAGTTTATTACGATTTTCTGTAATAGCAAAAACAAAATACAAATACAAACGGAAAATTCCATGCAATATCTTTGTATGTAAATCATGTTAAAAATAAATATATTTAATATTATTAAAAAAAAACAGATTAAGTACACCACAAGAAATGTTAACAGCATGCGAGACAAAGAACAGTGTAACGTATTTAATGTTTATTTACATAATATAATATACTATACCATGTATTTCAAATCAAGAGTATGTGCGTGGTGTACAATGTTATCTGAACATATAAATCGAGGTATAGAATATGACAACATGTTAAAAGAAGAGTATGTTATGCAAAACTAACGAACTACAATTATACAAAGAATACAATTTATAAATAGAAAACATGAAAATTCCTCGACTTTCTATCGGGTATTCGGGCAAAAGCTTTGTGGCTTACCAAAAGTGATTTAAAAAATCGCAAAATAGAATCCATCTAGAGAAAAAGCCACAAACTAAGTGGCTTATTTAAGCTGATTCACTAATTTCTTCATGATTTATTCATATATAAGTAAATTGACTACACCAAGGTCTATTCCCGGTTCTAGCTCAGAATTCCACTTTGTTTTTTACAGTGAACCTTACCCTAAGCAAGCCATAAAAAAAAGTTGTTTGGTTAAACATATTATACACCCTTGATCCCATTCATTGCATATTAACATATTTGCTGCGAAAAATTGTGGACAGGAATCAAATTTGGCCCTAATCTTGTACAAGTAAACATATACTGCTTGCAATATTTAACCACGGGCAATTGTAAATCCTTATTAAATTATTTCAAAAAAGTTTTAAAAATTCATGACAAACCAAAGCGGGCAGCCGGTTCGAACCGCGAAACGAACCATCCACCATTTTTTTGGGCATGAAGCGGTGATTTCTATATATTTGATTTTTAGATTTTATTATTAAAAAATTAGAAGACATATTACATGGATATTATTGATCGGTTGATACATAAACAAATATGCATATGCCTTTAATGGTATAAAGTGTGCAATTTCGCGTGAAGACTTTCTCAAGTACATTACAAAAATATTTGTACATTTGCTGTCTTTTCGTAAAATTACAATGTATTGTGTCTGCAGCATTGGAAAATGAATTTCTACATTTATATTTAATTGTTATACCAGTCAATTCTCAAAAAGAAACAAACTGAACTTGAATTTAGGATGACATTGCAGGATTTCATTTATCTTCGAAGCACAACAATTTTTCGAACAAATATTTACATAAATATTAAGATTCAATATTCGGTATTAGAAGCTGCCAAACATATGTGTTCCGATCGTGAATTTACATAACTAACATATTTACTAGATTATTCGGATTTAAATCAGCAAATCATGTATGCTGGCTTACAATTTTGAGAAAATTAATGGTAAACTTTAAATCATAATCAAGTTACCAATAAAGTGCATGGAGCTTGAGCAGTTAAGCAAGGATTAGCATAAGATTAGAGTTAAGCCCTTGCATTCCCTATGACCGTGAAATACAAGTGTTATTATTACAATTAAATAAAAAGGCAAAACACTCGCTTAAATTAAACACTCCTCCTCCCTCCATATGTATATCTGTGTCACGGTATGCATGGCAGCAGTTGCAGTTGCAGTAACTTATCGCCGGTAACGGCCCAAATACGCCTTGCAATTGGGGCACGTGTGATGCACATCCATGCAGTCGTCAATGCAACAAGGTATCAAGCAGCAGCCCAGCCAGCAACTGTAATTAACAAGGGTTCTCAGTTAGAAACAGTCAGCCATATATTAGTGAATGCCATTCGCACTTACCCAAGCAATGCAATTACAAAACCGGACAAATAGGCAATCATGCCCGGCTCCGTGCGTGTCGTCGACTCAATCTCTGCATGACACGAGGGGCATATCATGTGCGTCGAGGTGCGACCAATGGGTACCACTGTGGTCAATATGTTTGTCCCAACGGTTGCAGGCGCTGCAACTGGCGTATATGGACCAACTGGCTTCACCCCGCCAACTGCCTCCAAATATGACGGCGGTGCCGATGGCGGTGGAACGTATGTGAATGGTGGCGCATTGCCCGTGGATTTGCTCATGTTGTTAAGCGCTAAATAATTCTAAAAATGCACGTGATTAAAAGAGCTACAAGAATAACAAATTAATTAGCAATTTACAATAAACAATTAGCAGCCTGCAAAACCCCCAAACTGACTAGAGATTAGCTAAAAATAGTATATCCCATGTAGATGATTCATGCCACGGGCCAGAGAGCTAGGACCACCCACATTTATGGGCGCGCATTTCAAAATTATGTACACAAAACATCAACAGAGAGGAAGGCCAATATTTTGTACTCAAAGCTCACAGCTCGATAAATTGGCATAGTTTCAGAGCAGGCATAGACAACTGATGGATATGCTCTAGAGCAAGGCATGAGGTAGAATTCTCTATGTGATTTGTAAAGCAATTGAAGCTATATTTTTTTAAAAATGCAACAGACTGAAACTTGTCAAGTGAGCCTTGAAAGTATAAGGGTACATAAAGAACCATTATGTTCTAATTGAACGCTTTTCATTGGGCTTTAAGCAATTCATGTGACAATTTTAATTGAAATTTCCATTGACGGCACACAATGTATATAAAATATATATATATATATATATGTACATGCATCTATATACATGCCCATATGATGTGTTTGTTAATTTGTTTGTTTTGCTGACACGCGGCTACATCAATTAGCCACATCGTCAAGTATTGTTTACTTGTTGCGCTGATAAGAAACGTAAACGTACACACAATTCAGTAAAAAAATCATATTGCATATTGATAATTACGTATATGTGCCTGGCCTGTGGGTAATCAATATAAACGCCAAAATCTGATGGGAAGTTGACAACAAAAGCAACCACATTGAGCAGTTCCATTGGCAAACAGAGCTGCGGGAATGCAGCTTTCCCCAACCCAAACAGGCTTACGACAGCGGACTGGCAGCAAGTGGGCGCACAGAAACCGAACAGCAACCGCAACCGGAAGTATTGTGATCTGGGGCTTAGCAGAATCACATCAACCGGGCGCGCAATCAAAATGGAAATTCCATCAACTGTCAGATGATTAAAGGGTATTTAAGCAATCAGCACGGCCCGGGCAAGTACAAAATGAGCCCACATCAGCTCCAAAGCTTGTTCAATTCATTAGAATGTGCTAATGTCATTAGGCGAAGACGCAATTTCGCAATTTGAGTTTTGTTAGGCTTGACTTTGCTTATTTATTCTTTTGTTATTGACTCTAAATTAACCCATAATTACGACAAAGGCCAGCCAATATAATTCTATTTATAGCAGAAGTTTCTAACAAACATTTATTGCCCCCATTTCGCAACTGTGACGTCATTAAGAAAATAGCTAAAATTTAATCTGTTTCCGCTTGAACTCTGAAAATAGCCACATTTAGCTTGAAACTAGCCGAGTTGGCAACACTGGCAGTAGAAGAAGAGGACACATACATAAGTAAGGGACACATACATCATACAAACACTTTTATGCAAAAATAACAATTGAAGCTCTTTAATTAAAACTGCCTGCGTCATCCAAGCGAAGTTTGAGTAAGCGAAATAATCCTGAAGTTTCCCAAATGAAATTCTGATGCATACAATTACACATGGCGTGCAATTGTGCAATAAAAGTTTACCTATATATATATATATATATATAAATGTATGTGTGTATGTTAGATTGTATGTATATAACCATGGGAATAACTAATTCTCTAGTTGTCGGTTTTATCCCATGATGACAGCTACACGCAAATTAAGTTAAGAGCACATTACAAGCAAAGCTTTTGATCTCCTTTCAAGTTATAAATTTATATAAATAATAACAGTAATAAATCTATCTAAATATTTCATTTAAGAAACAGAAATATCGGGCATTGAGGGCAGAGTAAAGCGCTTGATTTAAACAGATGTTGCGACTGCCTCAAAGATGACGTAGTCGTGCTATAATCGGAGAGTATAGCAAGAGTATATGTATATGTATGTGAATATAGGTGTGTTTATGCTGTTGTGCAGCAAACATATTTTTAGCAATACATACGAAACAGGTGTATACATCAGAAATATCTAGATATGATGTAATTTTGGAAACTGTCTATGCCTATATTGTTATGCCTATATTGTTAAGTAAACTTGCAGCGAATTTCACTTTTTGCAGTGAAAAGTTAAAATTATACACATGTACATATGTATGTACATACACTAGCATCAAGCATTGCGAATGTGTTGGTAACGCTGCCACTTTTATTACGAGACGAAAATTAAAAACGAAATCATAATAAATAAACGAACAGTTCCCTCAATAAAACGGTACCGAAATAGAAAATAAAACACACACTCTACTTTACGCGTATCTATAGAGTCCAGCACAAGAAAAAAGTTCTACACAAGTATTTGTTTAAACATACGCATATACAAATACCATACACATGCATGTAAATAGGCATATGTATATTATATATGAATATTCACACAATTCATTTCGTACTGGCGGGAAGTTATTGAACACTCGCGACCTTCATATCGAGACTACTTGCCCTCATTACAATAGTTATATATATACATTTTTTAGTTTACGCAAATTTTCATTAGGTTTACCTTAATAATTTATTAAACCGAGCAAACTTTCGCACAACACGACGACGGCAGCACGCTAACTAGTGATGCAAAATATGCTCACACCAATCGACAGCTCGAAATATCGATATAAAAGGGTCAGGGTTGCATCAACGCCGATAATTTGGCGGAAATTTGTGGTCCATATTTAATTAGATTATCTTTCGTGTGTAAAATCTTATATATTAATTTTTTATATACATAAACCGCATTGCTTTATGTCTATAAGACGGCACACAAGATAACTAACCGTATTCTTTTAAATGCAGATGTAGATGCACCAAATAGAAACGTCTCGCATCCTCTAAGTAAGCCCGATAACAAACAAGTTTTGGTACTGTGGCAATCCTGCACATCTGTTTTTGTTATTGCAATTTTTATGGAATTGGAACAAATGTTTTTGTCGGGTCCATGTCATGTAAACACACGCCCGATATTAAGGAGCTGCTGCCGGTGCGCCAGTATCGCTGCGAACATTGCAGCGATCAGGTATTTGGCAATCAAAGTCACTATTACCTGCACCTGCGACGTCGACACAAGTTGACAGCTATAAAGAACGATATGGCCATATCAGCGTATCACTGTCCAGTGGAGAAATGTATTTATCATGCTCGGTGTGAGGGCGGCCGCGGCTTTGCGAATCTCCGATTCCTGCGGCAACACTACCAAAAAATCCACATGGCCAAGGAGTTTAAATGCACCGAATGTAACGAAACATTTTTACTCGCGCGACATTTAGAGAAGCATCAGTGCTGTTCGGTTTACCAATGCCCCGCATGCGAGCTCACATACACAAGCAAGGCGAGTCTCCAGACTCATATGCGTCGCAAGAACCACCTGGACACATCCAGCAGTAGTGATGTGACCAAGGAAGTGCCATCGTTGTCGTCAAAACTGGCAATACCTTCTTTGAAGTCATGGAAAAAGTTGCAGAAAAACTTGTCTAACGAGGAAAATCAATCCGCAAGCACAGGGGAAACGCTTAGCGATACTACTATAAATCTACCCGCCGTGGAACATATACCCCCAATGGACTCGCCTATGCAACCATCGTACTATTGCTTGCCAGAAATTGAGGTCCCATATGCCCTACAAACATCAACGCAGACTGAGGATAGCGTCGACATGGACGTTGCAATACAAACAGCAATAGATGTAGCTTTGAAAGAGCGTGCCAACGCCGCGAATGAGTTGTCTATGCCAAATTTTACAGTTGAGGAGGTCGAGCTACTTTTGCGCGACATGGAAACTCAAACCGACGATGTGGACCTTGATGGGATCGACATGAATAATGAAGTTCTGGTGCCCCTTATACGAAACATACAAACCCAAACGCTCGACAATAGGCAACACCAGGGCACAATGACGGAGCTTGACCTGGAGACGGAGACAGAGGCGCAACAAGAGGTAGGAAGTGCAACAAATCAAAACTATGCCGCTTACCAGGAACAGGAAACGATGTACGGGCCACAAAACTCGGCTCACATGCACACCCAGACTTGCGATGAGCTGTTCGAGGAACTCGGCCTGTCGCATATACAAACCCAAACGCATTGGCCCGATGGCCTTTACAATACGCAGCACACCCAAACTTGCGATGAAATAATGCTGGACGAGTTGCTGGAGAACTTTCAGTCTACTTGTACGCAAACCAGGTGGCTGGATTGGCAGGAAACCAATGGAACTGCCGACTGAGCACATTAATAAAATACAGATTTCTAATATATGAATCTTAACAAACTTTACCTGGTTTATGGTTCTCTTTCAGACTTATTTCACATTAATTGTATACAAAATAATAGCAGACATTTATCCAGTCTTATACATCAATTTTTGTGCAAGTATGTCATCTGTTATTAGTTTAGGTTGTTTTTAGCTTGTCCTTGCTGGTTCTGGTCAGCAGCAGTTCCGAGCATTGGAAGAAGCAGTAGCTGCAAAAGCTTAGCGCCAAATAGTTGCCCACTCCACTTAAGTAGGCGCCGCGCATCAGGAAACCTCCGATTTCCTGTCCGGCTATAAAGTACACATTGGAGAAGGCGGCGGGTATGAAGAGCTGTGTGGCCAGCAGCGCATGCAAACGTTGCGCGCCGGCAGAGCCAAAGTGCTGAAGCGACCACTTTTGAAATGCGGGCTTTGACACGAATGTCTTGTAGATCTTCTCCGCTGCCAGGCACACAAAATTGAGCACACTCCAGATGAGCACATAGGTGTAGCAGCCATGCCAAATGAACACAAATGCAAAGGTTAGCGCAGTGGCGCAGAGCTTGGCTGCTGCGGACGACTTTCTGCCGCACAGTTCGGCGTAAATGTGTTTAAAGAGGAACTCGTAGAGCCCCTCGTCAAAATACTTCCACATGTCCGAGTAGAAGTGAATGCGCCCGATGCAGCGGGGACGCTTTGGTGCCGCTATGCCGTCGTGCTCGGCAAAGGCAATGCCAAGTCCATACGTGATCACGTAGAATATAAAAAAGAACTGACCCATGAAATAGCCTGCAGCATGCTGCCAGAAAACCGACTCCATCATGGCTACCGCACGCACATCCCGCGTCATGTAGTGTATGTAGAAGTAGTGCAGGGCCCACTGCATTATCAGCCACCAAAAGGCGACACGCAGCAGGGCCACCAAAAATCTCCAACACTGCTGTGCGGATGACACTTCTCCAGCCGTGGATTGTTTGTTGAAGCGCTCATAGCTAATGAACGGTCCATAGGTGAGGCAGGGAAAGTACATGGTGTAGGCCAGGTAGTCAGGAATATTGCCGGTGCCAGTGCCCGTAAACGAGTAGCTGCAGCCGCGCAATAAGCTCCAGGAGAGGGTAACTATCAGTACGGCATACTCTGCATAGCCGACCGTGTCCAGCCACCATTGGCTGTTTTTCGCCACGTTGATGACCACGATCCAGGCAGCAGTCAGCAACCAGGTCAAAAGCTTTGACCGTCCCAGTTGCGCCACAAGATAATAGCTGAACAGCAGAGTGGCGAACATTGCCACCGATGTCCAGTGCATGTTAAGACCGATCGCCAGTGTGCATACTGCAACATGTCCATGACGACGCAGGCTCGGCCACTTCCATTGCGAGATGACACTCACGAGCGCATGCAACAGGTAGTACGGCCAGTATTTTGCAATAAAATCAGCAAAGTACTCCAATTCGTCATTGCTGTCGTCGCGCACCCTAACGCCGTCAGGCCGTTGCAGCAGGCTCCAGCCCTCGGCGAACTGAAACTCCGTCGAGCTTAGGATGCGATCTCGTAGCGCATAGATCTTATATAGTCCAATAACAATATAAACGATATATACACAAAAGTAGACAAGGATTTCGTATCGGTTTAATAAGCCGGCAGTCATTGCGGTATCGATAACAACGCACTGGTATCGATAGCGATGGGAGCGTGTCGTGTTCAAATCTTAAATTGTACTCATGGTGATTTCACCACGACTCCAGTTTAATTAAAAGCCGTTTGGGTTTTAAAGGCTACGGGCAGAGTATGGTCAATCTATAAGATAGATTATGTAAACAATTTTAATGACAAATGTAACTTATTGCTATTTAAAATTCTACAGGGATTCAATCGCAAGATGAAAACTATGTTTAAGTGCAATGTACATGAGTGTGTGTACGAATGTATGCATGCATATGAATTTTAATTAAGAACATCCTCATCTTCGTCTTCTTCCTGCTCCTCCTTGACTTTACGCTCCGCCTCGGTAACGCGGCGCTGCAAGTGCCGCCAGAGCGTGCTTTTGGGTATTTCGAAGAGATTTGCTGCATGATTTTGCGACATGCCTCCGTTTATGCAGGCATGCACCGCCTTGGCTAGCTTGTCGCGCAGCTCATCCTTTGGTGTGCTATCTCGCCGCCGGCAAGCAACAAAATCGGGCAGGCGTCCTTGTGCCGCAAGCCTCACCTTGTGTCGGTGCAGCGTCGACATGGGTATATGCAGATCCTGGCTTATGCTTTTTAACGAGTCGCCATTTTTCAAGCGTTCGTATGCTTCCGAAAGCGAAGGCTTCTCGCGCTTTATTCTCATGTAGGCCGGATTGGAGCGTACTCGTCGCCACAGCACGGTTTTCGATATGTCGTAACGATCGGCAGCCTTTTGCAGGCTGAGCCCTTCGTGGAGTACGGCAGCAGCTGCCAGATCGAGGGCATCATTGATGTCATCCTTGCTTTCTTTTTTAAGTGCGGCGTGTTGTTGATATTGTTTTGTCATTGTCTTTTTTGTAACCTTCGCCGACATTGGCCGTTGGCGTGCCTTTGTTTTTAACATTTTCATATCTAGGTGAACTTTTCGGGGTTTCACATCCAGCAATTCATCATCTTCCTCCTCGTCTCCAGGTTCTCCTTCCTGCATTCCATCTTCGTGCAAATCAACATCGGCATCTGCGCTCATCTCTATTAATGGATCACCCGATCCAACATACTCCTCCTCGATTAACTGTGACTCGGATTCGTCCTGCTCGTCCGTATTTTCAGCCTCTGCATCATCATCGCCCAGCTCACCAGTCGCCACAGAGTCCACCACAGCTGAACTACCTGCCACACCTAATTTAGCCACAGACGATGCTGATTGTGTTATGGTAAATGTTCCCGTGTTCTCTGTTAATATATATTGATTCCCGCTGCTTGTGCCACCCATGTGTTCAATCGAATACGTTATTTTGGGCTGTTCACCGTAGACATCAAGAAATTCCAAGGTTCGGCCTTCCTGTTCGTGCTGCTGTTGGGGATTTGCGAGTACAGCATTGCCTACCTCCAGTTTGCCGACCACCGCACTAGGATCTTCCTCTTCCTCCTCCTCCATAAGAGCTGTATTCGCAATGTGTAACCCGCTTATTGACTTGGCAGCCTCGACCGCCATAGCGCCGCTTATAACATTCGAGGTGGTCATGGCAGTGGGATTGGTTTCGAAACTAATGGCAGATTTTATGCCCAATAGATTAATGGCCTCGAGAAACTCGGTGAGCAGGGCGGAGGGTAAACTGGTCTCTCCCATGTAAATAAACGACAACATGCTCTCGAGCAGCTCACCACGAATGTCTGGCAGAATGACAGTTGCCTCCTGGCCGGCGGGTAAATCGACAAGCAGGTTGCGCATTAGATCGCTGCACGTACTCAGTACGAAAAGATGGGCGCGCACACTGATGCCGTCTTTGGCCACGAGCAATACCTCGCATTGTTGATTGTTGCTTTGTTGATGCAGCAGAACGCGCTGTATATCCATTATTGTGGACGAGTGCCCCATCCATTTTAGGTGATTCTGAAGAAAGATGAGCAAAAAATCAAGAGTAATCAAATCGCACTAGCTAGTCGGTGTTTGTTTTTGCAATTGTTCCAAAAACCATTACCATTTTCGTTTGTTGTGTTTTATTTTCCAAAAATCGGATTCTATTCTATTCCAGAGCACAAAGCGAAACGCGACGAAAATGGAGAGCGTTAGGGTTGTCAAGTGTGATTGAAGCGTGATGTTACTACGATTTCAAATATTTCCGCTTTAAGTCACTAATTAAATTAGATAATACATCAAATGCAAAATGATATATATTATTTTGCCTATGATTAAAATAATTATGCCGCCTCGACTAAACAAACAATTGTTGTGTTCAAAAATACTAGAAATTGATGACAATACTGAATGCGTTAAATTTGCGATTGGTGGTTCATTAAATTGAGCTAAGCTCTGAACATAATTAGTTCGTTATGTTCTGTTTTGCTTATTCCAATTTCGCAATAGTTCTGTTTGATAATGAAATTAAAATGCTCAATAAATTAATCACTTAAATATTATACAGAACAGTGTTATTTTAGGAACAGGAAACCGTCTGGTGCTAATTTTGTAGCGCCAGTTCTTGTACTGTTCCATAAAGAAATTTCAACAGTGTGAGAACCGAATTGGGCAGAATGAACGATCTAGTTCACTATGTATTTACCCAACACTGGCTCTTTGACGTTGTTATTACATAAATTGTCCAATATTGTGCAGATTATTGGATTTGTACTCAAATATTTGGTTTAATCGAGCGAATGGCCGCACTTATTAGAAATCTGGGCGCCAGGATTGCTTCCGCCGCCTTGACGGCCAAGCATGGTAACTATATACAGCATACATCTATGGTAATAATTCAAATATTTATTACACAGTGGTACCCGCTGGAACAGCTGCCCTGCGTATGCAAAGTACTGCTCCAGTTGATGCCAAAGCACCAGAGAAACGTGAGTAGTTCGAGTTGGTTAACTAATCTTTCCTGGGGACTAAAATGTATTTCGATTCGGCAGCTACTGTACGTAAACCGGATGCAGTTGCCCGCGCCAGCCTCTCAGATTTTGGGCGTTACGTTGCCGAATGTTTGCCCAAATATGTGCAGAAGGTGCAGCTGACTTCTGGTGATGAGCTGGAGGTACTCATCGCGCCCGAGGGCGTTGTGCCCGTGCTCCAGTTCCTTAAGGATCATCATCAGGCGCAGTTTACTAATCTGATTGACATAGCTGGCTTGGACGTGCCGTGCCGCAAAAATCGATTTGAGGTTGTTTACAATCTGCTATCGCTGCGCTTCAATTCTCGCATCCGGGTAAAGACCTACACTGATGAGCTGACCCCGCTAGACTCGGTCTGTGAGGTTCACAAGGCAGCCAATTGGTATGAGCGTGAGATTTGGGACATGTATGGTGTCTTCTTTGCCAATCACCCCGATTTACGCCGTATCCTCACTGATTACGGTTTCGAGGGTCATCCACAGCGCCGCGACTTTCCATTGTCCGGCTATGTTGAGCTGCGCTATGATGATGAGAAAAAGCGTGTCGTTTGCGAACCCTTGGAGTTGGCACAGGAATTCAGAAAGTTTGATCTATCGGCACCGTGGGAGCAGTTCCCAAATTTCCGAAATGCAAACCCAGCATCAGAAGTGGTGCAACCAGCTGCGCCTGCCGCTGGAGCTAAGAAGTAAGCAAATGGAAAGTTTACAGCTTGTTAAATGGTAATTAGATGAAAACATCAATAAAAGCGATATCTAGAAATTGTAAATTTAAAAACAATGATTTATTGATAATCAACGGCACGCCACATAGAGTTTAATCTTTTCCTCAGGTTTGGGAGTCCGGTTCTAATATGTAGTAAGAAAATAGATAGGGTCAAGATCTATAAAATATGCTTTTACAATTTGAAAACTTTTGTTAATTTAATTTTTGATTCATTTATGTTTTTTCACATATATCAGGAGTGCAAAAATTGATTTCCTTAAATTCTCATGAGCTGATTATCAATTATTTTCAACGAATTACAACATCAAGAAATAAATCTGTATTTATGAAATTGCAAGAAATTACTTTCTAAATTTGAATTCATTTAAATATTTTTGACTTGGTTAACTTGGCATTCCGCTTGTTTGTCTGCCGTTTGCTTGAACTTTATTTTGTACTCTTTCTATATTGTCTAAATGTAACCAAGCTTTACTGAACAGTAGAGAAATATTGACTATTCAATTTGATTTTTTGATTCGTATTCGCATTTTTGGAAAATACATTACATTCAGATTGTGCTTGATTATACTTTACGCATGCCATATGCATGTTTATGGGTTATCTTAATACGCTTACAAAAAATTTATTAACACAAAATTCAGTTTACCAGGTATTTCGTATTTCAAAATCGTGCGCCTGCGCAGCGGTGCCTGGCCTTAAAGGCGTGGTTACGCCCTCAATCCTAGTTATTTTTGGCGGGAAGTTTGTAGTACTCCATATATGCATATAGAAGTTGATTTTGATTTATATATTACTGTTGATTCGAGTTTGATGAGGGCTGTACACACCATTTAGCTGCACCGCCGATGTTTTATTTCTTGATTTATGTATTTTCGTTCTCCAATTTGTACAAGAATATATGTACATACGTATGTACGTAGCAATTACTTTACATTTACATAGCTCGCTTTACGATTAGTTTAAAATGTTTCTCGTGCATTTACAAACAGACAGATGTATATGTATGTACGAGTTTGGATGCATGTACATGTACATCGCTGCGCCCAAGTGGCGCAGATACAAAACAATTTTTGCTGCGCTTTAAAATGCGCGTGAACAGTTCGTGTCCAGGTCAAGGACAGTGGGACTGTGACAAATGAAAAATTTCGATGCAGGATGAAAAGTGCGCCACTGGCGAGCCATTTTATGGCGCCGCAGCGCACTTCCTGGCGACAAACAACAAATTCGACAGACGCCCATTGTGGGAATGGCCCGTCGTGTCACAAATACAAATTTGTTAAGCAAAAAGCACTCGATTCCACGGTGCGGCTTATATCGATTCGGTTTTCGTGTAGAGCCGAGCAGCACCGCCAGCAGACGTATATGTGGCTCCGGTTCCCTTGCTGCTGCTGCTGCTGCCGCTGTTGTTGGCCTGACTTTCGCTGCTGTTGCTCGCGGCGGCTGCCTCATTATTGAGCCGCTCGTGGTACTCCTGGAAACACGGCACAATGCATAAATTCGTTTGACACTCGGGACAGTGGTATTTCGTTTTGCGGCGCAAAATGCGACCATGTCCATCGATGGTATTCCAACAGAAATTGCAGCCCAGCGCTGGGCCAGGACGAATGACGGGACAATGACTAGAACGTGGATTCTCCAAGGTAATAATTTCACGTTGGGTCTGCGGACACAAGACAAATATTAAACTGATTTCTTGTAAGGAGCAGGCTTACCTGTATCTACATACCTGTGGAGAAGACACCGAGCGCTGTAGTTCCTCGTTCTTCACGCGCAGCGTGGGCAAATGCTCAAATGAACTACTCGTCGTCGCGGTCTGGCTGGGATGCAGGTGACCGCTGCTGCCTGTGGACTTGGAGCTACGCAACTTGTTACCACCGCCATTGGCTGTCTCAACCCTTACGCTGCTGCGATCCCCGATATTTATGAGGGGTGAGTGCGGCGAGCGTCGTTCCGGAATGGGAGACGGTTCCGTGCTGCCACCGTATGTGGGCGAAAATGGCTGGCGATTGCTGCTGATGCTATTGAGTCCTGCTGGTGGCGATGTTACCACCGAAACTGGGGTGCCGCTTGTATTTGTGGGCGTGGCCGCGGTCTCACTCGACGAGGCTGTGCACGTGACTACGCGTGCTGGGACCAGGTACTGCGACGAGCCGGCTGGCGGCGGCGAGCCAGAGGCGTAAATAGACTCGGGCAGCGATATATGATGTGGATGATGTAGCGCAACAGGCGGCACATAGCTAGCATTAGTTCCAGACAGCGGATGCGAGTATTGCCGATGCAACGGCGCAAAAGGATTAGTGCTCGTGATGCTGCCGGTGCCGCCGGCGTGCAGCGAGTGCTGACGCGGCAGAAGTGGATCCGAATGCTGCTTAATCAGATATGGTGTGCTGGCCGGTACGCTTAGCAGGTGCGGTGTCGGGGATGCCAGGCTAGGCGCTGGCTCAGATGCATGCCGCTCAATTCGAGGTGGTACGCTCAACAGATGATGATGATGTTGATGGTGCTGAGCCTGATGATGATGATGCGTCGAATAGTCCCTGGCTATGGCGTTGGTTGTGCCCGCCGCATTAAATGGATCAAAGTCGAGCGTTGTTGCGGCCGTGTCCGGCGAAATCTGATTGGTCGACGAAAGGCTATCGCTGTCACGCTTCACGCGCGGCTGTCGTGTCAGCACGCGATTCCGCTTGGAGCCCATCACCGCCGTCGACTGCGATGTCTGCAGGTCTGTGGCCGTATCTGTTTCACTCGGTGTGCGCTCGAAGCTGCCGCCGCTGCTGCTGCTGGTGTTGGTGCCCTGGCTGTGGGTGATGGCCAGCGTTGGATGATGCTGCGTGGCGTGCGCCGGGCTGGGCTCTGCAAACAAACGAAATTTGGACTTTAATTATGTGGTGCAACTCGCGGTTGTCGATATGTCGATTTGGTCATGTTGGTGTTTGGGCAGGTTTAAATTAATTATTGTTTTAATTTAATTTTATTCGTTTCTTGCACATCGAAGCCTAGAGTCTAAAAGGTTCGTTCGTTAGTTACAATATATCGTACATATTTGCGTAACTTATTTTACAGTCGTTTCATTTACTACCGCTGACTAAAAGTACATTAAATGTAAATAATTAAATATATATTTTTTAATTTTTTATAACTATATATGTTAAACACACACATACACAACTACCATAGTTATTGGTACTTTTGCAATTGTAGGAAACAGAGTTAGTCATAATTATTGTTTATGCTATTTTTTGCGTTGTTTTTGATGAATTCGTTTATTTTGTTTGGTTTTTGTTGGCCTGTGTAGAACTATGCATCTAGTTTTAGGATTTAAAATGCATTACCAAAGTTTTACGTTACAATTACAAATGACTTCTAACAAATCACGCTTAATTTTTTTTTAAGTATGCCTTGCGACAATATAAAAAGTTCTCTATTAGTTACATACATATTTATTATAATTTTTCTTTATGTATATATATATGTATATTGTATTAAAAACACATTATTCTTATTCGTTTTCCTTTAATTTCTGCAGTCTCCATTTAGGATTTTGGGTGGTTACGAGTTATCTTAGTTTTGTATATTGCGTATATGGCTTGCCCATTTAGTCCTATTTTATCGTATGCGTACATCAAATATTATGTACAATAAATGAAACCAAAAATAATCAAATCAAGAATCCCTCTAAGATATGTCTAGTATGTGTTAAATTGCACTCCAAACAAAGACGAACCCAAGCAAGTACCGTATAATCCAGTGAACGAGATATAGATATATATTTTCAACAGAAACTATAATTGGAATGATGTGTTAACGTGTGATTCGCCAATATTGAAATTAGTTTGATAGATTCGCGATAAATACACAAAAACAGTCTCTGAACAAATTCTTGCTTGCATATTCATTGGTTATGGGTAATATGGTTGGTGGTTCAAAAATATCAAACCCAGCCCAAAATCGAAAATACAAATTGATTGCGTACATTTACAAATATATAATATATATTGGTACATATATATATATATATATCATACATTATTGAGTTGGCTTAATTAAATATTTGAAGGTTAACTTCTCTTACGGTTTATTTTATACGGATTATAACACTATCCGTCTAACGACAGACCCATTCCCCATCAACTAGATACAAAACATCCATTTCAACTAAAACTGATTGGCCATAAACTGTACACAAATATACATATATATTTATATATATGTTTATAGAAATACATATTCAATTATACGATTTAGAATGTATACGTAATGAAGGTTGCTTTTGTAACACGAGTGCCAGGATTGAAGGGGATAACATCAATGATGAAAATAATTAGGCCATTTTTAAGTAGTTTATATTTAGAAAGTTATATGTACATGCTAGCTAGTCGATACATAAATCATTTGCATTTTGACGATTAACACTAATAAATTTGTATAAATTTATGTACAAATATAGATTGTGGTTACATATACACATACTTTACTACCGATTCCTTAGTTAACAATGGTAAAAATAATGTTCGGCTCGAAACATGTAGCTTAAGGAATAAAGTTTTATAAATTATTACATATGTGTCGTTTGTCGACACATCTGCTTAACTTTAGGGATACTACATCCTAGTGGGTTCTGCCTTCCTCCATTGATGACATGGCATAACTCATTTGCCGATTCCGAACCCCGTGGGTTATGCCTAATGCCTGTAATTCACTAGAGTAGCTGCC
Organism: Drosophila montana; assembly: GCF_035044405.1. Lineage (NCBI taxonomy): Eukaryota > Metazoa > Arthropoda > Insecta > Diptera > Drosophilidae > Drosophila > Drosophila montana. The sequence continues at coordinate 873,526 of NW_026998322.1, forward strand.
GTTGCTCTAATACCTGTATCGAGAGTTACACCTTGCACTGCAGCGCCTGGGATCTTAGGATTTGTCTAAGTATTGCAGGCCAGTGTTAACCAGCGGTGCTAGCGTACTGGCAACCAGTGGCGGCGGTGGTGGTGCCGCCACAGTTACAAAATTATTGAAAATAAACGCGGTAGCCGCTGCGCTATGCGCAGTGCCCATTGCTGAGACCGAGACGGGCACGGCTGATATGCTCATTGGTTCTGGCTCACTTGCTGCCATAACGGCGGCCTGCAGCAACGTGGCTGGCCCTGGCCCGTGCGCAGACTCGCCGCTGCCGCCGCCGCTCAGTTGGTCCACCTGCAGAGGCATTACACCTGCTGCGGCGGCAGCAACAACGCCCATGTGACTTGAAATCGTATTCTATATTGAGTTGAAGTTAATACTCTGTAGATTCATGGCGGCGGCCGGATTTACGTTGATCGTGCCCGCCCCCGAGGCAGCGGCGGCTGCACCGGCACCCGTCGCATCGATATATCGCTGCCGAGACATCGTGTGCACGTTTGTCGGTGAGTCCATGTAGCGTGCATCGAAGAGGCTCATAACGCCGATGGCTGGATGCGTGTTAGTGCCACCGGCTGTAGTGGCCGCCGCGGCGCTGGCATGATGTGGAGTGCACATCAGCGATGGCGTCGGCGTCTCTGCTTGTGGCGGTATCTGCATGTTGAGCGCAGCCGTTTGGGCCGCGGCAACGGCAGCTGCTGTTAGATGATCATATGTTTCGTTGGTCGTATCGTCGCCGGGATTCGTTGATGGTGTTGGCGAGGGCGAAAGGTTTGGCTCCTGCTTGACCACGCGCGCCTTAATGCTAGGCCTCGACACCGGGTAGCCGCGTTTCTTGTACTCCAACCAGAGAGTGCGATTGTTCACGCCGTACAGTCGAGCAGCTTTGCAGAATCCGATGCCACCGGTACGTACCGCTTCCAGAGCCCGAATGAAATTCTCATCACCCTGCGGGTTGACCGATCGCTTGCGCTTCACCACTTGACTGCCGCCCCCTCCACCACTGCTGCTATTGCCGCCGCCGCCTGCGCTGCCCGCACTTCCACCCGCGCTGCTACCACCGCCGCCACCGCCCACACCAGAGTGCACCGGCGACTGTGTGGGCGTCGGCCCCTGACTGTAAACAGACTGCACCATATTGGACTCGTTAGGTGACGTGGGTGACAAATTTTGCGCTGCCGTTGCATAGCCGCTGACCAAATTATTCACGGTTATGATTTGCGACGAGTACGCCTGACCAGCCGTAGCGCTCTGTTGTTGTTGCTGTTGCTGCTGTTGGTAGTGCAGCTGCTGCAGATGCTGTTGTTGCTGCTGCTGCGTGGCCTGCTGCTGGGCTTCGTGCTGCTGTTGCTGCTGCTGTTGGCGCTGATCGTTGGTGCCGGCGGTACCAACGCCGGCACTGCTATTCGCGCCGCTGTTTTGATTGCCGCCGTTGCCATTGCCAATCAAGTTGGACTGACAAGCGGGCATCGAGAAGCGCGAATAGTTTGAATCAACAACTGTCCACTGCAGACCTGGGAAGGGGAGAGAGAGAGAGTGACAGCGTAAGATTGGTTTTGTCTTTAGTAGGAGTTTGAAATTGAAATTTACTCTCTATAAATTTACTCTCAATTTGGGGACGGGGCTCAACATTTGGCCAAGATCTGAGACTAGAAATAGGGGCAAACCATTGGACAACAGATATGGTACAGTTTATATAGTAGAATGGTATTGGTATCGGTATCGAGTAGTAGAAAGATTGCTAATGCTAAATCATTATCATTCGAAAACCGCTCTTCAAAATGCTTTCCCAAAAAAAATTGGAAATTTATAAAAAAAAATCATTGGCAAACAAAAGAGTTTAGTAATCAAATTGACAAAATGAAAAAATCAATCAGTAAAATACAGTTATTTAGTTTTGGACTCTGTGCTAGCTCTCTCCCATTCCCAAGTTCAGGTAGGATTTCATTTTTGAATAGAATACACAATAGTTAATTATACACATATGTACATACAAATGCATTAATTTCATGTAACACAATTATTTTTAATCGCACTTAATCGATAAACGGTAGTCTTTATGCTTATGTTTCATATTTAGCTTTAGCATTCATTTCTCCAAGCGCTTTGGATCGCACTTAAATTCATTGAACGTAAGTGTTTGAGTGTGTGTGTGTTGTTGTTGTGACAGTGTGTGTGTGTGTGTATGGAACGCATGACATGTGAATGAGCGATAGCAGAGTAACAACAGGAGAAGCTAGAGTTGAGCAAATTCATAAGAATGCAATAATGATAATGATAGCAAAATCAACAACAAAAACACAAAACGAAGGGACCAAGTAAAACTCCTCGACTCGACTCGTCTTGTACGGACAGCCTGTTGCCAATAGAAATTACAACCCCTTAATGAAGCATGATCTGGCGTATGATTTTTATGTTAGTGTTTCTTTTCTATTTAGCATCTAAGGTACAATTGAAAAATAAATCGCACAATCATTTGTATTTAATAATAAAATGTTGGGTGTCTTTGATTAACTTTGTTCTACTGTGCGATTTATTTTTTATAAGTACACTGCATATTGCAGCTCGGGCAGAGCCTTTTAAGTTTCGAATTTTCACTTACCAGAGTGTGATGACTGTGAATTGGGTGCGTCGTGTTCCGATGGTGTCGTGGTGCCAGAAATGTCCAGAGGCATCGACTGATTCACACTGCCGATGTCCACTTCGGGTTTCTGCACGTCGAGCAATAAATGTTGAAGAAAATAAGTTTAGTAAAATGCGTAGAGCTGGATAATAATTTAACGTGACCAATTTCATTACAATTTGCATATGTATGTGCCCGTGAGCGTCGTCTAGGTCCGAGTCCTGCGGCTGCTGCTCTAGCTCATTGCTCGCCGATTCTTTCAGTAGTTTGGCAGCATGCATCGAGTGGCCCGAGAGGCTGCCCAGTGCCGCGGTCGAATTGCTGCCGGCTCCACCGCCAAAAGACATTTGACTCATCTGTGCCAGACTTAGGCCAGCAGCATTACCAGCGGCGCCAGCTGCATCCAAGGAGCTGTTATGCTGCTCCTCCGAGTTGTTTCGATCACCAGAGCCTGTTATATGCCATAAATAGCCGTAAACAGATTAGTTGAACTCCTTTGCTTCCACTATATTCACGAGCTGGCCGACGATTCTTTACCCAAGTCGCACTCACCGTTATTTGAGGATTTTCGCAAGCGCTTGCGCCGTGTGGCCGGCGAGGTGCCAGCACTTAGCGGTGATGGCGTTCGCCTCAGCTGATGATGATGCGTCTGCGAACCCTGCGCTTGGCTGCCCTGCTGTTGTTGTGGTTGGTGATGATGATGGTGGTGATGATGCTGCTGCTGTTGTTGTTGTTGTTGCTGCTGTTGTTGTTGCTGCTGCTGCTGTTGCTGTTGTTGCTGCTGCTGTTGTTGTTGAGCCTGCTGCTGTTGTTGCGCCTGCTGCTGCTGCAGTTGTTGCTGTAGCTGTTGCTGATGATGCTGCTGAAACTGCTGCGCCTCGCTGCTACTCCAAAGCGAGTCGCCGGCACTGCTGCTACCGCTAGCTGCTCCCAGACTTGGAGCGGCCACACCAGCGTTAGTGCCAGCAACATTGGCGCCAGCTTGTCCAAGCAGCTCGGCGGCCTCGCTGGAGGACTTGCTGTCGGACTTGGTGAGGTTAGCCGGATCCGTGGGCATCTCGGCCAGGCCCTTTATCTTGAGCATCTCGGCCGTTTTGAGTATGTGCGGCAGTTGCTCCTGCGACACATTCACCTCGCCGTAGTACATAAAATCCACCATTGTCTTGAGATCATCGTACTGCACGTCCTTCAGTATGACAATCGGATGCTGGCACGGATTCGTCGTAAATAGCGCCTGTTAAAAGTCAAAAAAAGAAGATGCAATCTTAAATAATCGTCAAACGTCTCTGAAAGACATTCACTCACCTGAAAGTACGAGCTGCACGCGGAGAGCACTATTTTATGGGCCTGCAGTTGACGGCCCTCCGCGGCAAGCGTGACGTCCACCAGCGTCCCATTATGCAGCAGGGAAGAGCAGACGGATATGAAGTTTGGCTGGTGATTGTTCCAGCGCAGGCAGAACTGCTGCACAGACATTGTCGGCGTCAGCGACTACCCAAACAACAGTAAGCGATGCTGTTGCCGCTGCCGCGTACTTTGTTTCGCGGCAGCAACAACGATGTGTCGGAATACCAATGAGATACCAACAATGCCAAGGCAAACCGAAAACGATTTCAATTCCAAAGCGAAATGACGAAAACACGCTGATAACAGCACTTTTTATCGCCTATTGATTTTTGTTTTCTCCTTTCTGTTTCGTTGTTGTTGCTGTTTCGTTTTTTTCGCTTTAATTAAAATTTATGTACAATATTATTTTTGGGGGCGCCTTTAACTGCTGTTGTTGTTGTTCTCCTCACTGTCTGTTTGTATATATGTACACATGCATATGCGTATACATAGATATGAACTTTAGCGCTTGGCGGCGGTTTCTATGCCGCACCGTTCTACACATACAAAGATGCACGCATCTTATGTACTGCTAAAATGGGAATAAATGCGAAATAAATATTATAAGCATGTACACACATTTACATAAAAGCACATTCACATACATATATTTTTATTTGATAAGAGCAATATAAAAATTTGTTTGGATTAGCATTTTCTTCTTCTTTTTCTTGAGTTAGTGTCAAGTTATCTCTTCTTGCCTACGCGCGCACTCTTTCGCTCTTTCTTTCTGTATCACAAGCTGCGCCGCGCTCGCTCAGGCTGCTTACAACAAAAACAGCACTCGCAACAACAAAATAACTGTATATGTGTGTAATTATACAGTCGCGAATAGCACACGCACGCACACATACGTAAACACTCAACATGTACATACACTGACAGATGCTCGGAAATTTAACAGAAAGTCTGTGTACTGTTTTTTGCCTTAAGTTTTATTTTTAATGAAAACGTAGCGAAATCTAATACATAGGCTTTATGTCTGATGTGCGCTAGGGAGACCTTGAATTTTCTTTGATTGTTATGACGTAATTAGCGCGTCTGACCCTCTGCTTCTGCCTCAGGCACGACCACGACCGACGTCGTACTAATCGCTGCTTCGTTTATTCATCGTATTGACATTTTCAGCAGCCTTTATTTAGGTATGTACATACATACATATGTATTTTCATTTGTCGCGCGTTTTTGTTATAAACGCTTCCCACCTACATATTTGCTTGCTTATTAAACCAGCAATTGACAGTTTTATATTCTTGTAGGCAAACGGGAACGTTTTTATTATTTTACACAAAAGAAAACACAGCGAGAAGTAGAAAGTCCAAAAACAAAATGGCGCGCTTGTAAGAAAAATTGTTGGTGTGCAAAAGGCTTATATATCAAGTTTAACGTCTCATATTTTATAGAAAACTTATGTATTTCACATCTTCACTTCTCTGTTTTTGCATTGTGCATAATTTGGCATAATTTAGTTTATGTATAAATTAATTTTGGCAGTAATGCAGTTCTTACGTTTTACTTCTTTATTCTTTTATTGCGATATCAGGCCTGATAATCAGGGTTGCTTCGAAGAACTGCAAAGCATTCAATGAGACTATCGATAGTTCCAAATTTATTTGCTTAGTCGATTTTTTAGTGATCGAAAACCTGCGATGTTTTTACAATTTTTAACGCTGTGTTGTCAGGGGAAAACTGTGTATTCATCTCAGAATATTTAATAAGGTTTCTGTTAACTAATTTAAACAACTGGCATTTTTTTAAAAGTAACATGGTTTTTAAAGATAGTCTACTGATTAGTGAATACCCATAATGTTAGTATGAAGCTATAATGATACCGCGACTATCGAATGATATATATGTATCGGTTGGTTTTTAACATTTATCGTGCGATGTCAGTATAGCTATTCGATTTTACATCCGATGACAATTGAAAATACCAACTAGTATTTTATTTAAAAATGATATATTATCGAAACGGTAAGTTTTAAAATGTCCATTTGCTTAAACAGACACCGATTTTAATACAACTAAATCGCACACATTGCAATAAATTGCACAACTCAATTGCCTTGGTTAAAACAATTGTATTGTTTATTAAAAATATTAAACAACTTTTGCTAAGAAAATGTCCACTTTCGTTAAATCGAACGTTTTACAAAGAAGCTTCTTTGTTTATAGTATTGCACATATGTATGAATTGGTAGTCTTAGTATTGCTGTAAATTCTTTAGATGTAGTCAAAAAGACTATAATAGTCTTTTTATTGCTGTCTCAAACTTAAAATGTCAACTGAACAAATTATGTAAATTTACATTAGTACTTTCTGCATCTAATATAAAATAGACTTACCTAGATAACTATATAAAACTCTGAAGTAAAAGACATTGTTGTTAAAGCTTAACATAATAATAAATTGTATAGATGAATAGCTGCCTATACATTATGAGCAAGGGCCAAAGAGTTATGGCCTTTAGTATGTGGAATAAATATGCATTTTTTTATGCTTAAGACAATAGCATAAAATAACGTAAAATTAAACTGCGTGTTTTCTATAACCACAAATATGCCACTGCAGTTCGCACGTTCGTTGAACGCGGTCAGATTCATATTTGAAATGCGTAAATTAATAATTCCGTGTCATAAAAACAAATATTAAAATATGCATACTTACGATAGAGCCCTTGTGTTGTAGGTGTAGGTCACCGTTCCAGCTAAGGCTGATATAAAAGTCTCGTCTATTTGATTTCGACACCAGTATCACCTGCAGTAGCCATCTGTGCAGTACGAATAGCCTGAGCTTACCAAATCACAAAGAAAATGTACAAAGCCGTAAGTTTCTTTGAATATTGTGCAATATAGGTGAATACAATATTATCATGTTCTTTCAGAGTCTTATCCTTGCGGCCCTATGCCTTATCGCCAGCAGCGGTGCAGTCGACGAGTCGGATGCCGTTATCACCAAGTATAGATCTGAGATCAATGAGGATGGCAGTTATAGCTACGAATATGGGACTTCAAACAACATTCAGGCCGCCGAGAGTGGAGTGGGAAGTGCCTATGCTACAGGATCCGTACAATACACAGCTCCCGATGGACAACCTATAAATCTCGAGTACACAGCTGACGAGAATGGTTATCAACCAAAAGGCGATCATTTGCCAACACCTCCTCCAACTCCAGATTACATCTTGAGGGCATTGGCATACATCCAGGAACATCCTTTCACAAGAGTTCAGCTCAAGAAATAAGATAATGTAGTATAACGCATCACCATGCTTAGATTAAGCTAGTAAATGATAAATATTTTTTAATTTCGTTAGTTATTCGTTTTACTATAATCTCTTCTGTTTTTTTGTTTGTATATATACCAGAAGCGGATATCGATTAGACCGTTTCCTAGGGTGTATTTGGGATTCTGGCAACTTCTTTCACTTGGGAGCAAGGTTTTTCTTGATATAAATCAAATTTGTTATAAAACTATATGCTTTCAATTATTTTTTAATACTTACTTACTTCTACAGCGAATTTCTCACTTGAGTTGAACCAGCATGGGCAGCTGTATTGGACAGATGCTTTTCAGCTTTTACCAGTTTTGATGTTAATGAAATGCAAAAGCGAGCGTTACACTTATTCAGGGTGGAAGCTGAAAATGGACTTGAATGCGATTAATATTTGCGTGTCTTGTAAATTTTGTCAAAAGCTGCTGATTGTTACGCAAATTGAGCCCAACAGGGTTCACTAAGTGTTTAAATTACTTTTTAATCAATTTTGATTAAAGTCGCGTTAGTTTTACACTTTACCAGGCTATGCTAAAATTTAGTAATAAACTATGGGAATTGGAATTACAACCTAAATATTATTTTGAATATGGTCTTTTTAAATATATTATGTCCATATAACGTGTTCTTATGTCTTAATATAAATGACCCTGAACAAATATGCAACGTATGTCAGTTAAACTAACGTACATATGCCTGGCCTTAATTCTAAGAAATCCCATATAACATACTAATACCATCACAAGCCCTACTTAAATTTTTGAGAATCACAGAGCAGGGCGACCGTTTAGTTTAAACTTCAGTATATAGCTACTGATAAAACCATCACAAAAAAAAACAACTGAGATGACATGCAAATGTAAGCTTTTCCTACTTGAATTATTGAGAATCGCAGAGGAGGGTGGCCGTTAAACATTTTAAATTCACATTACACTTTTAGTTTGTAGACACTGTTATTAACATCACAAAAATTTCACTTATATCGAAATGAGCATGCCTTTGTTGAATATTTGACAATCGTGTTGGGCTGTTAATTACCAATAAGCTAATAAGTTAACAGCCTGTCATTTGGTAAGGACAAAAAGTTTAATTTAAGTTATTAGATGGAGTTATGATTGGTAAAGCACCATCAAATGTTTTGGTAAAAACAACTTAATATAACAGCTTAACATTCAAGTTTTAGTTTATATACTCCACATCAGGTTCGTTTATTAAAAAACATATGTACACATTAAGAAAGCTTTTAGTTTGTAAATACTTGGAATACTTTTCAACTCTTAACCGAAGAAGGGCTTGCGGACAACCTGAGGTTGACGGCGAATGAATTGTTGACCCTGGGCGGGTTCTTCGTATTGTGGGTGGGTACGAATGTATTCCAAAGCCTTAAGAATAGCTACGGGAGTGGGTGGTGGTGTGGGCAGATGGGCGCCTTGAGGCTGGAAGCCATTCTCATCGGCAACGTATGAAGTCTGGATCAGTTGACCCTCTGGCGAGTAGTAAGAGAATCCACCGCTGGTAGAGTATCCACCAACTCCTTGCTCTTGAGCAGCGATTCCATTGGAGGTATCATATGAGAACCTGTAGCTACCATCAGGCTGGATATCACTGTCGCTCCTGCCGGTGGCATATGCGTCGCTCTGGGAAGCACCATAGGCGCAGGCAATGAAAGCCGAGGCAACAAGAAGCTAAAATATTGCAATGTACAAGTTCTGGTTATATTAGCAGGTCCTGTGATTCGTAAATCGCCACTTTGATACTTACGAAGCGGAACATCTTTAAGGCTGTGGAGGTTGTGTGTGTCTTGAACTGGTAGACAAGATAGTGTGCTGACTTGGTGGTAGATGGCAAGCGAATTTATACTAAAAACCGACGTGTGATACGATATTCTCAAAAACCTGATCGCTTCGACAGTTTGTACGTCGATGTTCAGGAAATTAATCTAAATAACCATAACAATAAAATCAGCCAATAGCCCGAATTGGCCAAAACCGGAGAATGTGTGTACGCATCGGCAGCGGCAGCAGCGGCGGCAGCGGAGGCAGCTTGGACGTCAAAGCCATCCGCTGTGAGTGGGCTTACCCTCGCCTCAAGTCGTCGAAGAGCAAGGCAACGCCGCATGCAGCAGTGTCAATGTCGAGCCGGTCCCTGGCCCGCTGCTGTGAGAGACCGGGGAGGGGTTCACCCGGCACACCCAAAAAAGTATTTGACTAAATTAATGTGTGCGTCTGTGTATTTCGCTATAGATATTTAGCATAATTTATGGTTTCAGTCGACCGGCGCATGCTACATTTTTTTTTTTTTGGCTTGGCTTGGTTTTACTTTTTCATTTCCATTTTCATTGTCCGGTTTTGGGCAGAGAATTTTAAACCACTGAACACCGCGTCGCTGGAGAGGCGCTAAATGTGTGAGCTTAACAAATTGGTCCACAACATTGAGATAATTTAATGGCCAAAATGAGATATCAAAACAGGATTTACGTCTAGTTATATCGTAAACTAAAACCTGACAAGACCTGTGGCGGCTCAATTTTATTTGAGTGTTCAATTTGATGGATTAGCTGATTACCAAATTTTATTTGTAGGCTTGTTTTTATAGCACCTATCAGGCTCATAAATTTGTTTGATGGTGTCCGAAATAAAAGAAATATCGGAATATAAGAATTTCTTAGTAATCTGCTATGAGCCTGTACTAAAAGGTAAAGGGTGACATACTTAAATTTCATTTAACTATATTAATCAAAGTTAAACAAACGATTTAGTATGCACAATGTATAATATATTTCTTATTAGTTATATGGTCATTCAGTTAAGCGACCCAGACTTATCAAACGCCCATACTCAACGTATGCTAATGTTAATAAGTCTACAAACTAGTTTATGAATGATAAAGTGCCTTCAGTTTTGCGTGAATTTTAACATTTAGATTAGTGCCGCATATTCAAACGAAGAGTTCACACAGATTTCGAATAGGTCTCTAAATTGACGCGTGAAACTTTATCTAACACTCCAAATAAACAAAAAGTTTTGATACAAGTTTAAATAGCACTATCTTACAAAATGTGTAGCTCTTGAAGATTAACTTTAAAAAATGCTCAAATTTAAACATACAAATGATACTATTTTTATCACAAGGCATTAGGTCTTTTCACATGTGTGAGTTCGTAGCTGAGCGTAAATTGAAATATAATTTTTAAGCAGAAATATAAACATACACATGCATATAAATACATATCTAATGAGAGCCTATTATATTCTTATCTTCTCATCAAAGCATGACAATACATGACAAAGCAAGCAGTAGGGCTTACTTGAACCCTTGAGAATCGCATAGAAGGGTCATAATTCAAAATATGTTTTATTTGTTTAGTGTGCAGCGCATATGCATTGAACATAAAATACCCTGTCTACGTAAATAGAGAGTCTCTTCTAATTTGGATGAGCTTGTAGCTCAGTGTAGATTGAAACCCAATTTCTAAACGCTATTTTTAAATGCTATTATTTGCGTAATAAATACAGAATATATTTAGGGTTCTTTTGTCTGAGGAAAGCAAGATTCTCAAGTATATTTATTGGCATATTTAAGCTACCATTTTTTAAACATATGCACTAACTGAAATACGAGACGTTGTCTAAGAAATATGCATTCGACTTTTAACATTTAAATTCTGGCTCCAAGCGATTGACTTATAGAACTAGTTTGGTTTCCTGGTTATCCGAGTTGCACTAAACACTTACCTCATCAATTTTATAGCGTTGCGAACTATAAGAAAACTATCCTATTATAAGCCATTCTTCTTTACAATGTGCGGAAATTTGCATGCTAATTAAACGAATTTTACGATCATGCGCGTCACTCGGATGAGTTTGACAACTAACAATAGCATTGTTAAAATTCCAAATATGGAAATGCCATATTTGGAGCTATTAATTGGGATTTAGTTAAGTTGTCTAAACAATACAAAGTTTTGATGGAAGTTGTTATTTATTTCCAGGCAGCTCAAAAATAAGCTGGTACAACGTAGTTATCCTGTAGACAGCTTGACGCTTCCAGAATATTTAAAAAGTAAAAATTGTAAGAATTAATGAAAACTAGAATAGTTGCAAGGGCAACGCTTAAAAGCGCACAGGACCCTGTCGCTGATCCTTCTGCGGATGGGTGCGAATATATTCCAGCGATCTGAGTATAGCAGCCGGAATCGGTGGAGGCGTGGGCAAGTGAGCGCCCTGTGGATGGAAGCCGTTCTCATCCGCAGTGTAGGTCAGCTGTATCAGCTGGCCATCGGGATTGTAGTACGCCGATGAGCCGCTCGCATAGTGGCCGCCCACGCCCTGCTCCTGCTGCGCTATGCCGTTCGAGGTCTGAAACCGATACTCGTAGCTGCCGTCCTCCTTTAGGTCGCTCTTGAACTCACGCAATTCGGCGTTGGCATCGAAGGAGTCTGGCCGTGCCTGGGCGACGGCTAGGATGGCTGCTACGGCTAGAATGAACTAAGGCAGAAGGTTGGTTGTGAAAATGGCTCCTGCAATTGCTCTTAGCTTATAAACTCACCAACTTCATGTTGGGCTGGGATCTGTGCTTGTTGTCACTTTGCAGTCGATGCGAGAATGAATACTGCTGAAATCGAGTACCCCTCCATTTATAGTCACTTTACCAATTACCAGCCAAAAAAAAAAAAAAAAACATAGCAACAAGTTTTATGGTTTTCAGCATTGAACCTGAACTGCGGCGCTCGAAAGACATCCATATCGCCATATTCATTGTCGGCCCTGCCGCGAATTTCACACATACATAATGTCGGCTCGGTTGGTAAAATTTTTTTTATTTTTTTTTTGGGAATTGCCTCCATAAATTGTATAAATTTTGTGCTTGTGCGGCTTTTGTTTTAGTTTTTGTTTGACTTTTTGCCGGTTTTCCAAGTTCTTCAAATTGTTAACTTTTGGCGGATAATTATTTCATTAGCACATTCCAAGTTTCCGCGGTCAGCTTGACAACAAATATTCCATGCACATGCTTCTATGTGGCAAATAATTTATGAAATAGTTTTAAAGAGCTCCTTTTATGTGTATATATAAACTTACTTTAAGGCAACAGAACAGACCAAACACGAACAATAAATCATATCCAAAAGTTGATTATAAATGATACAAACTACTTAAAAAGTCGATTAAATATCAGCGCATTCATTTATTACAAAATCACAAAGCGTTCCCCAAAAACCAAAAGTCCACAAAATAGCCTGGAACGACCTTGCCACAGCATGTGTCGACGTTTTGGATGGCTACAAATATTGCGTATACGCCAGGGTTGGGCACGTTTTTTATAATATTGCACAGGCTAAAAAAATGCACATCGTGTCTCACGAATGTCCAGTCACGAGTAATCAATCCGTATAACCTAGTTTCAATTAGTTTGTGCTAATTATTAATAATAATTTATAATTAACTGAATGGCTAATTTTCATACGCATGCAGGTATTAATTACGTGCATATAAATTAAGCTGATTGGTTTCCGCAATAGTTAATTAGTAAATTGGTTAAAGAAAATAATTTTTAAATAACATTGATACTTAATTCTTAAGTTGTGATAGTAATTATGAGAGGCTATTCCTTGAAATTCGTACTAGTTAGGCAGGTTATGGATATTTATGCTTGAGTACTACAGCTAGTTAAATATTGATTTTATTAATATTATATGTACATCCTTCTAAGCAATGTGAGTACATATTCTTCTAAAATTAGTTGGACTATGAAATCCAATAAGTTAAGACGCCAAAAGAAAAGGGTGTATGTAATAAGAACCCATGTTAACTGCTCCGATATACCTGCCTGCTTTCAGAGATATCTGCCGCACTCTCAATCTGGCAGTTGGCGTGATTTAGTGGTGCATCACTAGCGCGAATGAAGCGCCAAAGGAAATCAACGAAATAAGCATCGGCTACATGCTGTTCCATTTATAAGATTTGTGAATGCTTTTAATAAAGACTCGTATTCGTACATGAGCATGCGGCAGGTACAGAGTCAGGAGTGCCTGGGCAGAGCAAGCCAGAGTTCGGCTTAAAGGCAACATAATCTTCTTTCTTTATTTTATTTTGCCTTTTTTGTTTTATTTTTTTTTTTCTGTTGCCTTTTTGCCTTTTGTCGGAACCGGCTGTTCGTATCCAACTGGTCGGGTGCCTTCTGCTGCTTGGTTGACTCTAAATGAAAGAAAAACTTGTTACGATTCTCGACGCACTTCCTTGCACAGCCGATGCTGCCTAAGTGGCTTCCGCTGGAGCGAGCGACGGGCCGGTTGGCCAGCGTTTAGTCGGACCCATCAATCCCGACTTTGGGCGCATTAAACTCACATGAAAAGCAGACACTTGCTGCACGTTCAGTTGCCGTTGCCGGCTAAAAATAATTGACCTAAATACTGTGGTTGCGACAAGTCTGTCTGAAGGTCATGGGTACAGCATATCGGTTTGGGCTACATTTAATGTGTTCGCACTTTCAATACTCGTTCCTGTTCGGTCTCATTTGGAGTCGTTGCTAGTCATAAAAGTCCATGATGCTGCAGATCATGGCTTGTCATTTGAATATTTATATTTATTTTATATGCTCCACATTTGGTCAGTCGCTGCATATGTATTGAAACTTAATTTATGTTCATTTTATAAGCTCGGTTCCATTGTCGTTTTCGGCATGCAGCCGTCAAGAGGTGTATCTTAAATATTACCAATATAACTTTATCCAGCGCATTAGCGTTGACAGCTTTCACATGGGGCATATGCGAGCATGTGGGCTCGTCTGATTAACAGCCTCACAATGTCAACTACTTTCAAAAAAAGACATTCTAACACCGACCTTGATCTCATAAAGTAACCAATGTTTTTGCCACTAATTGCTGTCTTTTATTTATTATTAATTTACCAAGTCGCACCTTTCGTTTGTGTCTTTTCTTTTCAAAATCTGGTTTTCTGGGCTACAAAGACACACAGAGCATTTGTATAATCTCAATCAATGGGGGGATTTGAGCTTTATAGTAACGGTAAGCGTATTTTCGAGCATGAATCGATCATGAATATGGCATGATTCAGATAGTGTGGTAAAAGTAGATATTTATGATTCAAAATCCGAACAGAAGCAAAATTTTCAACACAAAGCATAATTAAATTGGGTCCATCCATCCTAAAATTGAGTAGAAATTAAAATTTAAGGTTTGCAATAATTTCAGTAGAACTGGCACGTATTTAAATTAAAATTAAATAATCTCCATAAGATTTTGAATATATGAGACAAAACAAGGTTTCAATCACAACCTGGGTTCATGGATGTGAAAGCTAGGCTTAGGTATCGAATTTAAAGAAGAAAAGCTGGTTCGGGTCGCAAGCTTGGATGCCTAACATCTTATGCCTATTTTAACATATGTTTAACATTTAATGCCTAACATTTTATGCCTATTGTATGTCCAACATCTTTCAATCGTAATGTCTAGTTTAAACTATTGAAACATGGCCTAACTCTTGTCTGAGCTGAACCGTCCCTGGCTAAAAGTAAGCGATCAATACCAAACCCCACAGATCGCTTCTTTTGTATTTTTATTCGAATGCCGAAATTAGCGATTGTAATATCAATTAATTGCTTTCATGGACAAATCAATAAAAGTTGTGAACTAATCTAAGCTAATGCCAACATAAGCTGTTAGTACATTAAAGATGTAAGCTGGATGGAACTATCTTTTGGCAGAGTGTGAAATAAACATGTGTATCGATCAAATACTTAATGTATACAAGCAACAGATTATAGATTTAATTAAATAGAGCAAAGCAATGCATCTTAAATGTGGAACATCGAATTCAGTCGGAGAGAAGCAAATTGAGAAACAGTTGGGCACATTGAGTGTGCGGGGAGGGGAAGCTGCTTTCATTGGAGCGCTGTTGGCCTGGAGTGAATGGAGTGAATATGTATGTGAGTGGGTTAACGTAAAGCAACTGTAATTAATGAATTAACACCAACACTTAATTACTTTAATAGCCGCAGCGATGCGCAGAGCTTGTACCTGCTGAGTTTTTTGAACCCCGGGCGTTTTGCCCAATCGCAGACGTAAGGGAAACAAAGAGTATGTGCTGCCGGGCAGCTTTTAATTTCGATTTCGGTTTTGGGTTTCATTTTCATTGGGCAGAGTGAGAAAGCAAAATATTCATAGAAAATTATGGTTGATTAGTTTGAGCCCATATAGCGCCATGGAGCTGTGATAATTGGAAATGCAGCCGTTTGTAGCTCGTGGCTGGGATTTGGATGTAGCCCATGTTGTGTGTGTGGATGCTGTTGATGGCCCCTAACCCCATAATCATCATCATTGGTTAATGGTTGTGCACACCACTTTCCTACTTTCGTTGGGTCACTTAATGTTGAGGGTATATAAAACTCGGTTCAACTCAATGTCAGGCATCAAACATAGTTTAGCTCTTAGCCTTTAAACAACAAATTAAACCAAAAACCAGAACCCAAGCTTGGCAAAATGTTCAAAATCGTAAGTCAAAGTAGGATGAGTGCCGGGCTGTGAACACTAACGATAGCCGCAAATCCACATTTGTTTTTTTTTTTTTCAATTTACAGCATCTCGTCACACTTGCTGTTGCCGTCTTTGTGAGCGCCGTTGTGTCTGCGCCGTCGGATTCGGCCGATGCGCACGCCGAGATTCGCAGCTTTGTGAACGAACTGAAGCAGGACGATAACAGCTATAAGTATCAATTCGAGACGAGCAATGGCATAGCGCAACAGGAGCAGGGCGTCGGCGGCTACTATGCCAGCGGCTCATCGCAGTACTACACTCCGGAGGGTCAGCTTATTCAATTGACGTACACGGCTGACGAGAATGGCTTCCAGCCACAGGGCGAGCATCTGCCGACGCCACATCCCATTCCTGAGGCCATTATCAAGTCATTGGAATGGAATCGCGAACATCCCGAGGAGAACGACGAGGGACAGTACAATCACGGCCAGGGCGGCGGCAATGGATACGGCGAGCAGGCCAATCAATTCCTGCAGGCGCCTGCATCTGGCCTGCCATACGAGAAGAAGATTTAAATTACTCAACTGCTCGGCACGACTGCTGCTGCTGCTGCTGCAGCTCTTGTGCTGGTGGCTGGTGGCAGCTGCCCCGCATAAGCTTGTTCGTTCATCATGTAGTTTAAGTCCAGACAAGTCTGCCCTTCTCCATCCCGGCTTGTGTTCGTGTTTTTGCATATGCTTATTGCATGGCCGAAGCAACAAACATGGGCAAACAAACACCGGCAACAACTTTGGCTCTGTATAGTTGACTTCGACTCTGGAGCTGAGGGATGTCGTCGCCAACGCCAACGTCAACGCCTACGCACATGCCTCATACACATACGCACTGTACATACATATACATATACACACACACGCACATACATGCTCAGCTGGCCGCTCCTGGGCGCTGTGTCCTTTGTCGGCTCGCTGACGTTGACATTTATTGCCAGAGATAATAATAATGTAATAAAAAGAAAAAATACAATTTAATATTGTTGTTTATACTATGTACAAATGGCGTTGCTTTTACCCAACTACCCAAGGCTCGCACGCACCATATCGTGGCCATATGGCTCCCAGCACTATGCGCCAGCTCCCCGGCCGCACATAAATCCCGCGCTTACAAGGCGCTTTAACATTTAAGAGTATCTACATTTGTATCAATTTTGGGTAAATTAAATTAAAAGTTAATAGATTCGTTGCTAATGTTGTTGCGCTGGACTTATGCTAATTTGTGCTACAGCTTCATTTGACTGGATTGACTCGTTTCAATGGATGTTGCAACATTCAAGTTGCAGCTGCTGCTCGTCTCGTCGTTTTAATTAACATACTTATTTATGTGTCTGTTGGTTTGTTATTGTCTCTTGAGTGTTTTGCAGTGTTTGAAGCAACATTTAGATACACTGCGTTCCAGTTTGGGTCAAAAGAGTCTCAAAGATACTTACAATGCAATAAGGCGAGCAAACACAGATAGTAAAGATATATGCTTCTGATGCTGCAGATCCAAGAGCTATATAATTTATATTGAGTTAAAAGAGTAACTCTCAGTTAAAACAAATACGGTTTAATTTTGTAGATATTTATGAAAATCAATATCCGACAATTTATTCGAATTTAGAAGAACTTAGCGGTATGGTCCTTCATATGGCATAGTTGGCTTGTCCGGTAAAGGACTCCGGCCAGATATGTCAGAGATTGGTTTATGCAATAATCTAAATTGGACCAATCAATGGATTGTAGTTGGACAGTAATCTTAATTGGATCAATGCACATTGCGGTTTGCAAGGTTGTGATTGCCTTATATAGTATATGTGACGTGAAAAAATCCATTATGTTTTAGAAATATACACTTTTGAAAGTATTTGAGGTGTTTTATCGAAACAGTTGTGTAGAATCAGACAAACAAACGTTGGTAAGTGTATTAAAGCGTCGCTGTGTCTGCCTGATTGTTCGGTGTTCGGCCCACTAATATATATATTACTAAATAGGTCGTTAAACTGGGTTACTTCGCATGCTCAATTTGCATATTGAACGTTTATTGTTAATATTGAAGACTTGTATATTTTGGAAGACTATAAATACTGTAGGGCATGAACACAGAGTTCACATTAAGACCTACATCCAAAGCTAACACCAGCAACACCATGTATAGGCTTGTAAGTAGTCTAATCAACGTCTTTGAAAAACACTTTTGCATTTACTCCTGATGTATTTATCTTCACAGTTCCTGATCGCTGCACTTATGGCCTGCGTTGCCGCCGCTCCCCGGCCAGGACCAGATGCTCAGATCACCAAATACAGCACACAGGCTGAGACGGATGGCACCTACTCATACGAGATTGCGAATAGCGAGAACACAGTCGTATCGGAGCAAGGCCAGGGCGCAGTTTATGCAAAGGGATTTTTCAGCTACATATCACCCGAAGGGATTCCCGTTCAAGTAAGCTATGTGGCCGATGAAAATGGATTCCAGCCCCAGTCAGATCTGCTGCCCACGCCACCACCCATCCCGGAGGATATTCTGAGAGCCATCGAATTCATTCGGCAGCATCCCACGCAAGAGGAGCTGCTCGATCGTGAGGTGCGCGCCCGTCAAATCTAACCGAGACACCGAACTGACTTAGAGCTAAGCCCTAACTTAAGTAAAACAATTCTAGCATCAATTGTCACATCAAAATAAATCTGATATGTACAAAGAAGCTATTGGACATAATCGTAAAGTTTGGAGATTACCCGGTGCTAATTGACGTGGTTTCCTGCCAATTCATTACCAGTTGCGCAAAACTTAATTAGTGTGTTAATGCCAGACGAGAATCCCACTAAAACCCCGCCAGCAGACCATAGATAAAGCCTTGCCTTGTGCGCCCCCCAACAGCATGAGCATTCCACCTTGCAGCAGTGCACAGTGGAACCACAGGGCAAAAAGGCTGATAAAAAATGATTAAGTAAATATGCTGATTGTAGATTATAGTCAGGGACCTCTGTTCGTTATATTTGATTTCGAAGCAGTTATTTTAACTACGTAAAAGTTAAGCAAACGCTTTGGCTGGCAGCGTTTTATAGTTCTTTGAGAAAATGAAAATTCATTAAGAACCTAAAAGGAAAATGAACACGCACACACACGGCGCACGCAACGAATTGTGGTAATGGGAATCTGTTGAAGCAGCCAAGAGTCTCCCCATATCAATTAGACATGCTCTTTGGCGGATATGAGTAGTTAATTAAAAAGATTAAGGCACATGAGGAAATTAAGTATATGCTAGCAGAGTATGGGTGAGTGTGCGTGGGTGTCCATTACGTGCGTGTGAGCACAAATTTGTACAAATAAACACTCGTGAATTTATACACATATACATATATATTAACGTGCGTGCTCCATATATAATTAATTCAAATATTTGCTTGATTTTTGCATAAATATTTTTAACGTTTGCCGACACTTATGCAAATGGCCGTTCAGAGGGCTGGAAACGAAAGGTAAACACAATCGCCCTTTAAATGTTTCGGCCGCTCCCCTCCTCCACCTCCACCTCCTACTCCTCCTACTCCTCCACCTCCACCACCTTCCACCCCGCCTCCCACAGGTGCTCGCGCTTGACTGCTGATGCTGCCGTTTGTCGTTTGACTCCCTGGCAAAACAAAGCCCGCTGTGTAATCAAAAAACTTCTATTTAACATTTTTATTTTCAACTTGATGATAAATGCTTTGTGGAAATGTGGGCCCTATCTGGACGACAAAGGCGTTCCTAATTTGCTGTGCTGGGCTTTACAAGAGTGTGCATATATATCCTTGGGACAGGATGTGTATACACTTTCAAATAGACGTGCTGCTATCAGTTATTGTTATACTTATATATGCATATTTATGCTGGGTTTTAATTTTATTTCCTAACAAACTTATTTTGATTTAGAAGTAGACATCTGTCAAAACAAACGAATATTCTCTGGGCTTGTGTTTTTTATCAAACTCTTTTTACAATTGAAGAACCATAAAAAATATTTTGCTCTATTTTAAAAATGTTATGAATGCCTGTGTGTCTGTTTCTATGCCAACAGCATATATATGCATTGGCCAGAGCATTTGATAGTTAACATATTCGAAGCCTAGTCCTGCTGTATAATAACAATCAGAAATGTTAATAAAATAACTTGTTCAAGGTGATTTTGGTTGGGATATCTAGTGGATAAGCCCAAGCAACCACAACAAACTATGTACCTTATGCACAACAATATGTGATTTTTATTATCAACTATACCAATTGTTGCTTTTGTTCTTCTATGTCCACCATTAAGCCGACTACGGCGCATAAAATTCCAGCATTTACCCATAACAACAGAACCGCAGATAGACAAAGGGGCTGCAGGAGGGAAATGGTGATAGAGTTGGGTAGCAGCAGCAGCCTTTGGTGGTTTGGTCGTAATGCAAACAGATCTCTCGCTGTCTCTCTCTGGAGTGGCTACCATTTGTATTCGCCGGCGTTGGGTATGGAACCCCAAGTGCTCATATTTAAAAAATAGCTTTGTTTTGTCACTGTTGGCTAGATTCCGGTCTGGAGGTAGAGGGGCACGGGCCTGGTTATGTTAACGGCATGTGTCACGTAGCCGGCAAAATATGCGAGCGAATGCCCGAAAATAACACGGCTCGAACACTACTCGGAAATGGCTAGAAAAAAAAATGGTAGGCAAAATACAAGCATTTCAATTAAGCTAAAAGTGGCTTGGTGGGGGGCCAGAATGACAAGCAAAAGGGTTTTGGGGTAAAAGGGTGTTTTTTTTTTGTTTATTATTATTATTATTTGGGTACTCGGCCGTAATCTTTAGCATTTCATTTAAAATGAAATTTCTGATGCGTTCAGTTAGAGTGCTTTAAGCAGAAGGGCATGGTGTTTGAATGCTAAAAAAAAAGAAGAGAAAACTGCTTGTGACGGTCATCTACTACATCACTTTTCATTTAGAATGCAATTTTTCTGGTTCGCCAGAAATGCACAGGCTATATTAATAACAATAGTTTTTGCCGCTGGAGCTGGAGCTGGAGCTGGAGGCGGTGACAGCTCAATGCAGTCCAGAGGCGACCGAATGAAAAATAATCTCAAACAATAATTGCTATAGAAAAGTTTTTGGCTAGCCAAGCCGGGAGTTGGGCAGCTGTCGACGGCAAAATAGCAGCGCAGACAAACGAAACCAATTTATTTGAAAAGTAAAAATCAATAGCCAAGAACCAACACAGCAGTGGACACAGGTCCCACTAACGTCGCAACCATTAAAAAGTCGAACTATAGTGGCCCAAAACCAACGAAAGTGTGAGCGCGACCTGCTCTGAAGATGCCGCTTAACCGACACCTGCCCATTTTGGGGGTTTACCGGACAGTTATTGCTTTGTTGCTTGTTGTCCGCAGTTACCGGAACGCTATTTCACTTAACAGCTCAAACAATATAGAATCTTGATTGTAAAAAATGCATTTGACATGTAATGAAATTCAATAACTGTCAGTGCTTGCTCCTGCGGCTAACCGATTCCGCATGCTGCCATGGCGAGTTGTGTACTACTTAGTTGTTTTATTAGTTATTTACTTCAGTTACGCGCCAGAGAGCATTTTGTAAATTAATTCTATTTAATTAGTTGGCTTCTTTGTGCTAATTTTAATATGTTCATGCGCTTTTAGCCGTATTAAATACTCGGATATATAATTGGGGGTGAGTGTACAGCTGCTAACGTATTGCAATAAAAGTTTGTCAAAAAGTTTCACTTTGTTTTGCTTTGTTGTCGCCGGCCCACACACACAAACAACTCCTTCTGCATGCCCATTGTTCCATGTCGAACAACAACAGTCGCTTAACAGTCGCTGTTAAGCTTAACATTGCACAGGAAGCGCGCCTTTTAAATGGACAACATGGCGCTCATGGCGCTCAGTTCCCGTTCGTTGGCTGCTCGTGACTGGCGTTGCCGCATCGTTCACGTCTCGTTTGTCCACTTCCGGTACAGCGTTCTTTGTGTGTTGTTGATGGCGTACGTAAATATTCATGTTTGATAAGCTCATGTGCGTCCTGTTTGGCTATCTGTTCCGTTGTGCATATTTTTGGCGCTTGTGTCTGTGTCTGTGTGTGTGTGAAAAACTACATTAAAAAGTTCACACACAAATTGCATTATATCCGCGCTGCGATATATTGGCGCGTTTTTTGTTGTTCTTCTGCTCAGCGCCAAATGCCTTGGGCCAGGCCACAGAGACCATAAAGTATGTACATATATGAACGTTATAAATGCCTGTGGGCTTGCATACATTTTTTTCTTACCCCAAATAAGTTTAAGGCATTATCCTTTATTGTTGATGTAAATTCTGCATGGCGTGCTCAAGGACTTGTGCACGTATATACATATTATTAAAAAAAAAATCCATTAAAACCCGCGACGATTGCGTTTGCGATTTGGTCCGATTTGTGTTCATGTGGACCACTTGACGTCGATTGCACGGCTTTGGGAGCCTTAACACCTGGCTTGGCTTAAGGCGACGGCAAATTAGTTGAAAGCATGCTGATTTACAGCAAGTTTAGGCGCATTAAGGCATTAGCCCCGGGCCGCATCCTGTTGGTGATGCTAATGCTGATGCCTGAGTCAAACTTGGGTCGTGTTGGCATATTTGGTAATGTGATTTTTGGAGCACTTTTGTTCACGCCCGGCGACACATGTTGTGGTTCACACACACACACACACGCACACACGTTCACACGAACTTGGGGTATTGCTATACCCCGGGCGGTGTTAACATGCATGCCCCGCTCCCCGCTCATGGGCATAAGCGCTTAGTGGCTGCCAAGTTTCTACTGCAAGTTTCGTGTCGAGCAATATACATATTTATTTATATGCATATGCGGGTGTGTGTATATATGCCTGTCGCTTTATTTAAATGCCCTTTCTCAGCCCCAACTAATAATGCCCTTAAATTATACTGCTGGACAACTAACTTTTGTCGGCCCCAGGCCAATTTAATCGATATATAGACGCCGACAGTTGACGCCGTGACATACGCTGTAACATATATGTAAATATTTGATGGGCCCAGTTGGGTTCAGTTAGCCGTGACTTTGCTGCCATTCAGGACACGCTTGATTCGAAGCTCAACCTGCCGCATTTTGGGCCTTGGTAGGTCTTAGGACTGCACTGACCGTCCGGGCCATTACGATGATGACGATGCCTGGACTCGCTTCCGGCCAGCCGCCATTAAAGCTGAACGCTGCCAATCCATCTGAATCAGCGCAAACTAGAAGTATGCTGGTCAAGTACCGTTGCGGCGACAATTAATTAAAACTAATTGAGTTTGGTCAATGCTCTAGCTCTGACCCTCTGACCGCCTATTCGGCTGTCTGGATGACTGGCTGACTAATTGACTGCAGGCTGGCAGCTTGAGTTTTGGCTTAAATCGTTGTTGCAAAAAATTGTCATTTTATTAGTTGCCATTACTCTTCAAGCTACCCACGCAGGGCTTTGCGCCGCGTTATTTATGAAGTGGGCTTCTGCTCACCTGCCGTGTTGTGGGTCCGTCCGACGTCTCTGCGCCTTGCTACGCTTGATAATATTCACTTTTATTGGCTTTTAATTAATGCGAAATTGTTTGGCATTATGAATACACGGCAGTATCTCTAGCGGGGCAATTAATTTGATTACAAAACGTTTAACCGGCTCTGCGTGCTAATGAGATCTTCCAAGCCAGGGCTTACTCGGCATGATGATGATGGCCAGATACTGTCACACGTGTGCTTACCCATTTGGTTTCCAGCTCTAACAGAACAACCGACAGTCAGTCAGTTAGTCAGTCAGTCAGTCAATCAGTTAGTCCTTCCTTGGGGAGGCACTTGCTTACTGTCGCAGTCGCGCTTGGTGTTTTGTGCTTGGATGCTTCTCGTTTCAATTGTCAATTGATGCTATCAAGTCAAGCTTGTTGCCTGTCTTTTATCCCGTTAGTGCTTGGCTGATATTGCTTTGTATGCACGGCAATTGTATGCTCTACAAGTATGTGTGTGTGTGTGTATCAGGGGCACGATTTCACAGCAAACAGTTGCATTCATCAGTTGCCGCATTCAGTTCATTGACTGACTTTGTATCAGAACCACAGTTGTGTATCCTCGAACAATGCACATCATCCTTGTCTATGGGTGTTTGTTCTTTTTTCAAGCGAATTCCAGTACATAAATATTTACATGGTCCAAACACACACACAAGCACACACAGTGCCACGCCCCATCAGTCATTGCCATTGATGGCAGTTCCACTGGTTATTGGTTATTGATATAAAATCTGATTATCTTTTGATTTTCTGCTTTTATGCAAGTCTGCGATGTGCAACCAAGCGTGCCAGCTGAAAGAAGCAACTCCCACATCTCAGCTCGTATCTGAGTCGAGTTCTAGCTGGGCAGGTGCAATGTCAGCCATGAGCTATAAGCATTGATTGGAAATTTTTGTATTTGCCGTTGACATTTTACCATATTGCAATCTCTTGAAATATCTGAATTCTCTAAAGATGCTCGGGACTTCACCATATGTTATGCAGCTGGCCTTGAATTATGCTAAGTCTAATGTTTAATGTAGAATTAGAGATTGTAATCTCTCGCATCTCCAAGGGGGACCAAATAAAAGTTAATTTTGTAAGAATTGAGTCAAAGTTTGAAATATTTAATCTAGTGTCAAACTTGGCTGAATAATTTCCTTATTTTTTTAACATCGGCCAACGTAACTTCGCCTTCTCAAACCGATTCGAGCTTTGCTTAAAATCTGTCGTTAGGGGTTGGCAGCTATCTGGCAGTAACCTGCTAGATATTAATGTCAACGGCACAGTCTGGGATTTGCGGCATTTGAATGAAGCCGCAGTGGCGACCACAGGCCGTAGGCGTCAGTCAAAGACCTCCACGACATTTAAGCCCACCCGATGAGCAGCAGCAGCAGCAAACGCACATTAGCTCTTGGATATTATGTAGATGCTTTATTTTCATAATTGCCAACATCTTAGCATTTCATTAAAGAGCCCTCTCGGGGCTTAAACTTGTCACCGCTAGCGTCTATGGGGTAGTTTGCGAGAGTGACTTCATGGTGGTAACAAATGATTTGATAATCACACAAAATGATTTCAAAATCAACAGCTTAAGACATTCGAATGCCTGACTTGGGCGCCAGCACGCAGTATTTCCTAATTGTGTGTACATACGAGACTGTGTGTGTGTGGGTGTATTGGTTGATATTTTTATGACTTTGAGTTGAAAGAGCATGGAGCAGGTCGCTTGTTGCTAGCAGAAGTTTTCCCTATATGCCATGTAGAATACAGCTTGACTTTTGTTTTGTTTGCTTAACTTCATGTCAAGCAATACACTTGCATACAAACTTACGCACATGACAGACAAGTGTGACAACAACTCGAACTCGAACTCGAACTTGTACTGTAAACACTTCTGTTGTTGTTGCTGTTTGCTTTTGCTGTTAAGCAGTTAACAGTCGCTCTCACTGTTAGGCTATGCGCAGGCGCGAAACCTTCCTCAATTGAATTTCATAGTAATTTCCTGACGATGGCTGCAATACGTTTCAGATAAGGGTACGTCGGCTCCTGGTTAGGACACTCCACGCCGTTCACGGCAATTTAAATCTGAATTGACAGCGTAGTTAAAGGCGTGCTCGTTGCGTATATTACGCGAAAGCAAAACAAACTCCCAACAACCGGCCCAAAGGACAACGACTCGGCGTGCGTTTAGCTATTGACGAGCATATCGTCTAAATGTTGATGACTCGCAAATATGACTGAGCTTCTGTGAAATAGTGTGTGTGTGTGCGTGTGTATTCGTGAGATACGCATAATGTATTAAGTGTCAGCAGTAGAAGAAATACATTATAATTGCACAGGACAAGCAATTTGGTTGATGTCCCCCACAGGTGAGCTGCAATTTGTGCTTCACATAATAGAATACATTGTTATCGACAGATAGACACCATTATTCCTATCGCCCTGATGTGCCAGCCCCTAATACAATTTGGGACTATTTTATTTTATTTATTATTTGATTTGTTGTTGGTTGCCTCTGGCCAACACCGGTCAGCGCCCCCTTCCCTCCATAGCTGCCAGCATTGGACATGGCCAAGTATTTATTTTATTTTCGTTTTTTTTCTTGTGAATGTCGTGACCAGCCCTCGTCCACTTGGCCTATAAAAACCCCAAGCATTGGGTTACCCACTTAAACACTCCATTTTTTATGGCCCAACTCTTGAGTGCAGAACACTGTGGCTTTTGTCTCTTACATTTCGCTCACTTTTATAGTTGAACTTTAATCGAGGCACTTGGAATGGAGGCAACGACCACGTCCCTTTCATGTTCCTCACCCCCAAGTAATAATTGGAGCTAAAGCTAAAAGCCAGTTTGTCAACGCTACATGCTCGTCATATTTAACTGATTAAGTTGCTAAAAAATCAGGGGAAAACAAACACACGACGGCTGAGAAGAGCTGAAAGTGAAACTCGTACATTTCTGAACGAGTGTGCAAATATGTCCTGTGCCTTGCACACTTTGCTTATCTAAATTGTTTTATGCCAAAGTCCCCTACTTGTTGGGGCCCAGACCATTAAGCAGCACACACTGAAACACACACCCACCCACCCATCGCCACACACACACACACACACTCAAATATATCCTAGATAATTTTTCAATGTCATTTGACGGCAGCAAAAATTTGACATTAGCCATTAATAAATTAGCGCGCATTTTGAATTTCTGTCTGCTAATTGAATATGAGAGAGCGCTGAGCCAGAGAGCTTTTGAAGTTTCGCCTCTGATATTTTAGCACCACAAATCAAATGCCACCCACACAAATCTGAATTATAAAGACAGCCAAATATCTATGGGAGCACAGCTGTGCGTTCGCCCGAAGTAATTTTATACGTAGCTTAACCTTTAACGCCAGCGCAATCCTTTGTTTCCGCCGACGCGTCGCCTTTTCACCGCCTTTCACACATCTTTTAACGATTTGACTGGAGTTGGAGTCGGGTGCCCTGCCGCAAAGGGAAACAAATACGCCCATTGCATGGGCGTGTGTTGCCTTTTAAAAAATCTTTTTCAACAATTCTCAAAATGTTCGGTAAAATGATTTTGGGGTCCGTTGCGGCGGGTCCTTTGCAGCTGTCGCTATTTATATATACCCTGGGCTTATGAGACAAATTGAAAGATTTCTTTTCCTTACATATATGATGTACATAAGTTAAATTGATATGTTTGTATAAGGTTGAAGTATTGCTCATAATAAATCATCAAATAAATTTAATGATTTTCTCAAGATGTCAATTTTTTTGTTATTTCTTTGCTTTAAATTAGATGAAAGTTTTTCAAAATTCAAATGGATAAAACCAAAATATTAGAATTTATTAAGGTAAGACTGGGTATCATGCAGTCAATCATTGTAGCTTATTCTTCGTTCTTATTTTTGTGTCTGTTGTGATTCCTTGACATGTGTTGCCGCCGTAAACCATTTGATATTTCGCACACATTCACACGCACACCCACACAGCAACAACTGCAAGTTTGTTGTGTGCGAAGTGTGTATTATGTCTGTCTAAAACATTGTTATGAATTTTCGTTGTAATTCCAATGATTACATAGTATTTCGTACATATATGTAAGCTAAACCCAAAGGTAAGGCTTTAAAATGCCAGTCGACTCAGCGGGACACCTGTGGTCTGTGGCAACAAAGTGATACGACTTCATGTCCCTTTCGCCATTTAAGACGAAGCCAAGACTGTTTATTTTTCCCTAAAGCTAACCCACTATAAATGTATGCTCATTTAAGTGTGGAGGGTATGATGAAACAAATCGTATTTCATTACATTACTAATATATATGCGTTCATACAAAAATAGAAAAACTTTAAAATTCGCAATACTTCAACTTATGAAAATCACATAGAAAGGCGAGCGATAGAAATCTGACTGATTGACTGATTGGTGATCAACGCATAGCCCAAGCCGTAAGAGCTAGGAAGATTAGGTGGGTGAAGTTTCGTGTTCAACTTAATTTTTAAAGAGCTATACGAAAAATCATTTGAGACGTGTTTCACACTTTACGCGGAATCCAAGCTTTCTCGGTGGATAATGCGATTTAAAGATTTTTGGGCTAGGTCTTAAGTTTTGTCCGATTTGCATCAAACTTATTTTTAAAGATCTACATAAGAACTGAGTGTAAAAGTGTTTCAGCGATTTGTAGAATTATACCCACATTAGTGGTTAATTAGCGAAAACCGTTTGTATGAAAGTTGTTTGCTTACCTGCCGATCGGCTTCAAGAACATTTTTAAAGATCTTTGTCAAAATTCATCTGATGGGTGCTTCGCACTCTTTGCAAAATCCATCCCTCCTTGGTGGAAATGGGGGTTAAAGTTTATGTGGTTGATGTTTCGCGTTTCGTTTCCAAGGATCTATATGAAAAATCATTTGAGACGTGTTTTACACATTTTTTGCAGATTTTTTGGGCGAAATTTTAAGTTTGCTTATTACATATACACATACACACATGCATCCATGCATCTATGCATGTATGCATGTATGCATGTATGCATGTATGCATGCTTACATGCTTACATGCTTACATGCATACATGCATGCTTACATGCATACTTACATGCATACATGCATACTTACATGCATACATGCATACTTGCATGCTTACATGCATACATGCATGCTTACATACATACATACATACATACATACATACATACATACATACATACATACATACATACATACATACATACATACATACATACATACATACATACATACATACATACATACATACATACATACATACATACATACATACATACATACATACATACATACATACATACATACATACATATGTACATACATACATACATACATACAAACACACATACATACGTACATACATACATACATACATACATACATACATACATCTACATACATACATCTACATACATACATCTACATACATACATCTACATACATACATCTACATACATACATCTACATACATACATCTACATACATACATCTACATACATACATCTACATACATACATCTACATATATACATCTACATACATACATCTACATACATACATCTACATACATACATCTACATACATACATCTACATACATACATCTACATACATACATCTACATACATACATCTACATACATACATACATCTACATCTACATACATTTCTACCTACCCACTCCACCTCCTCCTGCTCCACCGCCTCCAGTTGCTCCTCCACCGGCCGTTGGATCCAACGTGTTCTGTCTTGTGGAATTTCAGCAAGGCCTACTTGAATTCTTGAGAATCGAGGAGGAGAGCACTTGGTATAAATTCGTTTTATTTAAATTTGGTGCTTAGCGACAAATAAGCTTGGTCTGCGTTTGGTATTAGAAAACAAACATGCATCCATACATTCATACATTCATACACTAACACACCCACGCCCACATACACACACACACATATATATATTACTTATATGCCTTCGTACAAAATGCTGGTTTTTTATAAGGAAAAGTAAATGTGATCTGTAAATCAACCTAATTACAATATATGTCAAGCTAACCCTTCAAAGAAGAGTATACATTATAAATATAAATAAATAAATTCACTTGAATCATATAACATTTCCGAGGAATTGTCAACCCTATGAACTATAAAACTAAAACTCATTTTCTTATTCTAAGAAAATATTATGGTGCTTTTTAATTTTCCACGAATGCTCACAGCAGCGGCAGAAAAGATACCACATTATATTGCCCGCCCGCGTCGGGTGGAACGCCAATTAGTGTAATTACAAAATAATAAAAAAAAACTACTTGAAGCTGAGACAAAAGCATTAAAAAAAACGCAATTCTGTGGTGCATTATGCCGTTTTTTTTGCGACTAGAACAAATTTACATTAAATTGTTTTTAATTTTTAAGCAGCTTAAGAACTGACCAACTCTCTGCGGTATTCGCAGTCTGAATGCAATTCTTGTGGTTGGCTTGAAATTGGACATGGACCCTCTGAATAAAAGATAGATGACTTTGGGTTAAGCGTCAGCTTGGTTAGAGACATTATAATAACATCCATCATCCTGGACTATATAGGGATGACAGCAACAAATGTTAAGGCTCTTCGCTGTGTAAACATGGCCCATTTTTGTTTACCAAAAATGCTAGGGTTTGCTGTATTTTTAGGGTGTTGTTGGTGCGTTTGAGGGCCAACAGGCAAGTGGCCTTTGAGGGCCATTTGGCGTGCTGATTTCGCCGCACGTCCTGTATCTATGTGTAAGCATGTATATGGACCAATAATAAGCCATTTCGTGCACATAATTGGCGGGGGCAGACGGCGAGTAAATAGCCATAATTAATGTATACTCCTACAATATAAACATAAATGTGACCTGACCGAAATACAAAAAGTGGCTGAAAGTTCACGTCACTGACAAAAAACAAAAATAACGGAAGCCACAAGGCGAGAGCTACGGAAATTGTTTGTCACCGCGTTTTTTTTTTGCGTATGTGTGTGCGTGTGTGTGAGTATCTGTGTGTGCGTGCGTAATACTCACGCGGGAATGTATGCAATAAAGGCTATTGCTTCATTGATACGCAAACAAGCGCGCGATTTGTAACGATATAGCTTTTCTTTTATGTATATTTTGCATTGCATACACAGTATCAGTATTTCGCACCGAAAACAAGCAGCGAAAATTGCCAAAGACAACAGGAAAACATATTTTCGTGGACGAGGACATCATTGCCTGATTGCGTTGACATAATCGCATTGACAGCCAACGCATCCTGCGGATATTTGCAGCCGTTGCGGCTTGTAGTGTTCGAGCAAAAATCATTTTCGCTTATAATGTAGAGATACAAATTTTCTGCACATATCCTTCTGAATCCCATTCATTCGATAATCAAGTTATATGAATCAACTAGACTGACTTAAAAAATGCATTATGCTAGGACAAACTTTACTTAATTGGATCAGAAAATTGTATCAAACAAAATGTTTGCTTCTAGCACTAACTAAGCCTGATAGTAAAATCTCTTTGAAAACTTCAAAATCACATTACTTTGACAAAACTCAATCGGCTTTTATGTTTGCTGGCAATTCGAATAAGATTTTGACATCTAGTTTAATTCTGCTCGTATTTGGATATTTATGTATGCTAAGATAGATAGCTGTTCCATACGGGGTATCTCACAGTGTTGTAATTGTCTATTACTTCGAAGAAGATATCGTT
This sequence comes from Drosophila montana, assembly GCF_035044405.1. Classification (NCBI taxonomy): domain Eukaryota; kingdom Metazoa; phylum Arthropoda; class Insecta; order Diptera; family Drosophilidae; genus Drosophila; species Drosophila montana. Next base: position 904,661 of record NW_026998322.1, read on the forward strand.
TATTCTCGCACAAAGCATGCTCGGTTTTGCATAATTTTGCGACACATTAAGCCTTAGTCCCAGAAACTTCAATCAAGCACAAAGCCTTTTTATTTTTGATAATAGAAAAATTAAATGAATGCAAACTGTTGTGAATTTGCCGCTGCACAAAGGATGTCTCGAAATTATGCGCTCCGCTCTCGAGGGTGCCATTGTCATTGACAAGTGGTGACAGCTGCTCCTTTCTGTGCCCCTTCTTCTTCTTCTTCCTGTTCTTCTTGCTGCTGTTGTCCTGGCTGTCTGGAGTCCTTTGTGCCGTCGCGCACTCGCTGCGCTGTGACGTTTTTATTACAAAGGCTCATGAATTTTATTTGGCACGAAAATAGCAGGGCGGTCTACTGTTGCCAATTTGATGAGCATTTTTGGGCGATTTTCGTTTTTGGCCTTGGCTGCAACATGAACGCGAATGCCGTGACAGCAGCGACCAGAAACGGAAAGCCAGCCACCCAGGAAGCACACAGTAGGCGCTCCAACTATGGGCTCAAGATTACGAAAATTGTTTACACAATGCGCCAGCGTGGCATGCGCTGCCCACCACAGCTCTAATTAAAAAAGTTTCACGTTTAACCGCTTGAGTTGGCAGTACGCACGCACACTAGAGTGTGTATGTGTGTGTATGTGTGCGTACGGTATGTGTGGCATGTGTGTTGTGGCAGGATGTGTGTATTAGTGCGTGGCTAGACAATCAAAACTTTTGTTCAAGCAGATCCACAGCAGCTTCAAAGCCAACCCGAGCAACTCGAGCAACTAGAAACCTTACCGCAAAACGCACGGCTGGCGACCTCAGATTTCTTGGCTCCCACGCAGCATCCTCGACGACTATAAAATTAATGAAGCGCCTCTGTTTCGAGCATTCAGCTGGCGGCTATTGCCACAAAAGAGACATTAAAGTTGTCTTTGCCTTTGCTGTCAGTTGACATGGTTGTTGCTCTAGTCTCGTGCTGGCTTCACATTGCTGATGCGTATTTAAATATGCGCATAAAAGCTACGGACGCCAGTCAGGATTTATGACCTGCGGCCGTTGGGGGTCCCTTTTTGGGCGCGCCTCGCCCATTTTGTGGCTAATCTCTGATGTACACTTAATTATGTGGCACGCTTGCTGATTGCCGCAGATCTATGGCAGCTGCCAACCCTTTCTATACCCGCGCCCAAAGGGCAACCACCTTTTAAATAAGTGTCTAATTATGCACTAGCAGAGCAATATAAATAATTTATATATAATCGAAAAGTGATTTTATCTCATAGTATCAAATTAGTTATATGTGGCGTATGATTAATTATTTAATTTGACTGTACTAATCAAACTGTAAACTATGCGTACAGGTATTTCATAGTCGGTCATTGAGTTCTTAGCTAATTCCATTAGACTTAATGCATTGTCGCATACCCTTTTGAGTCTTTGTGTGTGCCATGTAAATTTCATATAGTTAATCCTGTTAGTTAGCCAAGAAAAAGTATGATACATTTTTTACAATTTCATTGGCCTTTTTCTTTGTCGGTGGCAGTGCAAACAAAATGGCCAAAAAAAAAATGTGAAACGCTAAAAATGCATGAGAAAGGAGGCGGAACTGCGGGGCCATGTTCACTGCATGAAATATGCACTGCAAATTCAGTGAAAGCTGCGCAGCAGCTGCAAGTTTGCCATGGTATAAAAAAGAGACAGCAAAATTGAGCAACTGGCAAAAAGAAACGCAAAAATTTCTTTTCGCAACTCGCCCTGCATTCCACTTATTTTACACTACACTGCCTGCCATAAAGCAATCAATTCGAGCAGAGTGCGTGCACTCTCTAACGTCAATCTGTGGGATTTGATGCCGACCAACAACACCTTTGACAAGGAGCACTCGAACAACATTGAATACGCTGCGAGAATTTTAGACCATGTTAGTAATTGCTTTTAAGCGAAACTCTTGCGAAGTGCCACTGTCCTTGGCCGCAGCGAATGACCACTAATCCATCAAACAGTCAAACAATCAGGCAACACTTGAATTTATTTGAAACACTTGATAAATATCTACAATTAGTTAATTTGCTCAAATTCAATAAAATTGAATATGAATAACCCCATTTGTTCTATTTTCTGTTTGCAACTCGGGTCACTTGCGCATTTGATTGAATCAAGTAATATTCACTTGTCATGCGATTGAATGATTACGATTAGGGCAATCAAAGCGCAGGAATAGCGCGAATAGCGCGTTTCATGTAAATTGGTCGCGACCCCAAGGCAAACTTATAGCAAGAAACGCGAATCTTGAATTAGTTCGAATATAAAATTCATCTGCGCTGCCAGTTAACATTACGCATACGCCCTGTGGTACTATAAATTATACTCTCACAGGACTAAAGACAAAAGCCACTGAATACACAAAGGCAACTACTGTCACTTAACAGAAAAAGAAGTCGAAATAACTTTCAATACAATAATTGACTGAGTTGAAGCTTACGCGCCGTAATCTATTGATTTAATGTGGGACAAGAATATCATACATATTAGCCACAATTCGAAGTCTAGACTGACAAAATCAATTTTTATAAGACAATAATAATCTTCTTAAGAGTTTAAATAAACGTTCTTTTTGTTATTAACAGAGCTTCTGCAAACAGGCCTGTTATCAACAGAGTATCTGACAGTTGAGAGTGCTCGCAAACAAACTTGTTCGTAGCACAAAAATTTAAAATATGTTTTCATTATATTTTGTTTTCTTTTTTTTACTTTGTGCAAATGAAAAGCAAAGCATTTTCCAGCAGCAGCACAAGAGATAGAAAACAAATTTGTAGGGATTATTGCAAAAATTCATTACAGACTTCGATACAGAAAATTGTTTTGGCTTAAATACTTCGGAGCTTTGTGTCCACTATCTCACATCTTATAAGATATCCGTTTAAGGAGTTAATATGACACGGTCACAATTGAATAGTAGCAAAGCGCTGAAAATTTGTACTGTCCAAGTTTTGAGGTCGTGTGCTGTGTGTTAAAAAGAAAGTTGTAGCAAACTTTGGCATCGATTCGAATGGTGGCGCGCGCCTCATGTTGTAAGTGCTGGGTAAACTTTTAATTATTGCACACTTGCGACGTTCAATTTGTGCGCGATGTTGCAAGATTGAAAAGTTTCTAGAGCTCAATTATGTACGAGCTTGAAATGTATGTCTTAAATGCTATAGCGCCAATTTATTGGGTTAAATTGTTGTTTGATTTTTGGGACAGTTTTCCGGAGGGCCCAGAGTCAGAGATACGGAGAGACCTAGGTGGCATTTGTATTTGTTTTGACTTGGGAGTAAATATTTTAAATTTTTTGTAACAATGTTTCAAACACGTCTTAAGAGTCTTACCGAAAGGGCGGAGAAGGCCGAGGACCGACGTCGTTTCGTTTTTCGAACTTTTTTGCTGTTCATCGCATTTCTGCTGCTTGCCGTACTCCAATGGATAGCGATAACGGCCTTAGCTGGGTAATATACTCTATTGGGCTTCAATTAAGACCAACTACAGCTATAATGTGCTGTTCCATCTACAGAAGCAAAATAACTGCCCTGGTGTATAGCCATGAGGTTGCACTTTTGATAGTGTTCTTTATGAGCATTATGTTCTTCCTGATGTTCGCCGTTAGCTCCCAAATACGGAAAATGTCTTGCATGAACTGGATCCTTACTCTACTTGTAGTCGAGGGCCAGATCGTGGCCATCGGACTCCTGGTTGTTAGGACAAATATGCTGCGGCTGCTGCTTGGCTTTCTAGTTGCCTTGATAATCATAGTTTTGGCCTCGTTAGTGGCCATATTTGTATCGGTAAGTTTCAAAAGAATCTAGCACAAGTAACTCCAAGTCCATATCGCTATGCCATCCAGTTTGACCTTACGAAATATGCAACAATATTGTTCTTGGTGGACTTCATTATGCTTGTGCTCTGTGTTTATACTATCACCTACTTCTTAATCCTCAATCTGAGTTGGCCCTTTTTCCTGTACGCTTTTGTCATCGTGTTGCTGGTCTTGCCCGTAAGGCGTTGCTTATTGTTATACTTGCCTTTGATGACCACATCTCACTTATAATAACACGTACACATCACACACACACAACACACACACACACACACATAAACACGCACACTAACACGCACCCATGTCACAACCACTCGACATGCACTCGCCATTTACAGATTGTGATGTATCATGTGCAATCGGTTATGGGTAATGGGCAAGAGCGGACCGCCCTGCATGATGACAAGTTATCCGCGTTGCTATTGTTCCACGATTTTCTGGCCCTGTATATGCTAACATTTTACTGGCGACCCACTAAATAAAAGCCATGTTTCAGACATGCCCTTGCGCTGGGCAGAAGCTCGTCTCTATTCAAGCTCTTTCTGTCTCAGACAAACATCCATGCGGTTTCTGGAAAAGGCAGGCAACGTCCTCTGCAGGCAGCCTGTCGGTCCCAGTTGATGCAGCATTATGTGATCCCGACACAGAATCAGTCCATCACCGTCGCAATCCCTTGCGTAGGATGTTATGAAGCTCCGCACAGTTTCTGTGGCACACTCCGGACTTGATACGCAGCTCTCGTAATCTGGAATGATGTTTTGTAGGGCTTAGTCAATGGTCAAAGGAAGCCAGCTGGCAGCTCGCATTACCCTGTGCTCCAATGAGCTGACCGAGCCGTATCGCATCCTGCCAATACGGCCGGGAGATACGATAGATGCTGCATGGGCTCGCCCCGCACATTGCCGGCTTATGGTCCGTGGTCGTTGCTGCAATGCACTCCAAACAGTCATCGCTGAGGAGAGGTGAGCCAAGTGCAGCTGCAATGAATGGACAGATGAGTTTCGGTGAAATCAACAGAGCCCTAGCTTACAGTGCTAAATGCTCCACATTTACAAGACAACAAATTTTGGTTTTTATAAGTGTTAAAATATGTCTGTTATCTCCTCTTCAATATATGTATATATATTTATATAGATGTATACATTTGGTTAGCATAAACATGCTGGGGTGATTTAATGGGTACTCTGAACGTGACCGAGTTCTTTGGCAAATAACTCGCACTTATCATGACTTACCCACGGCCGGAGCAGTGACCACTTCAAAGGGGAGTATCACTTCGCTGGCAGCATTCTCCTTTCTCGCCAGCGCGATGTTCAGGCGCCCGAGATGATTCTTTTGCTTTAGATGCATGTAAATGGCGCCCCCGATAAGCATTAGCGCCAGCAAAATGGCAGCTGAGCTCAGCAGCTTCTTAATGCGACACTTTCCATACTTTGCCCAACTGCTTCGCTGTTGTTGTTGCTGTTGCTGCCGCTGGCTGCTCTGCAATAGTCGCACCTCAACTGGGGAAGGGGCTATATTTATCGGAGTCGTTGACATTGTGGATGCACTTTGTGGTGGCACTTAATAAATTAGCGTTCTAATTCTTCACTTGTCAGCGTAACGGAGGCTCTTTCGGGTGCGGGTTGTACAGGTACTCGTCTGATACTGGGCGATAACCCCAGCAAATGTACTCGAATGCTAGCTCACTTAGATTATCGCACTCTCTCTCGCTCTCTCTCTCTCTCTCTCTCTGTTTCACTGTTTGGCCAGTAATTGATGCTTGCGGTTTCGGAGCGGGCGCTCTCTATCTTGACAGCTCGGGGCTTATCTGAAACCGCAAAACATGCTCATATTCTGGGCTGCTCACGGGCTGCCCCTCAGTCAATTGCTGTTGTTCTATGCCACGCTCCGCACATAAAACGCAGATGTGCTCGCCGAAATTAGGTGTCGATTGCATTTGCTAGTTCGACTTCGCATATGACAATTTACGGCGGGTCTGGAACTGGGCTTGGATCTGGCTCTGGGTGGGCGTACAACCTTACGCATTTGTATGCACGTACTGTAAGCAAATATGAAAAGTTGTTGAGCACATTGCAAACTGGCAGCGCAACCATTTGGCAAGCATGTGGCACGAGCAGAGGCGTCGGCAACAATTGTCGGAAGGGCAACATGGTAAGTGGCAATGGGAACTTTTGAATTATTTGTGTGCACTCAAAGCACATCAATCGTTATTTGGAAGCAAAAATTGATTAATGTCACTTATCTAATCCTTGTCTGCATTGGATCTTTGTTTTTTTCTTTGGTATCTATGCGTTTAAAACATATATGCGTGTTAAACATATATGTATATAGCACATATTCAAATTTATCATGAATTCTGAAAATCTTCAAAAATTTGTACATAATAAATTATAGTATGCGTCAATCATCTTCTAAGACTAGTTTTTGAGTAAGTAAAAATTAACGGTCTTTAGACAACCGCTGGCTGCCGAAATTTTTCTTAAAATCAGCCACAATACCAGGGGCTTTATAGCCATTTATAGCCGTTTGTAGCGGTTTTTAGCAGAATTTTAGTAGTTAGTACTGCATACTTTCGTGCTGCCTACATAATACGTTGAAATTAAAATTAAAATTAAAAAAACTCGTGTACCATATGTCCGATTTCAAATGATATACCTCTTTCTTCTCGTACGGATCCCGACTATCGATTGACACCAAAAATCGGAATTCTAAGAAATGGCCCAATTTGAGAAAAACTACTATGTTTTTTGCAAAAATTACGATGTTTGCTGAAAATGGCTGTGACCACGAGTCGAACGAGACCAATCTTTCCAAGATCGGGGCTTAGTTGGCCGAGATACAGCTATTTAAAAATCGCGAAAAAATGCCGTTATAATAATAATAATAATTCGGCTAAAAATGGTCCGATTTTGAAGAGTTATACCTTTTTGAACTCGTACTGATCTCTGGAATCGACTTGCGTACCACGTTTTTTGTTTGGAAATCCAAAATTTGTGAAAAAAACAGGCAGACGAACAAAAATCTAAAATTTCATTGCATACCCAAACGGAGCGGTGGAGCAGCTGGTGGAGCAGCTGAAGTACCAGTACGAATCTGCTTTAGGGAAGGGAACGCTCCGCAGGGAGTCTGGGAGTCTTCCTGACCTAGGAGTGGCCAAAGTCGGGGACGTCATAAACAAACAGACTGCAAACTACATAACGCGACTGGGAAACCATCCAAATCGACTGGCTAGGCGCCTTCTAAAGATGCGTCGAATTGGAGGAGTCCGAACGCGGAGGAGATTGCGGAGGTCTCATCCAATCGATCTCCCAGATCGATATATATAGTCACCGTAACTTTGTTAATTTTATATTAGACTTAATAGTAGACTAAGTAGTATTGTAAATTATGTATACGTTTTAGTTTTGCAACTTTTGTAACTATGTAGATACATACTGGTTGTGTGCGGGTAAGAATAGGAGAAAGAAAAATAAATTTAATACGTATAAGTAATAGTACGATCAGAGAAAATTGGTATAGGCACAACAACTTGTTAATACAAAACGTATAATCGCTTAATAGGGTAAAGTACAAGAAAGAAGTTATTTAGATTGCTAAAACACTTACTATAAAAGCATCAAAACCTACAAGGAATACTTTCTTTCGACTCATGGCGTATCGGGGAATGCACGGTCTGCATAGATAGCTTCGTAGCATTTACAGTTAAGCTGTGCTTTGCCAACGATCAGTTTCATATATAGAGATAAATATATATTTATAATAACCTACTAACCTGTAAATCTACACGCACGAATATGTTATAGTCATCTATCAGTAGGCGGGAGTCGAACTTTTATAAACGAACATCACTGAAAGAACAGAAAAGTAGAGATAATGTTAATTAGCTCAAGAACGCAGCTTCCTTGCTAAACCTTAATTGAATTAATGAGAATCGCGTAGAAAAGCAATATTTACTTATAGGTTTATTGTTAATTTTCAACTCAGCTCAACAATACACACACATATTTAAACATATTTAAAAACATAAAAGCTAACATGCAAACATACTCTTCTAATAGTTGTTACTTTTATTCTAAATATAATAAGACAAAATTTTGTTAATAATGCATACAAGTTTTAACAGTGAGCTCCGCCATAGCCGCCGCCTTCTCCAACATAAAAGCCGCCGCCTTCTCTTTTGCTTAAGCAGCCGCCTCCTCAAAAATTGAAGCTGCCTGCTCTTATGTCGAAGCTGCCGTCTCCTCCAATATGAAGTGAAGCTTGTGGGACTTACTTAAATTCTTGAGAATCGAGTAGAAGGGCATTACTTAAGGAAACGATTTTTTTTTATATTTGCATCGTATGCTTGGATGCATACATACATACAAATATACATACATACATACATATATACATACATATGTACATACATACATATGTACATATATATATACACACACATACATACATACATACATACATACATACATACATACATACATATATATACACACACGCACACTCACACATACATACATACATTCATACATGCGTACATACATACATACATACATACATACATACATACATACATACATACACTTACACACATACATACATACATACATACATCTACATACATTTCTACTTACCCGCTCCACCTCCTCCTGCTCCACCGCCTCAAGTTGCTCCTCCACCGACTGTTGGAGCCAACGTTTTCTGCCTTGTTGTATTTCAGCAGGGCCTACTTAAATTTTTAAGAATCGAGGAGGAGAGCATTTAAAAAAGCATTTAATTTAAATTTGCAGCGCAGTGGTATCAAACATAGACTGTGTTAAGTTAAAGAAATCATTCATGAGTACGTGCGTCTACACGCATACATACACATATGTACATACATTCATACATACATACATATATGCATACATACATACATGCTTGCATACTCACGAACCTTGATTTATTCACGAATAAATTTGTATTCTAATGATATAATGATCACGATATTGATGTTAGACGAATGAATAAAAGACTGTTATTTTAGAAATCAATCCTAATAGATGCCTTCCAGCTAAAAACAGTTGTCTCGCTATCATGTTTGCCAAAATAGCTTACGTCTCAGCTTTACGTAACCAGATTAACTCCATTCTCCAACTTAAAATAGTTGTGAGACAGTTTTATTTTTAAACCACTCTAAATATTTCCCCTAGAGCTTCAATTTAAGCTGTCAATGGCTGAACATGGGTGGAAAAAATCTCATGTACGCGACAGGACCAGCCCACTTAGCAGCTGCTGGCCAGGTGCAAAGCTTAATGTGTGCCGTCATTTAGTTGATTGTTTTTATATACCCTGTAGCAAATTTGTTGGATCTGATATCTGATTAATTGGTTTGCATGTACAAAGAAATTGGAAATAGATAGACAATAGCATAAGAATAGAAAATGTTTTTGCTCAAGTGGATTTAAGCGAACATCATTATTTATGTAAAGCTTAGGTATGGAGAAGATGCTTGCATGCAAGTATTTGGGTGTATATGTATACAGGTATATATGAGTACTCTACATGCTCTACTCTCTCTCTCTCTCTCTCTTTGAGCGAGGATAAATCTTACCCTGATTAGTTCTAATTCCATTAAATAATTTGCTAAAATATGAATCGCTTTTGTAATAAAATATATATATCTTTCGTAAAACTCATTCATTTTAACGGACTGCAAGCATCACGTTAAGCTTACCCGATAATTCTTCGTGTTAAGCAATTTAAACGAAGTGCAGGGTATTTGTCAGTTGTTGTTGTTATGTTTTAAGTTGTTTGTGTTTCCTCGCACATTGCTCGGTTCGTTGGCCTTGTGTGTGTCGCTTTCAAATGTCATCATTGTCTTAAGGCATTTCCTGCGCTCCTCTTGGCCAAAGTAATTTGCGTGTTTTCTTACAAAACACATGAGAATGGCTGCGGGCAGGGGCCGAAAAACCGAATTCAATTATGGTATCGTTTCAAGTAGTTCTTTAAATGGCTTTTTGTTCGCACCGTTAAGGCCAGGGGGTGGCCAGGGGGCAACAATGGAGCGTGGTTCCGGCAAGGTCCTTGGTCGGGTTGGGCGAACGAGTTAGTGTGTATTACATGCACATACTTATAATGTACTCATTATGTGGCACATTCTTGTTCTTGCATATTTTCCAACCGAATTCCTTTGAGCAGCGGCGCTGGCATTAAAAAGTGCCCAGAAGCTGGGCGCTCTAATGGCGAAATTCGAGTCGTAGCACTTGCTGCACTCGATTACGGTCGGCACTTTCCGGTTTGATACCGTCCATTGGCTTGTTGCTTTGCCTGCATTTGAATGGGTGAGGGGCAAGGGGAAGGGGCAAGTGGGCGACAGGGTGTTGCTGCTGGTGTACCCTGAACACGTAGCGAGCTAAAACAAAGTTAATTAGATTTGTTGCAAGATGGTCATTATTGAACCCAAATGGTCGTTGGATGGGCGGAGGGGGGAGGCAGCATCAAGCCCTTTTAATGGTCAGCTAGTGCAGTCATTTTGAAATTTGTATGCGCCATTTTTATGTGGTTTACTCGCCTGGAACGGCCCGTGTCCATGCAATTACCCAGTTGGATGGCAGCTCTTTGCCACTGGGCATTGCTCAACTTAAATCTCGGTTGTTCTTTATGCAGTTCGCGTAACGTTTTTACGTATTTACGAGCAGTTGCGTGTAAAATGTGTGCATTTCTCTTTGCAGCTAAACCAGGCAACAAGCAGGATAACGTCCAGAGCGCTGAGGGCTGCCGGTAAAAGTTATATTATTAACAGGTTCAGAAATCGGGAATGTAAATGTGGCCAACGGCAAAGTTGTCTGATTGAAAATGCAAAGCGCATACAGAAACTGATTGCGTGGCTAAAACGAATTTTGTGGCTGGAGAAAACAAGTAATCAAGTGCACACAGGTAATCGTCTAACCCACCTGTCTATCCCTTTGCCCGTTGTACGCTGCGTATGCGTAATAAGCAGCAGCAACAGCACGTGCGTATCGAGAGGAGGGTGCACACAGGGAGACGGGCAGGCACAGTTGACCATTAAAGTGGCGGAAATGACACAGACAAAATGTATCGCTGCAAAAATTGGTTTTGTGCGCGCAGCAACAACAACAACTACGTCGACGTGGCACTAAATGAACCGGGCCAAGCCACGACGTCCACGCTACCACCGACGCCCAAAAGCAACAGTAACAGCAACAGCAACAGCATCAATAGAGCTCGCAACAAGGCCAATAGCAATCAGCCGGCAAACGCGAGTGCGACCCACAGATCAACACCCACCGATGATCCACCGCAGGCAGCAGCAGCAGCAGCAGCCCATGTGGTCACCTTCCTGGAGGATGCACCGAGCAGTAGTAACGGCGGCGTAACCAGCAGCCGGATTGTGACCACCGCTGAGCAGCATCAGGCTCACATGTTGGAGCATCATTCCAATTTGGATGCCATCGAGCAGGCCGACGATTTCATTTATGGTCCTGGTGCAGGACTTTCGCTGTGCGACGACAGCCTGCCCTCGGCCAAGAATTGCTACAGACTTGTCATGTTGGGGTGAGTTTTCGTATAATCAAAGCCATACGAGTTGGTCCTTCGGCCGCGTACTCAAAGGCTACTCCACTTTGCAGGTCGTCACGCGCTGGCAAATCGTCGATTGTGGCACGTTTCCTGGGCAATCGCTTTGAGGAAGCCTACACGCCAACTATTGAGGAGTTTCATCGTAAATTGTATCGCATACGAAACGAGGTCTTTCAATTGGATATTTTGGATACTTCTGGCTATCATCCGTTTCCCGCAATGCGTCGTTTGTCATTTTTAACGGGTGAGTCGGATGTGTGTCTGTGTGTGAGTGTGTGTGTGTGTGTGTGTGTGTGTTAGCCGCAATCATATCAAACGCACGTTTCATCACTTAAGTTGCCGAGTTCCCGCCGCTATTTAATGTGCTATAAATTATCATAAGAATCAGCCACAGCTGGAGCTCTGCCGGAGTCAGTTATTTGTTCCCACACACACACACACACACTCACAGCTTCCGCTAGTGCCCATGTGCGATAAAGGACCCAATAAATAAGCAATAAATTTGTATTAGCTAAATCAAATATTGTTAAATATTTCATTTGATGGCATCGATTTGCATTGCAGGCGATCTCTTTATATTGGTGTTTAGCATGGACTCTCGTGAATCCTTCGAGGAGGTTGTGCGTCTGCGGGAGAATATACTGGAGACGAAGTGGGCGGCACTTAACCCAGGCTCGGGCTTCAAGAAGAAAAGTCTGCCAAAAATACCCATGATACTGGCGGGCAACAAATGTGATCGCGAATTCAAGTGAGTCAACAATCAATTTGATCAATCAATCAATCATTTAAAATTTCAATTGTTTTCATTCGAACAGAACCGTGCAACTGGACGAGGTTATGGGCTACATAGCTGGGCAGGACAATTGCTGCACTTTTGTGGAATGCTCAGCACGCCAAAACTATCGCATCGACGATCTGTTCCATGCGCTGTTCATGGTCTCCAACCTGCCCCTGGAGATGACACCGAACCAGCACCGACGCCTGGTGTCCGTCTTCGGTGCACCCTCTCCACTGCCTCCGCATGGCTCGGCCGTTGGTGGCACCAAGAAGAATGCCCTGTCCATCAAGCGCCGCTTCAGCGATGCCTGCGGCGTGGTCACGCCCAATGCACGGCGTCCCAGCATACGCACCGATCTCAACCTGATGCGCTCCAAAACGATGGCCCTCAACGATGGCGGCGAGGGGGTGCGCAATACATCCCGCTGGAACCGCTGCGCCATCATGTGAATCTGCTCATTAGGAAACAGCTTCGAATTCTGGCGTCCATGTGATAGTAGTGAGAAGCGGTCACAGTGTGGTCGAGGCCACCAGAGCGATATAGAAAGAGATAGAAATAGAGACAGAGATAGAGACAGAGAGAGATCTTAATTTTAAACGCAGCGTTTGGGTGATTTCGTTATGTAATGTAAATACTTGAGCACATACTTATACAAAATAAAACTAGGAACATGTATGTGGCCTAGGCAAGCATGCAAATTTAATATGCATTTTGCATTTTTTCGCATTGTTATTATACTATTAGCAAAGCAAACAATTCGAATATAGAATATTATGCATATTTAATCACAGTTATCGAACAGCACCCCGTATCTGCCAGCCTCTTCTATGTAAACAGACCAAATAGCCTACGTCTACGTTCTACAAATATTTACATATTCGATTTTATTGTAATTTTTATCGGCACTTTGTTTTTTAATTGACGCACACAAAAAACACACACAAAATGCAGGCGACAATAATGTTAGGATGTACTTGGAATTGGTACTTGTTATTCGACTCGGTTTAAGATTAATAACAAAACGGAATTTGAATGAATTGAAATGATAACTCATAGTTAATTTAATTGTTATTGTTGATTGTTGTTGATGTTACCACGTTCCTTTCAGACGTTTAATAACAAATACACCCCCGATTTGCATATCAGCCAATAAAACCCAAAAAATAATCAAAAATCAAAATCTAAGCACGCCAAAACCGTAAACCCAAAAACTTTAGACCTAGAGGGTCCAATAAAACACTATTGTAATACTTGTACACCGAGCAACCAGACCTAAAGAACAAATACTTAAAACTACTCTATGCCAATACATAATCATATACAATGAGTACATATATGAGTATATATTATACTACACTCATACACATACATATACATATACATAAACACGTATAGCGTTAAACCGAATTTATGTGTAGTAAATTCGAGTTTCAATTTAACCTAAGCAACAGCAACAATTTTCGCGAGTTTAACTAAACCTTTAACACAAGTATTATGAGTAAAGGAATTAACAATTTCAATATGAAACAAAGACCAAATTAACATTATACTATATACAATACAATACTTATATACCTACTATATTATATACTACTTATATCTAAACTGATCAAAATTCGTTAACATAAAAGTTATTTAAAATTTCGACGCGAATATTGCATTATTCCAAGAAGTGCTAATATTTACAATTTTCATGGAATGGGACACACATACTACGTTACGATTAAAGGTTAATATAAATATATATATATGTATACATATATTGTATTAATAACAACCTTAACAATTATGGGCAATGGGCCCGGTATTTGCAAGGTATGTTAAGTATAAAATTTACATTTTAATGCTTTGGATTTGCATTGTTTATTATGATTAAATAAAATTCTTGAAATTACACGAATTTTAGATTTTTGAAAGGGGGGCGTATACCTTGAGCTTAAAAGCTTGACTAGGTTGGAGGGGTGCAGAGCTTTGCGAGTGTTAAAACTTTGCTAATGCTTTAAGGATGTCATCAAGGATGGTTGATGTAACGGGCTGCCAGAAGCTTATGCCAATAAAGCTTCAAAGCTTTTACAGTTAGAGAATTGCGTCAAGAGCTTAACAAAAGCTCTTCAAGATTTGAAAATGTAACGTTAAAAGTTAGAATTTATAAAAATCGGTATATAAGAGTGTTGTCTCTCAACTATAACTCAGAGTTGCATTATGTTAACTGATTTATCCGATCACATATACATATACTTATCTGATATAATCATAACCATAACGGTGAGTTAGTAAATAACTTCAATCTACGCTCAACAATCTGCCACACGCTTCCAAATAACAAAGCATTGTCTATGGCCCAAAAGCGACCACGTGGCCAAACTAATTGTCGTGTCCAGGGAGCTGGCAAATCGCCGCCTGGTTAGAGCCATGGCCAACAGCAGCGGCAGCATGTCCAAAGGGGTGGCACGTGCTGTGCCACGACAACAACACATTTACGCCCAATTGAACAATGAGTGCTGCTGCTGTTGGGGCAGCGCCCTGCGGGACGTTGGCCGAGTGGCAGGGGGAGCGAGAGGGAGAGGGGCAAGCACTAGCTGAACGCTTAAAAGTGCCGTCAATTTTAATTGTTTGTCTGATCGCAGACAGGGGCTATTAATAGGCTTATGGTTTATATGAAATACTGAGCTGGCGCCGTGTGGCTTTGGGCATTAGCTGCTGGTGCTGCCCCCTCACCCCCTCCCCGTGCTTGTTGTTGCTGCTTTTGTCGACACTCGATAATCAGTGTGGTTGGCGCTGCGCGAGGTGCAATTTGCATGTGTGACGTTATCGCTGCCGTCGCTGTTGCAATTGTTGCTGATGCAATTGTTGTTGCTGTCGCTGATTCAATTGTTGTTGCTGTTGTTGTTGGTCAGCACAGCTCAACTGGACACTGGCACATTGGGCACACGGTATTAAACAAACACCAATTACGCCTCGCTCTAAATAGATTTAGTCGCGAAAGCCAAATCATAATTTAAATTATGCAGCTGTTGCTGAATATTTGGCTGTGTGTCCAATGCAACCTATTTCAGTTAATGACCGATAGTTAAGAGCTTTCCAATTTGATTTGATACACATGAATGTGTATAATTACATAAAAAGCTGTCCTCGGTAGATGAGCTGTCTGAGGGATCCAATCCGGGATCGAATTCATATCATAAGCCACGGGTATAAAAAGTTTAGCACATAACAAATACCAAGTGATTGCCTTAAAAAATGTGTTTGTCATCGGATCATCGAAAAACGAGTCTTGGTAAAACAAAAATTATAGACACCAGAGGAAAAATATAAACTAAATGGATTCTCAGAAAGAATCTAAAGGCGAATCGTTAGCATGTATGTGTTTGTAAGACTCAAATGAATACTATTAACAACCTTTACTTATCTGTTTTTTTGTGTTGATTTCCTCTGTTAAATTGTAGGCAACTCGCTTTAAAAGAAATCGGTATTGCTGCTTAGTTAACTGGCTGGTAAATATTTGTGTAGGAACCTAGCAACAAAATGGAGAAACTTATTCGCACGTTTCGCTGGCAGACTTTACTTAGCTGCATGCTTCAGCTCACAGTGCCAACTATAACTATTCGCCTACTCGCCTAAGTCAACGCCAACCCACGCAAAAAACTTTCTGTGTAAACAAAAACAGCGACGACGACGGCGATGACGACGACGTCGTCTTTAAGTCTGCAACACCTGTGCAGGTGACTCGCTTACAGTTGTTGCTGATACTCCAACTGCTGCTGCTGCTGTTGTTGTTGTTGTTGTTGTTTTTGTTGTTGTTGCTATCGTCGTTGTATTTGCTTATTGTGTTTGTAAACATTGCTAACAACTTGAGTAATACCGGCGACAACGCGCCTTCAACATGGCCCCACCCAGCGTCAACGTCCCTCCTCCCGCAGTTGCTCTATTACTGTTACTTTTACAATTGCTAATAGATGGCGAGATGGTGCGCGGAAGTGTGCGTACGTGCGTGTGCGTGCGTGTGTGTGTGTAGGTGTAGTGAGTAGCGCGGAAATACAATATATTTCGCTGGCTGTGAACCTTTGCTGCATATTCCTCCTGACTTTTTCCCGCTGCTGGCAAGTTGTAAGTGCTCAAGTTTTTCAATTAAAAGTTGCTACCTTTTTGTGTTACTGTGGCGGCATAACATAAATACGCATGTGAGTTGCATGTGTGAGCGTGTGAGTGCGCGTGTGTGTGTGTGTGTGTGTGTGTGTGCGGGCTTTGCCATTTAAATACCAATAAACCACATGGTAAATAGCTCAGGACGACGGTTCGTTGTGGATTTGTGGATCTGTTTGAATCGCATTGAAATGGACACGGCGCCGTCAACAGTCGAAGCGACGACAAGAACATAAAACGTAACCAACAAACAAACAAAATGGTAATGCCAGTGGCAGGTGTTGAGGTACGGGCCATTATAAATTCATACTGAAAATACCAAAACGTCAAACAAATTGCGAGTTTTTAGTTGCATTTCCGCAAAACGTAACTGAAATAATACCTTGCCGTTCTCGTTCTCGTTGTTGTTGCAGTTGTTGTCGTTGTTGCACTCGCAAATGTATGCAACAAAAGCCACGATATCGAATGCCCGCTGAAGCCCGACAAATTGAAGGTAGGCCACCGGCAACGTCTTCGGCTTGCGACCATGCTGTGTGTGTGTACCTAGATGTGTGTGTGGGTGTGTGTGGATGTGTCTGCTCGCATGACAAGTTGAAATGTTGACGGCTCACTGACACTGTATAAGCATGTGTGTGTGTGTGTGTGTCTGTGTGTCTGTGTGTATAAAAGCGGATAGCTGCGCTTTTACCCTTTAATGCTTATGCAAAGGGTATTTATGTGGACTTATGTACTTAAGGCTGAAACACAAAATTGTAAATTAATACCTTTGGGATTAAAACTGTAACAAAAAACGACTCTTTAGAATATTAAAGCAAGATTTTCCAAAAGAATGCAAGCTAAGTTTTGATAAAACAAATACAGCTTTCTTGAATGGATTATACTCTAAAAACATTCTCCGAACATTCTCTTAAGAAATTGATTTTTGCTTGAGTATGGGTTATTTAGTTTTTCTAATAGTACAAAAAAGTTTATGTAAAATAATGTACAAACCTCATCACATGACTACAGTAAAACACTTGAGATACTTGATTTAGCACAAATTGTGGCCGTTAGAGGGTATTTCACAGTTGTTACGATGCCAAACTTTTCGCTTGGTTTGCCAGTGCATGTTTGAATGATTTTGTGGCGTTGTGCTGTTGAAAAATCATACAAAGTTATGCAAATTCTGATGTGGCTGTCGCTGCCGCTGCCGCTGCTGTTGCCGCCGGTGCATCGGTTTCTGCGGTTTGGCATGCATAATTGTTGGTTTTTAGTTGCACGTTGGGCCATGCAGTACAGGCACAAGTCGGTTATTAGTGGGGCATAGTCTGCGTACTTGTGCCAGCGAAGGCATTTCAATATTTGACTTGGAGCACAAGCAGTTACCGCTACTTGCAGCAACTGTGTTTATTTGTGTGAGCTGAGTGCAAGCGGGTAACTGGAAAATTCAATGTATTTTCATCAGAATCACAGTCAGGTGGCTATGCCAGTTACTTCTGAACAGCACAATAATCATTTCTCAGGCATTTCTTATGCTATTTACATGGGATTTGCCTTGCTTGTTCTGCCCCTTTGTCTTTCCGGCTGTCTTTCCGTCGGGCTGTCTGCTTTGTCTGACTTGGGGCTGTGGCTATCATCAAAAAACAATTCTGCGCATAGCGTCCGCAAAATAATGGACGTTAGGCCTCGCTTGATAAGCTAAATGATAAATTGTTTTTATTCGTGACATATGTATACATGTGTGTGCGAGTGTGTGTGTGAGTGTGTGCCTATACATACGAAACGTGCCCTGCTCAAGAGCAACCACACAATTCCACACACACACACACACACATTGAGTAGGTTCTTTGGGATGCCAAATGCGTAAGTTGTGTGGTTTGTTGTATGTTTTGTTCCCAATAAAAAGAAAACAAAAAATGAAAAGGAATAAAAGAGAAACGAGAAACAAGCAGAGAAACTTGTAAACGCGCCTGGGTACAAAAGTGGAATCTAATAAGCCCACGGCTAAACGTGTTATGATGAATGGCATTGTCAGGCGCAGTCAGAATTAAAAAGTTTGCGAGTACCTCCAGCCGGTAGCTCTTATAATTGAAAACTGAAAATGCATTCGACTACAAAAGCTAAAGAAAATGTTAATTTAAGTTGCCTTGGCAACGATTCCATTCGAACAGTACTCACCTCTTCCACATCCCTGACTTTGGACTGGTATCTCAGTATCCCGAGCGAAAGGAGCGATGGCCTTTCGACTTCACAGCTAATCAACTAATCAAAAATTTTCGTATTCATTCATTAAATTAAAATTTCATTCTGCTCATCTGATTTGATTGCTCTGTGCCTAAGTGGCTGGCGCTGACTGGCGGCTGCTCACAAACGCAACCACAATTTGAATTCCAATTCCTGTCCCAGTCCCAATCGCAATCGTAATCGCAATTGTTGGCTTTCCTCTGGCCTGTCGGCTTGTTTATTTGTTTGTTGCCTGTCCTCTGTCGATTGTCAGTCTGCTTTGACTACCTTACAAACGCTTTCCATCTGTAGCTGTATCGTGTGTATCTGTATCTGTATCTGTATCTGAATTTGTATCTGTATCTATATCAGTGCGGACCACATCGTATCCGCAGCCGCCGTTGAAACTATGTTGCCTGCCATTGAAATTCATAAAGCATCAATGCCCCCGAAATGTAGCCAAGAGGAGCAGGCTCTGTGCTGGGGCGGTGGTATTTTATGGCGCTCGCTGTTTGAAATCATTTGCTTTAATTCAAGTGAAAAATTATTTAAATTGGTAATCAAACGTGCGATGAACATTCACAGATAGAGAAGATGAACAGAATTTGCTTTGTTTCTTTTTTTTTTTAGTGATTGTCTAGTTCGGAATTTAAAATGGTAATTTAAATTGATTTCAACTTTTATGAAAAATATTGATCAAAGCAATTTCTTCCCAATCGAGATGTGCTCCGGATGAGTTCTGACAAAAACCTACTCTCCTTCAGCTTAATATCTACTGTCTTAATGCTAATTGAGCTTTTTATGTCGCTGCCACACAATTTGTTGTTCAATTAGTTGTTTTTGAATTTGTAAAAAAAGCAAACAAATGTAGAGAAAAAGATATAAAATGAAATGTCAATCCAATCTATTCTATAGAGCTATAGGCATACCTTTTCAAGATCAGACATCGATTTACCGAGCTATGCTATTTAAATTGTTGTATTGTATCGTGATTATTTATATATTTCAAAGTTCCAATTCAAAGTTTTACCGAAATCAAAATTTTGTCAGTCAGACAGTGTGACAATCTGCCAGAATAAACAGTTTTGTATATATAGATTATTTATTATAGGTAATTGTATTTTTATTTATTTTATATGCACTTTCAATTGCATAGAAGTATTAGGCTTACGACTAGAGGGCTTTAAGTATTCATTTTGATTTCACTAAATGTAGTTATTTGCATCGTGCATTCATACATACATACATACATACCTATGTACGTAAGTATATTATGCTTAGTATGTAACTGCTTGGGATTGACGTTAACCCAATTAGCATTTCTGTGTCTAGTTTTCTTTTATAATTAATTATTTAAAATTATAAGCTTTATTGATATTACAATTACATTAAATTACATTACAAAACTTTAGCTGGAAATGCATTAATTAAATGCAAATTAAGTTAAATAACTAACTATACTGATACAAGTAATAATGCTTTACTCGTTAGTATTCGCTCTAGAATTACAATAAGTTACATTACATACATACATATATGTACTCGTGTTTGTTTTATCTGTTACATATAAATTACTGCAATTACTGCTATAATTCAGTTATTCTATTGTGTTCATATAAAAAAGGGCTTACGCTTTGTTGTTGTTGTTGTTCATTTATATAATAACGAGTATTTCAATGTAGAAAATCTGGCTACATTATGATTAAGTATGTAGAATAGAAAACTGGATTGGCATAAAACATAATGCACATTGGAGTTGATTTATGTAGTTAAAAACGTTAGAACGTTGGAACGTTGGATTTGGATTTGGGCTTAAAATTGTTTGCTCTGATTCGGTTTTAGTTGGTTTCACTTTTGTTTTTTGTATCTTAAACATTTACACATTTAGAAGTCTTTGACAAAATACATTTATACACGTATACAGCCATGTGAAATGTATTTGCGCGTGAGTCCTCCCGCTGCTCGGGTAGATAGGAGACTAATTTGGCCAGTTAGTATGTTTTGCTGTTGTTGGAAAGGTGCGCTTGGTCTCTCTAGATAGTATTGATGGGGACCAGTGCACGCCGGTCCTGAATATGGTACTAGGACTAACCTTAATGGCAGCAGCAGCTAATATGCTCCGCCTTCGCTGTGACCTAATTACAAAATTAGCTTAGTTTTTATATATTTTGACTATGTATTAGGCTACGATTACTAATACATAACTCGCTTGTACAAAAATGCTTGTTGCCTGTCGAGCATAAGAAATCATGATGTATATATAGATTGTGAATATATATATATACCTGTCTAGTTATTCGTATGTAAGTAGTATGTAAGTATATATGTATGTTCATATTTCACTATGCAATTGTTAATCGATCGCTTACTTGAGTATTTTTTGGTTTAGTTGGAATCCTCTGATTATATGCATGGCCATGATATACGTTTACATTTAATGTGTATGTGTTTGTGTGTGTGTGTGTCTGAGTGTTCATGAGTATGGCATTGGTATTGCATTTGTATTCATATAATGCTCGTTACAGTTACAGTTACCGTTTCCCGCCCATGCTCCTCTCAAGGTGGTTCCTTACAGCAGTAAATTGTCTAAATGCTCGGCGTACTCCTCTTCCGTGCTGAACTCCAGATCCAGTTCGCCAGCGGGACTGTGACTGTCGCGACTGTTACTGCGACTGCTACTGTGACTGTGACTGTGACTGCGACTGTAATGAGCAAAGTTCGGGCGTGTGGCGTGCACCATAAAAAGTTAATGACAAATCAATACAACACGTGTAAGCATTTCATTGTTATGCCTCGTGTTGCTGGCGCCCCAGCCGCAGCCCCACCCGTCCCGCTTACCTGCTGCTGACATCACGCTTTTTCCGCCGATCCTGCGACAGTGCCTCCACGCAGAGCACAATCAGCTTGCCATCGCAGGGCTGGCGCTCCTGATCGAGCAGCTTGTTGCCGAGCAAGTTGCTGGCATAGCCGAACTTCTCGTGCGAGCTGGAGTGCCAGGCATCGCAGTAGGTGTCCATGGAGCGCTCTCCGTTCGGCAGAGAGCCGTGCCAGACTAGCTTGAGCG
The DNA here is from genome assembly GCF_035044405.1 of Drosophila montana. Classification (NCBI taxonomy): domain Eukaryota; kingdom Metazoa; phylum Arthropoda; class Insecta; order Diptera; family Drosophilidae; genus Drosophila; species Drosophila montana. The sequence goes on from NW_026998322.1 coordinate 926,283, forward strand.
GCCTGCATGGAAAATCGAATAATGGGTATGTGGTCTACACACATAGAAGATTATGGGACTTACCATAATGGATCTGTGAGCACATTCTTGCCGCTAAAACTATAAATGCGCGGTGCCTGAGAGAAGAAACCACCCTGGCCGTTAAAGACTCCTTTCCAGGAATTGAAAAGCACATCTCCACGGGTATTTACAACCGGTAGCTCCCAGTCGGCCGACCGCACTATAGAGTCCAGGTTCTGTACCCTGAGAGCGAAAAACAAAAAAATAAAAACATTTAGCCGGAGGATTACGAATGCGAATTCCACATGAATGTGGGAAATGCTGCGTCAGGCGTTTGCTCTAGGAAATTAAACGCAGGTAAACAAACTAGCGAAAAAGCGTCTGACGCCCAACAGCCACCCACACTCATACTTAAGTATGTATTCGTTTATTTATTTATGCTTTCTTTCTGGCAGCATTAGCATTCATTTTTGCATCCATTCCATTCAGCGCTTTGTAAATAAATTGCGCGAGATTGCTTTTAGCGGCTTTTGTTTTCATATTTTGTGAGCTTTTCTCTGCTTTGCTTCAAATATCAAGATTATGTTCGAGTTAATGAGTTCCAAAAGCGCCACCGGGTGGTGGGTGCCCAACGCTGCGTATGAGCAATGCCATCTCGAAATCTCGTCGAGTGCCAGGCTAAAGTACGCACAGTGGCAAACTAAACATAAAAAACATGCCTAATACGCGTAAAAAATCTAAGGACAGATAAGACACACCCGGCCTTTCTGTCACTCTCCGAGCCTCTTGCCCCCTTGCCCCTTGCGTCTGCTTACCTGGAGGTGAGGAACGCCTTAAAGGTGCCCAGCAGACCCGCTCGCCGGCCTTGGCGATAGCAGGCAAAGTCCGCGCCTCGAATGCCCTGCAAGTCACCGCCATAGGGCTCATTGAGGGCCGCCACGCGAAGCTATGTTGTGGGGGTTGAGGAGCGCAGAAAATATGGTAGAAAATTAATTTGGAATTTATGTCAAGCATTTTGAAATCTAATTAATATAGAATTTAATGGCTGCGAATTGTTTGTATAGCTAAGTTAAGGATGGGAACAATTGCAACTTGTTTCTGAGGCTGTTAAAATGATAAGAGAGTGTAATATTTAAAAGATATTTCATTTGGAAACTTAACTTAAAAGCAAACAAACCTATTGAGGGTACAGACTTAAGGGAACTTTTTTTATATATGTATATATATATGCCCATGTACATACATATATATATATATATATATATATATGTATGTGTTTAACTTGGGGAGGCATTCACTGGGGGGGCGTCTGGCATATTTTTAATTGTACCGAAAGGTCACTTACCATGCGCGGATACCACTGTGAATGTAATACGAGAATTTCGTGTGGTATTTTATTGAGCATCATTTATTGTTAACGATCCCAATAATATTATTCGACGACGCAAGCGTGAGAATGGTACAAAAAAGGTTCATTGTAAGAGATATATATATAGAAAATGCTTACACGATACACAAAAAAGAACAAAACGGAAAAAAAGAAGGTCTCAACTTGCTTTGCTATAGTCTTATTGGGCTTATTCAGTTGAGTTGGGATGCACTTCTTAAAGCATTAACTACACATAGAAAGTGAAACTTAACGTAAAAGCGTATTACTGACATAGATTTCAGCATGAACATAGAATAAATTAAATAAATAATTGATTGTTATAATGGAAACTCAAAAAGGGAAGCCCAAACTAACATACACAAATATATCTGCACGTTACAGAGCAGAACTCAAATTGCAATTTGCACTAATTAGAGACGTTTTCATTGACCAAACCAAAGCAAACCAAAATCAGATTATATATATATATAGATGTGTGTGTGTGAGTGTGTGTGCAAGAGATGCGTTAATTCGATTTAGTATTATTTTGTTTTTTGTTTGCTCTCTTTGTGTGCATTCAGTGTATGATATTTTATTTAATTACCGTTTCGTACTCGGGCGCGGTTGTAAACTGCATTTAATAATAATTAATAAATAAATGGTTTTAGTAGTGTTTATTAACTGAATTGCTTAAATTTCGCTTGATATTAATTATACAATTTAAAGCTATCGAGTGTCGAGCTATTGCTGTAATTGATTTTGCGTGTTTTTGTGAATAGTTTTGCACTTGAGGTACTTGGCATGATAGCGGCACTTGTGCAGCGATATTGCCTCGTGAATACTCGAAAAAATATTTGAAATATTTTGTGAAATATTTAATTTAGACACCTCACAACGCAATTCCAGCTGCACAAGCACCTCACTCGCTTTTAAATGGAGTCAAAGAACAAATATGCTTGTGAGTGTGTGTGTGAGTGTATGTGTGAGTGGATGTGTTGGATGGTATATGACAACATTATAAGCACTTACCGTCGGGGTGTTGAGCAAGGGGGGTGGACTGTTCAGCAGGTTTTTCGATTGTAAATCAAAGCGCAAGGACGGCGCCACTGTGGTGGGCGGGGCTGGTGTTGCAATCGGCACCAAGGTGCCCAGCTGTAAATAAAAGGTTTATAACGAATTTGGCAAAGTTCGGATTAAAAGCAAAAACACAGTTAGCCAATATGGCCATTAATATTTTATAGCCTATGCGCAAAATGTGCTCGCCGGAATCCCACTGCCCCCTGAAGCAGGTAAACTTTACACAGTTTAAGTACTTCATGTTTTAACAATTGTCTCGGCAATTTGTATAAAAAAAAATCTATCCTATTCTATCCTATCCCATCTATCTATCCTATTCACGACCTTTTTCTGTTCACAATAATTATTTAATAATCAAATTGAAATAAAACTTTTTCAGCCCAAAATGATAAGCAAAAATTATAAATTTTTATAAATGAAAGAAACCTTTTCCCATAAATTAATAAAAGGGAAGTCTATTTTGAGCATTTACTGCCTAGATGAGAACTTAAAAAATCAAATTCGTTGTTATTTTTAGTTAGTAAAACTTTAATTTAATAAAGTTCTTTCTAAATGTAATTTGTAATAATTAAGCATTCAATTTTGGCCGAACTGTGAATAGAATGCGAGACACTGTACGCCGCTGTCTGACAAAAGTTTTAATTACTATTTTGAACTTTAAGTAGTTGACTCGTGTACTGAAATCTAATTAGGACGCGAATGTCACCACTGATGCTGCAAGTAGCTTAGACAGCCAGATGCCAGGCTCTGGCAAGGAAATAAGAGCCCAGTCAATGAGCTTTTGCTTGATTTAACCGACATTATTCAAAGGAAGCCCCATGCACGCTTTTGTTGCCAAAAGTATTTAAATGTTGCCGTCAAAGGCATGCGATTTGTGCCACCTCCCTGCGCTCCCCCCTGCGCACCCCAGTGTTACCCGCTGCCTTGCTCATTTCCATTTGCCTTCTTGTGTGCCTGGGCATGCACATGCCAGGCACAGTAACCAGTTGGTGAGTGGGCTGGCCACGCCCTTAGCCCATGCTGTGCTAGCTGTCGGTATTGGCTTTGTGCATGCAACAACGGAAGCGGAAATCGAATCTTGAACAGTTTTGAGCATATGTATTGTGCTACACTCTGCACAATAAGGCGCCCCCAAAAATCATGCAATACTTTTTTTCAATAAAGCGTTGCCACAAATCTCGAACGCACCGGACCGAAAACTGCTCGCAAATTGTGGCCACTTTAATGTGTAACAAGCTATTGCAAAATGGTTCAATTCTGCGTGTAATTTGTGGACGCTTCAAGAACTTTTTTTCTCTCATGTGCTCTACAAGTGCTGACCAGGGCAAATTGGAAGCATTGTACCGTCAGCTTGGACTGGCGACAGGCAAGATTAATTGACAGTGTTGAGTAATGAAGTTGGCAACTTGAAGCTGCAGCGTGCTAAGGTTGAACAGCGACATTTGAGTAAAAATAATTCAATTTCCTTCTAATCATATATATTTAATCTAGAGTTACGTTTTATGATCCAAGCAAGCAAATGCATGTTTTATTTCTTGCCAATAAAAGTTTCGTTTGTTGTTGTTTTAATTTATTGTTTTTCGTTGTGCAGCGCAGCTGCTGACTGATTTTGTGATTGCTCGACTGGCTGCCTGAATGTCTTTTGGCAAGTGAGCTTGACTCGAATTGGCTGACATCTGTCTGTCCATCAGTCGTGCGACAATATTACGAGCTTGAGGCGCCACTTCCTACGGCTGATGGCTTAAGAATGCGCAATTCTTGTTGTATCGTTAACTCGCCTGAGTGAAAAGCCAGGCGCGAGTCAATATAATTGAATAACGGGACACACACACGTTTCGGGGCATGTTGCCGATCCGTTGGCAATCAGTCAGAACGTCTGCAACATTAAATGTGCAAATAAAAAACCCCCAAGGAGCAGCCGCCCAGACAAGGACACTGCCAAACAAAACCCTATTTTATGGCCGAAAACAAGAGGCTAAATAAACAAACGTATGCACGTCGAACGTCTTTTAGCCCAGCCTTCTTCTTTCTATTTTTATTGCATTTTATTTTGTTGTGCTTTGTTTTGTTTTGTTTTGTTTTGCCGAGCCATATTTTCATAATATATAGAAAAAAGCCAATGGGTTGGGCCAACTCCAAAGGCTGCTCCATAAAATAATAGCGTCCGCCAGCGACTTTTCTTTTGCCATACTTGGCATTTGCGAACGCACGCACAGGCAGTCGCACTTGTTTGTTTGGGCCCAATCCCAATCCCATCTCGATCCCAATCCCACTCCGAGGCACAGGACCAGGCACAGGACCAGGACAAGAGCTTCACTTACCGCTATATACTGCCAGCCCTTGTTGACGCGCACGAGCACCGCCTCCTCCTCGGTAATGTACGCCAGGGTGCCGGGTGGGCTGAGCGCGGACTTCTGTGGAACGTCAAAAAACCAAATTTAAATATGCTTAAAAAAATACGCTGCTAAATATATACGCTCATATATATATGGACACACGCGTACGTGTGAGTCGGTGTGTGTGTGTGTGTGTGTCGGGCAACTCACCTTTGTCATTTCGTCTATGTTCTGGAAGGTGACTGCACCTGGCACGATTCTCATGTTCATGTTCGATGATGATGCGGAAAAGTATGGCAGCTCCTCGCCAATGCCCAGGGGCGACTCCTCGTGCTTGTGCGAGTGCGCCGTCTGTCGCGGTGGCTCTGCAAATGATGATTTCGAGACATGCGTGTTAAACATCCATTTAGATGAAACTAAGTCCAAGTATAAATATGCATATCTATACACATATGCAATTGCATTAAAATCTGTGCGCGCTGTTAAGTAAAATCAATACTGCAACTACTCTAAATAATATCAAAAGTAATGTCATTTGTACAACTTTTTCCATTTACCTATTATGCAAATACAAATCGGAAAAGATATATAATATATTGCATGTGAAGTTAATAATATAAAATGAATAAGTATTTAGGATACAAGAAATCTAAAATACATCTGATACAAATAGAAAATGTGTGCGACTCGGAGATATCCTGTTCAAATGGAAGCAAAGCTTGCCACGTTTACAGGGTATCTCATGCCCAAGCACACGCGTTTATAAGTATTTACCATTTATAATCTATACAGCTTATTTTGGAGCATTCATTCTCGTGTTTTATATATATTTTTTTTTTTTTGTTTTTGGTAAGTGAAAGCATGACTATGTTGAAATGTTGAACAAAATGTTTACGGGTACTTCATTAACGCAAATGAGATGATGATGATGATGTGCAAATAATGAGCCCGTATCCCCTCCCCCCTAGATGTGAGGCATGCCAAGGTCGTGGTGGGCGTGAAATGTGTATACGCACAGCAAGAATGTTTAGGACTAGTTTAGCATGCAACATCAAAGGAAAATAAATATCACTACGGCAATTTTGGTGGATTGATTTGATTTGATTTTGATGGTTTACCGGCTGTGCCATCTGTGGGCCTATCGCGCAGATCTTGCAGCTCTCGCAGTGCTTTAAGTTCGTCTAAAGATGAGCGCGCACCTTGATTACGAGTACAATACAGAATGATTTTGGAATTGATTTCAAAGTTGTTATGGGAGTTACTGATGTGTGTGTGTGTGTGTGTGTGTGTGTGTGTGTGTGTGTGTGTGTGTGTACGGGTTTCTGGTTACATATGTACAGTCATGAATCATGGCACAAGTACGGGCACCTAACTATACATATATGTCTGTATATACAATTTGTTCTTGGCACTTTGAAAGCTGCCACTGACTCACCTGGTCGACCGTAGTAGGAGGCGTCTCCGAAGAAGCTGCTGCGCGCGTCCATGCCTGCCTCTCCTTTGGGTCCAGTTATCGATAAGCCGGGCATGCCAGGCGGCCCGGGCGGTCCTGGCGGACCGGGCATTGGAATATACTGGACGCCACTGCTGTCACCATCGCCACCACCTGTGCTGGCCGGCAGTCCAGGTGGGCCCGGCAAGCCGTCACGACCGTCGCTGCCCCGATCACCTTTCTCACCTTTGGCCTGGACATAGACATGGAGGCTTGAGCAATAATTTGTTAAAAATTAACTAGAGAACTACTTACGCCATCGCGTCCACCTGTGTCGCCTTTGACGCCTTTGGCGCCCGTATCGCCCTTAGGTCCAATCATTCCAGGGCGTCCCTGGAAACGAGAATTTCATAAATGATGGCCAAATATTGGGCTTTATCGTCGCACGGGCGCACTTTTTGCACTGGAAACTGGAAACTGTAACCGAATTGGAAGTGGAAGCATGTGGCAGGGACTAACGGCTGGCAGGAATCGCTACTAACAAGTGGAGTAACTCGAGCATAAAAACCAAGTTGAACAATCGCCAAAAATGGCAAAACTTTAGCAGTTTAGAGTGCAACAATTTGGTAGTTGCAGCGCTTTCCTGTTGTTGTTGTATTTGTTGTTGTTGTTGTTGTTGTTGTTGCTGCTGCTCGTGTGGCAGTGCCAGGAATTGAGTCAAAGTTTCGTTTGGCTTCATTTCGGTGCGGCAATTCATGTAAATACATTGCTTGACTTTGATTTTGAGAGGCGGTAAACGATGCCAGTTGGCAAACGCGCAGACAGCCAAAGCAAACTTTTCCCTTTATATGAGACTACCCATTGTAATAGTTGTTGTTGTTGTTGCAGCTGCAACTGCTGCTGCTGCTGCCTCCGCTGTATTATTGCAGAATAATGGCCGAAACTGAAATTCTAGGGTAACTGCAATTGGAATCGTGCGCTGAGTCAGCGTCCTGAATAACCGTGATGAAAATGCAGTTAAAATACTTTTCGTTTGAGTTGATTTCGCCAAGTTTGGCCCTCCGCTGTCGCTCTTCTTCTTATTCGGTTACGGATACTGTCTAGCTCGCGACTGCGGCCAGAAACTCCGTCTGGCTCTAAGTGAACTTAGCGCTCGACACCGACAATGGGCGCAGGCATGTGAAAGTTGAGCCGCCTCATGAATATGGATGCAAAAGTTACGAGTGCCTTACCGAGTGTCCGATATCACCCATGGGTCCTGGTTTGCCGGGTGGTCCAATTGGTCCGGTTGCGCCAGTGCCACCTCGCCTGCCACGCATGCCCTTCTCGCCCTTTTCGCCGCGCTCGCCCTTGGTGCCGTTGCCATCGCCCGGCTGGCCGGCCAATCCGGGTAGGCCTGGAGCGCCGGGCTCACCCTTGGGTCCAGCGGGTCCGTGCGCACCTTTGTGACCCTGTTATTGGCGTTAAAGGAGAGAGTGAGAGAGAGTGGAGGGATGTGTGTGTGTAAAATGATTTACGGTATTAAATATACGGTACATGCCCAGGGGGCGCACTCACGCCTAATTTGACCGTAAAACTCAATTTCAAACGTTTTGTCCTCGGCAAAAATTCAATTCAAACTCATTTTGAAATCAAATCAATTCTAAAATCCACAATCCCCACAATCAAACCAACTCGCACGCACACACGACCAATACACATACGCACGTATATAAATTTATGCGACCGTATGCAACGCTTGGTGACAAGCCCGAAAACACAAAACCATTGCCAAGAGACGAAACCCACGGGTTTCTCTTTGTACCCGAACCCAAAAGCTATCAGGCGATATATTATGCTTGTAATGCGCGTGTTTTCTAATCAAGTTTTCTCAGTTGAAAGGGGAAAATTTCCTGGCACTCGATATAGATATAGATTAAGTGTATATAAAAAAATAATAAAAATAATAATATCTGAAAACAATACGAGCTCAAGACGTGGAATTAACAGCACAAAATTGCACTTTGTTCAATTAAAAGATATATCAAAGTTTTGGCAAATTTCCATATATCTATAGAATAGATGTACAGGATTCTTTGGAATCATTCTTAAAGCTGGGCTTGCTTACGACTTAACATATTCATATGGTAAGTCTAAGATTGCTACGACCTATTTCCCATTTCACAGCTCTTGGCTTTATCTTTAACAGTAGATACCTCTCATTCTTAGTTCCTCAACTGATACTGTTCGGGTATATTCTAGTCGAGCCATCGTGCCAACGAGCAATCGCGGCGTCCCCGTACGCTGTTGCTTATGTGTACTTCTGCTTTTTTGGGACTGTTGCCTTGCGGAGTTGGCAAAACGGCTGGCGGTCTGCAGTTTTGCCCCAGCCCCTGCTCACGCCCCCACCCACGCCCACGCCCCTGCTCAACCAAGTGCTCCCGATTTATCCCCAGTGTCGTCTTCCACATCATCAGCGCCTTAAATGGTTTGCCATAAATTTGCGCGCGCCTACTCGCAGTTTACGTGGCGGGGTTGGGGTTGGGCGTTGTGTTTGGATTTGGATTTGTAGTCTGGGGCTTTGTATATGGTTTGAGATGAGCGCTCTTGGCGTGTGTGGGACCGCTTTAAATTGACCTGACCCTGGTTGTGCGGCTGTGCTGCTTGCTGCAGGCCTTACTCTATATTGGCAGCTTGATGCGAACTAATGAATAATTAATAAGCCTCCCGCACGACCAAAAACACACCTACGCACAGACACATACACATACACACGCGTGTGTGTGTGTAAGTGGTTGCAATATTACAAAGTACGCGCGGTTGCTTCCGGGGCCGTCTTGAATGGAGGCCCGAATCGCGTTAGGGCTGTGGCTGCGAGAAGCTGTCTTTTGAGTTAAATGAAATGTACCTAATTGTGCGTGCATTTATACGTTTAAAATGCTAATTTCAATATTAGTTTCCAAAATTCAAATGCAATAACAACAATTTCGGCATGCGTGTGTGTGGCCGTAAATTGGGCGTGAATTGATCAGAAAATCGAAATCGATTTTTTATATAGCTTCACAAAGATGTGGGAGAAGCTTACGGCTTTTGCATAATTTCTTTTTATTTCACGCCCGATTAAATATGGTTCTCCAGTGCCTGCCAAGGGGGCGTGGCGCAAGACTACGGCAAACTGCAAAGATTGAACCAAAGCGAGGCCTACAAAAAAGCGTTGCCACTGGCCAAAAAACTTACATATATAGTATGTATATGTACTTACATAATATATCAAAGGTCAAATAAATCTTGACATACTCACACACACCGAAATTGGAGGTGTAACGGCAGCATTCGTGAGCCCCAACACCGGAAGTTGGCTGACAATCCGTGAAACGCCCAGTTTCAGTCTACAAATCCATTCCTTCGTCATGCTCCAACTCCTATCTACGTGCGACACGAGCCCCGCCCCTCGCCGCCCACACAGAAATGGCAAACAAACTACAAACATATTATATGCCAGAGAGTATGTGTTGGCAGCTTAAAGTTTTTGAGGTACCACATAAAAGAAATATGCGCGCCACTTTTTCCAGCTGGCTGACCCTCGCTAACGAGGGGTCAAGCCGGAGCAGCTCGCTGGGAATCCCGGTCCCTAAGCTGCTAAGTAGCATGGAGCGTAATGGCAGGGAAGTAAGCGCCATCTAAGCAGGATGAGCTGCAGAAATGGCCAAAACTTATTATAAAAATTATACGGAATACAAGTAGTCTGCCCGTTGACTGCTAACAGAGGGAGGGGGGAGCGGGAGGGGGGACTTTAGTAAACGATTTCTAATAAACTAGAAAGCACCTCGATCATATCAACTGGCAACCAAATGAGCTATAAACGCTTACAAATTGTCCCGGGGCCAGGGCAACAAATAATGCGACATTCTCTCGCTCGCATGTGGTCTGATAGAAATTTATGCGTCAATTTATGGACTGCCGACCACGCAAATGAATGCAGTGCAATAAATCTGAGAATTTCAGCTAAATGATGGCCACTTAGTGGGAAATTGAAGTACAAATATGACAAGTGTGAAGCCGGCACATAAATCTTCTCGACTGTTTTTCTAGCTGCTCACAAAGGCATATGGAAAAGAGACCAACGCTGACGTTGGGTATATTAATCCACATATTGCGTTTGTTCTTGGCAGTCATTGCCCATTTTATGTTTCTAGCCTCGAAATCAATTGGGTAATCAATAGACCAGAAGTTATTATTTGACACAACAATGTTGGTCGCCCACTTTATAATGCATAAAGAGCTTAACGCACACACTCACACACGCACACACACTTGTATATATATAGGGAAATATTTGCCGGACAAGCGCTCGTATTGAACTTTGACTCACCTTTTCACCGCGTTCTCCTGGACGTCCGGGTTCACCTTTATCGCCAGTCGCTCCTTTAGGTCCTGCCTGGGTGGAGGTGGAGCTGCGTAGGCTGCCCATTGAGTTGCCCATTAGGGATTCCTGTGTGATTGTTGTGTGTGTGTGTGTGTGGGAGGGGAATAGAAGGTAAGCATAGTAATTTGTTAAATATTTGCTTGTTGTACAATTTATATTTCGATACATGTATTTTTGGGCCATTTTTTAAGCAGCGGGCGACCTTTGATGCCACCTTCGGCCCACACAAGAATACACGTAGTTTTGCACACACAAACACACACACACACACATAACTGCTAAGGAAATTTGATTAATGATCTGATGCGCCCCTTTTTTGGGCGTATGTGTGTGTGTGAGTGTGTGGCGGCGTCCCTAATGCTTGGGACTCTAATGACGCCGAGGGGTTCTAGTCCATTAGGTTATGCGGCCATTGCTTACCCAGAGCAAACTTTTGCTTTTGTTTTGTATTATTATAGTTTTTTTTTTTCGTTTCGTTTATTAGTGGGAACATAAAATGAAATTGTTAAATGTTTATACCTTGAAAGTCCTGGTAGGATTCCAATTTATCTGTTATTTATGTGTTGATTGTTACAAGAATACATATTTTTTTTGGTACGATTTGTATATAATATATATATATAGCATAGAACAATGGGCGTGGAATTAAAGCGTATTATTATATGATTTCAATTTGATGGTGTTCAAAAGTTCATAAACTGGCTGTAAAATTGCAACTTTTACAAATTTACCTCGCCCCCACTTAATCCCCCCCCCCTTCCCACTCACACTCACACTGGCAGTCAAGCGTCTAGGCCCGTCGGAAAACATTTGAAAAAGTTGTCTCCGTGTCAACAATCAAAAGTCGTTCTAATAAACTTAAAAGCTTTTTTGTTCTCCCCTGGCGCATTTGCTGCGACAAGGTCAAAATGCTTGACAACAATAAGAACAACAACAATTGGAAACGCCTTTAAAAACGCCCCCCTCCCCTGCTCCGCCTCTAACCCAGCAATGCGATAATGATAATAAACCCCCGACGAGCGACATAAAACAATGGGAGGCTGACTGTGCGAGCGTCTGATTTAACTGGCGCGTTAGCCATAAGTAGCTTGACACTCTCATAACCGTAACAGCGCGATAATGATTACGACCACAACCGCGCACACAATCACAATCACACACACCCGCAAGCACACACACACGCACACACAGCATGCTGAGATACGCCCAAGCAGGCAACATACGGCGTTGAAATGCGATGATAAAGCCGGCAGAAAAAATAAAAGTTTCGCTTGCAGAAAAGGGTTAAAAGCCGGCAATACAAGTGTGTGTGATGGTGTGTGTCTGGGTGTGTGTGTGTGTGAGTCAGTATCTGTATGCGTGTTAGCGCGTTTAACCGCGTGAACTGCGCGCCATGCGCTGATAACAGTAATTGCCACAAGCTGGCATGCCAGCACTCCGTAAGACCTGAATCACAAGCCCGCAAGCAGCGCCAGAGCGAATAGCACGTCGCCAAAGGGGGGGGGATCCACGTGAGAGCGGGGGCAGGGAGACAGCGACAGCGACCGGATCTTGGAGTGAGACGGAGACGGAGACGCGGACTGAGACTGGGCTTGGCTTGTTTCGGTTTGCGTGTTCAGGACACTTACGTTTCGGCATTTCTGCGAGATGTTCATGTTGTTCGAGGCGTTGTTGTTGCTGTTGCTTTGTGGTTTTAAGATTATTAGCGTAGATAACCCATTTGCGACAACGCGAATGCGTCCTGGGCACCTGCCATGCCCAAATCTGGCCAGCAATTTTTCACAGTGTACAGGTGCAGCAATCGCTCGCCGCGCGCAGCGTGCCTCCTCCTCCAGGCAGGAAATTGGTTTAGGCAAATTGTGTGTGTGTGTGTGTGTGTGTAGCTGACCAAACATGACCGATGCCTGCCGCCCGAAATGCGCCTTCAAGGCACACAATTCATAAAAGAAACGTGCGTGATTGGTAGCATCCGTCGGATATAGATAAACGGACGAACGACTTTGCCTTTGAGGTCTACCGTAAAAGTTGCAATTTTTGGGGCCAAGTTATAAAAAAAAAATTATCTATCTTCGGTTTACCGAAGAATTGATACTCTTGCAAATGCTGTTGGCTTTTTGTTCTCTTGTTCACTCAGTCAGAAAGCAAGAGCAATTAATTATTTATGTTAATTGTTGCAAATTATAAGTTGCAAGTCGCTATTGAGCGACTAGAACATACCCTGTACCAAAGTTGGTGTGCTTAGCTGTGATGGACTCAGAAATCCGTGTTATGGACAGACTTACGGACAGAACGGAATCGACTTAAGTTATAAAAAATAATTCAAAGCTTTAGTTTTTTACTTATTGCTTACTTTTGCAAGAAACCTTTTTGGTACAAGGCATAAAGAGACTTAGACTTATTCTTTTATGAAAAGAACTGAATTTTGGAGTACATAAATTATAGTTAATAAAAAAATGTTTTTTTAAAAAAATTAAATATTAGCACCAAAATGTTAGTATAAATTTCATAGTCATGCAATAAAGGACAAAAAGGCTGCAGGTGAGTTTTGGTTCGAACCAGAAATTTCAGTTAGTTTTTTAATATGAACCGAACCCTTTTCTATTTCGTTGATGTGATTAAAGATATAGATTATTAAACGTAGGATATATTCAACCATATTGGATGAAGCCAATTTTGGGTAGAAATCAAATTTAGCCCGAATCTTGTATATAAAAATATGAACAGCTTACAATATTCTCAAAACAACGGGCAAATATAAATTAAAAATAAAAATGTTATATAAAAATAAAATAAAAATAAAAAGACTAACCGCGGAATCTGGATGTTGGTTTGAAACGGGAACCGAGTCATTGGCAATTTTTGTCTTGTTGCAGCCCTGTGACAAATAAATATGTTGATAATAATAAAGTTAACAAAATAAATAATCAACTAAAAGAACATAACGATAATATAATGAAAAGATAATTGTGTTAAGTACGACAATTTCTACTCGTGATATTCTTATAATTAATTTTTGATTAGAATTAAAGTTGTACTCACATCATAGCTCTCCGGCAAGCCAGGCGGGCCCGGAGGTCCGGGCGGGCCCATCACTCCGGGCATGCCGTCGACGCCTGGCTCGCCCTTCTCCCCCTGCAGACCTTCCGGGCCGCGAGCGCCAGTTACGCCAGTGGCACCCTGCAAATGAAAAGAAAAGGGAAGAGACAAGAAAAAACGGCGCCGCCGGCGACCAAGAAATAAATCACATTAGTGGGCGTGCATATAGAATGTACGACTACAACTACGTCTACGGCAATGTCTGCATCTACAGCCACAGCTACAGCTACATATATAGGGTATATATATAGTCTACAAGCTATTTGGGGGCCTGCTGGCCAGTTGGTAGCTTTTAACTGGCTGCGGTCGATTTACATAATCGTCGCGTTTTAGCCGGAGCTCATTAATCTACGCGGCCCAGCTGCCCAGGCCCAATAGCAGGGAATGATTGGAGAGGGGGGGGGGGGGGTCTTAGCTTTGTGTTTGTGGTCTGGTATGTTGGCTGCACAAAAAATGTGTCTCCCAATGTCCTTAATCTTATGCAAAATGGTCACGCTGTGCGCCATTTGCGTGTTCTGTTCGCCATCGGATTGTTCGTGTTGCCGTCGTCCGTCGTCCGTTGTCCGTTGTCCTTTGTACATTGTTATTTCAGTGGCAGTTGTTGCTATTGCTATAATGTTCTGTTGCTTATCGTCGTCTTTTAAATTAATTGCTATTAGTTAAGGGATTAGCAGTAGAGCAACAAAATTGTCGCAGGAATTTCCGGTATGCGCACCAGTTCGCCATATTTTACTCAAGCATTTCGGACGTCTGAAGGGTTTTGGCAAGGACTTTGCTGGAGAGGGTCAAGTTTTGGGTCTTTTCTGCATTTTTGAGCAGGCATATTCTCAGCGCTGTTTGTTGCTAGCCACGAAAATGTTTTGCATACCGCTTTTCTTTTGATATATTGCAACGTATTGAAGAGGCTGCGTTCCACAGGTTGCTAAGCACATTGTCAATGAGTGGAGGTTTTTTTCTTTTCTTTTTTATTTTTTCGAGAGACTAAGCAAAGTGTTGCCTGTGTCTGAGCCAAAATAAAAATGCATTTGCAGGATGCTAAGGCAAGGAGATTAGAAGCAATGTTTCACAGATTTTATATTTTCGGCTAGCCCCACAAAAGTTACGAGTCTCTTTGGCTCTTTGGCGTGGCAGACACTTCTGAGTTGAGTGGATGTTGAGGCCAACATCTGCTTGTGCAGCACAGTGGACTTAGCCTTTGACCGGACACACACACGCACCAACTGGCACCCAGCTCCAGAGAGTGAGAGAGAGAGAGTGTAGTCTCTTTGTGCCCTTAGATAGATACAACTCCTTTTGGTTGCAAAAGACGTTGCCAGTTGATGAGATAATATAACGAGTAGCGGCCAAAGTGGATAAGTGTTTAAGCCTGAGTTGCCTGCCGTTTGCCTTGCAAAGTTATAAAGAAATTTTCGTTTCCTGCTTGCACGTTAACGTTTTGCCTCGTTTCCGGTTACACGCACACGCACGCACACACGCACAAATTATGATGTTTGACTTGCTTTAAGAGAGCAGCGCATTCAAGTGTGCTTCTGCGTATGTGTCTGTGTGTGTGTAACCAGCTGGCGATAACCATTGCCATGCTCTCTTCCTCTTGAAGATTAGAAGATGTGTGTCATGAAATTGAAAATGCGTTTAATCCATATCAAATATTGACATTTGCCATTTTGGACTTCCAACCCGTTGCTCTTGTATAAACTATGTATCAAGTAGTCGCTGGTACTTACGGTAAGTCCAGGGGCTCCGGACTTTCCATCTCTGCCCGGCGGACCGGCCGGGCCGCGCAACGTTTCGCGTATCGTTTCATTGTCCTTCAAGGCTTCCAGGATATCAGACGCATTACATGTACATTCGCCAGTGTATTTCTGCAATTGATACAAAAATTTGCCCTTTAGTAACCAAATTAATCCAGACAGAGCTCTCCTCGAATTTCTGCATGATTTTGCAAGTGCACAGATACTTTTTTGGTATTTGCCAAGGAATCACCAGAGTTACGGATTTGGCAACCACTTCGAATCCAGCTGCTTTGTCGTTTGGTGCGCAAATAAATGGGCCCTGTCTCTGTGCACTTGCAAAGTCGGAAAACAAGTGGCAAGTCGACTTTTATACTTACAGCCCCCGCACTTGGTGTCTCCACGAAGGGCGGATACGATGGTGTTTCACCTTTGGGACCCGGCGGACCGGGCGGCCCAGGTGGACCACGTATACTATCGCCCTTGGGTCCTCGATCGCCCTTCTCGCCCTTGATGCCGCGATATGCTGCGGGAGGGAAGAGTAGCAAAAGCAAAAGCAAAGTCATGCCATTAGCAGGCTGCCTAATTAAAATCCGGACAAAGTCCAGCATCAGGTGAACTTACGTCTCTCGTGCGTTAACTGCGTCTGTCCGGGGGCCTGCAAACCACTGTCGTCGAAAATGTCAGTTGCCTGTGAGGAAATTAGAACAAGAAGAAGATGTTAGTGACGTTGGCTTATTGAAAACGCATTTACGGAAAATGCAAATAGCTTTTGTTGCCATGCCCATAAATGCTGCTCAGCCTGCAGGAGCAACTGCAACTGCAACTGCAACTACGACTGCAATAAACCGCATCAAAATACCATGTGGAGCAGGCCTCTATGGAAATCTAATTGAATATTGTTTGGCCTGGTCTCGAGTTACGAATCACGTCTGCTTAGCTTATATCTGATTAAAAACTAACCTCAATATTTGCCGAGGACCACCAGCCTTCGTTTGTAATATCATTCTCATCGACAACGGGCTCATCGGGTGGTGAATTCTGAATGCATTTCGTGTCATTCAACATGAAATAAAGTTCAAATTATAAAATATAATAAATAAAAGATAATAAAACATAAAATAGGAGAAATAATAATAATCTGGGTAAAAACAAACCATTTCTTGTTCGGGATCAGCTAAGAGTTCGGGATCTGATTCGGTCGAAAGCTCATTATCCAAATCCTTCAAAATGGAAATCAAATTAATAATAAAATGGGGCAAAAAGTAAACACAATGAAATGGGATGAATTCAAATTTAAATAAAATACAGTCTTAAATCATAATAAACTCAAATTGGGAATACAAAGAAAATTTACACATGTAACTTGATGTATCAATTAATTAATTCATATTTTGTTCATCATTTAACTAAGTTATTTATCATTGTTCAATATAAAATTAAATTTACACCTTAGGGACTTTACTAAGTCGAACTAAATCTAAATTGTATTCAATCAATTATTTGAAGCCTTAAAACTCTTTTGACTGCTTAATAATTCATTTTGAACTAAAACCATTTGAACGAACCTGAATTGGAGATTGGAAATGTTGAACTTACCGTGGGCACGGCCACCGTTGGCTTTGGGGGCGACATGCATTGAATTGCTATGGCATCCGGATTGCCATAGACGTAGATTTTTTCTAAATATCCCTGTGCATCATAAAATACGTTTGTATAGACGTTTGGACAGATTTGCAGATATATATTAATAATGCCTTTCTAATAATTATTGTAACATTTATAGCCAACCGGCAGCACACCATAAAACCTGGCCCTTTGGCAACTAATGCATCAATAAGTATGTATAATAAATCAATCAATTTGAATAAATGCACACATAAATCTGCTGCTAATGCAGCGCAGTAACATTTCTATTCGATGGCAATTGTGATTGCCGCAAATCGAAATTAATTATTAATGTTAATTTCCAATAGCACTTGCCACTTGCCACTTGCCACTTGCCGCATGCTGCCCACGCACCTAATGTGCGCGGCTTTTCCTCTCCAGTTTCACTCATAAAGAGCGAGGGAAGTCCGTGACACAGAGAAGCGGAAAGTGGGCGGGGGTTCCGCCATTACACATAAGTACACAATATGACTTACACATAACAGACTTACCTGGAAAATGAGAGAAGCTCGAGAGTGTTGCTGGCAAGGGCGGGGGGTGGGGTGGGGCAATGCTATCAGTGGTCTATAGAAATGCTAACCGCAGACGATACAGGCCCTAGCTGCGAGACAATGGAACACGGACAATGCGATGCCATTGCACAAACACAGACAGTTATCGAAAGAAGGAGAGGGAGCGAGAGAGAGATAGAAAGAGAGAGAGCAAGTGAATGCACATTTGCCATAAACCCTGTTCCGGGTTCTTTCAAATAAAAATGGCAGCAAACACTCAACTGGTTCACTCGCAATACTAGTGCAGGCCAAGCACAATGGCAGCAGTCATCGCAGTCATTGTTGTTGTTGTTGTTGTTGTTGTCCTGCAGAGACTGTAACTGATAGTAATGGCCGTGCAGCTTTTATGCATCCCAGTTAAAAGTTCTGTCTGAGACGTCGAGCCGTTGAGTTTCGGGTTAAAAGCGTGCAATCGGCTTTCAGAATGGCTTAATATGCTCAACGCTCAACAGCATACGGCCCATGTCAGTGGGAAAGGATTGAACGTGAAGTGCGGTAGGAGTAGGAGGAGGGGTAGGAGGAGGGGGAGGACGAGGTGGAGTAGGAAAACTGGACTACAGGACCGTATCACACACGGACTACACTGCATTAAATGGCCGCCAATAAACATTGCTCGGTTCCATTCCATTTTGCTGTCTCTTTCACTCTCTCTCTCTCTCTCTCTCTCGCTCTCTCTCTCTTTCTCCCTCACTCTCTAAATCTGTCTCTTTCTCTTCGAGCATCGGCTTCAATCTGCAGCTTGTTGCTCTGCTGAGTGGAGACATTAAAGTCTTCTCTTTTTTATAGCCTCTACCCATTGAAAATGCATTTATAAGCAGGGTAAAAGACAATTTAGAAAAAGTAAGTAAATTTTCAAATTTAATGTGCAAAAACTTGAAAATTGATACATACGTTTCCCAGCTGCTGGTTTTTCACAATATCATAGAGATTATGGGAGTAAGAAACTACAAATTTATTATTTAGAATTTCATTTAGCTTACAAGTGCAAAGTATTTAGTACATATCCCTTTTTGGATACCTTTCTCAGTTTCATTAGGAAGCAAGATTCAGGAATTATTATATAATTATATCATGAGAATTTCAATAGACTATTTATAGCAAAATCTTCATGCATACATGTATACCCTGTCGACAGAGTATTTGCTAGTCGCCAACTTTCGACAGGATTATAATTTCTTGTTTTGCTTGGGTTTGATTCGGTTGAATAAAACTATGCGCAAGGCATACGACAGGTCAGCGAAAACAGAAACCAGTAAAAATCCATTTATAAATGTATATGTGTATATGTGTATATTCACATTCACATAACTATTTGCCACTGTGTGAGTGGCCCAGTTCGGCTTTTAAGCCCACCCCACTCTGTCTGTGTGTGTGTGTGTGTTTGTGCAACAAAATTAGCCGCAAAGAAATTCACTAGAAACGGAAATTAAGTAGCTGGATGTGGCATTTCTGGGGCGTGAATCGTTGGTCCTTGTTCCTTTCGTTTATCCCTCTTCCCCCCGCTGAGGCGTGACATTCACAATTACCTGGTGGCCACAGGGATTTCTGGTAATTGACAACTATAAACATTTTCAGCAGCGCAGAAATTGTTTATATAAGTACATACCATATATACCTACATAATCATATTTCGGCTTTAGATTTGGTGAAGGACATTTTAAAGAAATCTTTATTTTTAGTATTCAGCTGCTTTGAGCAAATGCCGTGCAACGTGTTTAAGTTTGGCCAGATTATTAGAAAAAATGTATTTGCCATAAACAGAAATATCTCGACTGTCGCATGGGAATGCGATTCAAAGCAACGTTGACAATGGTTCACCCTTTGGGTTAGTTCATAACAGTACTCGTAATTTGAACCCTTTTTTTTTAGAGGGCCTGTAGTATACGAGTCAAGAGCGATGAACTGCTGATAGGAGGACATCAAAGCAAGCTCTTTGGCAGATTGTGCATGACAACGCAGCGAGGCAGACAAAGACATGAGCCAGGGGAGAAGGGCGCACCAACGAAAAGGCGTGAGGCAAATAAATAGGCAACCGAAACAAGCAGGACAGGAAGCCGGGCGAGGGTCAAGCACAAACAATGGTCGCTCGGTCTCTTTAAATAATCAAAAGTGGCCCGGAGGCGACTAAAAGTAAAGACTTGTCTGCTCGCCGATGTCGTAAGTGAGGTAGTTTTAAGCTGTCAACCCAAACGTAACCAGTAGGCAGCGAGGAGCTGCTGCTGCTGCTGCAGCTCGGTCAAGTGGCGCCACGAGCAATTAACTGGGGCTGCGACTGAGACTGAGACTGAGAGTGTGCTGTGTGTGCCTAGGCTGTACATGTGAGTGGCGTGTGCATTTGATTTTGTCTTGGGCCGCACATAATTAAGGCCAGCCGAGCAGAGCAGCGGGGCAGAGGCGCTAAAGCGGAGCAAGGACATGCCGCCAGGAGAGCAGTCCGAAATGAACGTCAGGAGCATGGCACGACAGCAATGCCAGCAGCGGGGGCTGTTGCACTTGACAAGGGTTCGCATTGCGAGCAAAATAAACAAACAAATAAAACCCTCACGCCGTTGACCTGCTACCCCAGTCAAGCCAAAAGGTATGCAACCTTTTGGGCAGTAGTTCGTTTCGTTCTAGTATGCCAGACACGTTTCCGCTATATAAAAACACAGAAAAAGGACACTGCCCGCAAACGGAATCCATGCAGCCTGGCAATTTGTCAAAAATGTGTCAATAATGTAGATCGATTGCGAACGATTGCGGCCCCCTTAAAAATTAACCGAAAGGGGTTCAAATTGATTATAAGTATCCTTCTGCGCCCAAATGGTTCAATTAGAAAAGGTTTTCGCTTGTATTTGTTTTCCCACAGCATACTAGAAAATGCCAAGAAATTCACCTGGAATCTGAAATTGCTAAAATGCCCAGATTTTTCCTTCTGCTCTTGAGTTGATTAAACTGCAGCCGGGTATTAATTTTTTAAACACACTTCGACAGGCTTTCTTATGTACATTACGGCAAAATTGCAGCTCAGGCAGATTTAAGTGAAGCTAACTACTATTATGAGCTCCAGTCTCAGTTTAGATTGGGAAATTCCTGGTTTCCTAGCCAATGCCAATGGGCAGGATGGATTTATGGTTAGTAGCTTTAAGCAATTACAGCGATACTCTATCTTAAATGGCATCAGTGACCGTCACAGATCTCTACATGGAGCTCACTTTGTCAGCTGTTGGCCAAGTGTCGCCAGGGCCAGGCAGCTGTTGTGTAGTTAAAATTAAATTTTAATTAAGCACAAATATTTAATAAGCATAAATTACGGCATGCAGTCGCAGCAGAACAAAAGGACTGCTTTAAATTGAGAATGGCAACTGAAAATGGCATCGCATTAAGATTAGCATAACTTGTTTTTATAACCACCCCCCCCCCCTCCGTCAACTCCCGTCCCACTCCATTCCATTTCCTCTCTACTTGTTGTCTGTTCTGTGCTTTAGACTTATATAACAGAAACAGGAAAGAGACAGCGACAGCGAAAGCGACAATGACACAGCAGGCGGAAACGGATATACATACATTTTAGTCTTGCGTGCGAGCGCCTCTACGAGTGTGTGTGCGAGTGTGTGTGTGTGTGTGAGTGTGTTAACATCTACAAGTAGCAGCAGCAGGCAGCAGGCAGCTCCATCCGTTTGTATAAAAGTTATGCGCAGGTTAATAGATAATTAACCATGCAAATTGCCGCGCAACAGCTTACAAATATTCTCAGCGTCATCCTCGCAGGACAAAAATGCCGTATACCAGGTGTTTGTGTGTGTGTGTGTGTGTGTGTGGGTGTGTCTGTATGTGTGTGACACGCGTTCAAGTACAAAGGAATTAACTCTAATTACTTTGTAATGCTGATTAAGCCAGTTAGAGCGCATTAAATATGTAAACGGTATTCCGACATTCTTCGCATATTCGCACAAAGAAGACATCCGGCTAATAAGTCACATACGAGTGGCATTGAGTGCAACAAAGTGAGTTATAATGATTTAAGCTGCATTTCAATGCCTATTAAGTGTTTATTAACAAGCCAAAAGCTGTACGAGCTGTACACTTCAATTTCCATTTCAATTTCAATTGCAAATTTCAATGGCATATTTTATGGCAGCGCACAAATGAAAACGAGACGGTCTAAAAATACCAAATTTAAATTCACCTTTATGGTCGACAAAAAACAAATGCCACAACCCAGCCCCAGCGTGGCCAACTGTGGCAGGGCAGCACAAGCAGTGGCAGGGGCAGGGGCAGGGGCAGCATTGGCATAGTTTCTAAATCACTTTCTGTCAGCCGTTTACAGGAGCAACAGCAGCAACAGCAGCAGCAGCAGCGGCAAGGATAACAATCGCAACGTCAAAAAGTTGCCCACTTTTTGTAATTTTATTTTATTTCCGTTTAAGTGCGTGCGCCAAGGTGCTGCCCGTCCACACGCCCCCAATGCCCTCGCCCCCGCCCCAACCCCCCTGTCAGGGGTAGGGTGCGATTTTAAAGCTAAATTATTGCAACATAAAATTTTACGGCCAAGTTGAGGTAGATGCCGCACAAACATCTGGCAGGTGTGCAGAGCTTAATTTTGTGCACTTGACTTTGGACACTTGGCGGCCGTTTGAAAAGGGCTTCATCTTCATTTTATTTGAAGCGGCCTTTTTTGTTTTATTTTTTTACTCTTCTTTTTGTTGCCTTGTTCCTCGCATATAATCTGAATAAATTACTTTGCACATTTTGCGGCGCATAAATAATTTAACTTGCCCCCCACCAGAACCCAACCCAATTCAAATCTTTTCACACATTTATAAGTCTATTCAGGCACAGGGGGGGAGGGTGTGTGTGTGTGTGTCTGTGTGTGCGGGTGTGCCTATATACATAATTGTGGCAGCAGACGCAAAGGCAGAACAATGAGACGGCAAATTCTCGCCACACAAAGTGACAGGATTTTTTTTTTAATTTTGCTAAAACCTACGACTAATTCTCAAACGAGCTGACACAAATCTCGAAAGTTGTTACACCAACATATTTGCAGGCCGCCCCGCTGCACCACTGCCCTGCTGCACCACCGTCCCCACGACAGGCCCGACAACCCGACAGCCCGACAGCCTGGCAGAGCTGTCACCAAGTTCTGTCGCTCCGTTTGGCTTTGCATCTGTGCTCATCCCGACTAGCTGCGAGCTTTTGTTGACTTTTTTTTTTGTTTGTGGTTTAAACACAAACAAAGACTACACACACACAAATATTATATATATATACATATATATATATATATATATATATGCATATATAGATATATATGTAGATTATGCCAGCATTTGGGCTGGATGCCGGTAAAAAGAACAGGAGCTGCAGCAGGAGCAGCAAGCGGAAATGCAACAATGGTGTCGAGCATTTGGTAAAAGCGCCAGCAACAATTAGCTTAAAGCAAGCAATGCACACACACACACACACTCACGCACATTGCATTTTGCATAAACCAACACGTTATCTGCGTATTAGTGTCCTGCGCGTATGTTGGTTCAGACAGTTTTAAAATAACAATGGCAAATACGTATATACGCTGGCTAACGTTGCGTATACGCAATCAAAAAGCAGCTAAAGGACATTTTTTTTTTATTTGATTTGTTGTTGTTAAAATATTTTATTTAATTAAGAATTAACTTGTGATGAATTAAATGGGAAAAGTTTGAATGCACTACTCGGGAGTGCTGCACAAAAAGATACCCTGTAAGAATTTAATATGCCTCTTTATTTGAACTTATTTAAAATAATTATTTTAAGCTGTTGCTCTATTCTTTAAAATAAAATGCAGCTAACTTTATCTTAGGCTAGAGAAAAGTAATGTATTTTTCTGCATACCCTAGCCTTACATAGGCCACAGTAGGCACTTAATTTTATGTTCAGTTAATTAACAAAAACATTAAAACAACCTTAAATTTGTTCAATTTGTGTTCAGTTACCCGTCGCCTACATGTCAAGGCCCGAATCTAATGCGAATATACCTTAATCGAGTACAAATTTAGAAAAGGCCAGTCGGTTCGAAAAGTCTCTAGTTATATTTTCAATTTATTTTTATAAGCTATAAAACATTGGCTCAAAATGCCTGCCACTAAAATCCAAAGTAAACCGAACGAGGAGAGCACTGCGAAGCGTTCCCCGTTGTATGTGAGTCCCGAGCTGCGTAATCTGATCGGAGAGCTGATGATGCCACGTATTGAGATGCTACGCAAAGTTGTCTCCACACGCTTCGTATCCGAAGCGCAGAATGTGGATGATAATGAGACTGAGAGCGATTGGTGGCCAGATTACAGCGTCTATTCGCATCTGCATTACATGACCGAGATGAATGTGAGTTAAATGAATAAATATATGAATATATTATATATTCAAGGATCACTCCTGTCCATATAGGGTCTAATGCACCTAACGCAGAATACCCTGAAAGGCATGACCGACGAGCTGAAGGCCATTGGTGCCAAGTTCCAGGCCTTTGTGGTCGACCACTTCAAGGCACGCCAATCAGCCTGGAAGGACGAGGAGACACAGTCGCTAGACGAAAAGAAGCTGCTAGGCCGCTACCTCTTGGCCCAGAGCCTGATCAAGGACATGGTGACCTTTGTCAACTGCTGCGGTCGCCACTGCAGCAAGCTGCTGGCACAGCGTAACGTTTACTCTGAGCGGGCCTCGGAAACCAAGGACACCGAGGATCGTATACGCCTAAAAATATTCGATGAGCGCAGCTTTACCCAGTTGCACGGCCGCATATCCAGTCTGAAGGGCTTTGTGCAGGACTTTTGCGATTTGTTTGACTCCGAACGGGAACCGTCGGCGGTAGTGGATGACCAGGATGCCACTGCCACTGCCGTGGCTCCGGCTAGCATAATATCCACGTAGTACGAACTCGTTTGTTGAATGGTTATAACCCGTTTCTTTGTTCTAGTTTACCCGGCCAACCAAACGAATACACTCAAGTGCACACACACGGGCGCGCACGCACACATAAACGCACACACACAAACATAGACGTGAGGTCTTCATTTGAGAGGGCTGTAATAAAGAAAGCACCCCCCAGTGTATTGGAGTATCCAGAAAAGCTTTTTATGCTTCAAAGTCAATATAGTGTGCCATGTACGGAGTAGAGTTTTAAAACGTTAAGTACGGCGCACACAGACGTGGCCGGGCCGGGCCGGGCCTCCAGCTCGGTGACATACTTGTGCCTCCCACCACCCACCACCATCCCGCCATGCCCACTCAACCAGGCAGTTAGTTGCTTCAAGCACAAGCGCCATTCAGGCGGAAATGCAGCTCCCAAACAGCAACAGAGCGACGAGCGTTGAACGCTGAACGGTGAGCGTTGAGCGCTGAGCGGGGCCGAAGGCGAAAACCTCTACGTGAAGTGTGCCATCAGTTTAAGGTTTTTGTGGCCAGCAGCAGCAGCAACAGCAGGAGTAGCAAAGCACACATCCAGGCAGCCGCCCTCTACCTCTACTCTATTTTCATAATAAACAAATGGGTTGTATGGTTGGTTGGGCTTAACTTTTGGGCTGCCAGCAAGTCGCAGTCGCAGTCGCAGATAGTGGAAAGCCCGTAGATGGCGACAAGTCCCGAGCACAAATCAGTGCTATTTATATTGTGGCCAGGTTGAGTTGGGGCTGCAATGTGCGTGGCGAAGCTGCAGCTTGTCAGCACGCTTACCAACTGCTGCTGCTGCTTGGGTTACATCCAATTTGCAAAAATAACCGCAGGAGTCGCATCCTGCCACACAAAAGTTCAGCTGCAACATGCTCTTATCTTTGACATGCAGCACACGGTGGCAGCAAATCGAGAACGCAACTTGCACTCCAAGTTGCCTGTCAATGCAACAAGTTAAGTTCGAACGTGAAGCCAGAGTTTGCGGGGGTGGAAGAACAACTGGCAGAACTGGGAGAACTGACAAAAACTTTGTTGTGCCTATCACAGGCAAACCGCAGAAGTCAGCGCATCTTCTGCAAAGTTACGCTATCTATGCCATCAAGTGTCTCCGCGGGGGCAGCAACAGCTGTGACCGCGGGGCATGTCACACACCAAATAGAGTAAAGAGTGGAGGGCGGAGTGGGAAGTGCGTCAAGTTTGTTCGTGGCACAATAAATATATAATAGACAAATGCTTGCCGGGGCGTGTCTAGTTGAGGGGGGGAGGTGTTGGAGTAGGTGTAGCTGTAGGTGTGTCCCTTTGCTATATCGTTTACGTTAACGTTTGCGCCCCCTGACTTGTGCTTTAATAAAATATTATCATATACGCAACGGAAGATAGTTTTTCATATGTTTATTCACAAATATGTGCGCACGAGTCGGAATGTCGGCGCCAGCTACTTGCAACATGCCAAACTTCTCCGCTGGCTCCTGTTTACTTCTGGGGCCAACTCTTTATTTTTGCTCGAACAGCCCACCTCTCCGCCCCGCCCCCTGCCCACTCAATTCTTATGTTGTCTCAGTAGTGCACATACATATTTTGATACTCTCATTATTTATTACCAGCTGCGGGAGTAGCCGAGCGAATGCGACTACATTCATAAATATATGACTAGCGAATGCCGCTGCAAATCTAATGGAATGTGTTTTCTTGAGTTTTTTATTACCCAGCCGAGAGTGTGGATTGTGTGCCAGTTAAGAGAGCCGGAGAATGGAAAAGATTGCGTAACATACTAATGTACATAGTTACGATTGTCTGCGTAAAGCTGGGATACTTTGTTACAATTCCACTGCGAAGCATGCTCTTTATCTCGATGACATTATATTTTATTTGTCCCAGTTCCTGCGTTAACTTCAATTTGTGCTCAAAAACCATTTCGCTAGTTGAACACTGCAAATCGATATGAAATGGAATCTTTGCAGTGCTTACCTAAGCACAGACCTAACATTTATCGAACTTTAGCTAAAAATAAAGTGGCATACAAAAAAGGAAAATTCCTTTGAAGGAGTATGCTGGACAAGCTGATACTCTGCACAATGCAGAAAATATGTTATTAAATAATTATGAAAATAATATAGTTTCTAGCTGCAGATTTTATCTGGCATGATTATAATGTAACTCATTTCTGACATTCTAAACAACGTATTTATTTTAATGAAAATTGTGTTGTCGGACTTGCAGCTATTTCCGCTTGCAGTTCTGCATGGCTTATGGTCATGTTCAGATATGGAATGCTTACAGTATGTTAAGTCAAGCAATTGCGTGACAGTGTCCACTTTGCACAACACGCACCTCTTGACTTATCATGATAAGATATAGCCCCAGCAAATGCCCCAGAAGCAGGGCATCCAATAGTCGAGCAAACTTAGCGTACGTTCGTGTAAATTATGAACTTGTGCGATAGCAATTAGATTCAATAACCAGCAATTGCTCGGGTGTATTTTTGTTGCTCTGCAGCACCTGCATGGGGTCACAGCTAATAGCGGTCAATATAAGTGTCCTGCTAGTTGTAGGTGTTGAAGAGTCCAGTCTAATTCGACGCATTTACAATAATTGACATCGCTTTTGGTTAATTGGGCACTAATGAATGCGAATTCGCCTTGTTGTTGTTGTTATTGTTGCTGCTTGTTGTAGCAAAAGTGGTTATAATTGTTGTTGTTGTTGCTTTTGTTGTTGTTGCAAAACCACACACAGTTAAACCGCAGGCCACATACGTATAGGCACAAACACACGCACGCACGCACACACACACACGCACACACACTTCCACTGTGAACCACTCAGTCAATACAGCTAGTTGCGGCAGCCAAATAACCACCTCAATATAATACAATAACAAATTGCCTGTCAATCTACGTGTAACTTTTATAAATTTCCAGTAGGGGGCGCTGCACGCTACTAGACCCTGCAAAGCGTAGTAGAAGCAGGGCTGTTTGCCGTTTGCCATTTGCCGTGCAGACGCCTCGCGGCGCGTTCGCCTCGAGTTTCAGCCATAATTAACAGCGGCTGTGGCAACTGTGCGAAAAACTAGGGGGCAACAATAACAACAACAACAACAACAATAAGAACAACAAGAACAAGAACAACAGCTGCAACGCGCTGAGGCTTTGTAATGTTAGCTGCTGCTAATGAACTCACTGCCGACGCCCCGTTAGCGTGCCAAAGGGCGGTGTCAAGGGTGAGGGAGGGGGGGCGCGCGACTGGCAGCATGCAGAAATGACTTTATTAGTTCAACGTTCAGCCGCGCCGTGTCGCTGCCAGTACTCGGGCTTTTATTTAGATTTTTATTGCTAAACTTTGTTACCTTCTCTTTTTTTTTGCCACTTTGCCAAACACATTCGTCCACACAAATGAAACTGGTTTGTGTGGGAGAGGGGGGGCCAGGTGCTGGGCAATGGGAACGTCTATCGAAGTCAGCTCGTTAACGGCTGTCGTTTGCCTTCGACTTCAACGTCCTTCTCATGCGACACTTTGAATGTTTTAAATGAATGTTTTTTTCTGCCCTTCGCCGAGCCTGTCCCTTGCTGTTGTTGTTGTTGTCGTTCCTGTTGTGGTTTGTAGCTGCATTAAATTAGTTTAATCACTATGCAGACTACGCGGTCTGTCGCCCGTCGCGGCCCAGAGTCCCGGGTAAAAGCCAGCCAAGCCCATAAGTAAGCGTAAACAATGTCAAAGCAGTGCACACTGTAGTAGCCGTAGCCGTAGCCGTAGTAGTTTACTGTAACTAGCCAAATGACCCGCTTCCAGTCGGGTGTCAATAGACACATTAACTGGGCGTGCTGCTGGCAAAATTAGCACAACAATTATGCAGGTATTAGCAGACGAGGCGACGGCGTTGACTGTGTTCTTTGTTACCTGCCAAGAGGTGTAAACAATGGGAGGCGTCCATACCAAATGGGGGTCCATACTATGCTATGCTACCTAACTATATGCAGGCAAATAATAAATATGTATGAAACCCATTTTCTTATCCAGACAATCTAACATACAATTCGTATGCTCTGAGCCTAGGCTTTGTATTCAACCTAATTGCCAGCCACATTTTGCTAAAATATTAAATTTGGGCCTCTTCAAGTAAACTGAATAAAAAGTTTATTTCGTATTTGACATAATTATTTTTGCAATTTCACCGCACGCGCTTCAAAATGTTGTTGAAGTATCAAATTTTGAATATGGTTTGGCGAGAGCTTTTAAATTGGCTCACACACACAAAATACAGCCACCTATGTGAGGCCATTAAAATACCACTTGAGTGGGCTTTTGTGTGTAACAGCGATCCACCTGTTAATCCACGCACACACACACGCACACGCACCAACACAGATACTAATCAGAACCCGCAAAACAGTTGAAAGGTCATATTACCTATACGCAGGGTGTGCAAAACTTAAACCGAACACATTTACGAGTTGTAATACCCTGTAGCCACAGAGAAAATGGGTAACTTGAGCTTGTAAAATGCTCGCATTTCGTTAGTGAACTTTTTTAAAAATAAGTATCACCTTTTCGGCTGGAAGTCCTCAATAAATGTTTGCTGAAATGTTTACTGAAAACAATATTTAGTTAAGGACTTCGCACACTGCAGTGGAATTTTGTGTTATACTCTTTTCAAGCTATCTTATTTCTTATATGTTCATATATATTCGTGTCTGATCACACAAATCGGAATATATTTACACACCCCACAATTTTAAAGAGAAATATAGAAAATACAAAACCAGTTAGAGAAAGTCAGACTGACTCCATTGCTGACCTCTGTTATAGCATTGACCATAGAGTATGTGGCAGTCGGTGATTGCATTTTGATGTATTCTTGTTTTAAGTTGACAACACTCAACCCTTGTCAGTTTTGTCAACTTATCTTGTGCCACGGGGCAGAGAAGAACAAGCGCTTCCAATGTTTTCTGATAATTACAATGGTTTCCTTTTTAATTTATACGTTTCACAAACACACACAAGCACACACACTGACATGACATTAACTCACCTGGTCAAGCTAAGCCGCATGCCTTTAGCTCAAACACACACACACACCCAGATACACATGCTCCTACATATGACACATGAGGACAGCAACAAAATGGTTGGCTGTCATGAAACATTTGTCACAATAAAGTTTATTTGCTTTCGTGTAGTGTAGAAATATATTCTAGTTTTCTTTTTTTTCATATGTTTTTTATTTGCTCAGCGGTCTCGCAGCGTAGTTAAAAGCAAGTCTAAACATTTTGTGGCCTCTTGTTGGTTAGATGTGTGCGTGTTGGGGTCGCATAAGCCCACGCGGCCCCTCGCGCTCCCCTCCGACCGACCTTCACACTGGAGACATTTGTTTGCATTTCAAGCAGCAGCAGGAAATTAAGCATTTAGCATTACAAATTACACATTACACGTATTACGTATTACAAATTACACGGTTTAGCAGCTGGGACTTTGACTACGACCAAAACTAGAAATGAAAACTGAAACTAAAGCTCATAAATTGGTTGCAATCGCACGCTAGATTGTTGTTGTCCAGGAGACTCGTAATTATAATTAATTGGTAAGTTCTTGACGCTCATGAGCTTGATATGGCATTTGATATGTAGTTTAGGATGTTCCCTAAACTTGTTGCTTTTCGTTTAGTTACCTGTATCCTGGCTGCCACACGCTCGCCGTTGAAACGATTGGGGTTGAACCAACCCTTCGTCGAGCCCGTCACAAGCACAATGCCGAGCAGGAAGAAGAGTATTAACGCGGTTATAACGAGTTTCGCGCGCGTCGAAATGACCATTGCCATGTTTCAATTTTGATATTTACACACGGTGACACTTTAACACTTAGCACTAGAAACCAACTCGGATAACACTCACGATTGCCTGGAAAACAAAAAAGATGCATGAGTTGGCATATTAATTGGATGTGGTTAAGCATGTTGTTGCTGCTGGTTGGCCACACACTACAAATGGTTTGAATGTTGTGCTCTTGGCTTGAATGTATTTGACCCTTGGGCTGCTGCTGCTGCTGCCTCCGCCGAGCGCTGCCTAATGGCTTTTGTGGCACGTATTAACCTTGCCAAGCGCTTTTGTGGCACACGCGCCCATATCAGCCTCTTCTCAGGCGCTCGCACTGCCACTTTCTCTGAACGCTACAAATGTAACACGTTTTATTTAATTTCTCTTCCCTTCCCCCCCCCCCCCCTCCCACCACTCACCTATTGCCTGTGGCTTGCTCGCTTGTCAGCATTTTCTCACCGATTTGCGCCGCAAAAGAGGCGGCTAAAAAATAAAAGCCAGCAAAATCAAAGAAAAAAAAAAGAAAGGAATAAAAATAAAAAGAAACAGGCTATGAAAAGAAACTTTATGAAAAGTTAAGCTGCCAACAAGTTTATTTGCGAAAATATTGAATTATAGCCACGTCATGGCGAAACGAAATATGTGAGTCTCAAGCTACAAAATGCGTTGCCTAGATTTGGCCACATGCTAAAGATGTCTCGGCTTTTATTTGGAGCGCATAAAGGCATAAGCCGAATGCCTGCGGTGGGCGTTAGGGGCTGCTGGCGTGTCCTTGAGCGCCCAAAAAAATGAAATAAAAAACGAGCGCCAACTTTTCAACCTACATAATTGCGGTAAAAGTTGGAGCACAACACACACAAAAGTATCCTTTAACACACACACAAACACACACACAGACACACACGGGCGCGAGCAGTTAAGCGGCAGGCTCGGCGCGCACAAAAGTATGCTACAGTCAGCGCATAATTACGATAATCGTGTCTGTCTACCAGCAGCAGCGCAGTCCAAACGAACAGACGCGCTCGACTGACACCATAGCCACGCCCACACGCCCGTACACCTGCACACACACACACAAACACACACACGTATACCTCGCTCTGAAATGGCAGGCAGTTATTGAGTCAACGGTTGAGTCAGTGGTGTAAAACAAACTTTTTTGTGTGTGCCCAGAAAGAAAGCCAAAAAGAAACTTTTTTATGCGCCCAAGAGTCGGGACTCGAGAGTGGAGCTGCCTTTGCCATTGCCTAGCCCGTGCCCTTTCCCATTCCCTTTGCCTTTGCCCTTGCCTCTGCCCTAGCCTTAGTGGCACTCTTCACGGAGCATTAAAATTCTACGGCTGCAGCCAAAACGCTGGCACAGGAGCAGGCGCAGCAGTTTAAGCTTAAAGTTTGACACGGCTCAAGTTTCCTAATGAAATTACCTACTTGGACTTTTTCGACTGCGTTTTTGGTCGCGTAATGAAAAGGGGCACAACTTGTGCCACACAAAAACAGGAAAAACAATGAGAAGAAAAGGGCTGCCCGCGGGGCGACTGTCGCGTTTTTGGGGGGCGATAAGAATATTTCATATCTACTTGCAAATTAAGTAAATGCGCCAAAATGAGTAATGACTTTTGAAGTTGTCATGGTAGCCAAAATGTAAGCCATTGCATAATGTAACCAAAAAATAATAATACTGCACAAAAGGATCTAAGCTGCAGGACCTTTTCGTTTCGGTCTGTTGCCCAAGCCGTTAGCGCCTAATGAGGATAATGGGGTGACATGTTTAAAAAAGCGAACCTTGCTCACACACACACACACAAACATGTGTGTGTATTTTGTGTCTACTCATTGCCATGCGGTTTTTCTTCTACATTTTGACATGTTATTTTTAATAAACAGCGTTTGACACACACACACACACACAAAGACGAACTTCCGCTTTAGATAATTTCATTTGGCATGTCTTTGTCTGATTCAAAGCTCAAGTAACAATGTCTAACTGATGTTCCAGCTGTGTCACACATGCATCCTTAATAAGAAGCAAGCACAATAAAATGTCACCAGAAGGAATGTCTAAGGCGCCCGCCCCCGCCCTTACCAGAGTTTACTCTGACTTGGGCAAGTTTGATCGATAGCAGCTCCTCTGCCTCCTGTTTGACAATTGCCCCAAATCCCATTCCACACATGACTAAATGTGTCACGGTGTGAGTGAGTGCGTGTGTGCATATTCATTTGTGCGTATATAAGGGCGCTCCAACGGGCACATAAAGAGCTGGTTAAATTAATAAGAAGCCAACTAGTCGGACGCAGTCCCTGGCTACATAACAAGTGGGCGCACTGGGCGTTAACCGCTTCACTAGTCGTATAATTAAAGTCCAACGTTTGCATAATTTATCTTTATTGGTGCCGGGTTTTTGGGTTCGGGCGCTTATTTCCTTGCTTAAAGGCCCCAATCGGGCAGCCATATAATCATATAAAATAGTTTTTTGATTGGCTTTACTTTCTCATGGAAGCGTTTTTTAGTTGGCCAGCCATTTGCTCTCAGTCCACAAATCACAGAGCTGACCATAAAATCAGCATTGTATTTAAATTTAACGAGCTGCATCTTTATTAGCAATAAAAGATACATTATTGCTTATAAAAAGTCTGTGCATGTATCTTTATCATGACCGAAATAAGGCAATGGGAGCAGAAATATACTTTGAAAAGGCAAGCATGAATAGAAAATATAATGCTACAATTTTGATGAGTAATCTGTCTAAAAAAGAGCAAAGTAAAATATTTTTAAAAAGAGAGAGAGACAACCCGGGCAGAGCTCCATTCAGACGATTTATGAAATGTCCCTTTTATAGCTAACGTGAAGTTATGAGAATCGCGAAGAAAGGCGCTACTAAAAAATGCATAAAACCGTACTCTTGAAATTTTACTTGCTTTTCGCTAGGAATTTAATTAAATTCCTAATTTCTAATCACAATTGAAATGCTGCATTACAAATTCCGTAGACAAGTTAATGTATGTCAGCGGATTTGCATATATATAATTGAAATCTGGGCGATGCTTGTGTTCACGTTATATTTGTAGACAATGGTTTAGTTGAAAACTAGTTTCACAACACAATCGCGGTAAACAGAAAACAACTTATTATTGTAGGAGGCAATTTGGCTGAATATGTAAATAAACATTTTAAATTGAATTTTAAATTGTGTCAACATAATGGGTCAAAATATTGTATTATGATGCCAAATTGATAAATTTGCAAATCAAAATTACATATTACTGAAAATAAAGCCCACACTGAGGGGCTGGCATGTAAGCCAACGGTGTTAACAACAACATCAGCAGCGGCAGCAGCATAATACACAATCAAATTGTGATATATTTAAATGTACATCATACACACACACACACACACACACACAGGCACACGCACACACGCAGAGAAGGGCACGCAATGTTCAGCAATGAAAATTTATGACTACACAAATATATATATAAGTATGTATTCATGCTTGTTGCCAGTCTTTAACACGAGTCGAACTAAGCCCCGCACAGCAAACCAATATATAAACTATTTAAAGTTCTGGGTTTTTGATACTCCTGCTATTGTTGTTGTTGTTGTTGTTGCATGTCATATGCGTAATACCATTTAATTAAATGCACGCACTGACTGCACAGCTAAAGCTGAAAATTTCCAAATATCAAATTTCAGCTAGCCCATATTTTCGGGTCGGGGGAGGGGAATTGTTACGAGGCTGACATGCGTGAAGCCGCAATTGAAATGCTGAGCCTGTGACAGCCGCAAAAGTAGTTTTGTGACTCGAGGAATTAGTGGAGTCATGTTTTAAATATTTAACATCTGGCCCTATATGGACAATGCTTATTTTGGGATGTCATCAATAGCTTGGCTTATACTTTGTCCCTCTGTTAACCTTATATCTGTTGCCAGAGGTCAGAGTAAGTGAACGTGTATCTTTTGTTATAATGCAGACGCTTAAAAGGCCTTTTATTTAATAAATAAAACGTATATTCGTTTGCCTGGCGGCCAGAACGCTAAAGACAAAGGCGGCCGACCGAGCGCACAATAGTCGACGTATACACAATATTACGCACACAGACGCACACACACACAGCACTGCTTTAATATGCATATGTGTGCCAGTGTGTGCCTGTGTGTGTGTGTGTTGGTTATTCATGCTTGTTGTTGCTACTGCATTGCGCTGCCTTAATGAGTTTGCCTTTGATTTGGGCCAACGCGAATAAGGCGCAACCAGCCCGGGAAGCCGCTGCCTCCGCTCCCTCCCCCGCCCCCACCTGCTCCTAGTTCACCTACTCCGCCCAACTTGTCATAATTTATGCGCAGCCAATGCTCAATTTGATAGGCAACAGCCTGCGACATTCAAACCATTTGTGTGGCCCATTGTACTCCTAATGCCAGCAGAGTACGAACCATATAGCATATATATATATATGTATATATATATATATATACCTATATATATTATTAAAATTGATGCATGTATTTACCTTCGAGTTGAGCGCGTTAAAAGTCAGTTGGATTAAGCTATAGCTTTAACTACACGATATGCACGCGGTAACGTATATGTATATGTATTTGCATTTGCATATGTATGTGTTGATAATATTGAATATGTTGACAAAATCACAGATAATTAAATTACATATAGTTATTTATTTATTTTTTGCTTTACACTTTCCGATTATGTTATTTCGTTCAAGTTATGCACTTATTGGGAACTCATTTGTAATTACAAATGACAGCGTACTTTATTTGTTTAAACAAAAAAATGAAATAGTTGTGGCAATGTGCGTTTGTTAGCTGGACTGCCAGCCGTTGGCTCCCGCTGAGCGCAATTAATTTTCTCGCTGCCACACCACATGCATTTTTGCGTTGTGCAATTGATTGATTTCCATTTGAACAAATTCACTGAGAGCCAGCTGCTGGCGCAGGGGCAGCGGCAGATTGACGCGCGCGGCACTGACAGTGCGCGAAAAGTGGCGAAAAGTTGTGAGTTTTAAATTTTTCATCTTCAACTTGAACCGGTGCCGCTTTTGGTCCACACGAAACTTTTACAACCGGCGACGACGACGACTTTGGCGACGGAGCTGTTCAAATTTTACACGCTCGACACGGCGATGGACACGGCAAGTAGCACAACAAAAAGAAGAAGAAGAACACAACACAAAAATGTACAACAACAATAACGGGAACTGCAACAGGAATAAAAAAAAAGGCGCGCTGCCAGCCAAACTAATTGTAAATATTTGCTCAGCGGGCAAACAAATTTGTGTTGGTCTCT
Organism: Drosophila montana; assembly: GCF_035044405.1. Lineage (NCBI taxonomy): Eukaryota > Metazoa > Arthropoda > Insecta > Diptera > Drosophilidae > Drosophila > Drosophila montana. Next base: position 961,965 of record NW_026998322.1, read on the forward strand.
GTTGGTTTTTTACGCCACACTTTATTTACCAAACCGGCGCGGTGCGGCTCGGCACGAGGGTCTGGGGGTTGTGGATATGTTGGTAATTTACTGGCTATAGGTAATACTCGAGCATTACGTTTATTAATTTTGCAGAAAATCTGGCCAGGCGTTTAGTCAACAGCACGCGATATATGCAAGGGGCACGCGCAACAATCAGCGACACGAATGCGGCCAGGAATTTTGTTTGATATGTGACGTGTTCAGGTTGATATGGTCTCGAAGACTGTTCCAGTCAGAGGGGCACAGGTGCACTGGCATTGGCAGCTAGGTGAGTGGTCGCAATTTCAAACGTTTGCGCCATCTTTGCTTCATCTTTGAACGCATAATTGAATTTTAATTGACTCGATTCCGTTGGGGCTTCGATGCTTTTTGGCTGAGTTGGGGTCCGGGTTCACGTTACACGTTCAACGTTTCGGTTCACTTGGACATTATGCAAACATATTTCATTTAGGCATAAATCACTTTCGTTTTTTGCGGCTAAACTCGCACAATGGCTTCATTTACGCCTGGCTCACACATAGCCGCATACGCTTCACGATGCCGACCAACGTCGGCGACGACAGCGCCGAGGATGAGGACGTGGTCGAGAACAAGACCGAGCTGCGACAGGAGGCGACGAGTCAGAGCGCGACTTCAGCGTGTGCTGTGGCAGTGTGGCAAAAACGTAACGCTGCCTCGTCTCTGCCGTACGCACATGTTAACTGTTTGCGGCACCGAACGCGACTGAAAGGTAAACGCACTCGTCTCGGTCAGGCGCAACGTAAGCCAAATCACAGCAACATGCCGCGCACAGGGACACACAAACACACAGGATACACTGGCTCCAGCTGAGCTCGTGCCTCAGACAACAAAATTTCACTCGTGCCCGCCAAGACTTCGTCCTCACAGGCGCTGAATATAAACCCAGAGAGCGCGTGAGCCTTGAGTGAAACTCCGTCACGCTCGGCGTATACTTAATATGAGTGTGAGTACCTTATGGCTGAGCCAAACTGTGCGCACTGAGTGAAGCCAACTGAGTGCCGCACCTGAGTTGTCTGCCAATTTGGCCGCTACGTGGCAAACTGGCGCCCTATAAGGGTGCAGTGGTGGAATTGTTGCCCTCAGGTGTGTTGAAAAGCTCTAGAGCTAACTATTTCAACACAGCCGTTGGTGGTTGAATGTTTGAATGGGTTGAAGCAGCCACTTGCGAGTACTCAATGTACTTTTACGAGTACATTGAGTTCATTGCACAAGATTTCGAGTACATATTGAAATGCGTAAGGCATGTGGTCTTGTTGTCTTTGATGTGCCGCTCTGTAAATTCCCAAAATGCCCGAGTTGCCCAAATTACCCAATCGATTGCGACCCCTTATCCATTAAATAGACATGTGTGCTGCCAGTTGGCGTCTGCTGTTACAATAATTATTATACGCGAAAGCAAATTGGCCGCCGCCAGAACTTACCTCGAAGTGGCCACCAATTATGGAGCCAGCCTGGCCAATGTACAGCACCGATGCCGATGCGAATACCAGCTCAAAGGGATCTCGCACCACAGTCGTGGTGTTGCGCAGTATGCAGTCATAATAGAAAACCACTTTGTCGCTGTACACCTGAAATGCAATCGAGTTCCACTTGTCCGGCACGTGGGCAACCGCAAAACTGGCCAACTTGCGGCCCGCGCTCTGGTCGGGTTGCGCATACACGAGCGTCACATTGTAGCTGTTCTTGACAACCGGCGATAGATGCACGCCCAGCTGAACCACAGTGTCCAGTGGATTCACAACGCTAAACAGATAGCCGCCCTTCAGCGAGGTCTGGCGATAGGTGATTAGTATGGCAAACTCGTATAGCTTCTCGGGCAGCAACATTTGATAGGGAGACTTGACATCTGCCGTGGAGAGTAACTTGAAGGCCGGAAAGCCATCCTCTCCCTCCGCAAACTCAATGCCCGTATACTGATTGCTGTTCATTATATCCGTTAGCATATATTCACCGAGTGCATCTGTGGATGGAGAAAAAAGAAATTGTTAACAGGTAAATTGGGATATAAATAACAATTTTTTGATAAGCGAATAAAATTATGATGCCAATTCAAAGCACAAATAAAATTGAGTACATTTTGGCCATTCATGAATATCTGAGTATGAATGTTTGATGCCCGCCTTAGGGTATGCAGTGAATAAGTCCGTTTGATTATATTATTCAAGGCCTCTCAAAAGCGTGCCATGAATTTTTCAAAACAATTTGTTTTAAATTAATAATAATATTATTATTATTAAAATACTACTTATATACTTATATAGGTCAATAAAAGAAGCACCTTGCCGCTTAGATGCAAAAGAGGTGTATACGTGCACTGTATTTTGCCAATATGGCTTTATGGAGTGCAGATTTGGGGGATTGCAGCCAAATCCAATTATAAACGTATACAGGTATTGCAGAATCGGGTACTACGTCAGATAACGAACTGTCCCTGGTACGTACGCGGTTCCACGCTCCATAAAGACCTCAAACTGCATACAGATTGGAATGCACACAAGCAGATACAGCGAAAGATTGCTGAGACACCGCTCCCTGCTCGCAAGAGGACTACTCCCTGCCCGACCTTTAAGGCGACTTAAACGGCAAGGTTTTGCCAACACGATTGGACGACAGTAAGACTACCTGCATCTAAAATCTTCATACAGCGGTATGGGGTTCGGTTTTTAATTACATTTGCCATCCATGTGTTGTTAAGGTACTAAATTATGAATGTACAGGTTCTACACTTAATAGAAATAAAAAAAAAAATAAAAAAAAAATTATTCATGTCAAAATATCAATGACCTGTTTAATTTAGTTAGAATAAGCAAACATTGAACATTGTTTCGCTGGCTAATATTTAAGTCTCCTTAAAGTTTGACAAGAATTTTAAGGAAAATACCAACTGCTAAGTAAAAGCCAAACTAAAAAAAAACTTATAATTAAAGAGGGTTAATATTCACCTTTAATGGTCTGGCCACTTAGTTCGAAAGAGCCCAAAACCGGAGCCAGAAATGGCAGCACCAGCCAAACGATGTACAGAAGCAAACGCATTTTTAACAGGCAGAATGCTGCGAAAAGAAAATAAAATATTTAATATAATACAAATATTATTGAGAAAATAAGAAACTTTAAAATTAAAAATATTTTAAAATACTTATGTAGACATAATATATAAATATATTATAGCTTTTTTAGAACAGGTTATTATGACTGTATTACTGGTTAATTTACAGGGTATTAGGCCAACTTGTCTACCATTGCAAAGGTCACTTTGGTATTGCATGCACCTGCACCTTTGCGGCAAGTTTAGGCAACCGCAGACACTTTATCCACCAGCCGCAATCATTGGTAATACGAGACCGTTAACTATGCGCAGAAAACCCCCTGGAGCGGCCACGTGCTTATTTGCAGGTCTGCAGACTTGTATGCAATTAGGAATTGTGGGTGGACGGTGCCTCAGTGTCAAACACACCTGCGCCATTGCGTTGCCCCACATGCCGCTTGCAACCGCAGGCATCAAGCTCGAAGCCAGACAATTTTGTGGTCGTTTACAAGCAAACAACTTCATGCGTTGCACTGTTGCACATGGGGCAACTTGTATATGTCAGACAATGGCTCAAGCTCAGGCCTATGGCTTGTCGAGATTAATGACAATTAGATGTTGTGCTGATCGCCGAATTGTTAGATGTTATTTATACTTTAAGCTAAGATAAGCGAACGAGTTGCTCAGACACACCCAGCTGGCAGGGAGTTCATGAAAACGAAAGAAAATGTCAGAGGGCTCAAGCAACAAATTGCCCATAAATAGAATTTGTCAACTGAGCGGCAAAATAAAATTGTAGTTGCCCACTTAATAAATCATTATATTGGGCTGGGCTCATTTGGTAATTACACATTCCCAGCAGCTGATATTCAAATTCCAATTGTCAACGCACTTATTTAGCTCGAACCCGGTTCCAAGCCCTTCACTTGGGCATAATCTAATACAATTAATGGGCGCCATATCACACACACACACGCACACTTGAAAACTATGTGAGTGCATAGAGACATAAGTATTTAGCTGACCTCAAATTGTCTCTCTGGACAGAAGCAAACAATTAATATTTATCGAGTTTAGCGTAGCACACGACATGACAAGAACCCAGCTATATAGCGTTCTTTATAAAAGCAATACTCACTCATACGCACGAGTACCCACACTCTACATATGCTAGACAGAGGGGGGCAGGGGGTACCACTACGTTTGCCTATGCAAATGACGGTCAATTGTGAGCGACAAGTAAAAGTGTTTCATTCAATTAAATAAGAGCACATTTTGTTTATAACATTTTGATGATGCCAATTCTGGAATGTTCAACATGACTCGAATTATGAAAGTGTTGAAAGTTAATAAAGATCTAACTGGAAATTGACAAATGTATGAAGAAACGAAGGAGAACTGATCTTACCCAAGCAGCAATAGATGTGATTCCCGATCTAAGTTTCGGATAACTCTATTAGAAATCTGCGTAACTCTAAAAGGGGTAAACAGACTAGAAAAGATACTGGTAAATTTGACACTCGCAAACCGAACAGTTTATGCATTTTAATCGGCTATTGTACATTTGTTAGCAGACACCATCAAAGTTTAAAGAGTTCTATACTTGAGTTATTCTTATAATGAGGCAACATTTATGCTGTTCACAGAAAGGCCTGGCCCGCCCAGGCATGCCCGCATGCTTGAGGCGCCCAAATTGCCAGCCAGATGGGTAGCTGTCAGAAGAGCTCAGTTGACAGTGTGTTAAGAGTGCTTGGGATGGATCGCACGTAATGCCGATTAGTAGGGCCTAACCAACAAATTGTAACCATTCCTCTGCAGTTGCGGGGGCGTGGCAGACAATCTCTATGCTTGTAATGGTATAATAATAAAAAAAAATACACGTTAGATTCGTTGCCAACGGAAATCATGTAATCATATTTCACACTCGTAAATTTATGATTCATTGTGATTTTCCGCCGTGTTTGTACTTTCACATATACCATATATTTGATTTATGCTGCGCCATATGCGATCCGTCAAACTAATAAGCGAACAAATTTTATTTGAAAATCAGAAACAACTGCTGGAAATCCAAATCAAAATAGATGAATCCAATGCCCGAAACCCATATATATATATTGAAATGGAAACAAATCGGAAGCCGAAAGTCGTAAAAAGCTACGCACTTTCACATCAAATCCAAAAGTCGTCAGAGCGTTGCATGCTTCAAAGCAGGCGCAAGACGAAGAAGAAGAAGACCCAAGAACGCTGTCAAATGTGGCAAGTAGCAGAGGCGAGCAAAAAGAAAATCGAATAAAAATGTATTTTCAATAGTAAATCGGCTCAATATGACTGCGGGCCATACGAAAGGGCTACGGACAACGCGTGTACGGCGTATGTATATACATGTGTGTGTGCGTGTGTGTGTGCTGCTGGGCAAGGTGGGGAAGCGGGGGCAAATGTGTGCCAGTATGTCAAACCAAGCAGCCCAACCCCATGTCGTCGTCGTCCGCGTCGTCGTCTGCTTGGTTGTTGCCCCTAAGTGAACTATTAGCTCTGTTGATTTTATATTTTCCAATTTGTTGTACTTTCCCCAGCAACAGCTGTTCGCAGCGAGGGTAAACCCGGCCGGAGTTGGGGGCTGGGCTAAGACCCTCAGCGGGGGCGCCAAAAAATGCGCTGTCATTTCGCTCGACATTTTGTCAACATTTATTGTGCCTCTTTTTTTTTTTGTTAGCCACCCTCCCGCAATTTGTTGTGTTTGATTTAAAGGATTTGCATGCCAAATTTGACTTTATTTGTTTTCGCTTTTGTTTTAAAGACACACACACACGCACACACACCCGCACACACGCACATCAACAAGTCTGACACTTGGCACATGTTTGGCTGACTGTTTTGCATGCTAACAATTTAAGTGCCTCCATTCAAGGTGGAAATATTTTCCAAAGAGCTTTGCATAAATAAAACGGCCTTAAGCCGGCCAATAGCCGGCAGTGGAGCGAGTGCAGCGAAACAAGTTGTGCTCCCAATCGGAGCATTAACCCGCATATGGCATATGCTATACAGCATATGGAGAGCGACCCGGGCCCAGGCCCAGGCCCAGGTCCAACTGTTGCACGCCAAGTCGCGGGCCGCAGCATAAGATCTACATGTTTGTCAATCTGAATAACGATTAAAGCCAAAAGGTAACTTGATATCGTCACAAATTTGTAGCTCTTAGGCCTACATAAAGGTAGAGCATGATAACGAACATGTAAATAAATAATTAAAGACATGTTATACAGCACACATAAACATAAATAATAAATGTAGAAGCTGGCATTAAGTCCCAAAAGCTGATCTCATAGCGCTCAAGGTGCATATGTATGTACATATATTTCGAAGCCGAAAGCAATTTTAAGCAGAAGCATAAAAATTAATATTGTAAATAGATACTGTGAATCATCATTCGGTTGCAAGAATTGATTACGTGCATATTTTGAAAATTAGCGAACTTGCATTTACATGGCCAACAAAGAATTCAACATTGAAATATTAAACGGAATCGACAAATTGCGTAAAAATAATTTCTGATTCGAGGTCTATTGTTTTTTGGTTCCACGTTTTTATTTATTTATTACAATTCTCAGGAAATTTCGCTGTTTCTTGGAATATAGACCAATTTATCTATAGAAAGATATTTAGTTCCACTTTCATTATATTCGAAGAAAAAGTAATACAAAACTCATTGAACATATGCAATTTTGAATTTTTCTAATTTAATACGTTGGCATCATTTTGCAATGCCGCCTTAGCATTGTGTATAATTATGCAGCGCAGTGTAGGCAAAGACTTCATTCAAATAATCGAACTTTAGAGTTCTTTTATTTGCTTCGAAGTCGCCTTTGCCATTAGATATTATTAACATATTCGCCACGTTTATTAACTGGGTTAATTCCTTTCGAAATGGCGCCCTGAATTCACTTTCAGCAGCAGCTGCAGCATAAAAACTAAATAAGACTTCAGTTTATCCAGCAGAGGGAATGACATAGAAACTGCTGCCGCGCAAATAGCGCAACAAAATCAAGTTATAAACATCAGCCAAAAATGGCACACAAAGCGATTCCGCTAGACGGTTGCCAGGCTGGATAGCCGGACAATCCACAGACCAGTCGGGAGAGTTGTCTGTGTTTGTGTGTGTCTTGGTAATTAGCCATCAGCAGCTCGCAGCCCGCAGCCGCAGCTCCTCGCGCAGCAGCAGCAGTCACATCGGCTGCCAAATATATATATGTGTGGGAGGGAGGGGGCAATTATGCCCAGTTCTCAGTTGCCCTTTCCTAGACGCAACAGCTGCCAGCAGCGGCATGGAAGCCGTCGCCAGCTGCCAAACGTATTGCCAGCCTGTTGCCAGCAGCGATTTAAATAATCTTTAAGCGTCGAGTGCTACTCATATTGCACTTAGAGCTGTGGGCCACGTCCAGTGGCAGCCATGTGCAACACGTTGTCGCAACGAATGTGGAGGCAACACGCAGCTAAAGAAGTTCAATCGGAATGGCATTAATATAGGCATGGGGATGAAGGCACTGCTCCCGCTGACTCTGTGCCTCGGCCTGTTCGTGTGCCTGCGGAGTCATCTCATCGATGTTGATGAATGGGGTGTGCCGAGTCATCATCATGTTCTTTATTGCTGTCATTATAATGTGTCTTGCGGATATTTATAGCCCCTTCATCTCTTTGTCTGGTTGCCAATTGCGTGTTGCCTCTTGGATTATATTTTTGGTTGTCCTTCTTTCTTTTTTTTTTGATCCCACTGATCAGGCAATTTGGTTAGCTGAACTCTCACTCTTTCTTTTAAGCGCAGAGTGCGTTGACTGGGCAGGACTCAAATTCGAACTTGAATTCAAGGTTGGCTTGGGAGCTGGCTTCCAGTTGGGCAGCATTGCGTGCTGTCTGGAAGACTGATATACACTTGAGTAGTATCCATGTTGTCTGGCAGTCAGCCAGCCGCAGCCACGCATGGCGATTTGTGACTTGAAATGGGGCAAAAGTTCATAAAATGCTCGCAACCAATTCCACTTTGTTGCCTTGTGGGTTGGCGTTGAAATGTCCAAATATATTCATATTCATTCTGCGCCTCCTCAAATTTAAAATTATGGAAACCAAATGAACGCAGCCCATTAAAAATAGCCACATTTTCGTACATGTCGCCGTTTAAGCATATAAATCGGTTTCGTTAGACCCTAGTCTATTCTATTGCAGCAGGTTAAGATATGATTTTTAAAATGTTTCCACATTGCAGATCTCTAGAGAATACCCTGTACTGAGCAAGGCAGCAAAGCAAGCCTTGCGCAGCTGCTGCGCTTTTTACTCTGCCCCACAACTTAAAAAAATATTTTTCTAATAATTGGTTCATCTTTAGGATATATTTATGGCGTAAGACAAACTTCCAGCCAATTTTTTAAAAGATCTCAGCAATATTTTTAAATGCACATCGATTATCGCAGTTTACTTAAGCCCTAACATTTTGTCTAACTTGGATATGCTAGACTATATATATTAAAAATACCAAGTCTTTTGCTTCAATAGCGCCAAAAAATTGCCCAAAACCAATCAACCCTTTTGACTTTGCAAACGAGTATAAAAAGCAAGAGCTGAAAGCTCACGGATGGACAATGGTTAATGCTGATCAAAGACATATATACTTTACTTAATTTATGGAGTTGGATATATCTTCGTGTGCTTGTACACAAAACTTCTTTATACTCATTTCCACACATTTTAAATGGGAACAAGGTATAAGAAAGAACCATAATAACCATATAATATTCCAACTAAATGTCATATGCCAGATTCCTGGATATTTCATATGCATTCCAGTGGGGTATTTTATAGGGAGTTAAAGCAATTTGGCCGCACAGTCTATGGTAAATTGAAGAACCACTCTATATATGTGTTCATCCGACGAGAATTAAAGCCCCTCGGCATTTGGTGCGTTGGCGTATGCATAAATACGGCTATTATCCCATGGCCGCAGGCAGTTTACTGGTAGCCGTAGTATGGAAAGTATGAGCAGGAAGGAGTATTTATTTATGGAGTGGCTGCGGTTTTGAGCCTGTTATCAGTGCGGCTGCAGCTGCTTGCAAATCTGCGGGAGCTGAAGGCGCCTCGCGTCGAGGGAAACGAACCGAAATGAAACCGGACCAATTGAAGGGAAACTCATTTGACTGGAGTTGATTGCCAATCAATGGCTGTCATCGAGGTGGACAAGCACCAAAATTCTATTAGCTACTGCCAGATAGGACGGAAGTTAATACTCATTTGGCTGATGATTCTGATTGCTAGCTGTGGCACGGGCAAAAATAAAGTAGCGTCTACGCCTGGCGGGGACAACTTGCGCTAATAATCATTGGGGATGTGTGCGAGTCCTGCTTCAAGGGTCAAGCACCTAGTTGACGTCGACTGCCTACGGCGCCCATTCATGTGAGACAGCGACCGAGACACTGGAGAGCTGATGCTGCTTGCCGAGCAGGAAACGGAAGTTATTTCACGATGGGCGCCGATAAGTCACATACACAATTCGAGTGGCAGCATTATGCCATTGAGGCAATAAGTTAGTCAAGGGTTTACTTCTGCAGGCCATTTCCGAAGCTTAATTGAAATTGAGGCACGAATATTTGCGCCGCCTCACAACAAGCGTAGCAAAGTGACGTGTCAGGGAGATAATGACGTGATCTAACAAGTATGTGAGTGTACGTGAAAAATGATGTCTGAGCTGAATAATTGTATTTAGTTCATTGTCACAAGCAAAGTCACAGTCTAAGTATTTACATATATTACAAATAAATACTTAAATATTGCAATCGCCCAGATTACAATAGAAATGATTTAATGCCTATTATTGTTTTCGACTCAGAGATTATTTATATTCTTTATTCAATTTAATACGCACACACACATGTGTGTGTGTGTGTGTGTTCTCGTATACGCAACTTTAGTAATTTATGTGATAAGCAGACAACTGGCGGCTGGCACTTAAAAGCCCCGCGAGCAAATTGTCTGCAGAAGGCGCCTGGTTTCCAGCCGAGCGTAAAAATACATGCTTATATATAGTATATATTATGTAAGACTATGCAATAAACGGGAATTTATGACGAGCATATCATTTCATAAAAAACTCATATTACCCCTTCCCACAACGCTCTCCGATCGCTATTTTTGTAAATATTTCTGTGGTCATCTGTAGATCAGACGAAAGCTCATCAAATATAAAGCTACACATATATATTGCCATGATATATAGAATTATTCACATTGACAGCTACAGAAGCACATTAATATTCTCTAAGTATGTATCAGCGAAATAATTTGATGCACTTGGAGTGTTTGTAAGTGTGTGAGCGCTAGAGGTTCATTTAAAAGTCCCCCCACATAGAAATCGCGACTAAAATGCGATAATTAGCAGGGGATAAGCTCAAGATAACGAGGAAAAGAGATAGGAAGAGTGAGAGAGGAGTTAAACTAAGAGTTAAGGATGAAGAACAAGATGAGGTAGGACACGGCGCGAGAGAGAGAGCGAAACAGGCGGACAGTAAATATTAGTTGAGAGTGTAAGATGGTAAGCGGGCAGAGACTAGAAAAGAGTAAGAAAGGTAGTAAAGGATAATACAAATAATAACAAACTCTGCAGGCCTCACTTCAGCTCGTGAGAATCGAATAGAACGGCGTCAATCAATAAGGCATCCCTTTTATTTTCAGCAGGGTACAATTATGCAAAATGTGCGTAACTTATCTTGGTTATAGACAGGTGGACACTTTATATTGTTGAAAGTGTCTCCCTTTGCCAATGACATACATTTTGACAGCCAACTGGCATCTGTCCTGAAGCTATAATGTCTATCGAATTTCAACTAAGTCAAACAACATCATTTTGTCAGACTCTGCAAGTGATTCATTGCCCATTTTACGAGTTTGATAACTCGACTTTAATGACTCGCCGACAATATAAATACAGTCCCTCTGCGCAGATAAACAAGTTTAGTCCACAAATTGTATATATATGTATATACTAATTCCCATTACGTCAAATTGATGTCCAATAAATGAGTTTGCATAACTCGCATAAATTGCAACTGGCTGGCTTTCGGGCTGGCTGGCAACATAGTTAGCAATCCAAACAGCTGGAGGACAACCACAATCGCCAGCAGCTGAGCCGCAAGTCAGACCGCATATTTTCAATGGACGCATTGCAACATTAAAACTCATGCAAAGATTTATGACAATTTACACAAAATCTCTAAATCAACAGAAATGTGGTATTGGAACATTCGGCTCGCATTTAAAAAGTCAACTCCAATACGTTTTCGCATGCAGCTACCGACTTTACACACAGCCTTATCAATCGCCATCAAATCGCGCCGATCTGTGCGCCAAGTTGGAATGCCGCCAAATCAACGGCGCCAGACGAAACGCGAACAATGCATGACAATTAATTAAGCTTTGGCACGGGTGCTGCCTGGCCAATGTCCAGAGCCGGTCCAAATCGATGCCAACTCATTTGGCTAATTGTCTTGCGATTCAGCTGGCCAGATAAGCGCCGAAATAAAATTGCACTGGCCTGATCGGGTTTGCTATTGGTCTGTCTCTGACTCGGGCTTTGATTTTGGCCGACTCTTTTAAACGGTTCAGTCGCAACAATTAGCTTATTGAACGGTGGGCGGGCCAGTCCTGCACAGGTGACGACGCTAAGCGTTATGAATACATTAAATATCTGTTATTAAGACTTTCGCAAGGGCAATTAAAAGACACTCGAGCGACAGCTGACAGACCAGCAAATTGACTATTAGACTACAAAGCTAACGATTTTGTATTTTTTTTAATAAATGCGAATCAACTGAAAATTATAAATGAATCTAAATAAAATACCGCGTTGTTCTGATGCTCATTTTGTTTTATTGCTGTCAATGCTTTATGTGGTCATTGGGTATTCATATCCCCAGCCTGAGACAATGCCCATTGTTCGGGCCGCAACAAAGAGGCACTCAATGTGCGTGGGCAACAGGGTGCAATGCCAAGTGCAACATAAACAACAAGAACAACAACAACAACAACAACAAAAATGTGTTCGATTCGTGCGCAAATGTTCAGTTATTTACAAAATATGATGCCCCTGCAACACACTAGCAAGTCCACATGCATATGTGTTCCATTATGATGCGCGCATGTACATTGACCTGAGAGGCAGGAATGGGCATGGAGGATGATGAAAATGAGCATTCGCATTCGCATTCGCTTTTATCATGAAGGTCAACCCATGAAGGAATGCCGTTCCAAGTCTGTTTCGTATTGTAACTCATTTAGACAGGGCCTATTTCATTTTAATTCCCACATGTGTTTAACATAAACTAGTTAAAGTCGAAATAAATGTAGCACAATGTATTTGACAAGTGAAACCCATTAAATTTTGTATTTTAAATTTATACTTTTCATATTTATATTTCTTGTTAGGGAAATGCAAACATTAAGTATTCAGCCCTAACTACTTTATCAGCTGCTAGATTCCCAACTTATCGTGGGAAAGCGAAATAGTTATTAGCCAAATATGCAGCTAATACTTGGCCTATAGATGTAGAGCCCAATCAAAAACCCTGTACGCCCCCAAGAAAATAACTCACGCGTTATCGCATTTGCATAATACCGATACCGAAACTAAATCTTTCTCCACGATTATGTGCATAATATATTTAAATATGTTTATGTAAACAATGTCGGGGCACGTCTTTCTCTGAGTGCTCTGGGCTAGTTTGGTTTGTTGATTCATCAAACCTGTTATTCTGTAATGCACTTCGTATCATATTTTGCCATACATTACAGAGGCACTTTTAATGCTGAGCCTGCAAATTATTGGCACCGCCCCCTGCTACCAGATTTCGCCCGTCCGACTGGTCACTGGATGGAGAAGCCAACATCGTGCATATTGATTGCATTAGCAGAGGGGAGGAGAGCTTGGTTTGGGTTGCGGGGACAGACTGTTGGGGTGGAGTGTCTGTGGATCATTGGCTGGCATTTTGTGTAGTCGTAGTCAATTGGAATTGTGAACGCGCGTTAGTCAAAGTCAAGCAACAAGTTGTCCAATTTGCTCAGCCGTTGGCCACGCGCATGTTCCTCATTTAAATATTTCGCAAGTGCGACTCCCAGCCGCAGCCCATTCAGAACTGACCCAATTGGAAGCTTGTCGAGTTCTATGTGTCTATTACAACATATTCTTGTTCTTGTTATTATTATTGCTGTTGTTGTTGTTTGCCCGCCTGTCGTCACTTTCGGCTGAGTCAGCACTTCCCATGTCCCGGCCGCGGGGCGTGACAGCATTTAGCCAAGTGTCATTGGAGGCAAATTGCATGCGAAGAGATCGCAGCAATTTGAATGTAAATTATAATTGTATATTTTCACTTTCAATGGACTATGAGTTGCTCAGTTCAGCGTAGCTCTAGGTGAGTCACAAATTCTAAATGTAGTTATAGTGCGCAGCATCTCCTTGTTGTTGATTAATATTTCTTTATCAACTAGCTGACGTAGCCCACGCTAGACCCAAGACGAACCTCAGGTTCGGGTCGTATCACCCCTCGAATTCGCATAAAGTTTATGTGTACAAGTTCCGTTTCTATAGAGGAGCTACCGCATACCCCGGGCACACTCCTAACACAACCAACAACTAATTTAGTCGTCGCTGTTCCCTTTGAAACATCGCAACATACAGATGTTTTATGTGTCGTACATCAAAGTACGTTTGTTTTACAAATGCTGCTGGCTTCCAGAGAATTAGGCGAAATAACAACAACAACAACAACAATGGCCCAAATTGTTATGCATGTCACAAAAACACAAATATATATGCAGGAGTCACAAATGTTTAACCAACATTTTTCAAAGTTGTCCCGCTTTGGCAGGGCCCCTGCCCCAGCCCCTGCCCCTGTCACTGCCCCAGTCCCTGCCCCATCCCCAGCTTCTGCACAAAAAGGAAGCAAGAGAATCGTTTTTAATTAAAATAAGTAAACCGAAACCCGCATTACAAATTTAACTACACGGCAAGTTGTTTAGCAGGTGTGCGAATATTGAAAAGGGCAAATACATAGTTGCTTAAGCACAAAATACAAATTTACAAAACAAAATTATTCCCACAATCAACCACAATTGAAATGTTAAATCAATCTGGGGATATACTGACAGCAATAAGGTGTTTAGATGCCAAATCGGTTCATTTTTAATATATATACCTGTTCCTGATCAGGACGTGCTAAGATGTTATAGACATATCCATCTGACTATTTCTAAGCAAGCTAGTCAGTCTCTTAATATTAAAGTTGTCAATACGGCGGAGTCAAACAGATTAGACCATTATCTCATACAACTGACAATAAAGACTTATATAAAGCAGCTGACGTATTATTTAACCCGTTAAGGAACAATTTTATGATTGGCTAAGTAACAATTTAAATAAATTGCATATCTAAAATATGTATTCCTGCCAGGGTATATTATATTCGGCTTCTTTTTTCTTCTCTCAAGTACAATGTGTTAAACAAGATTGTGCCTAGACTTATTACCGTTTCGGCCGTAAAACGAGACAACCATAAAAAAGGCGTGTGAATGTGTGTGTGTGTGTGTGTGTGCGTGTTTCAGAGCTGAAGTGAGCAATTATTGTGAATCAATAAATTTGTGCATGACACTTGGGCTTCGTAAACTAATAACAAGTTGCTTTTGGTATTATTGACAGCATTTAGTACGTTTAATAAATCAATCAAATTGATGAAGCAAGGTGCGAACTATTAAAATTTAAAAGAAAAAGAGTATAAATCCAAGTGAAACCCAGCAATCGGCACATTCAAAGATATCCGTATACAAATATATATGTATGTGCAGCTGTGTATATTGTAAATCGTTTTAGATTTCGTAAAATCACAGTTACGAGCATCCGTCGCGCTTGCATCCGATACGCTTGTACCCTGATGCCCTTTTATACAGACATGCAAAACAAGGGGTATAAGCTATGTACACTTAGATACCCAGTCAATCACTTCATTTTCAGGAAATTCAAGAAGCGCTTTATATTAAATGCGATTGACATACTGGTCAAACAATCTGAGCAGATGAATGATGAATAATGAACCGACAAGTTGATAACGCCTTAATTGCATAAATCTCTGTCAGTCAATGATTTAATGCATATATCATTATGTTATGTAAGTATATTTTATACAGCTGTAATTTGTGTGGCGAGCAAACTTGACGAATTGATACAGGGTATACAAGAGTTGTATCGGCAGTGGATTTCGTATGTAAATATGTACTCTTAAATAAGCCGCGCAAATATGCATAATTTATTTGCAGCTCGTTGTCGCCGTTTCCTCACGGCTCATAGTATTTTGTTTGTCTTTGTCTCTTCTCTGCTGTTGCCATTCCCTCTCCCTCCCAACCACACATCCACACTCTTTGGCCCATGAATGAATGAATGAATTGATAGGAGCGTGCGAAATCAGCACAAGCTGCTGCAGCTGCTGCCATGTACATATTTAAAAATATGCTTAAGTAAAGACTATAAAATCTGCGCTCAGTATTTAGTAGGCAAATAACAATTATCGATGGCCAATGACAAAGATTTGGCCAATAAGCAATAGAGCCAAATAAATGGCAATCAGCGGGCAGCCTGAACGCGTTTTGGGAACTGACTTCAAGTGTTTGTATTCTTGCGTAATTCATTTATGAGCACAAATTGCTTTTAAAGGTAATCTATAAAAATAGACGATCAATTGACTTACCTCAGCTCCGATATATAAATGTTTGCGTATTGCTTTAACCTTGCCAGCGGCTACTTGTGAATATTTCGGACTCTGTCGCGCCGTGCCTAATGCTGCATAATTCTGGGCAACAGCTTCCGATTCCGTACCGTTGTCAGGCGTCTTGAGAAGACACGGATACGGATACGGATGTGGCTGACGTTGACGTTGACTTGAAGTTGACGTTGACAGTGTCTGTGTTGACTTTATTTAGGGGCTTAATTTCATGAACTTATTTTTATCAATTTTATCTCTTTATTATTTAGATAATTTTGCTTTATCAAAGGGCTTTAGTTCACTTCACATGGCAGACGCAGCTGCAAATCGATTTAAATTATGAATGGAAAATAGCTTCAATGGCCTTGAAATATTTCACTCAGGGAAACGCGACGCGACACTTGACACATACACACACACTCACACACATTGCGGTCAGTGTTTAGCGATCGTTAAGCCACCACAATGGAACAGTCCACGGAAATGGCATTGACAGTGGCCCATCGGTGTGGCGCATATAAATTATGCATTTTATTGTCGAACTAAAACAAAAGATTTTTATAAAACAACGGCAGTTGAAGTTAAAACAAAGATGCGACAATTGAAAAAGGAAAATGCGAAAATAAAGAGATAAAGAGAAGCGCGGAATCAAAACACAAAGTAAACTAGAGCAGACTAACGGACAAGTGCACATAACCAGCAACAACCGGCAAGATATAACACACACACACACACATTGCAACTATTCAAACGAAAACGAAAATGAAGACATTTTGCATTATTGTATTTTTTGCTACGTTCGTATTTACAACGCAAACTGTGGGACCAGACAAAGAGACACAAAAAATAAGGAACGCACGCGTAAAAGCCGTTGGCACAAAATTCGCGTGTGTCGTATGTCCGCCTACGAAGCGACCAGCCGGCTGAACGTCACAAGAAAGACTGACGCGGCAGAGTCAGCAAGCGCCAGCGTCGGCCAGGCCAAACGTGAAGCAGCAGCGAACGTCGACGCTGACGCCAACGCAGACGTTGGCTTTGCTGTTGACGCCAGCGACTGTTCTCGACTACATAGCGGCAGAAAGTATACAATACTAGTAGTCTTATAAATATATATATATATATATATATATATATATAAATATACATATGTACATATGAAAATATGTTTATGTCTGATTATAGAGAATAGTTTTGCAGAATTTTACGAGTCGTTAAAATTCGTTAAAGACTAGTTCCGTTCCGATAACGTCACAAAAACAACTTACATACAGTAACTAAAATGAAATGAGTTGAACTTAGAGAGAGGGGAGGGAAGGGATGTAGCACAGTGTGACCAGTTGAGAGATCCCACAGGTGCCTCGCATGTTGCTTTAAATATTCATACGAAACTGGCAAGTAATAAAACTGAGCATAATTTTCGAGGTAAACAACAACTATAACATATCTATCCAACTAACATACATGTTTGTATATTTTATAGCCGGCGCACCTGGGCTTCATTTAAAATTCTATAAATAATTTGAAAAGCGGTTGATACAAATTGCAAAAACAAAGAAAGGGGGCTAAGGGTGCAGTAGATAGCGGTGGGGGTTGTGGGACTAATGGTAGTAGGCCCACGTTTAGACCCTGGCGTTAAACAGCAAAAAAGCTGGATAATAGAAAACACATTCATACAAGTTGTTGACGGCAGCCGGCGCCATAAGAGCGAAAGAGAGAGAGCCACAGAGAAGGAGAGAGCGAGTGAACGTGAGCTTATGCCGGCAAATGACGCCGGCTTCGGCGCTGACGCCAGCAGCAACGTCAGCGTCACACGTGGCGTATGCGTAACATTGCCGGCCACTGCAATCGAGTGTCCTTATGCTCGCCTGTATTTCTGTGTTTGTAAGGATGAGTGTGAGTGTGTGTGTGTGTTTTTTGCACGCGTTATCAACACGACATTACGTATACGCATAGCTGGCAAACTTTATTTTTAAGAGCGCTCCTCTTATCGTGGGCCCGCGTTATAATACCCTGTACCCAAATAAAGTGCATAAAATGGGCATATTGCATTTAGCCAGATGCATGCAAAAGGCAGAAGGAGACTTCTTCAGTTCGATAATATTTTTTCCTAGCGAGCATCGACAGACAAATCGATCAATCTTTCGTCGATCTCAGAGCACCATATTTGGCATATCAGTTAGTCAATTGATTGTTGTAGCACTTTGCAATTCCCCCTTTATCGATAAATATCGATTTTCACCGACGCTTATCTCACAAATAGTAGGAATGTGCGTGTTTGAGTATAAAAGCAAATACGAACGTTTGTTGAGGCAGCACAAGCTTGAGCACACGGTACCTCCTAGTCGGACATCCTTGACCAAAGCTTGTTTTTGTTTTGCTTGCTGCAGAGGCAGTCGCCACGCAACGCGCCCGTTGTCATCTTTGAGCCGGTGCCTGTGTCGGCCTACGGTTTGTTTGCCGGCTGCCAATCGTTTACACAAGCACCAGCGGCTCGCATGTGGGCCCTGGCCAGAGTACTCACAAACCAGCAGGCAGACCGAACAAGCTGCAGTGCATCCCCCTTTCCCTCTATCCCTCTTTCCATGTTTGGCAGCCGCATGCCTGAGCATTCATCTGTTTGTCTGGGCACGTTGTTATTGCTGCTCTTGTTGGCTCCGCCCCGCTGCTGTCGCATTGCACTTCCAGCTGGTGTTGTTATCGTGGCTGTCGACGGGCTTAAACGGCTCTTAGCGCCGACATGTAATCTGTTTAATAGCCACTGGCCTCGGATTGGTTATTGTGCATTTTTTCACACGCGCTGCTTAATTATGTATACGTACTTGTCTGCAGATTGGCCGTGTTGCTCTTAAAATCTGCATACGCTTTTTGCCCAACACACATTTTTGGCCTTTATCAGCAAATGTATGGCACCTGTAAAAAAGTGCACCTGTTGCATGGCTGGAATTCAATATAAAAAAGTAAAATCAAATAAATGCCAGTTGAACACTTTAAGCAATTCAGTTTAGGCCGTGGCCTGAACTCGAACGTAAAACAAAGCCGGCGCCAATGTGAGCCTAAACTTGTTCCGTTGCTCCACTCAGCGCTAAATCTCAAACATCTTCCACCTGATTTGCATAAAGACGAGTTGAGCAAACAATAACAAATAGAAATATTGCAATGCTGCGGGCTTTTGCCTATTCAATTAGCGGCTAAGCCTCGTTGACTACTGATACCAGGCACATTGAGTGTGCCGCAATTGCGATTGTGTTAATGGCTCAATTTTAAGAAGTAAACAATTTATAACACACAATCAAGCATTTACCTGCAAACGTCTTGATTTTCGTAACGCTTTCATCTTCATTAGGTACGTGGCACGGGCTAAACCTGATCGGTAATGAAATGCAAACCGTTTGTTTTTAATGATCTAGTTTCGTTGTTTGGCCAAATCGACTTATTAGGGAGCCGGTTAAAATGTAAATACCTAAAAAAAAAACTAATAAAAATATAAAGCGTAATAAATGCTTGAAGTGCTAACATTTTAAATAACCGATTTATTTTTTGGAACTGCGTATATTTTATGAAACTTCTTTTTTAACTGGTTTGGCAGCACTCGTAAGGGAAAAATTAACGCCATCTTGTGGATGTTCCAATAATACTGAGAACACTTGCCAGCAGATTAGCCATGTTATCAACCCGGCGAATTGGTTGACAGCATCTAGCGGCAAGGCTATTCGTTATTTAACGGCATCTTGTGAGTTTTTGTAGCCAGTAACTGTACTCAGTATTATTTATAGAATTGCACTAGACGGCGGCAGCGCCATAATTATTCACAAGAGACATCTATCAGGCAAAAGCCGACTTACAATTTTAAATAATGTTTAATTTATATTTAATTAATTACTTTTCGTTTGTACCAAAATGTTGTTTTTTTTTTATTAACAATTTCTATACAAAATTCTTAAAAGTACGAAATGCATTGTTTCGCCTAACTAAAATAACAAATTGTGTTATAAAACTGAAAGGTGAAATATTGAAAAAAACGTTTGGGCTATTGTGTTTCAACGAAAACAGTTAAATACAAGTTGAGCTTATAACAAATCGGGGCTATAAGCAGCCGATGTATGCATGATATATGGTATGTATGGAAATCAACTATCCGACGCCCACAGCTTGAAGGTGCGATCGAACGAGGTCGTCGCTATGTACTGCGAGTTGGGGGAGACATCGACGGAAATGACCTTGTTGTCGTGGCCCTGCAGTGTCTTCAGCGGCTGCCACGTCTTGTTCGACCAGATCTTCGTTGTCGAATCGTAGGAGCAGGTGACCAGAAAGCTGCCGCCATCCTGCTGGTATTTCACGTCCGATATGAGATTTGTGTGCGCTGGTATGGTATAGACGGGCTGGCGACGACGCAGGTCCCAGATCTTGCAGGTGTTGTCCTGCGAACCGGTGGCTATATGAAAGCCATTCGGCGAGAAGTCCACGCCAAATATGGCGCCCAAATGGCCCTCAAGGAACATGATGCAACGACCCGTGCGCAGGTCCCAAACACGTCCGAAAGCGTCCAAGCCGCCGGTGACCAGGACACTGCCATCCGATTGGTAGCTGAGGCAGTGCACCGGCTTGGCGTGTCCCTCCTGATGCAGCACCTCAGTCTTCTGCTCCAGATCCCACAGACGCCACGAGGAATCGTAGCAAGCGGTGGCCAGAAAACGGCCTGATGGATGAAACGACACTTTGGACACGCGGTGCGGCATGTGACCCGTTATATCAGCAATGGATTCCTCGTTGCCGAAGCCCCACAATTTGACGGCACCGTCGTGGCCGCCCGAGGCCATGGCCACGACATTCTGCTCGTCCAGCTTGACGCCCGGCCGCAGCGCCACGCCACCCACGTAGCTGGCATGACCGCGCAGCGTTTGCTTCAGCTCGCAGTCGGGCACGCTCCATAGCTTACACAGTCCCGACCACGAGGCAGTCATCAGGAGAGAAGAGTCCTCGTTGAACGCAGCGCTGCTGACGGGCCGCGTGTCACCGACCTGCGAGCACAGCGGCGCCAGGGATTGTAGCTTCTTTTGCATTTCCACCATGCGACCGGCTCGCGTGGCACTCGGCACTTCGAGCGCCTCCCGAGCGCGCTCCAGACGATCGCGAGCACGTGGTAGGGAGTAGTCGGCGAGCCAAAGGCGTGCCACACGCAGTGTTTCGGGTCCCTCATGGTACCAGGTGGCCTCCTGCTCCCTTTGCTGCAGCTTGCGCTCCTCTTCCTCAGTTTGCTTTTGCTTAATGGCATTTTCGCCCAGGCTGGCGAGCAGCTCCTTGAGTCGCCTACGTCGCTCCGCTGGGCCCTCGCCAAAGTAGCAAATTGGCTCGTTTAACTGCCGAAGATTGTTCTTAATCTCGGCATCGTCTGTGGATACGTTTATTTGGCGAGCTCGCTTCTTTCGCTCGAACTCCTCTAGGAGCGCCACCTTGTCGCGCTCCATCTCGCCCTCCAGATCGAAGTAGTCATCGTCTATTTTGTTAGCAAGCGACGCGGCTGTGGGCGGTGGCATGGCCACTTTTGTGGCATTGGACTTTTTGTTAGTTTCCTCATAGTCCTCGTCCGAATCAATGTCTTCCAGCTGGGCGGTAGTTGTTGTTGCTGCGGCCGGCGTTGTGCCGGCAACAGAGGACGCCGCGGTGGTTTGCCGCTTGCGTTCTGTTTCTTCCAGCGAGCCATAATGCAAGGTGCGCTGCCGCTTTATGTACTGGATATCGTCGTCATCGGACATTATATTTTAATCCAAAATAATTAATTTTTAAAATAAAAATTACGCCAACGAAATAAACAACAAAAAGCCACTGCAAACGTTTATCGCATCGATATATCGAAAACACAATTACAATCTTTACAGGGATGATATTCGAGTACCGATACTTGTTGTGTACAGCTCTAATCGTAACTGTTCTGTTATTGTATGGCTATTTATAGTTAAAAACCAGTTCTTTGAGCCTGTTACCATTTTAATAACATTTAAATACTAGTTTCATTCACCATTTTATGCCTGAACTATCCCTGTGTGAAATCTCTCTGCTTAAAAACTAGCAAATAGGGGTTTTCACAGTAAATTATGTGAACAAAATCTGTTTTGAATATTAACGTTCACAAAAAGTAAATAACATAAAACAAACATTGACAAGGTGGCAGAAAAATATGAACCCAATGAACTGTTATTAACAGCAGGGACTCAGTTTTTCGTTCCGCTTAGTGAATCGTTCAATCGAACTTTTCCGTTCAACTCGCCTTATTATTTTTCACTAGCACAAGTTAAGTTGAAAAAAGCAATTGAAAATATTAAAGTCGGCCTGCAGAATGAGCGCGCCGAGCAACAAAATGTCGGCAACAGATCAGATGCGTGCTATGCTGGACCAATTGATGGGAACCACGCGAAACGGCGACGATGGACGCGGCCTCAAATTCTCCGATGCACGCGTCTGCAAGTCTTTTCTACTGGACTGTTGCCCACACGACATCCTGGCATCCACGCGCATGGATCTTGGTGAGTGTCCCAAAGTGCATGATCTGGCTTTTCGTGCAGATTACGAAAGTGCGTCCAAGTCGCGTGATTACTACTACGATATCGAGGCCATGGAGCATCTGCAAGCATTCATTGCGGATTGTGATCGGCGCACAGATTCGGCTAAGCAACGGCTGAAGGAGACGCAGGAGGAGTTGACGGCCGAGGTGGCCGAGAAGGCAAATGCAGTCCACAGTCTGGCGGAGGAGATCGGCAAAAAGCTGGCCAAGGCCGAGGCACTTGGAGAAGCTGGCGAAGTGGAAGACAGCATGGAACTGATGAAGGAAATTGACGAGCTTCGCGGCAAGAAGATCAAAGCCGAGCACGAATACAGAACCTCAATGCCAGCCTCAACCTACCAGCAACAGAAGCTACGCGTCTGCGAAGTGTGCTCCGCCTACTTGGGCATACACGACAATGATATCCGTCTGGCGGACCACTTTGGTGGTAAGTTGCATCTGGGCTTTCTCACCATCCGCGAGAAGCTCATCGAGCTGGAAAAAACAGCAGCACCGCGCAAGGCAGAACTAAAGCGCTCGGGTAAGATACCAGATCGCGAAGAGGACGGAAGAGGCAGAAATCGGTACTTTGTAGGTGGACGCGAGCTGGACCGACGATCGCGTGTTCATCGCTCTCGATCCAGAGAGCGTCAGCGACAGCGCGATGCAGAGAAACAAACTAATGACAGATCGAGCGATAGAAGCGCTGAGAGGGCCAATGTTCGAGAAGTTGAGAGCGAAAGAGCCGCTCCCCGTGGACGCGAACCTGATGGGCGCGGCCTTGGACGCGGAGGAGGGGCAGGAGCAGGGGGTGGAGGAGGAAGTGGTGGTGGTGGTGGTGGTGGCCCCGACAACAACAACGCTCGAGATCAGCGCGATAATAGGGATCAGCGTGATGTGCGAAGGGATAGAGATCGTAACATGCGCAACGACAGAGGACGTTTTGGTGGTGGTGGAGGCGGTGGAGGTGGAGGCGGAGGCGGTGGCCCGAATGATCGTCGCAATGATAGACGCCGCTCCCGCTCGAGAGATCGTTCGCCACGCGATCGCCGCAACTTTAATAACAACAATTTTGGCAACAGGCGACGCTCCTTCTCCCGCGAACGCCATCGCCGCTAGATATGTGGAGAGGCAACGGAGTCCAGTTCCACACGGCAGTGTCCAGCGCACGTACGTAGCATTAATAACCAACCACAACAGAAAACAAAAACAAAAACAAAACAACAACAAAAAATACCAACCAACAATAGAGCAGCAAAAATTTAACTAATTGCATTATTATTTAATTAATAAATGACTTAAATACACAGCTAGACAGCAATATAGATATTTTTATAATATATTATTAATCTTTATCTTTGATTTTCATCCGTGTTAACTAACAGAAAAACAGACAAACAAAACAAACAAACAAACAAAAACTGTAAGCTGAAACTAAACAAATTGTTAAGTAAATAATACATCAAAATTTAATAGTTTGACAGGCCCGGCAAGTTGAGTTGTAAATGTACGGTACGTAGAGCCAATGTCCCGAGTAACCAGTAATTTTACAGTCCAAATTGTGCCCAGCAAACAAATATACAACAAAACAAACCAAATTGAGCTATATAATATCTCTCAGCACGGTCCCGGCTGCGGGGCGTGTCGGCCCCCTGTGTATTGCTGTACGAGTATTGTCGGCCCGTTAGGGTAAGCCTCTCTCTCACTCTCTTTCAAACTATAAATTGTAACCTTAAAGCGTTTTTCTACTTGAAGTCACTTTGCAGCCTAAAAGCCGTAAAGCTCTGGGTACGTATTGAGTGCATAATTCATTAAAAAACAAACAAACGTCCACCCTCTAGCCAATTCGAAATGCTAGGGATCTCGCTAATTACAGACATGAGTATGTGATAGACATACCCGATATACGTTCATAACATAGATTTGGGTACGTATTCGTCGTCTAAACCGCCCGATTGGGTTATTCATTGGGAGTGTTTGTTGGTTTGGTATGTATGCGTATTGTTATAATCGTTAGAAATGCATTAGCAACAAATTGGTACGTATGTCCAAGCAGCAGCACCACCAGCAGCAGTAGCTGATAAAGGATTGTGTTGATTCCGTAGGGTTCGATGAGGACTTTCCTAACGTACGTATTTTTCAAAACAACAAATCAAAATTTTGTAATGCAATCTCCCGTAGCGGCTCATAAATATGTAGTTAAAAACCACCAATACGCATATTAAACTTAATCTCTTTCTCATACTAAAGTTGTTATGCCTAAAGTACACAGAAATGATGCGGGCTAACCCAACCGGCTTAGTATGTGAGTATTCGGGCGTCATCAATGTTGAAAACAAATATTTAATAATAATCAAAAGTTATTGGGTGGCTCTTCTAACGTTGTTTCTTTCGACAGCATTTATTGATACGTTGATATTTAGTATGAGAATGAAGTTTAAGAGTAAATGTTCGCATGGGGCTAAAGGGACATCAGTTTTATGGGACACTTTTACATGTACGTGGGTAAGATTTATGCAACTAACTTTTACTTTGAATTTAAACTTTAAAACGATAATATTAATAATTAATATTGGAGATAAGCAATATGTAAAAATTCCACACATGTAACTTATAATAACGCCAAATAAAATTTGTTTTGGGTTCTATACTATTTTCCGTAACATGTTTGATTTTGAAGTAAAGCAAATAAGGGCCTAAAGTTCTAGGCATTATAAAGTAGGGTATCTACGGCATCAAGCAGAAGCAGGGTATCTACGAGCCAGCACTATCGACAAAAGCGCTAACCGCAAATTCGTAAAGAATTGCTTACCCATTTCATAAAGCCGCAAAACAAATGAGTGTTATTGTTGTATTGGAATTATATTATTTATCCCTCATAAATTAGAATGTTTTTTGACAACTTACCTAATTTCACGCGCCAAGCAAAATGTTATCTCAAAAAGCATACTATACTCAAAATGGCACTGTTAGCAACTATTGCTGAACGGTGGCAACGCTATGCCATTCCGCCATCTTTTGCGCAGCTGCTGTTGTTTCGCCTCTGACGGAAATTCTTTGCACTAAAAGTAAAGTTTATTATTAAAAACAAAACAATTGTCCATCTTACTCAATTTGTGAGTAAAGTTTGCCTAATATAAGAGCTGTGTTAAGCAAGGTAAGTTAAGCAATAAAAGTACAGATATGCTTTGATTGATAGATTTGTTAAGGCTTGGCCCTGCGAGAAATCAATAGCCGCTTGGGGTCGCTGGACGCTTTATGTCCGCTGTAGGTCGCCACCAGCACCAACGTTTTTGGCGCTAAATTTATAAAAATTGACAATGCTTGCAGCTAAAATGTCAAAACGCACGCGCGACTCAGATTCGGAGGATTTGCAGTCCTTTTTAATCAACTTTCACAAGGAAATCGAGGAAGGCAACGTTGATGCCAAGGATGCCAAGACAAATGGTGACGGCGTGGACAATGATGCCGAGGAGGAAGAAGAACAAGAGGACCAGGATGATGACGATGACAAGTATTTTATTGACGACGAAGGCAACTGTTACATAAAAACCACACCAAGAAAACAACAGCAGCTCAAAAAGAAACTCAAGCCACAAGCAACCTCAAACACTACAGAAACAGGAGCTATATCAATACGCAGCGCTTCGCGTGCTGCCACTAGCACAGCATCCAAAGGTTTGTAGGGGATTTGGTCACCACGTTATTCGCTTTCATAGCCATTTCTTCTTTTGCGTAGCCATTAATCTGCGTCCAGCCAAACCCAAGCCGGCTGCAACTCCCCAAAGAACGCCTAAAGCAATTAATGTACGCCCCGCTCCTCCAAAGAGAACGCCTGTGAAGACAACTTCAGTAACCGTCAGCACATCCAAAGCATATCTACGTTCCGCAAACACGAAAACCTCAGCTAAGGTCACAAAATCTGAGCCGGAGTCCTTTAATAAAAAAGTTGTGGAATTCGAAGAGCTGGCGGATGATCCGAGTGTCGTTGATGCATCTTCCGTTTCTCTTGACGAATCGGAGCTAACTGTCGCGGAAAATGATGCAAATACTACTAATCAAACCGACGATCCAACTGCGAGCAAAGATAACTCTGACGATGAGGTCTATGAATTTGACGACAATGCAGCCAACATGTCCGCCAGATCAGATGTTGACTTTGTGCTCAGCGGCAATCAGTACAAGCTTAAGCCGGTGGCAACGAACTCGGCTGGTTCGCAAAAGTACGCCTGCTCCCACTGCAGCTATACGACCAATAAGAAATTCCTAATATCACGCCACGTTCGCTCTCACGACTCGGAACTGTCATTCAAGTGTTCGATCTGTGAGCGTGGCTTCAAGTCCAACATGGGTCTGGTCAATCATTTGAACACACACATGGGCAACAAGCCGCACAAGTGCAAGCTGTGCGAGAGCGCCTTCACGACCAGCGGAGAGCTCATACGACATACACGTTACAAACACACCAAGGAGAAGCCGCACAAGTGCACGGAGTGCAGCTATGCCAGCGTTGAGTTAACAAAGCTGCGCCGCCATATGACTTGCCATACAGGCGAGCGTCCATACCAGTGTCCGCACTGTACTTACGCTTCGCAGGACATGTTTAAGCTGAAGCGTCACCTGGTCATACACACTGGCGAAAAGAAGTATCAATGCGACATATGCAAGTCCCGCTTTACGCAGTCCAACTCCCTTAAGGCACACAAACTTATCCACAGCGTGGTGGACAAGCCAGTCTTTCAGTGCACCCTGTGTCCGACCACGTGTGGCCGCAAGGCTGACCTGCGCACCCACATGGCTAACATGCACACCTCGGATAAGCCACTCATCTGCAAGCGTTGCGGCCAGGAGCTGCCCGATCGCTATCAGTATAAGCTGCACATTAAGTCGCACGAGGGTGAGAAGTGCTATCGTTGCAGCCTCTGTAGCTACGCTTCGGTGTCTCAGCGGCATCTGGACTCGCATATGCTCATACACACGGACACGAAGCCCTTCAAATGTGACTTGTGTTCACAAGCGTTCCGGCAACGTCAACTGCTGCGTCGTCATGTAAATCTAATGCACAACGAGGACTACAAGCCGCCGGAGCCGCGTGAAAAAATGCACTCATGCCCCAGCTGTTCCCGTGTCTTCACACACAAGGGTAATCTGATGCGTCACATGGAAACACACGATGATACGCTGAATGCGCGCGAGGAAAAGCTTAAACTTAAACTTGGACGTAGCGTTCGTCTGCAGCCAGACGGCAGCATTGTGACTTTAGTCAATGGCACCGATATTGAGGCACTTGGCAAGGGCGATGCCATTTCTATTGACATCGACGAACAGTATGAGCTCACAGAGTTGCAGGAAGTAGATGAGGAGGAAGAAGAGCCCAGCGAAGTCGTTGAGGAAACTTTTACTGCACCCACCTTAAGAACAAGAAAGGCAAACAAAACTGTCGTAATAAGAGAACGCGAGCAGAGCTCGTCAAGTAAACCAATTATTATAAACCGCCAATTAAGAGCTCCACGTGTCCACCGAGAACTAACCACTCAAGCCGGCACATTCCGTATCAAGGAGGAGCCGGATGCAAACGAATTTACCGTAGAGCTACAAGGTGACGATGACCAGTTTATGGTCGTCCAGCTAGTCAACGATGATAGCGAAGTTGTGGTCAAGCGGGAGCCCAAGATCAATGCCAATAACTGTTTTGGCTTCGAGGTGAGTTAATCAATTCCAAAATATATTTTATGTTAATTTTTTTTTGTAAATTTCTCAGGATGATGCCGATGCAGAATACGAGGAGTATGTTGAGCCTGTAGCTGAAGTAGATGCTACGTCCCAGGAGTTTTTGCAGCTAATGGATATGATTGAGCAGGATACGTAGCTTAAGCGTATTAATAAATAAAGATCTTATAAAAGAATGTATAGAATATATTAAATAAAAACACTAAACCTGAATTTAAAATATATACTTATGAGTTATTATATACCTCATGCATGTATTCCTTCAATCTTGGCATAAATACAATATTTTTATTTAAATATTTCAAAGATACTTTTGTGTATGACAATATATGTATGTTATATTCGCACATTGTTATTACGAGGTGCATTTTGGCGTGCTCAATAAATTCTCGGCTATTTGTTGCATCCTATTCTTTCACAATAAATCTCTTCAGCATTTGTAGTAGTTTTATTTTCGTGCCATGTATACCATAAAAATATATATTATATATGTATATATAGTGCAAAAAATTATCTGCTGTGCAGTGCATTTTAACATTTTTCTTGTATCATTTAAATATGTTTTCAAAGTTTTTTTGTTGCTTAAAACGTTAACAATTTGTTAGTTAATGCATACGTATAAATATTTGTATGCATACGATTTGTATTCTGTTGTATTTGTATAATATTTGAACATTTTTTTTAACAAATGTAAAATGGAACAACGTCAATAAAGGAAGTGCACATTTAGTTTCGAGCATGTTTTCGATACAAAGTGAATAATGAGACATTTAGAAAGTTTAGAAAAAATTGCTTGCATAATGAAGTACATACATACAAAATACATTTAGAAATACAACAGTCAAAATGAAGGAACCTTCTATAATTACCAACTAAATACTTACCTTTTAATCCAAAATAACATATAGGACCTAATATAAAAACAAACAAATTCATGGGAAGCTGTGCTATGGCTTTTCGCTAGCTCTTCATAAGCTTGGCTTATCAATTAACTTTTGGCTTAACATTTTTTGTAAGGCTGCTGCTGTGTTGGTTCTATCAATCAATAAATCAATCATTTCCTAAGTTTTGTGTTCAAATAAATCCAAACCATTTGCTCTGTAGCAGCTTTGGGAGGCAAAGTGAACCAAGTACATAAGAAAATTATTAGAAAATTTTCAGTTTCTGCAGAAAACGCAACAGAGGCGCACTAAAGCAGGCTGCTCGATGTTGTTGTTGTTCTTGTTGTTGCTGCTGTGGCTGTTGCGTTGCTTTTGGATTAGCAGCAAAAGAGGAGGCGGCTCTGGCATGGGCTTTGGCGCTGCCATTTGCTATTCACAACTGCTCCCTCTTCTGCCTCTTTGGCTGTTAATTACAATGGAGAGTGTTCTGGTTGGGGCTGCGTGTGACATTGTTGTGATTGATTTGATTCGACTGCGTGATGCTGGCACTGTCGCTGCACTTCCAGGACAACAGCTTATTGAGCAGCCTATCCATATAGGGATTACCGCCCAGACGTGCCACCTGTCAAGCCAATCGGAACATAACATAAGTTAGATTGCAAAGGATTACAAGCAAGATTTAGTAAGAACCTCGGCGCGCGCCTCCACGTCGAGTGTTTTGAGCACTTTGCGAGTGTATTGAAAGCTGCCTAGTTTTTCCAGCAAGCTAATACAGTATTTCTTGACCTCAATGTCGTGCGTGCGCTGACGCAAAATGTCTGGGTAGAAAAACAGTTGAATGAGCAATAAAGACCCGTAGCGAGGTTAGCTCGAAGAACTTACGCAAAACCTGTTTGTCCTGTTTCTGCGTACGCACCGCGTGTATGACTGGAAACCCAAACTTGCCCTCAGTGAGATCCTCAGCAAAACTTTTATTCTCCGTGTACTGAAGAGGTGAAAAGAATAATGCAATAAGACCCACCATTCGCAATGATTATACGCCGTTCCACTTACTTCCTTCAAACTTAAGTTGCAGTAGTCATCACGTATTTGAAAATATAGGCCTAAAATGGCTGTTAACTTTGAATAATCCTCCTTGTTGTCACTAAACAGCTGCATAAGGCGTATGGCCAGCATAAAGAGGCCCCCAGTCTTACGCACAGTCATCAGTTTGTAATCAGATTCGGAGGGACATGTAAAACTGTCGCGCCAGTAGATCTCCATGCCTTGCCCGCGATGCAGTTCCAGCAGCTGTTCCGTATAAACCTTGGTCGCCTGCCGCACAATATACAAACAATAAACTTATTGATTATTGATAAGGTTTGATGAATGAGGTTGAAACCAGCTTGCCTCTGGATGTCCCAATTGCTGCACCTTTTCCAGCGCCAGGAACAAAGCATAGTTGGCCGCATTGATGGTGCTGGCCACGCCATAAATGGAATGGGCCACGGGTACACCTCTGCGAAGTATCGAATTGTCTTCAATATCATCAATGCTGTAAGTTAGTGTTAAGAGCACACACATATAAATATTAACTTGTATGGCTGTTATCCATGAGTTAAACTAACTAATAGCGAACTAGGGTAAAAGTATGACTGTTATCTATCTACCACACAAATTTCAGGTCTAATAAATTATGACTATGGAGCAGACCTCGCCATATGCTAAGCACAGGCAACATTTAAACAAAAAAAGTATACATAAATTTCAAACCCAGTTTAAGGCCCATATCACTTCAAAAACACGCCCGCCGGCAAGGCAAACTAAACTGGGCAGCAGGCATTTTGCGTAATTAAAAAATGTTTGCGCGCGTGAAAGGCTGCAAACGTTTGTAGGGAATTGGAAGCGTGGGCGTTCAAGCGATGCGCAAAGGCAGTCAACCTAAGTGGTTGGAGGATGGAGAGTGGCGCGAGTGGGGTGGTTGCTGGGCACAGCAGCGGAGCGGAGCGGAGTGGGCCGGGCCCGGCATGTTGCATTGCAAGAGTTACAATATTGTGACAATGGCTGTCGACAAGCTGACTTAATGACAATGGCGTTGGCGATGACGATGACGATGACGATGCTGACGCCTTTGAAGCTCTGTTCTTGCCACTGAATGCAGCTGGCATAGTTGTAAAAGCAAGTTTTTGTCGATATGAAAATGCATTTGAACAAAAAACACGAGCCCAGGGAGACTTGTGTAGAAACCCATTTATAAGTAAGTGGGCGGACGCCAAGGCGCGGCGATAACAGCTCTCAGCTGTCAGCCTGCCAGAACAATGCAGGATATTAAGCGGCATTAAGGACATTTCAGCACATTTGCATTTGAAAAACAGGCGCTGGGGGTGGCCCGGGCAGAGCGACAGGTGGCAAAGAGACAGGATTAGCCTGCATGATTGAAGCGAAAAATAAGTCGAAAGGCACAGCCAAACAATGGCAGACGACAAAGAGATTGATAAGCGTATATATAGTCTAATACATATATAAAATATATATATATATATGTGTAAGAGCTGCTGGGTCAGCTATTGTTAAGAATTGTTTAAAGAACAGCTGCCATGGGAGTGCATCAATTAAAGCGTGCGACGTTTTGTCAGGCACTTTAATTGATGGAGTTCAAAGATTAACTGTTGCGCATCTTTAATACTCTTTCTATAGCCCAGACATATTTACATACACACATACTTCTACTCCTGCCGCCACCCTTCTGATTCAACAGTGAAAAATCTAAACATTCAATGCGATTCCATTGCGAGGCATGAAAAGGCACATTTTGCAAATAAATTCAATTGAATTTTATCATAAACAGAACGCTGCGGGCTTTTGTTCAATTTTTGGGATTGATTTCGAAGGCAAATACCCAAAATGTACCCACACGTACAAACAAGGTCGGGCCGTTGGGCTGACGCGTGCGTGTGTGTGTGTGTGTGTGTGTGTGTTTAGAGTGTGCAAGTGTGAGTCATCTGCACAAATTCTATACAAATACTCCTCGCTAAGTGCCCGACCAATGATGATAATGCAAAGTATATACAAAAGTGCGATATGAAATATGTATCTGATATGAATTCCAGCAATTGCCAGCTGCCAGATAATAGAATGGTCATCTGAGCCGACCAAGAGTTACTACATGATATACTATAGAAATGCAAGGGATTTGAGTTTATATTATTATCAGTTAAAACTGTTTTTCTTGAATCTTCAGCACGTCATCCGCTTCCAATTTGTTTTTACAAAATTTCCAATTTTTCCACGTACCACCTAAGTTTATAGTCTTTCTGTACTTCACACTTGCACAGGAAACTATTTTCGGTTCTTTCTTTATTTTTATTTATATTACTTTTTTTTTTTCAATTTTAACGCGCTAATAAATTTTGAACTTAAATCGTAAACAGTACTACAAAAGGCTAGCAACAACAAACATATGTAAATACACAAATACAAATGTGTAAGAGCGAAGTGAGATAAAACATGAGGCGATGCGGATGATGGGGTGAAGGTAATGGTGCGAACGTGATGGGTGTACAGCAAATGTAAACAAAAGCCAAAATGCAAAGGCAATATTAAACGCAACCAGGCAAAGGTCAAATGATTAGTAAAAATGCAATATTTCAACAGACCTATAAATAAATTTTAAATGTGAATCTCTACTTACAGCAAACTGGAATTATGCAGCATTTGTACAATCTCGCCAATCTGCGTCAACTTTTCGGCCGGTATAAGCAACCAGTGATTGAAGGCCAAGGCCAACTCAGAGCGAAACTGTTTGCCAGGTATTTGCTGTATGTACGTAAAGGGCTGCAGCAGAATCTGTGCGTGGGCGATGTCAACAGAGCATGTAAATAAGTCAAACAAAATAAACGCAGAAGATTAGTGCTTGGATTTTGCCAAGCCAACAGACGGCAGCTTAAAAATGTCAAAGATTAAGTGGCAGCGCTGCCACTGGTTAACTGGTTTTGGGCTTGGGTGGGATGGCTACCTCGTCCTGCTCCTTTTGCGTTGATTTATCTTTGGTTTTTTGCAGTATGCCATTCAATTCGTCCATTGTGACGCGCGTGTTGTGTTTGCGTTTACTTTGTATTTGTTGATTGACCACGACAGCGGTTGGTAATGTGAGCGGGACGTTGGCCAAGCTTTCAATACGCGTGACTAGAATTGTTCACTCGTCCGCTCGATGTGGTTGACTTTAAAACAGACCGTGGCAGACAGACCAATAGCACAACGCACCAGTTAAACCAACTATAAACAGACTAAGGAAGATTGTTGATATCTTATCGATGTATCGATATCGATATAGTACGATGATATTGTAGTGATAGTTTTCACATATGTTCTTATGGAGAATATCGTCACGAAAATTGGACGACAATGGCGAAAATTTTTAATTTGATATCCCATCCTTTTTCGATTTATATTTTTTTTGTAAATTCATGTTTCACTAATTTAAACTTTTAAGAATTCTTAATACAGTTAACACCTTTCATTTCACATATAAAATCTTGAAAACATATGAAATAGCTGGCCACATAGATAATTTATTTCTGATCCCTAGTCGATCGATGCCTTTAGTGCAGCATGCAGACTCTCAACAAAATAGTGTAGTCTAAACAAATAAATTTTTTCTGATTGGAGATAAAAAGAACGGAATACACTTGTTAATTTTGTATACATGTTACTTTATAAAATCGTTTTGCAGCACTTTAGAAACCGCAACTGTGCAAATCGAAATAATATCGATAACGATACGTTAAGTAGTTCAGCAAGGTGCCTGCGTGGAAATTAAATAAATAAACTTTATTGTCTTTTAACGCTTTGTTTGTCAGAAGACACATTAGAATAATGGCAGCATCACCGCCAGTGCGTATGAATTGGCATCCAAATATGAAACATACTGAAGTGGAGCGGTAACAAAGCAAACAACAAACAGCGACAACAATTACAACTGCAGCTTTGTTTTCCAGATGGATTTGCATTTATCCAGCCTATATTAATAGTAAAAAGACCCGCCAGGAAGGGCGCCGACTTCCCAAAGAGAATTGCGTTGAAAACCCCACCTATGTTGAAATTCGTGATGTGCTCTCAGTGTCCAATGTACAATTTGTTGTGGAAAACAAACAGTACTGTCGAGAAAAGAGCAGGGAGCTGCAGTTCCGGGGTCGCGTGCGCGTGCAACTACGCAACGCGGACGGCACACTGTGCAATAGCGAGTTCTCCACGCGTGAGTCTATCATGAGGCATGTAGCCGGTAAAATACCGCAACTGAAAACACGACAGAACAAACCAAACGACCCTCAGCCGCAGCCACAGTCGAGTGGGGCTGGAGCTGGAGGCGGCGGTGGTGGCAAAAAGGGCAAGGGAAAGCGTCGATGAATCTGCAAACATTTCTTTTTGCAATCTGTTTAGTTGATTTTTGTAATAAATTCTATACATTTTGCGCTAGCAAAACATCTCTTGTATGAAGTTCAAGTGCAAGAATTCGGCCTTGGTCGAATATAAAAATATTATATTTAGTACGCATGTCTAAGCTGACCCTAAAACCAAAGCAGTTGAAATACGTACATTAATAACCATTGCATATGTGCTCAATTAAAAATGTCTCAAGATCACACGGTGTCAGCGAAAATTCCGGCGAACAGTAAAGCAAAACAAATCAAAATTCGACTGACAGTCACGAAGCGGTAGCAACGAAAAACTAAAATAACGTCTACGATTTCACCCAGTCAGCGTATATAACCCACAGCGCGTTGCCAATGCACAGCCAAAACCCTATTGGAAAGACGCTAAGGCGGACAACACATGATGATACGGTCTAAACATAATAACACTTTCTACATCAGCCCCATTGTCATGATGGTATTGGTAGCGATAGCTCAGGTATCCATTTCCGATGGTGTGCCAACCACTAACTCGACAGTTGCACCGCCGACTTCAACATCCCGCTATGACAATCCGCTGGCCGAGCACAAGCACGAACGTAACTGTAAGGCGCTCTGCGAGCACTGCGGTTGCCTTGGATTCTATTGCGGCGAGGAGTGCATTTGCGAGTGCAACAACGAGAACTCGGACACGGAATGTATTCACACCATGCAGGTGAATGCGCGCACATTGAACTCGCCTTTTGAGATTCTCATTCAGGGACCAAGCAGCAATCGATTTGTCCGCAATGCCAAACAGTTCGAACAGAAGCGCGAGCTTGTGACGAGAAGTGCCGTGGAAAGCAAGACTACACGTAATCGTCGTTCCACTATTACCATCTACAAGCCATCGTCGGTAGCGGTTAAAGGCGCAGCTTTGTCACTGAACGCACTGGAAACATTATCCACAAACGTAAAGAAATCGGATCTGACTCGCCACAAGCGTTCCGTGGATCACCTGGAGTGGTTTAACGATTTTGCCAGCTCCTTGGTGCGTCCATCTCCACTGGGCACGCGGGGGCAGAAACAGCGTGAAGAAAAAGCTGCCTCTTTTAAACGCCAAGCGGTTACAGCAGATCCGTTGCCAAGGCTTCAGCGGGAACCATGGTTCCTAGAACATACAGCTCCAAGGCTTAATCGTCCCGCTCCACTATTCAAGCGTCATCATCTCAGTGACGACAACCAAAGTGTCAGAAAATCGAAGAAAAGTTCCTCACGCAAAATCAGACCCGATTCAATTGAAGAGGATTCCGAGACAAAAGCCCCAAATTCCAAACCAGATATGCGTTCATTTCGTGATGCCCTGCAAGTAATGGAGCGTATTCCTCGCGTGCTTCAGGATACGGTTAGCCATTTGTCCGCCGACGATAACAGTGGCGATGTCTTCAGCTTGAACATTATGAACGATGTGTTGCCCAAGAAAATTCCGCGCAGGGAACGTGTGCCTCGACGGCTCAGACAGAACACTCGGGATAACGACGTCGACCCAGCGCCCATTGTAACAACTAAGGCACCCATTGCTGTGCCACCTGCTCTGCTGGCGCCGCTGGCACCGCGTGGTCTCTTCTTGCCCTGGCTACGGCAGCAACGTTTAAGGCGTTTGGGTGGACAACAATAGATGTAAATTTCGGTAGTCCCATTTATGTCTGTTTTATATTTTTAAGGATTCTCGGACGGCTGTGCATGTGTGTTTTTGGCTTTAGATAAGGCGCTCACAATTAGTAGGGCTTCTCTGGACGACTTTTTATAATTTCCGTTATCCTTTTTGAAGGAATGCCGTATATTTTATTTGAAAATAAAACTTTCTAATGTCTATGACTGCTCGAACTTGAATTTTATCAAATAGAAGAATGGATTCTTGCACAAATAATTGTTGAAAACCTGCAGACAATCAGCAAATCTTTCGCGCCAAGGCAGTGTTGTCAATTCAGCTATTTTATACTTAAGTGTGGCCATAAACAGATGTTAGTGTTGTCAATTCAGCTGTTTTATACCTAAGTGTGGCTATAAATATCTGTGGCGACTTTTTGCAACCCTGTTAATCGTCAATTTGTGCTTCGAAAGTGTATTCAGCTATTTTTAACATTGGTTTCAGCCACTTTTTGAAGTGGCAGTTGACAACGCTTATATTAAACTTAAGAGAGTGTAAGTGTTGCATGCTTTGGAGCTGCGACCAAGAAGCGAACATGAACTAATTGGAATGCATACTTATGGGGATTGCAGTTAATCAATACAAGCGAATGCAGGCGGAAGAGCACTGAAGAGAGCGACGATGTCTCGGTCAAACGTTGGCAACAGACGCCAACGGTTTCCAGTTGAGTGGATCAGTTGTGTCGAGCAGTGCGTCTTCAGTTGTTGCTCTACGCAGTCCACTTAAACAGCGTTTCAACAGGTAGTTAACAATTTGTTAAAAAGTGGTAAAAAGAGAAATTTAACTAAATCAAAGCAGACCCAAAGAGAGCGAAATATCTCAACATTATAATCAATGTATTCGTAATGTTACAAAGTGCAACTAAATAAAACAAAGTAAAAAAATCAGCCGCATACATAGCTGCCGTTAGTTCCCCCCGCTCCGCTGCTTGTTTGGTGCTGTGCAGAGGATGACAATAAGTATCTGTGTGAATTCAAGCGTGTTGTGTGCATGTATGCATTAACAAAAATAAAAACAAAGAAGTAAATACAAATGTTCATATACTATGCATACGTATAAACGCAGCCGAATGAAACAAGCAAAGATATTATCAGAGCTGTGTGTCGTATATGTAAATACATTTGTGCGTATCATGCTATAAATTTCAGAGCTCGTTGAACCGAAATACACTGTTAGACTTTAAGCCCTGAACCATCATATTAATAGACCGCACTGGAGCACATTTACCCCCAACAAAGGCAATTGAAATTTGTTGGTCAATTGAAATCTGGAATCAATGAATGTGACTCACAAGTGCTGAGCAACAAGTATTTACAAATGCATATATATTAGGGAAAATGCCTCAAACCGTAGGAAATTAAACCTACATATTATCAGCACCTGTAAAATTTTCTCTCTATACCAATTATTTGCATTTACAAACTGATCTTCGAAACCCGAATCGAATTTTTGTACAGTACAGGAATTGCGTAAAAAGTAGAATCATGTAATAAAATGCCAAAGCCCCCGTTTGCAACAAAACATGCTAAAGTATCTCGCGTGCCTGTGCGATAAAAGATAACTAATACAGCGATATGTGACTAAACTGGCACACACATAGCTCATGCCTGCATACATACATACATACATACAGCCGTTTGTATTAACGAGTTGGCAACGATAAGCACCGTTAAATTGGTTTGATGATAAAAAACAACAAAAGAAAACAGCTGAGAAATCGGCATTTGTTTATCATCTGATGGACAGCTAAAGGGGCAATAAGTGGGAGATAAGAATACAGTTTGTTGCGTCTCTGCTGCTAAATACCCTGTAATTATTACTCAAAG
This sequence comes from Drosophila montana, assembly GCF_035044405.1. NCBI lineage: Eukaryota > Metazoa > Arthropoda > Insecta > Diptera > Drosophilidae > Drosophila > Drosophila montana. The sequence continues at coordinate 999,896 of NW_026998322.1, forward strand.
CGCACAAGCTGCGAAACCTATGACACAACTTAATTAAAGTTTACTTAAAATAGCACAATAATTTTTTCCACAGACCAATTTTAATAATTAGCCAACCAAACGTGCGTTAAAACCATAAAATTTCGCTGCTTTGTAAATTGCCCACCTGCTCATGTAGATAAGCCCAAGGCCAAGCAAGCCAGATACAATTTGTTTTTTGTATTAGAATATTATACATATCTATACACATATATATATATATCTATATATACATATATTTATATACATATACATACATGCACTTAACTCATATATATCACACCTCAACTTATTATGGAGACCACAAAATCTCTTAACTATTCACAGCATGAGCCAGCGACGGTAACGCTAAGGAAATACAAATACTTCAATTGCGTCCACAGGCACATCATGGAGTCCTGGCGCAAGTTGTGCGCACGCATGGAAATAAAAAAGATGCCCGCAGAGCTAGACGATGATCTGGAAACTTTGGAGGATTATACGCAGCGCTGGCGATCCGTGCGCATCATTTACTTTACGATGTTCCTCATGGCGCTGGGCTTTAGCATCATATTAACCGGCATTTGGCCATTCCTTAGCGAGGTGCGTCCTTAGTCAAATTCCATTCCCGCACACACACACACTTACGCAAGCATCCCTATAGCTAGATCCCAGTGCGGGCAAAGAGTTTATGGGTATGATTGTGGCAGCCAATCCATTGGGCCAAATGATCTTCAGTCCCATCTTCGGTTGGTGGGGAAACAAGCTTGGCACCATACGGCTGCCACTGCTGCTCTCGCTGGCGCTCTTCACCTTGGCCAGCGCATTGTATTCCTCACTGGAACTTGTGGACAATGTCAAGTACTGGATGCTGGCCTCACGATTCCTCATCGGCGTCAGCTCGGCAAACATTGCACTGTGCCGCTCCTATTTGTCAGCGGCTACGCGTCTCAGCGAGCGCACACACGCCGTCTCCATGGTATCTCTTGCCCAGGTGCTGGGCTTTATCATTGGCCCCGGGCTGCAGGCGTTGGTAACGCCACTGGGCCGGGGCGGTCATGTCTGGTTTTGGGGCACTATGCACGTGAACATGTACACCGCCTCCGGCTGGATAAATGTGCTCATGAGCATGGGTAACTTTGTAATGTTTCTGCCGGGCATATTCGAGGAACACAAAATAGCCGCACGTGAGATTATGGTAATGCAGGGCGGAACTTCGGAGCGTGACACCTGGAAGGCAATCAAACCGAATTATTATTCCGCCTGGACACTAATTGTGGCCTTCTTCGTGCTAGTTTTTAACTTTGTGCTGCTGGAAACGTAAGTTTGAACACAGCTCAAGGTTATCCCTAATGTAAATTGCTTATTCACAGCTTGGGTACATCGCTGACCATGGATATGTTTGCCTGGACCAATGATGAAGCACTCTACTATATGGGCATATTTATGGCCACAGCAGCCATAATATCTCTGGTAACTTTTGTGCTTATTGAACCACTGTGCAAGCTTTTTGCTGAGCGCTTTGTGCTCATTTGGGGTGGCTTCTCTTTGATGGTGGTGGGTCGTCTACTTTACATACCCTGGGGACCGGATCCGCCCAAGCTGGCGGTGGCCTTCAACGCTAGCGCCAATCTCACCATCGATAATCCCATCTATTTGGGCTGTCCACCTACTCAGAACTGGTGTCCTCAACTGCCAGCGCTTACATTGACACAGTTTATTATTGGATTCGCACTGACGTCAGTGGGTTATCCCATTGGCGTTACTCTGATACAGACAATATTCTCCAAAGTGCTTGGGCCACGTCCGCAAGGCGTCTGGATGGGCATGATGACCGGCGCGGGATGCTTGTCCCGTGTCATGGGTCCCGTATTCGTTGGCTCGATTTACACACGCCTCGGCACCTATTGGACATTCGGTTTTACATCGATTATGATGTTAATTTCTATGATCTGGCTGCTGTGCAGCAAGTAAGTACCTGACTAGCTGAATCCGTTTTACTTTCTAATCCTGACCTTCTTTTCAGTCGCGTACTTATCCCACCAAAATTCGAGAAACCGGCTGTACCGCTGCAGGTACTGCATACGCCGAAAGACAACACGAATGATCCCGACGACGCAAACGCGCCTATCAATGAAGAATCTGATGAGCTGCTTGCGACGTCCAAGGTGATACGCATAGTACCCTCATCCAAGGCGTAGTGTCATCGTCGACTTTAATACTTTTCTAATATGACTGCCCCTAAGCTACACATTCACTATGAATTTTTTAGACAATAGTTTCACACATACAAATATATTTTTGATAGAAACTTTATGATTCACTTTTAATGTTAAGTCTTCACATGGTGAAAATCATATATCGGTATCAAACATACATGGTTATATTTGTTTCTTTTTTCACAATCGCACAAACATATATTGGTGCTAAAGTTGTTTATTGGTTTATTCTAATCACACATCCAATAGTTTGTAGTTATTTACGCTTAAGAATGAACTTCTTTGATGAAATAATGAAACATATATAATGGTGGTAATAGTTGTTACCTGCCACATTATTGTTGTCGTCATTATCAGTCAGTGCTACATAAGTATGATAAGTATGACAGGGATGCCTAGATGGACTATGATGATTATTTTTTGTTTTTCTTATTATTGCTCAGTTTTTTTTTTACGCGTACGGGGACTACCAAGGCGGTGGTATCCACATATGTAAAAACGGCAACTGCTGCAGTTGAGGATAATGATGCGTCGGCGACCAGTAGAGTAGCCAACATGATTCACCGTTAAAAGCGTTATAGTTGTAAATGGGTATAAATGGTGGCGCAGTTGTTGCAAATGCACCGCCCAAAGCAGCTTCTGCTGTCACTCAGCTGCTGCCGTTATAATAAAACTCATCTCAGTAGGGCGCATAGCGGCGACCTGGTGGTGATGGACCGCGCATGCCTCGCGACGAAATCATACGCTCGTCAAAAGAGTCACGACTGAAGTCCTCATATCCATGCGGCGTTGGTGAGCTGTTTAATGATTAGGCATCGAAATGTCAATCATAAAGTGATCTGGTGTAAACTGATGTACATCTACTCACCCATAACGACTCATGCCGTTGCTGCTGCGTGGCGGCGGAGGTGAACGCCGACTGAACATGGTGTCATAGCCACGAGAGACACTGCAGGAACGCAGACTGCCGCTCAGCGGTGGGGGCAGAGGCATTGGTTCACGACGGGAAATCGGCGGCGGTGGGAAGTCACGCATGCGTGATGACTGATAGCGACGTTCATACAGATCGCGTGAATCCTCGAAACGGCGGTCATAGTAATCGTAATCCTATAGTTGTAAAATCCAAAAAGTTAGTGTGTTTAAGGTAAAACCATTTTGGTACATTTAGGTGTATATGTTGATATATTTAAGATATTCGCGGCGAGTCGATTTGAAGATTAACTGCTGAAAACCTCGAGCAATCAAATTGCTGGAGACATTGAATTATGAAATCAAGCAATTGATTATTTCTTAAATATTTTCGATAAATCATATTTGACTTTTGGGGCTTTAAGCAGTAGAATCTTTTAAACGACCAGTCGGGAGTAGCCAAATTGGTTGTTTGTCTGCATTTACCCTAAAGCCGTCCATTATGCGATCACGCAGGAATGGCGGCGGCGGCGGTGGCGGCGGATACGGATCACGACTGTACATGCGATCTCTGTAGCCGCCGGCGCTCAGCGGTGGTGGTGGCTCACGTCCACCAGTGCCTGTCCAACGCGGACATTCTTTCGACCAATGACCGGAACGGCCGCAACGATAACACTGCTCCGGATCGCCCATGCCCGGCTTGGGGCGCACCCGGCTAGTGGATACCTGCACCTTGAGCGGCTGGCCATCGACAACGCGACCGTTCAATTCCTTGATAGCATCCTGGACATCACCGACACAATCCAAATGCACGAACCCATAGTTGCGCACAATGTCGCATTCGACGACGGTGCCGTATTTCTGAAATAGTTCGCGCACCTCCGGCGCACGCGTTTTGTCGGTTAGATTTCCAACGAAGATTTTCGTTGTTGGCGTATTGGGGGCGCGTCGGCTTTTGGCGGCCTCCACCTTGATGGCGTTATCGTTCAGCACGTAACCGTTCAAGTTCTGTATGGCATCGCGACCCTGCTGTTCGGTTTCCATGTGCACAAAGCCATAGTTCTTCACCACATCGCATTCGACTACAGTACCGTATTTCTCGAAAAGCGCACGCAATTCGGTTGCCTGCGTCTTTTCATCGAGATTACCGATGAACAACTTGAACGTGCCGGCTCCGGGCATCACGGCGACGGTTTCGGCTGCGGCGTCGTCCACGGTTCTTGCGTTTATTCAATTTCTTGGGAAGCTTGAGCGTTAGCGTACGCGATTTGTATTCTTTTTTTGTTTACGCGTTATTGACGTGGGTGCAGCGCAGCTTGAGAACGACGACAACGGCGGCGGCGACCGCGACCTCAAAGTGAAAGAAGAAGAAGCAATGCAATTTTTCATTTTGATTTGTACTGAGGCAGGGTGCAAGCAATTCGATACAAATTAAACAACAAAGAAAGGTCACAACGCGTCTATTAAACTTAGAATCAGACACATGCACAACCCGTGAAAAATCATTAAATTTCCACACAATATACATAACAAGATGGCGGCGACAGCGACGGCGGCAAGGCGAACCCGTAGTAGTAGTATGTGGCAGTGGCAAAACGACGGCTTCAAATTGTAAATATGTTTACATTTATAAAGACTTCTTACCTGTGCACTTTTAAAACCAAATAAAATATTGCTTGAATCTACTTTTCGTTTTTTCCTTTCAGCAGCTCACACAAAACTCACTTTTTCACAACTTTTCGGCACAATGACTTTTATGTATATGTGCTAGAGCTGACAAAACAAAATCATCGATTATAGACAACTATCACTATCATTGCCGGAGTGCCGATATACTATCGACACAGTCGTGCATGCGTGCTTATTTCGATATTATTCTTATTTTCATTTTTTTATTTCAAATAAACACTTGGTTTCAGTTGCTGTTATCCATAAATTAATCAAGCATATATAACCAACGGCATTCGATGGTATTATGTTGATCAGCTGGATCTCCTTCAATTTATAAGCTAACATCATGCTGCAAATGCAAAAATATAATCAAAATTATCGATAAAACCCATTATAGGGCTCTACCTTTGCTGTTAGTATGCAACACTGGCACTGTGAATTAGCGCTCTTATTAAAAAAGCGGGAAAGATAGTTGTAATTAAACTGGCATAATAATGGAAACTCCTACGGGACGTGGTGCACGGCCCACACGTACCGCTACACCGCGCCTCTCGGAGCGCAAGAAGCAATTGTTTCGCAGCCGCAGCTCCATGATGGACCAAATAGATGACGACTGTGACGTCGAGGACCCTTTGTTGGGTATAGCACCCCTAAAGCCAAGGCGCCAAAGTCAGTCCATTAAAGCAGCCGAGAAGCCATCTAATGTTCGTAATCTGTTCGACCACAGTGCTGGTGGAGATGTCCGCAGATTGCGATTGCGCGCCAGCACCAGCAGCTCACCGGAGACTAATAAGGAAAATAAAAGCGCTCAGAAGACACGTGGCCCTGGCCTAACATTGGGCACGGAGGAGCAGTTGCCACATTTGTTTACCAAAACCATGCGTATCAATAGCAATAGCAGTACCAGCCAAAGCCACAACTCTAGTCCACGCACACCCAAATCCCAAGAACAAGTCGATGACACGAGCACGGACATGGATGACTCGCCCATTGACCAAAACCGCAGGGCAGCTAAAAGAGTGTACAAGAAGTCGGATATAGTAACAATCGATTCTTCACCCGAATCCGGCTCAATGTCACCGCAGAGCAAGGTGCGCAAGACGCACAAGGAATGCATATCGACAATGGCCTTTTATTCACATTCTGCCAACCCTAAAGTTGCCTTGCGAAGATCAGGTCCAAACCCTTCGAGAGGAGCACATCAGCAGCAACAACGCGTCGCAAAGGCTAAAGTTACTTCGCCCAGCTCTCGACCTAGGTTGGGTATTAATAAGGGCGTTCGTCACAACATACGCAAGCCCCAGCGCACTGCTGCGTCCATCAATTTGGATGACATTTTGGGCTCTTTGCGGAATGAAAAGTTACGCCGGCTGATTACCACGGGGCGTGAAGAGCGCGCAAAGATAGAGGAGGTCCACCAAATACTTCGCAGTGCCAAAGATCCCATTAAAATGGCCAAGCCCCTTAGCGTTATGGCTCTTGATGACGCCAACAACAACAATAACAACAACAAGAGTCCCTCAGCACTATCCCTATCTCCCACATCACTCGACTTTTCCGATCTAAGCGATGAAGAAGAAGTGCGTGCAACTAAAGACCCATCCTCTGCAATGGATCTGGAACCGGTGATACCATTGATACGACATACTAATGTAACAGACACATCCCCAAAGACCGACCCGCCCACCAATCGGAAGTTCTTTAAATCGGGCCGACGTAGCAGCACCTGTATGGAAGTGCGCATCACGGACAATATACGAGCTAGTGTTAGTCAGGGAAGGATCTCATTGGTAGAGGCACCACCCAAAAAGCACCGGCAAGTGCGTGTTAAATCGGCGACAATATTTTCCGCGGAGCAGGCAACCGTGGATGCGATACTACGTAATCTAGATGATACCATTGTGGATGAAATTGTTGAATCGGAAGTAAAACCGCCCCAGTCCCAGGCAGCGCCTAAGACAGAGAAGCATGTGTTGCTGCCGGATCCTTATGAAAAGTACCGCCAACAAATACCATACCAGACTGACGATCCGGCAATTATCGAACAGCAGGCCCTGTTGCTTGAGTTTCTAATAAGCAATAACATATGCACAGATAGAAACTTTGAAATATTTATAGCCGATCCAGATAACCACAAGGAAGAAGCCACGAGCATTGTAGATAATCTGTACATGGTAGTTTATGCGGAGCAGCAAGCCCTGGCAAAATCTGACGGCGACGACGCAATTGCACCGGAAGTACCTGAGAGCGAAAACGCTCAAGCGCTGGAACCAGTTGAAGACTCGGCGACTAATGCACCGCCCATTGAGTCGCAAGTCAAATTGTTTCCCATTTTCACACAACGCCTGCAGCCGATGCAACAAAAGTCGTCGCGCCGCAAGTTGAATGTTTCGACACGTTTAATGGCTGCAGCCTCTGGTTTTAATCAGTATCAGATCGATGCTGGCCAAAAGGCCTTTGGAGCCCGGCAGTGTCAGCAGTGTGGATTAGTTTACACCGTCCATGAGCCCGAGGAGGAGCAGTTGCATCGAGAATATCATGATTCTGTACATGTGTTACGTTTTAAGGGTTGGATAGACGAGGACATTGTGGCCGTGCATCCGGACTGGGCTGCTGATGGGCGAATTATACGATTGAATGAACATGCACCAACTATACGCCTGCAGCGGCTCACAGAGGTGATCAGGGTGGTGGACAAGGAACTGGGTTACTCCTCGTACATTGTACCAAAAACGTTTGTCGCCTACTTTGCTGTGCGAAAGCAGCAGATTGTGGGCCTATGCCTTGTACAGCCGTTGACGCAGGCGCATCGCTTCATTCAGGTCGATGGAACCGACTACTTCAGCGAGGAGACATTTGAGGCTAGGTTTGTGGTTAATGCTACTTTTATCTACGTCTATTACCAAATTAATTTTATTTCCTCTGCAGCTGCGGTGTGTCTCGGATTTGGGTCTCACCACTGCAACGTCGTAGGGGAATTGCTAGCAAATTACTGCGCGCTGTGCAATCTCACACTATTTTGGGCATTGAAATATCCCGGGATCGCATTGCCTTTAGTACGCCGACAGACGAAGGACGTGCTCTGGCGCGTCAATTTACGCAAAATGAGAATTTTTTGACCTATGACCAATAAGAAACCAAGGAAGTTGGCTATTGAATAGCTGACAAGTGTACTTTGTTAAATAACTCTTGCTACAAATCCTTATTTTTTTTAGTTATTAAGCATAAAAGATTGTTTTAAACTGAGATTGTGTTACATTTAAAGATATACTCAATTACAGAATGCTGTTTCAAATCTATTGTATATACGTTTTACGCTAATGCACTTTAAAAGTGTAAATTTTGATTTTTAGGGAATTTGTTTTTCATTAAATCGTTAAATATTTAAGAGCTGAAACGTATTTCACGATCAATATATTTCGCGATATCTATCGATAGTTAATAGATTTCAATATCGATCACAGACAGCAATGTAACTTTAAAATCGATAGTTTAGGTAATGTGTGAGCCAGGCTTTGGGCGTTGTTTTTATTGCTGCAGTTAAGAAATTTATTAATTCTTAATTAGAAACGTATTTGCATTGCTCAAAAGTTGACTTAAAGTGTGTCAAGTCACAATTTCAGTTGCCATAAATTGAGCGCAAATGGTGAGTGCAAGAAATTAAATTAATTGTACCTAGCAAGTCAACGCGGCATCTTATGCCACGCCCAATGTGATTGAATTAAAGTAAAACTACAAGCACACTTTGGGGTTGAATGTAGCGTAGCAACGTTTCTTATTGCTTACAACCATTGCAGACAATACGGCGTTGTGTTAGTGTGCAGCAAGTAAAGCGTGTAGCTAATAGAGAAAAAGGCCAGTGACTGCATTGTCAACGGCATCTACAATTACAGCCATAAGTAAATAATGTCCACTATCGAAGACGAGCGTAAAGCGTACATTAATAATCCATATTTCACTGGACCCATCTACGGCAGCTACAAGCCGTTTTATGTGACGATTGCAATTTGCACAGTAATCCTTGGGTCAATAATTGTATTAAACATTATCTTGGGCTGCTGTTCCAAACACCGCAAGTACTGGCAGGACAGGCACACAGGCAATCGCTGGTTAGTTTCCATTTGGTCTTCAACGCCGCACAAGCAACCTCCCCTAGATTTCACTGAGCTTAAGGACGCATCCTACTTCGATCGTTTCCATGTAAGTGGTTAACTCGACATGCTAAAATTTCACAAAATGACACTTACCATTTGCAGCCTACTACACACCAGCAAGTGTTCCCTGACGACGTCGTCATAACCGTTGACGATTTAGAGCCCGTACACCAGTCGCATCATCAACGTCCACCACGTCCAGAAGGTCGTACATTGCATCAACAACGCCAGCGTGAAGAATACGTTGAGTTGCAAAAGCGTGAAAGCGACATCTAAGCCATGGCATTATACATTCTATATCCAGCCGTTGCTGCTCTGGCGCTCTTTGTTATAGGCGTCATCATTATCATGCTGCGCTATGGGCCGCGTCTATGCGGGCTACGTCATCATGCTCTGCCTGACAACCATGACTTGCGGGAGAAAACCTACGAGCATGAGATTAGTTATGCCTGATACTTTGCGCCATTTTCATAATTGTCTTTTAATATATTAATGCAGCACATTACCTTTTTTTATCCGTCCACTTAAACTAACCATATTTTTAAGTTGCTATTTTGACCATTACTAACTATTAGCGGCTGGAGTTGCACAGTTTTTTATACATGCAGTACAAAGTGCCTACTACTTTTAGTAAATAATATTTGTCAATCAGCTTTTATATCATTCCATATCGAAAAACAAATGTAATGTGCCTTCAACATTGAATCTCATTGATAAATGTTTGCCGTCCAAGTGTCTTTTAGTACAGTAAGATCGCTCCGTTAAAAACATATACACTTTTCGTAATTTATGTAAACAGAATGTTAATTAAATTTGTATACTGAATGTTCATTTATGAATGAAAATAATTTAAAACTATGCAAACTCTATACATTTGTATTTAAGCATTTATACGATTTGGACCCAGAAAACCACTTTTAATAAAGAATGATCAATTTTAATTCATAAAAAATATATGTGTTTGCTGCAAGATAAATTAAACAGATAGTAATAAGCACATAAGTGCATGTGCTTTGAGCGTTTAATAGCAATTATGATTGACAATGGCAGGAAAAATAATATATGCGCCTACTTGTAAGAGGTTAATAATCTCATTTTGTGTTCAGCAATGCAAATGGAAGATAGTACTTCGTACTTCTTTTCGATAGTTAGTAAATTGGATGTACCTGGTCCAGCACAAAAGTCATACGCTGTCATCGATGTAAACTTGATAGTTTTCAATAGACTGCGTATGTATTCGTCCTTTTTCTCCTGCTCTTTTTCATTGTTCATCTCTTTATCGCTTCTTTCTGTAGCCATTTGGTCTACAGCTACGTCTTTCCCCTTTTCCACATTGTTTTCATTTTCGTCTTTCTTGCTTGAATTAGTCTCTTTTCCTTGCTCTGGATCTACTTCTTTATGCATATCTTTTTGCGGCCTGGCTTCTGTCACAGGCTTTATTTTTTTTGACATCTGGGAATAATCAGAAAGTTCATCATCGTTATCACTTTCGATGAATGTATTGTCTGGGGATGGTTTTGCAGAACTTTCGACCAAACCATGTATACTGCAATAACGATCTATTACGCTGAAGCGAAGCTTATCGCCAACAATGCCGTCAAAGTCCTCGATAAATTTCAAAAAGATTTCCGAGCTTAGATCAAACACTGCAGCCGCGTTGATGTAAGCCTCCGCGTTCACGCGAAACTTCTACAAAATTAATCAATTTAATTGAGTTTGATATTGTTTATCTCAGTACCTACCAATCTAATGTTGGCGATCAGCTCTTCGTCTTCGATCTGGTGACCATACTCGTACAAATCAATTGTTACATCCGCCTCTAGGCCGCTGGCCAAACGGCGCTTGATCACGTTTAAACAGTTGTTGGTAAAAAAGGATACCATGAACTTTTTGCTTAGGTAAATCAACGTTTGCAGTGTCTGCAGATCATATGAATCCAGTCGGCGGTTATCGTGCCAGTACAAATATTCAATGAATTTTCTAAAATCATTGCCCGACACATCGTTCAGCACAATGTTGTCGGGAATCTTTGCCTCCTCGAAATCGCCCTCAAACATGCGTTCAAAAACAGGTGAAACACTATAGAATAGATATGTATGTATGTGATATGGTTTAGTTTAGAGCAAAATAATTTTGTACACACCTCATGAGCACAAATTTATGGCATTTTAACAGAATCTTATTGCCATCATTGTCATAGACGACGAAACTGCAATCCGACAAGTGGCCGGTCATCAGCAAATGTTCCATGCGTTCTCGGGGTCTAGAAAGGTAACAAATGCAGTTATTATTTCAATGAAGAGATTTCCAGTCGGGTAGTTATTAGGAGTATATCGGACATTGACTCGCCTCTTAAAGCACCGCATTCTGCAGCTGCAATTAATTGTACTTATTCTCTACCCCAATACAATAGTAAGGTATATGGTTTAAGGTTACTCAATTTTCCGAAATATTAAAGTTATTTTGTGGTTGCTCACCTGAGATCCTGCCAGTTTGTCGCCGTGTTCTGCATTTTAATAATCAAGTTAAAAAAAACAAACGCTGTTTGCACGGACAAAAGTGGCGGCGACAATGCAAATTTTTGTATTTAGTGTTGCAAAACGTTCAACGAAGAACTGCGAATTTGACAGGGTACGGTCACTTTGTTTTATCAGCTGTCTGCTGTTTTCTGTTGCCGTCGTTGAATTCAATATTAAATTAAGGAACCACCTGCTTTTAAAACAATGATTTTACTTGTTTACATTTGGATCGGTATCGGCCTACTGCCATTAACCCAATCAGAAATCACTGAGTGCCCTACGTACAGCGTACCACAGGTGCGAGCAGAAGTGGAGGGATCCGGCGAGATGTCTTTGATGTTTTACTACGTGTCTTGGTCGAGCGATGCCAGACAGGCACGTTTGGTATACGATGGCGTGGCCCATTACTACAAGGAGTACGCCTCCTTTGGCGCTATCGATTGTTGGCATTTACAGTGCAACTGCAGCCGCACTCATCGACAACTTCCCGGCATGGCTGTTAACGGCGGTTATCCCGATAAGTGGCCCACGCTAATGGTGAACTATGGGCAACAAGTGAGCCTGCAGTATCAGGGCGCATGGCATTTTGAGGACCTGACGAGATTCATGAACAATCTAATACAGCCCATCGATCGAGTGCACAGTACTGCAGAACTGGGCGCCCTATGGAGTATCTCGGATGCCGTTGTCCTGGCGGTGCTGGACTCTGCCGATGGCCCGACATATAGGCGTTTCGTGGCGACGGCAATACATTGGTTGGAATTCGATCCGGAGCGTAACGTACGCTTTGCGGTCGCTTTTGGCCGCCAAGCTAAGAAAATGCTTAGGGTGGAGGGGCTATCACTGCCGCAACTAGTAGTCATAGATAACCGGCATGGCTTGCATAGTTACAATAAATCGGATGTCTGGCAGCCCATGGAGATCTTGCATTGGGTGCGACCCAAGGTCAATCCTCTGCAAGCGGCTGGCTACGGTACACCTGCGAAGATTGCCATTAAGGCGCGTCACATGCCAGTGCTGGCCATGGCCATACGCATGCATCGGCAACAGTCGATATTTACGAGCGATGAGCTGTTGCGCAAGGAGAATGTTGACTGCGAGCAGTACTGGAAGCAAGAGCTGCAAGACGGCAGCGAGACACGTAAATGGGCTCTGTTGCAAAAGCCGCCAGAGCTGTATGAAGTCCCTAAGTCGCAGGAACAGATGGCTAAGAACTGCTATCGTGCATTTCAGCTCAACAGAGCCACTTTGGTTAATTACTACTACATCAATGGCTTCCTAAACTATTTATGGACCCAACACACTCACGAAAGCCACTCGGAAGCAGAGGCGCGACAGCTGTTAGCGCTTCGCACACGTAATCGCTGCTTGGCGCACACCCATGCGCAGCAGGGCACGCCGGCAGGAAAGATTGGCATAGCGAAGCTGGTCGCTAAATATGGCCAGCTGATGTGGCTGCACTCAGCAGAGCAGCAGGTACAGAATAGCTCATTGGCCGTAGTGCTCTTCGATGGAAACAAATACCGCGACTTTCTGCGCCAGCTTGGCATTGATCAGTTCCAACTCAATCTTAAAAGAGATGCGTCCACAGTGCAGGTATTCATTGTGGATGCAGCCGAAGAAGCACTACACGTCATGCCGCAGCATCAGACGTTCTCCTATCAGGCACTGAAGGAGTTCATGAAACTGTTTTATGCCAGACAGCTGCCGCGCGTGCAAAGGAACTCTATGCCAACTACTGCCCCATCCCAGGATGCATCGTATATACAGGTATACAATCGCCAGTTATTGCTGCAGGCACTGCAACACTCGAATGCAACCAATGTCGTGCTCATCCAGCGACCGGATTGTGCACTCTCGGCCGTCATGTCACTGGAGCTGATGCAAGTGGCAGCTATGCTGCGCAGTCCCGAACTGAATTTTATTCGCTTCGATAGCCAGGCAAACGATTTGCCATGGGAGCTCACTATGCCGGCGTCACCAGCGCTGCTCGTGTTTCCACAATCTCGACCCACAGAATCTGTGGTGTTTCCGATGGATATTCGCGTGGACACGGCCAATATAATGTCCTTCATATTGGCACAGTTGGAACCAGAGCAGCAGTTGCGCTTAGTTTTGGCCAGCTGCCGGCGGCGAATGAGGCATGCGCGCAGTTGCTTGGACTTTGCCGGGAAACTGGTGCTCCAGCACATCAGCCAATATTTGAAATACTGGGAGATATTTGTGAAAGAGCGTGATCAGATCTTGTCACATCTCAAGCAGTTCAATGAGATGCACATTGCCATTGAAAGTAGTATAAAGTTATAGTTTATAAATGTATCTCAGTGTGCTAGAATCTTACTAAAAATTGACCGTTAAACTAGTTAGCATAAAAGTATTGGGTAAGATTTTAGCGGGAGGGAGCTCACTTATCTGATATGTTAAGCCTAAAATAAGTTTAACTCAATACTGTTATCATTAAGTCTAGTATAAGCAATTAGTAAATCATCAAAAAGATTTAAGACTGATTGATGTTTTTGTCCCACGATCAAAATGCAGTATTTTTCAAAATGAGTAAACATTTAAAATGCACAATGCTGTGTGCCCAGCTGTTTTTAGATCAAAAATACTTTTACTGCAACTATCGATATTTGTCTTGAGTGTGTTTGTAGTAAGTGCAGCAAGCAGTTGCTTAAAATGTCACGATATTCAGATTCCCGAATTAATATTATAGATCAAAGTACATATCAAATTCTAAAAAGGGATAATAGGAACTCAACGCCAAAGGTACTACGCAGTGCCAAGTACAAAAATAAGCACAAAAGGGAGCAACAGTGCACTCTTTTGGACTTCCTCGTTGTGCCCCGCCAAAAACAGAAACAAATAAACAAACAGAGACGCCCAAACATCATAGCAAGAAAGTGCGTGGCGCTTCAAACCAAGCGCAAGGGAAAGTCGCGATTGCATCCTAAACGACGTGTAGCGCGCCTGAAGCGCATTATCAGAAAGTATCGAACCTGGAAGCAGCATAGGGACGAGGACAAAAACGATGTGGAACCACTGCAGCAGGCATTCGAACCATTGTCTGTTGGTCATGAATCCACAAGCGAAAATACCCTGCAGGCTCCGCTGTCCGTTAAGCTCCAGAAGTTGACCTTAGGCGAGACGGAGAAGCGGAGTACGGTGGAAGTGGAAAGCTGTCTTTCAGCTCCAATGCCATTAATGGAAATTCAGCGCCTAACCTTGAACAACGTGGAACCAAACACATTAGAAGTAATCACAAATTTAAAGTGTTTGTCTCTAAATGATGCCGTGTCAGGCCAACCAGCACCGTCAACTCATCAAATACATTCCCGGCGATTTAGAAGGTGCGCATCTATAAAGTTATCTTGTTCCCTATGCTCATCAAATATCTGATACACAGCTATTGTGATAATTGTACGACGCCCCGCCTCAAAGATTTGACGACTCAATTGCTTAATGACTTGGAACGCTTCCAGAAGCGTGCCTACGCCCACAATGAGATTAAAGCGCGTGCACATCCGCGACTTGTGGTGGGTTTTCGGGAGTCATTGTCCAGGCTGCGCATAAACAAAGTTAAACTGCTTATCCTGGCTCCTGACTGTGAAATGTGTCCTGCGCCAGGTAAACGTCATTTACTGCACCAAAAATTCTAATCCTATTTTACATTTCCCCATGTTTAGGCGGTCTGGACGACACGATCGACGAGCTGAAGTTAGTCTGCCAGCAACAAAGGGTGCCGTATTGCTTCTCGCTAATGCGCCGGGAATTGGCCTATGCGCTACGCAAGCGTGCACAAATCTCGTGTGTGGCCGTTTTGGACTATGATGGTGCCAATGAAACGTATAAGCAACTGCTGCAGGAGCTGGATGTGGCGAGCTATCAGTATAAATGCTTGACTGCAACGTGATCTTTAATGCTTCAAGGATTCAAATATTTAAGTGCCAAAAGGGGTGCCTACAGATATGTAAATAAACTAAGTCAAGCCAAATGTATGCATAAATGAGATTCAATAATTTGAGGGTGTCATCATTGTGGTGGTCACCAGATCGTAAAGTGTCGAGCTCTCGTTCCCAAATTCGGTGGCAGCGCCCACTAATCCCGCCGTGTCATTGAAACTATTAAAGGATTGTATAGCTTCCTTAGCCTGCTGTGCCGCCAAGTTAAATTGTATGAGTATAATAAGGTAGCTAGTAATACCACCGCTGACACCATACAACGTTTCCATGTCCAGCGTGAAGAAGCCGCAGGCTGAGAAGTCCACCGAATGATTAAGCAACTTCAGCGACAAGTGATTCACAATCTCGTAGAGTAAATTGTCATCAGCCACGACGCCGCACTTATGTAAACTAATACCAGTGCGCTTGGAGGCCAACGAGGTTTTCCAGCTTAAATAAATCAGATAAATGCACTTGCCAGATGTGTAGACCAGGACGATAACCGTGATAAAGGGATTTTTTGCAGAGCGAAACAACGAAGGTATCGATTGCGCCCGTGTGGCACAGTATAGAAAATACAGCTGAGCCGTAAATATCAAGAAACCATAGGCCATAAGCGAAAGAATCGGATAGCTCCATAGCCCATTCATTGCCTTGCCTATCTCGCAGATCTCGTCGTGCACTTGGCACAGATTGTTCAGCTTCTCCTCGACTTTAGTCGCATTGCTTAATTCGCTTTCATGCGCCATGTTCATCATTGGATTTGGATTGGGCTGGTGCGGCTTGCGAGGCGTTTGAATCGATTCCCCAAAAGAGTTTAGCGAGTGGGCAACTAATTACATCAAATATTATTGAGATTATAGGACAAACTTAAACGTATACTTACTTGGTGCGACCTTGTTTTTGTTCTTGCTACCTGATCCTCTCAGTGATCCCATATCAATACCACCCAGCTCCTTGTACAAATACTCCAGATTACTGTCATATTGTGGAGGCTGCGTTTCAGAACTGTCTGCCGTACGAAGCTCAGCGGCATCGTTACCATCATCTGCAGTTAACCAAGACTGAAACTTTTCGTGCTCGGCCACAAGATCCTCCAACGTGGCATTTATGGCCTCAAAGCGTTCTTTGAGCGCATATAGCGAAACTGCAAACCAAATCTTATCCAGAGTATTGATGAAAGTAGGAATTGCCGAGACCATCCATAGAAGTGACAACCACTGCGTATAATCCACCAGCTCTATGTATGTGGTCAGCAAAATGAAAAGCTCGAAAATAATCGTCATAAGTAGCATTATACGAATGCGTTTTGCTATACAGCTGTTGTCGATCAGGCACTGTTCACGGTATAGCCGTTCATCCACTACGCGAATGCGTTCGTAGAGTTCCCCTAGTCGTCTTTGATTAAAGAGCGCCGTGACCTGATCCGTGGCCATCATAATAAGGCCAATGTAGGTCAAAAATAAGCCAATAACAAATGTCAAGGTACCTGAAACAAAGGTCCCATTAGCAATAGAAAGCCAACAGTAATTGAATAGATAAATATCTAAGTAGAGCACACATAAAACTCACTCTGTGTTGCCTTGAGTGTGCGATCCTCTTCGCTAAACGAATAAATCAACAAATTATAGAGCACCACATACAAGACCAACATGCCGAGCATATAGATCATGCCATTGCGCGACTTTTCCAGAACATTTTTATGACGAAACTTGGTCAGGTCCTGCGGCAAAACACCTACCACCTTTGATAGGAAAAACAGCTGCTGGAATTGCAGCAACAATGGCTGCACCATTGGTGTCACCTGGGACATGCTGTACGTCGGCCAGAACAAACTCAAATGGTATATAATAAGCCAGCCAAGCATTTGGAGCTGGTTACCACTTTAACTAATTAAATTGGTTTGTTTGCTGATTAAATTGTTTTCCTAATCGATATAATCAACGCAAGCAATCTGAATACGTGTGTAAATGGTTGTACAATCCTTTCGCTTAATGGCTGAGTTTATATTAAGGGTGAATATAAGTTTATTAAATCATCTTCAATTGTGTATGTATGTATCTGTACACAACAAATTTTAAAATGCAAACCCGAAATAAATATTACACATGTGCACATAAAAAGTACCTTTCCGAGGTATGAGCTATATATAAGTATTTTACAATAGTGTATGGCAATACGATTTGTTTGTGTAGTCGATTGAATGAATTGAATTTTATTAGATGGTATTTAGGTCGGGATTTGCATGGTTTTCATGTGTACCAAATGTTGTAATTTTTGTACATTCCTTGTTTTAAGTGTGAGTTTTAATATAAAGCCAAAATATTAACACGGCTGTTCTTTTGAAATTTAAAATAGTGCCCAACATAATTAATTTGTATTGAGAGAAGGACGTCCTCCTTATTGCTTACGCTTGCGACGATCATTCTGTTTTTGCTCCTCCTGAAAGTTAGACGAAATATTACAAAATGTTAATGGCTGTTTCCAAGGTTATAAATATAGTTTCACAAATAGCGAACTTAATATGAGCATATCGTTTTCAATAAATTTTTCGTAAACCTGGAAATGAATATACTTCCAACAAAAAAACAAGAAGAGAAAGTCCCGTCTCGGAAGAGTATAGTTTAATAATGATTGTTGTCTAATTGAAGACTTTTGTGAAAGTATACTTATTGCCTTGTATATACGAAAAATAGGTATACGTTTAAAACGGCATACCGTTACGATTAAATGTTCATTAAAGATATTGATTGCTATAAGTGGTCAGTTCAAGGTTATTCATTGTTTGCTTGATTTGCGAACTATCATACCATAAAGCTCTTGAGCTGTAAGATAGGGCACAACATTGAGCACAAATCAAGAATACTAGCGCAGCCACAACTGATTACAACTAAATTGGGTTTTATGAACACACCTTTTGGGTCAAAATAATCAACAAACGGCGGAACATGCTCAAAACATCAAAGAAAAGGTCTAATGCATGTTGGACCACATCGCGGTTGCCCATGCGACACTTATCCACAATATTTTGGGTGTCGTACACTATGAAGGCGGCCATAACAAAGACGCCAACGTACAATTGAGTCTAAAAGCAGAAAGGGTTAGCTAGAGAATAATTGTTATGCTTGTGGTTACTTACAATTTGGACAAAGTACGATTTAAAGATCATGTTGAAGAGACTGAGCAAAGCCATGCAGTTTATAACGCTAACCAACATGCCGCCCAGATACAAATACTTGCCCTGTTCGGCAAGCAAAGCGGCGAGCGACAATGAACCAAAGGTGACAAAGGTCCCGGTGAGTGCAGTTAGTATAATTGCCGGATTGATGCTGCATATGTAGTCCAATAGGGGACCCAGTGTTTGTCCCGAACAAAAGCCAAAGGCATATAGCATTCCCAAGCGTGTGTAATAGTTCTTGCCATCGTCCTTATAAAAGTGCAGACCCAGGACCAGTACCAGTGAAGCAATAGCCGCTAGTATACCCAAATCAATAGTTCCACGCATCTGAAGTAAGGCTCCTATTGCCGAAGCAGCGGTGGTGCTAGCCAGCACCATATACACCTTGGAGAGGTGCTGACGGATGAAGGGTTCACTGCAAAGGTATAAGGAAGTGGTATTAGTCAACTTTGTGCGTGTACGTGTACATTGTTTTCAAGGACTATTGATTTAGTGCGACCTGTTGATGTGGTCTAATACCAAAACAACACGTCATCCTAACCGTGACGCAAGGCGAGCGCCAATTACGCTAGCCAGGTAGCTTTTATTAATTAAAGCATTCTACACGGACTTTTGTACCGGGCAATCGCAATTGGTTCGCCTGCACCCGTGACCCAAAGTTTATATGAATACTCACTAGCGCTCGCCGATGCCGTTCATAAAACGTTGGAAACGGTCGTGAATAAACTGTGCTGTATCCGCCATTCTGTATCCTTGCTTTCCACTTGACGACTAGCTTTTATACTTTTTCTATTTAATCGAACGGAGGAGTTATAAATGTGAACTGAAACTGTGCAGGCTTGATAATCAGATTGACTGATTTTTACGTCGTATACTACGTTGATCTTTTCGTTTCTGTATTTCACTTGTCTTTATGTATATTGCACTTTAGTGTTGACTAACGTCACATCGAGCGAAGCTTCCAGATGATAGGGTAACCATTTCTTATGCAGAAAAACTTATGGGCACTCTTTATTAAAACAACATTGCCATACTTATCGGCGCGATTTTTTCAAAAAACCAATCAAGAAAATGAAATTCTAACAATCCGATTTAGAGGATCATTATTGTTGCTATAGTTGCAAAATAACCGAACGAATCGCTTAATTTGTTTAGAGAAAAATATATTTATGAAAGCTTTTCTTACCGATTTTAACTAATAACGAAACCCATTTACTTAATTATGGATGTAAATTTTATTTCGGGTCATTTGCTTTAGAAAGCTTGTTCTAACAGCAGTTCAATCGAATAAGAATTGTGCGTATATTTTTTAAATAAAAATCGAAAACATAAATTAAAGTAATGACGATTTGTTTTAAATATGAGTGACATAAATATGATTTGAAATCTTATTTGTTTAAAGAAAATAAGACGCGCACTTAAAAACTATATATATGTATATATACATATGTAAAACATTACCTGTTTTTTGCATGATTTACAATAAATATGTATATTCAAATACTCTCAAAATCACAGTTTAAATTTGTACAAGACAGATTTTGTTTGTTTATAAGTAGTAGCCGGCCGTTTTGGTCGTAATACTTCGTGTTAGATCAGACCTAGGAAAGTTACAGGTACTAGTAGTTGTCGAAAACTATAATTTACACAAATATCATATGGATTAGTGTTGCAGGTTTTAAGTTAAATATCATTTACAAATGTTTGTGTACATTGTACAAATAAAAATAAAGGTAAAATAATAAAAATAAAAACGAAGATGTTACATAGCAACTACATTATTGCTTGATCGCGTTTAAAAATTCTACAATAAATGCTGTTAAGACCTCGATTATTTTATGATTAGAGATATTTAGTCTAATTATCATCACGCAAGAACTCATTCATACCACTTATTTACATAATATTGATTAATATTGTCAATCTAGCTCTATTCTACTTATCCATATAATAAGGGCAGTCAACATTTAAAGTTATGATCACTCGCAGCCACGCGCACAATAAGCTCGCTTAAATGTACACAAATAAAGTCAATTTTAAAAAAATGCTTGAAACAAGATTTACAAAAAAAGAATATCATTGAATACAATTGCGCTTATTACGATTCATGGCCTCATTTGGCAAAAACTTTGCAACTTGCAAAAAGATGCATGTGTTAATATAACAATATTATTAAGAATAAATGCGTTGTAGTTGTACAATTTAAATATATGTATATCAATTCGTAAACTATGTTTTTGTTTTTATAGGGTACAAGAAGACACACAACGCAAGACAGTTTAAGTATTTTTTTTTTGAACATTTTTTTAGTTTTCATATATATATATGTTTTATTAAATAAACCGAAATATTAAAGTACAATAATATTGAAATTCTGCGGTGTAGACGACGGTGATGTTGATTGAAGTTCATTCTATCTGTAGCTGCTGTCCAACCGCGTCTTCTTCCGCGATGACGGCCTCAATGGGGGATGTGTGCAGATGCAGTATTATTCCGTTAGAGTGTAGATTTGTGTGGGCGTGGCAGTCCGTCGTTCAATTGTGTATTGTTGTTGTAGAGGCTTGTCAACATTTCGGCTTACTTTAGTACGTCTAGGAGAAACTATTGTATGCCATATTCATATCCTACGTATTGGTAATGTTAGATACAAATCAAAATTTCATAATCTTGTTTCTGGCCTTCAGCTTGCTGCATCATTATTATGTGTTAATAAGAGTGTCTAGGAGGTGTATGTGTTTGGGTGTGTATTTCTTGTTATTAATTATGCTTTCGCTTGTATAGCGGTCAATGCCTGGATCGATGCTCTTCACGCCTGTCCCGATCACGTTCACGCTCTCGCTCACGGTCACGATCTCGGTCACGACGCTCACGATCCGAAGAGCGATAACGTTCGCGTTCCTCGTAATAGCGTTTAGATGACGGCGCCTCGGCGGCTTCTGCAACAACCGGCTCAGGAGATTTACGTGGACGTGCGGAGCGGCTGCTGCTACATCACAGAGTGAAAATTCTTATTAGTAAAGGTTGGCTATTTAGTTAAGAATTTGTGACTACCTGTCATCCCTGTAGTGGTCTTGTGCCTGACGTTCGCGTTCACGACTGCGCGAACGCTCTCGATAGCTACTTGGGGTATATAAAAATTATGGATTAATCAAGATTATTCCAACAATAGTACGCACTATTAAATTCTTACCCTCCATCACGCTCACGCTCGCGATCACGATCACGCTCTCTCTCACGAGAACGCTCTCTATAGCGTGAAGTTGATCGCTCACGACGCTGCCTACTGCGATGAGAACGATCTCGTGAACGCGAACGCTCGCGACGATTGTAGCTCTTGGCCTCGATGCCGTGCAGCGTATCCTGCAGTGAGCTGATCAAAATCTTACAGCGCTCATCATGGGCCACTTTGGATTGCTTGATAAGGGAAATAGCCGTAACCAGCGTCTCGATGGCGCTTGAATACTCGCCAGCTGCAGCATCCGAAACAGCTCTGTGGTAGTGGCAATTATACAATTAGTAAATTAATCTGATTTAGGGAATGTGTGAGCTCACCTGGCAATTGCCGAGCTGCTAACCGTGCGATTTCTGCTCATGACTTCCTCGAACTCAACCTCCGTTAACTGCGGTCCCATTTGGGGGTCGGGGAAAGCTCCTGGCGGCTTGCCTTGTGGGGGTCCTGGCCAAGGATTGCGTGGTCCACCCTGCTGTGCAAAATGAGGCGGCGGTCCGTGCTGAGGCGGCATGTTCATGCCCGGCTGTGGTCCCGGCTGACCATGTGGTGGCCCACCCATTCCTGGATGCGGCGGTGGGCCGCCCGGTTGATTAAAGAATGCTGGATTTACGTGCGGAGCAGGAGCGCCATGTGGTCCACCTGAACCAGGCGGTGGACCAGGACCCATTTGCGGACGTGGTGGGCCCTGCATATGAGGTGGACCCTGCGGGGGACCTTGCGGCGGAAAGCCGCCATGCATAGGCGGACGACGCCAGTCAGGACCCGGCCCCGGACCACGCACTGGCATGCCCATTGGACCCTGGAACTGCAAAAACAAAGCACGAAACAAAGAGTTTAGTGACTGACTTGAATGGTATCGAAGGGTTAGAAAATCAACTAGGCCAGTTGCAGGTGTGTGGCAGCCTCATCATGGATGTGCATGAGATTTGTGTCTGTGGATATGTATGTATTGTGGCTGTTGCAGTTACAAACATGTGCAGTTATTTAAATGTTCTGAATACAATTGATGAGACATTCTAATGTCCTTCACTAAGTTAACTTAACTTGGGTTAGTTTGGTTTCATTTTTCTACTATAGTATAATTAGATATTTTTAAAATATTTTAAAATATAGGATTTCTTTGATTTTTTTTTTTGTTAGGAATTTGTTACCATTGGTGGTCGTTGGAGTGGTCCATTTGGTGGACCCGGTCGGGGCCCACCGGGACGTTGACCTGGCCATTGACCTTGCGCCGGCGGATACCTGGGAGGCGGTTGTTGGTTGCCCATCGGGCCGCCTTGTTGATGCATTGGCGGCTAATAATTTACGTATTTTATTATTGTAGATGTTGTTGTTGTTGTTGTGGGTAGAAGTGTGCGTAAGCGTTGTCATAAAACACATGGAATGGAATATAAATATAAAGCGTAATACATAAACATTTTTATATATATATAGTACATAGATATTAAGTACATATAGATCGCAAACAAATGCAGCACAATTACAAAATCATAAATATTGCCTTAATATAGATACCATTAGATTTACTCAAAGTATTTCAAAATCTCAACAAATTGCAATTAAAGCTTGCATTAAATTACATGTAAAACAACTGGTAATGTATAGGCTTATGGATAAAGGATTGATACAAATATAAAATGTCTTAAAACTCAAAAAATTCTATAAAAATTGCTCTGAAATTATTTTATTTAAACCAAAACAAGTATTGTACTTAAAATCATAAACAACAATAGCCTTACAGTCGAATCTTTGCATGTCTAGTTACTCTTAAGTTATCACAGTTATAAACAAAATCAAATTGATGTTCAAAGGTGTAAAGAATGTTTCACCTTGGGGTTAGTCAAGTTTCAGAAATTTACTGAGATTTTTTTTCGACTATAAACATGTTTTAAAAATACATTTTAATAAATATTTAATATATAGGTCCTGCTTGGACTTATATTACTTTCTTGTATCATTTTATAAGGAACATGGTATGATTTTAATGATTACTTCAAAAAAATTCCACTTATCTATGTTATATTTAGTTTAGCAATCTTTAATGAAGTATATACGCGATCAAATATTCGACTTTTGTGATATTAAATTTTGCATTCAGAACAATTTCAATGAGTAAAAGTTAAAAAAATATATGTTAATGGCGTTGTTAATACCGGCTGACGAGCCAAACATTCCCAAACAAACTCAAGAACTTTATGATATGCTCACTTGCTAACGGGCAATTGCAAAACAAAGCTACGACTTAAGGCCAAAAAAAGTGAAATGGGGGAAAAACAAATATAAAAATGAGAAACTCACCTGCATGCGTGGAGGTCCAGAGTTTGGTCCAACCTGCGGCACTTGCGACATATGAGGCCGGTATTGACCCGGTGGCATGTTGGGATTCATGCGTGGCGCATGGCCAGGCGGTACACCTTGAGGCACTCCCGGATGTGGCGGCATGGGTCCGCCCATATTGGGTGGTGCAGGGCCACGTGGTGGGCCATTTTGCTGCGGTGGCGGCACCGGACGTGTTTTTTGAAGGCTCTCGAATTGCGTAAGGGCCTGCTTGCTTGGATAGGTGACTACTACGGTCTGGCCGTGCATCTCTTTTTTGGGCAATTGATCGAGTACAGTGCGCAGGCTAGGTTCCGAACCGAGAGAAATAACGCTGAAACCCTTCGACTGCCCATTTGCGCGATTCTCAAAAAATTTCACCTCCTGTAAATCGTTGACACCAATCTCGCGTAAGGCATTGGAGATGTCCTGATCGGTGGTCCACCAGGTCAGGTTACCCACATATAGTTGATAGCGACGGTTCATTGTTGGAGTTTGGCTACCACTGCCCTGATGGTAAACTCCATTTGGACCGACACTAGAAGAACCATCGATGGATCCGGGTCCGGAAGCATTATCGCCCGTAGGGGTGCCACCACCGCCGCCGCCGCCCGCAGCTGCTGGCTCGGTGGGGCCGCCGATGTCATCGTATAAATCAACGCCGTCGCCACCAAATTCATCCTAATGCAAAATGTGAGTATGTTGAATACATCAATATAGATGTATGTATGTTCGTAAATACATATATATATTTGTGAAAATATCAACAATGTTATTTAATATACCCTCTTCATAAATACATATAAATGCGCGCACACAAGCACACACACATTTGCATATGCAAAGCGTGGTGATGCTTACTAACCTGAGCTTGTCCGGCAAAATCCTTGTCCAGATCTTCGGCATACAAGTCCAGCACCACGCCGTCTGCCATGGTTGCGTGAGTGTTAACTGGACAAAAATTGATTTTAAACGCACGCGACCAACTTATTAAGCGGTGCCGTGCACACTTTTTCCACTTTCACACACACACACACAATCAAAAGCCGCTCGTACAGTTGAACAAGCAGCCACCGGCGTGCGGCCTACGTACAAATGCAAGTAAAGCCCGTAGTTGACAAGTAACTATTTATTTTGTTGTTACGAATATGCGATATTCACATATATTATATTTACATTATAAACAACACAGCTTTTTCGACTATTGTTGCGAAAAATTTTCTGCAGCTACAGCTAAAATGGCGGAGATGTTCAGAGTGACCGTTCATGAAAATTCCGAAAAATGCCAAAGAAATTCATATTTAGCACATTTGGATATTATACAGCACTATAGTGTCGTACAGTCAGTATTAACACGACAGTTTTTTTCAAAACGCTTAACGGCTATTTGAAACAACCACAAATGAGGAACATCCGCAACAAATTTGGTTCAAAGGCATTTTTTTTATGATTATAAATATTTGGTATTAATTAAGTAAATGGTTGTTTTAAGGATTGTAAGTCTTCTTGGGCCGGAGATCGCAATATGTTATTCCTGGTCCTATGCATGCAGCAAAACCCATTAGATGAGGCAATGTGCTTTGTTCGTAAACGCCGCTGAACAAATGCGCCCAAGGACCTAAAAAAACAGTTATGTTAATGAACTAAGATTTGTATAAGGCTTCTCTATTACCATTAGCATATACAGCAACGTCACCACCCCCGTGAGTTTCCTCAGCCATGGGTACGCCATGTGGGTACCTTTCGTTCCTATCACCAATGTTCAGCGTGCGGAGATCAACGCGTTCAACTGTGCCATTAAACGATTTGTAGAACCTTTGGTAGTCCGGGCCGTTGGCGTAAGATAAAGTGGCGTACGGCAAATTGTCTACATCGCTTAATTCGGAGTTAAGACCGGTAATGCTGTTGTTTATATCGGGGTAGCCGTTAATGGTCATAGTATGTCCATGATCGGCGCTTACAACAATCAGAGTTTCCCATGGATTGGTCAATTGACGAGCTTTCCTAACAGCATTTGAGAATTGCACGGTTTCGTCAACGGCCTTCTTAGCCTTGGTCTCGTGGTGGGCATGATCGATGCGACCGCCTTCGACAAATAGAAAGTACCCAGCTGGATCCCCCGACAGCACTCCAATTGCAGCTTCAGTCATCTCTTCGAGCGTCGGAGTATCTATGCTATCATCCAAATGATAAGACAGATGTGAGGCATTGAATAGACCCAATAAGAAGTCCGTATCGTAGGGATTGTTGCTTAGCAGATCCTTGCGGTTAAAGACAACCCGTGCATTGCCAGTTTTGCTTTGTTGCCATTCATTTATTAGATTGCGTCCATCCAAACGCTCGCCCACGTTGCCATACACATCTTTCATTGTATTGGGTAGAAATTTCTTGGTGCCTCCACCCAATACAACCCTCAAGCCTTGACCCACTTCATCCAACAGCTGCTGCGCAATGTCAGGGCAGTTGCTGGGATTTTGGCCCAGATCGCGAACATCGTAATCGCTTTCAAAGTCGCGATTCGAGGTGTGTGCATAAACTCCGGCCGGACTGGCGTGGGTAACGCGAGTTGTCGTCACCAGGCCGGCAGACTTACGTCCGCGCAGCGCCCAGGCCGCGATGGAGGAAAGGCGATTTTGGGGCAATTTCGCTCCGGCACAGTCATTATGCTGTACATCGGCTGAGACGCCGATCGTCTGATAATTGGCCTTTACGCCGGACAGATAGGCAGAGGCGGTGCAGGCCGAGTCGGCAACTTGTTTGTTGACGCAGTATGTCTGAAGGAAATAAAGATGGGGAATGAATTACTGATAACTTGCTCTGCAGGCTTTACGGTTACTTTTGATAGTCCCACGTAGTCGAACTTTTCAAATTCCAGACGATTCCGCTCGCCTATAACGCCCTTCTGCTGTCCATCGTATATGCGCCCGGCCGTTACAGTCGGCACGGACATGCCGTCGCCCAGGAAGAAGATTATATTCTTGGCCAAATACTGGTTTGGTAGCGTGGCCAGCTTATCGTAGAGCGTGCGTTGGGCATCGTGGAACCAGAAGTCCTTGCTCTTAAGATCATTCGTAGAGCGAACATTCCATGTGGGATCTGCAAAAGCAGCACATCAAGATGCGAGAAACGAAGTTGAGCGAAAGTTCTAATTTTTTGTTTATTATTTATAATATATATAAATTTATTAAATTTCACATTTGCACATCTGTTTTGATTATCACTCGATTGGGCAAATATTTGTATTTCGTTTGTATTGTTTTTGAATTCTGTTGTCGATCTTGTTGTTCGCACTCTCACTGTTTAGACTTTTAATATATGTGGCACACCGTTAAATGTCACGCACCTGGCCCATAAATGTACTGACAATAGCAGAAAGCAACTTGAATGGAGAGCGTTAACCAGAAAGCACGCATTGTCGCAGCGGCAAAACGAATTTTGATGAACTCTAAATGAATAACTTTCGACTGCGGGCAGCGCCAGTAGACTCCGGCGGTGCTCGAGAACTGATTAAGCGCCGTTGAAGGGAATACGTGCTTATTTATATAAGTTCAGAAGATTGAAAAATTGTATTAATGGAAAAGACGAACGGTAGATTAAAACTCGCTCTGGCTTTAAATACCGGTCTCATTAGGTAACCTTAATGCATCGCTTTCAAATACTTACATACTACATATCAAATAAATATGTATACGCTCCATTTAGATGTGTTTAATTGATCAAGCAGCTTTTGTAAATCGTTGGCTACAACTTCTCCGGTCTACAAACAAATGATTTAAACTTATTTTTAAAAATATATACTAAGTATTTCTAGTTTTTTTTAGGCTAATTAATTTACTGCATATTTACATTTAGATAACTTTACTATCTCTAGGTGGAAAACTTATGGAAATACCATGAAGTAATTCCCCGCACATAGGTTCGATAAAAATAATTTAGACTTGTTAAAATGTAATATATAACTTTTGATTATTAATAACATAGTATAAATCAAGCCTGTTTTCGCTCAGATTAATTGCTATTAGATTGTTAAAATTCCGATTTTAACGAATGGACGTTAAATTTTGGGGGCAGGGAACCCTAATGCCATTTTGAGCAGTATTTTATTAGTTTGGTTTGTTGAACTAAAACGATACTCATGAGGTGATAAAAACTTGTACATTTGAAAATTGAATGTCAGCGCAAAGACCGTAGACAAAATTGGCGAAAGGGTCATACGGCAGCAAGGCGAAACAAGTCAATTTTACCTTTAGCTTATTACGTTCACTCTCGTTACCAATAATACCCTGCACACATAGAAATTAGTTAAGAGGAATATTGACTAAATTTGTTGTGAGTAGCTCAGATTATGATATACGTTTCCCCAAATTATATTTAACTTTTTTTGGGGATTTAACTACTTATCGAGGGGCTGCCCAATGCACTTCAAACGCACTAACCGTTTATACTTTATGCTTGCTTAATTTGTATTCATTTGCATTTGAATTTAATATTTTTTTTTATTTTACGCTATCTAACACTGATATTTGTTGACCGTCGATATATCGATACGACCGTATCAGCTCTAAATATCTTGTGAACGGTCACACTAGTGAATACCCTTTCGATAGTTAAAAATATCGATTTGGTTTGTGCATCGAAATATTTAGCCATCCCTATAAATTCACAAATTTCTTTGCAAAATTTCATGTTATATTTTGAGAAAATTGGTCGTATGAGTAAATTAATATATTTAATTGACATGCGCTAGAGAGCGTTTTGTTTGCAAAGGTTGCTGCATAGAACACAAAGGGCAAACCAGGTGAGCGGTGTGATGACATTTGTATTCGCGATAAGTACAACAAAGACTACTCATGTCCCCTTCGACGAGCAAAAACAGAAAACAACACACATACACACAGACACACAAACTCGCATACAGGTGTATTTCGCTGAAACGCATATAATGATATAAGTTGAAAAGCCCAATGCTGCACAGTTATTATTAATTACAAAAAAATATATTAGGAATTTGCAGCATTGCAACAATAACAACTGGTTCTTGCCAAATTGAAAAATATATCATCAAGGTGTCTGCCTACGAAAGCATGGATTTGCAGCATATGGAGAATGGCCTCAACGGAGGTGGCGTTGCTGGAGGAGGTGGAGGGGGCGGTGGCCTCAGTGAGATTGACTTTCAGCGATTGGCGCAAATAATCGCGACAAGCATACAAAAAGTCCAACAAAATGGTAAGTATTACTTTAGGGCGTGTTCCCATTTCTAACCTATGACTAATCGCTGTGCTCACTCTACTATCGCTGCGCAGTGTCCACTATGCAGCGAATGGTCAATCAGCTGAACACGCCACAGGATTCGCCCGAATTGAAAAAGAAACTGTAAGTGCTCGTGCGAGTCTTGCTTGAGCTATCAAATAGAAAAAGCTAACGTAAATTTGTAAAAACTGATTGAAAAATGTACTCTATACACAGTCATCAGTTAATGACCTATACCAAGCAACTGGTAACCGATACCAACAATCAGTTGAAGGAGGTGGACAAGTGCAAGGAGCGGCACCTGAAGATACAGCGCGATCGTCTGGTGGATGAATTCACAGCGGCATTGACCGCCTTTCAGGTATAATAAATGTCTTTTGCAAAAAGGATAGCAAAAAAATTAGTGATTATTGTATTTAATTTACAGGCTATTCAACGTAAAACAGCTGATATTGAAAGGAGCGCATTGCATCAGGCGCGGGCCCATAACTATAGCATTGCACATCCGCCTGGGTCGACGCGTACCAGCACCAATAGCAGTAGCAATGACAATGGTTCCTTCTTTGAGGACAACTTTTTCAATCGAAAATCAAATCAGCAGCAACAGCAGCAAATGCAAACGCAAATGCAGGAGGACGGGGATCTGCAAGCACTTGAGGAACAGGAGCGCGCCATACGCGAATTGGAAAACAACATAGTCGGCGTCAATGAAATCTACAAGAATCTTGGTGCTATGGTCTACGAACAAGGCTTGACTGTCGATTCAATCGAGTCACAAGTGGAGCAAACAAGCATTTTTGTCTCACAGGGCACTGATAATTTGCGCAAGGCCAGCTCTTACAAGGTAAATAGCAACTGCCTATAGTATGCTATATACATTTTTTACTTAATTGTGTTTATCTATTATAGAACAAAGTGCGAAAGAAGAAGCTGATACTGGTTGCAATACTGACCGCTGTGCTTTTGGCCATCATTTTGATACTGGTGTTTCAGTTCAAGAACTAAAAATTGGGAACGATTAAACTAGAAAGCATCCACAAATTTAAATAAAAACTAGTAAATTGTTGTGAAAAGACAAGTGTTGCCCCATGCAGGTCCCCAATCGGTACTTTAGACGCATTTGTGGCTTTAATACTACAATTTAAATTTAAAAAAAAAAAAAAAAAAATTGGCTAAACACGGGAAAACTTATGGCGAAATTGGCCAACTCAGTTGCATGTATCGAAAAGTATTTAGCACACAGTTAAGCGGCGCTTACACATACACGCATCCATATGTTATACATACTTATTCTCTAACAAGTTATATTATATTTTATATATATGTATAATTATTATTATTAATAATGCACTTTGTATTGTATTATATTGATTGAGTGTGGCGCATTCTCAAATTTGTTAGCAGCATGTTTTAAAACGATTCCAAACTCATTTGCAAGCGCTTTGTAATGTATTTAAGTTTAAGAGGAAGGCATAAAACATATATAAATATACGATGGTACATGATAATACACATGAAATATAAAATTAACGAAAAAGTATGTAAGATCAATGCAGGCCAAAATCCTTTTAACAAAGCATTTCGAGCACTTCATTTCGGGGCACTGCATGAAATGAATGAATCAATGAATGGGCTGGAGTTCAGCACCACATTTTGTTTGGCATTTGTTGGATATTCAAAATGTGCCTCATCATGGCCATGGTCGCGTCATCAACGCCTCGCACAGCCATAACGATCATTAAGATTTGGTTGTGCACTGATGATACGCATGCTTCAGGGGCTTAGCCCCTGGATGGAGCTCGGCTGAACTTACTGGACTGGCCAACTGGGTGTTCAGCACACATTAATGCAACGGCAGACCGGTATCGATGTGTGGTGTGTGTATGTGTGTGTGTGTGTGTCTGTGGATGCCACTTGAGCCGCAGCCGTTGTTGAGGTGTGTCAAGTAAAGGGTTTCCTCGGGCCGGACTCTGGCCTGCATACAAATTGAGTTTAAATTTTTTGCCAATTCACTGACATTGATAGTTCGTTTGGGCATCGTTTGTGTCGTGGTGGTGGCTTCTTATCCACTTGTTGGCATCGAGTGGTTTTCTCGCATGCATTTAAGTGCAGCTCATTTCCTTCTCTATCGCCCTGGGGCAGCCAAATATTGTGCGCTGTCATGCACCTATTTTTAATACTAAGACGTATCTGTGCTCTAACTTAAAGTGGGGCATATTCACATTGCCACAAGGCTTGCAACAGTTAGGGTGCACATATAAAATGTAGTTGGAAATGAAAGCTGCCTTTCTATCTGATTCACAACTATTAAGTTAAGTTTTTAAACAACCTTTTTTTAGCGTACATGTGCTTGCTGAGCAATATTTTCTTTTAAATATGTATTTGAAAATGTAAGCCGCCTTTCTATCTGATTCTCAAGACTTAAATTAAGGTAAAGTTGTTATTTAGCTAACTTTTTGCTTACCAGTTTCCGTTGCATTAATGTGTCATCCGATTCTCAAGACCCAAATTAAGGTAAAATTATTTTTGATTTAACTTTTTGCTTACCAATTTCCGTTGCATTGATGTGTTAGTGTATTACTGGCTCGGCTTGGTGAGAATAGTTATAATTTCTTGTTTATCGTGGGCCTGCCTGGTTGGCTGTCAGTGGCTGTCCAAATACGTCATCGATTTTTTTTTTTTTGGAATTAAATTATTGATTGCTCGACTGGGGGTTACAGTTTATGACACGGCCTAATCACATCGATTATCGGTGCATGTACATGGCACTTGGCATCCATTCATAACTCTCTCTCTCTGCTGCAAAGACAAAATCCAGTCCCGGGGCCACAGGTCACGTTGCGGCTGATTCGAGTGCGTAGGTGTTGGACATTAACAGAACTGTGCACACCTCGCACAGCAGGTAGCACCGTGTGCGAGCTCTATGGCTGGTTTAGTGTTTGCATAGGCTTGTACCCATGATAATATTGACACATTCTGGTGGTCAGTCAGCACACAGAATCTCATTTGCGAAGTCATTTTGTACAAATAAATCCAGCCTCTGCACGGTGCCGTGTCGTTTTCCCAACGCACAAACCGCATGTTTTGACTTTGCCACTGAGGAGTATCTGGAAATGCGCATTGGAAATTCCGTCGTATTTAATTTTTTTGGCCAACTTGCTAAGCGCGGATTGACTTACCAACTTGCCAACTTGCCGGACGTCTATTGGGGTAATGGGTAACAAAACCGCAGGCATAACCTGCAAATAATCCCTGCACATTTCACACGTTGCTTACGTTCGCCTTAGCCGTAGCGCATCCAGTTGCCGAGACGTAAACATCCGGCTGTGGCATTTCCCAAATCAATAAACTTATTATTACGCGTACTTACATACCATATAGATCTCGCATGCCATAGCCCCTCTCTTGGATTTTTATTTGGAAAAAATCTTAATTAAGCATTTGCTTTTGCTACGGTTTTTATGAATGAAACTATGACGAGTTATTCCTCATCCCGAGCCCTGTCCCTACGCCCAGCTCAGTTCCGTCCCCAGCCCCGCCCTCGGCTATTACACCCAATTTAAGTGGAATTACTTGTGGGCTGTAAATCTTTTGAATTTTTATTTAAAACAAAAACCACAAATGAAAATTCGTTTGATTGTGCTACCTGTGTGCGTGTGTGTGTGGGCGGGGAGGGGGGTTGGGCGGCAGGGGGTCGGCTGCTGCTGCTGCACACCTTACGCCCAACACTTTCGACATTTTTATTAATGAAATTCGCAGAAAAAGTGGCCCACTGACGAGCCGAATGAAGTACTCTCACCTAGCCACGTCTCATTTTAATGAACTACTCTGCTGAGTATGCTCCGCCCTGCCCCCGGACCGCGTACATGGGGGATAAATGGGGACTGGGCGTCGGGGCGTTGTACACTTCTAAACAAATTGGGTGTCAAAAAGTGCGCACATTTCAAAAGATTTAACCGTTTTGCAGGCCGCTTCGGCCGGGCCGCACGCTTTGATCTCAGCCGCCGACGCCGTTTATGTGGCTGCCACTGTGGAGCCTGCTGCTGCTGCTCAGCTACTTGACTCTGTGAGGCAGATGAGCGCACAGTGGCTGCAAAATGCATGCAGCGGAGAGCTACAATTTAAGGCACAGAAACTAAAAAAGAATTTATTTTAAATTAGAGCTGAAGCTCTTTTGTTGTAATTAATTATAGTATTATTTATAATATGAATTTATTATAGTTAATCTTAATAACAATAATAAAAAGGCACAGATACAAAGATACATCCGTCTACTAATTATTGGCAGTAGTGGAAAACGAAGATTATTATTGTTATTATTATTTATTTTAAATATATTGTTTAAATAGCAATGACTTCTATAAGCTTCGGCTAAGATAGTTCTTAGTACATCCATACACTAGCCTGGAATTCCAGTCTGGTTTCTCAATGTTATTTTTGCTAAATGTGATTTGGCTGAATCTTAAAGATATATATAATACTTAGACTAAATATTCGTTATTTAATTTACTTTTCAATTAAACCAATTGATCAGAAAAAAATATAGTCATATGCTCACTAATCGAATTTTGTATTAAATTATTATTATTTTTTTGTAATTTTTTTATTATTTTTTATTTTTCTTATTTTATCGAAGAAGGAATCGATCTGTGCCTTTTGATCTCTACCAAGCGAAAAAATAAGGGAAGAATTTATCGTCAATTATTTAATATTTACAATGAAGGATATTTTACAATGAAGGGCAGGGAGATATTTAAATAGTACGCCTCGTAGGCAGGTCGTTGGGGTGAAAATTATTTTATAATTTATGCTAGTATAAATTTGAATTTGTGTTCGTCTTCAAATATATCCAACATATTTAAGGCAATTACCACTGTGCCACATTGCTATCGTTTGTGCTATTCTCAATATAAACACGTAGTATATCTTTTATCTGATTTGGTTTTTATACCACGCGCCGGCTGTGAAAAAAGCGTCAACGGTGCAAAATTGCGAACGGAGGGGGGGGGGGGGGGGCGCTGTTTTTTATATATTAACACCAGGCCGAACAGCAAAGAGTCCCCCCTAGGCCAAACTGTAGCTACAAAGCGCTCCAGAGGAAGATCAATCCAAGCGCAGCGGCGGCAAATTCGCAAACGCAAACGCAAACGGAATGGCAACTGTAGCTGAACGAGAGGAAAGTGTATATTGAGTTGTCTGGAAGCCGCAGGCCGGGATTAAGGGTGAAACAATGCTGGATTGGCTGGATAGGGGGATGACGATGATGCTGCTGATGCTGCTGATGCTGCTGATGCCACCGTGCTTGAATTTTGGGCTGTGTTATTGTGTGCTCCGTATTATTTAGCTAGGTGTCTCTAGCTGTATCTCTGGCCCATTTGCAGCCGCTTTGTTGTGTAATTGTTTGTTTACGAGTTTGTAACAAAGCCCAGACAAAAGGCCATGGCCAAAAGATTTTATAGTTCAGCGGTTCACACACACGTTCCAATAGAAAAACTGAATCAAAATCCAAAGCTGCAATAACAAAATCATCTTCTCCAGCAATGCATCTTCTTCTGGGCAGGGGCATGTCAAATTATATCTGGTGGCGCGTTCCGCGCGCCTCGTTGATCGTTTTTTGATTGTTTTTTTCTTTTTTTTCCTTTCTCTTTATTCTGTTTGGGTAGCATTTTGCTCTTATCCGTTGGCGCTCCACACGACTAATTGTGGCCGACATTAATGTCACTCTGTATTAAATATAGCGCACATTTTCTGTGTGCCCCGC
Source organism: Drosophila montana (assembly GCF_035044405.1). Lineage (NCBI taxonomy): Eukaryota > Metazoa > Arthropoda > Insecta > Diptera > Drosophilidae > Drosophila > Drosophila montana. Next base: position 1,035,040 of record NW_026998322.1, read on the forward strand.
AAGGCAGAGCTCCATTTCATATTTTGGGAGTCGCGAGGCGTCATATGGTAGGTCTTGGGGCTGCGGGATCATGTGTGATCAGACGGGGGCTCCAACTAAGCAACGTGTTGACAGCGAGTGACAGACACATTCATTAGGCGGAATGATTCATATGCCATTCCGGATGCAATGGGCTATGCGCGATTGGACTAACTTTCCCCCAACGGATCTGCTAAATGTCGGGAAGACAATTTGAAAAGCATTTGAATAAATGATTTAACGTTGTGGTTTTTAGGTGATGACTCAGGTAAATCAGCTAAAGCTAAACATGCCAAGAGACAGATCAGGATCAAAATCTTGATTTATAACTTGTTGCATACATATGTATGTAAAGCTCTTTATTTACTCAGATTCAGCTTTTTAAGATTAATAGTTACTTTATTTTTAAAAGCAAAGAAAGGCAGTCCAAGGATTAAATACCCATGTCTATATAGACTAGCTTTTATGCAGAAGTTTTACTTCCGATCGTTTGTACCCTTAGGAGCTATATAATATAGAAGTCCGTTTTGATACGGTCTTGCGGATACGCTTGGAGAATAGAGAAACTCATAATTGCTGAGTTTGGTGGTTTGGATGCCTTGAAAAAACAGAAGAGGAAAACTAATTTGTCCATCGATTTCCCCCATAAAGCTATATGATATAGTTATTCGATGTTAACAACATTTGGCTCATTGTGAAACTAATAAATCCCGATTTTGGTCTAGTTATTTCAAACAACAAAATAGTTCATACAGTAACTCTATGTTTGACTGATCCTTAAGGCAGCTATAAGATATAGTAATCCGATCCGGCCGAATCCGACATAAGTAGTGTCCACAATAGGCAGAAGGACTTATACAAAGATTAATGAAGGTAGCTCCAAAACTGAGCAACAGACACATGGACATAGCTATATCAACTGAGCTGTAGATGCTGAACCAGAATATATATATAAATTAAACCTCTATAAAAATAGCAATTAAAACTGCCAAAATAACCATGAAGAGCTGCTGGAATTTTCGGAAAACAATGTACACTTATTGCGCAAGAGGCAAACCAATTATGGATTACGACCTCAAGTCCATATGTGCGAATAATATTATGAGTGTAAATATTGCCCAACCGGCCGGGAAGGGGGAGGCGGAGGGGGAGGGGGTGCAACATTTCATATGCACGCTGGGGGCACAGCTCGGACACACAGAGGGCGCGGCCAAGTAGCCTCCGGTTGCTTGGGCAGAGCGCGCGACAATGCGAAAAATTGCCCAATCGATTGGCAAGCAAAAAGCCAGCGGAGTATGTGAGGAATGTTGCCTGGATGTCTGCCGGTTCCGGCTTAAAGTGAAATCAAAGAGTGCTGCTGCTGTCAGGAAATCAAAGGTTCGCCTCGCATCGGTTCGGCTAGGAGCACAGGCAGGCCATATATATCTATATATATATTTGTGTATATATATTTATGTACATATTCAGGATTGGGAGCTCACGAATGTTTTTTTGTGCCTGATTGTTTTTGATCCATAACAAGCCTCGGGTCACATTTATAATAGACTCGATGCATGTAGTTGTATCTGTTGCACAGGTGCAAAAGTTCACATGGCCCATTGACTGAGACTTGGGACTTGGACCCTTTTTGATTCTGTTGAAATTCAATAGAATTTCGGGGCAAGCGGCATTCCCTGGCCAACATCTGCATACAGTAAATTATACAATGAATGCGTAACCATAAAACCTGTCCCTGGCTGAGAAACCAATCCAAATTCAAGTGTCATGCTATTTTTGGGCTGAAATTTGTCGCCTGTTGGCCTCAAGTGGACGATTGAGAGAGAGAGAGAGACCCCGACCCCGACCCCGACCGCGAGCAAAGACCATGCCAGACTGCCGGGCGACAATTTCTAGACATCATTCAGCTATGTCGTAGTATTTGCTCATGTTACACATGAGCTTGGGCTGCATCGATAGCCAGCACGATCTGCCTCTTACACTGTCTGCCTCCGTTTCGCCCCCGCTCCCCGTCCCCCGGTTCGGATCGACTTGGTTCGATCTTGGGCTCTGCAGCTCTGCTCGCTCTTAATTGTTGGTCATGCACTGACGCTGCATTTATTTATGGTTTTCTTAATGAGTCTCATATTTATTACACTCTGACATTGGACTGACGACGGGCACGGGCTGCCTGCCCGACTGGCTGGCTGGCTATAGGGATCGGGCATTGGGCATTGGGCCTGGTTAGTCTCATCCATATTTGAGTACAACATCCATATCCACACTTTGAAGTTGGGTCAGCGGCGGCGCAGGGGAAATACGTGTCACATTTCATTAACGGGCTCCGTTTGCTACCCAATTCAAATATTTTGGGCAGTTAAGTATATCACATGCGAGTGTGTGCGAGTGTGTGTGTTTGTTGTGCGTGTGTAATTTGAATATGCACTTGAAATTGCATGGAAATTAGTATTTCTCGCGCCTTTCTTACACTTATTCCGGTCTGCTCTGCTGCAATGCGGAAATACTTAAAACGGTGACCAAAACCAAAAATTTTAACTTGAATAATTATTTGTTTTGGGTTACTTTCGTTAAGGGAAATGGGCGTGACGGCCGTGAGATCTTCTTAGTGAATGTCTGCTTAATATGCGTAAATAATTACCAAGAGTTTTAAATTATAATAAAATGTAATATACTTATTTTCGAAAAATTGTTACTAGATTTACTTAATTATCAAGTCTACAAACGGTTGGGCTTAAGATCAGAATTCTAATTTCTTAATTAAAAGGAATCGCATCTGTAAAGAAACTAGTTATCAAAAAAACAGCCAGATAAAAAAAGGGCTAAATGAAATACTTTTAAGGGAGATTCAGTCCCAAGGTATAAATGGTTCTGCATCTAATCCTTGCAAATATCCAACTATATTTGGTAGATGTCAAATCTAGCCCGCATCTTGTATAAGAAAATATTTACTGCTTGCAATATTTTCGGTACAACGGGGAGTTGTAGATTAAAAACTTAATTGTCTCTATAAAATTTTAAGAATTTGTGGCCAACCATTTGAACCAAAACATGTAGTAAAAGGCTTCACGAGCTGAACTTAAAGAAAACCTGTTGGTTCAAACTGTGAATCGAATCAGCGACTGTTTAAGATGCAGAATCACTTAAGAAAACTATGAACAATATTAGATATACCAATTATGTTGGGCTTCGATAAAGTTATAAAAGTTTCAAGCTTAGGCAATGCATTTACTCTGCTGAAACTTGGCTCACATAATCCCTGACAGTATTAGGAATAAACTAATCATTTTAGAGGTCTATAATCAGCTCTTGCCGTTGTCAATCAAAGCCCAGTCAAGCCTTTATTCGAAGCCCCTTTCAGTTGCACAGCAGACGCCCACAATCAATTAACTCTAACGCCAGCCACCCAACCAGCGGATGGTTCAAACCAAACGCTTGTGCGAGTATCTTCGGGCCACACACCTTTAAGCCCCGGCTTGGGCCAGAGTGGCCGCTGGGCCAAAATTGATAACATTGTAACATTGTCCGCAACAACAAAACGTTGAATTTTCTGCATATAAATGAATTAATTTGCAGACGATGCTCAACTCGGAGCACACACAGCCCATCCAGCTGGAGGCTGTGTATAGGGCTAATTTCCATAAACCCCGAACGGAAGAAGTCGCAACGCCATTGTTATGCTAAATTGAGGAGTATGTGTAGAGGGTGGGCAGGGGGGGAGAGCAGGCCACCAAAAAAGGGGTCGCCAGGACCACCAGGTTGAAGTGGAATGCCGAGTGCCGAGTGCTTGAGAGCGGGCAAAAAAAAAACCAAAAAAGAAATTGTTCTGTTAGCCAGCGGCCAGGCTAAGCTCACCACCAAGACAAATTGTTGCACAATTGAATGTTGTTTGGGCCAGCTAAAAAATAGAAAGAAAAAAATAAAAGAGCAACCCATGTAAGCACCTTAAATAACTGATCTAACTGTAACTGTTCACATTGCCCAATTCTCACATGGGCCTAATCGTGTGGACGAGGGTGCGCTGGAAAAATCCAGTGTCCGGGTCTGGCCCAATCCAAGCGGGAATTCAGCTGAGCTGCAGGCTGTGAGCTGCTTAAGGCCCATTGTGCAGTTGCTGCCAATTGCCTGTGAAATTGCATTGAAATGCGAATTGCATTAGGGCAGCAGCAGCAGCAGCAACAACAACAACAACAACAGGAATAGACGCCCCTGCGGTCCTGTCAATCACAAGAGGTAAGGTGTGCGCTGTCAGATTTTCTTGGGTAGCGGGCGCTATACATTTTATACGCTTCTCGAAACTTTATTTTATGGCTGCGGCAACAATATGGGGCTGGGGCTGGGGGCTAGGGGCTAGCAACGCCGTTAATTTACGAGATATACTCCCCATGGTTTTTCACGTCTTGCTATACTCGTTATTGTATACAAAAAAAAAAACCCAAAAACAAAAATCCAAATCCAAATCCAAATCAAAAACAAGTAGGAATATTTTGATGTCGAATGCAACCGACTGCATAATACTTGTTCAATAAGAGATTAAAAAAAGAAAAAAATAAAAATAAATAAAAATGACTAAGATATTTATTTAATATTTTAGTTATATTCTGGAATCGATCTATGGAGTAATTCATGAGTAGTATTCATTCTAGTCTGAAGGAGAATATATAGTATTTTATGGGAGATCGGGGAGGCGTTGCCGGCCGTGACTGGGCGTGGCTCAAAAATACTTTATAGGACACAGTTAAACCTGGATATAGGTATATAAATATATATTCCAAAAGCTCCAAGCTCTAGCCTGAATAGTTGTGACGGACTGTCTGTCCGTCTGATAGACAGACTGATAAGCAGACGGACCTTCAGCAAGACAAACAATGCAGAAAACCAATATACCCTTTTCTCTTTCTAAACGAGTATAAGCAGGCAATCTCGCGTGCGCCATTCGTGTGAATTTGAAATAAAACACACTGCACGCATTCGCGAGAGCAGCAGAGAGAGGGAGAGAGAGCGAGGGATACAGCAGAGGGGGAAGGGTATTGGAAGCGGGGCAAATGCAAAGTGCTGGCGATATATATTTACAAAATCTTGTAAATCTCCCAGGCGAGTCGCAGCTACCATGGCCACAGATGACGGCGACATGCCACAAATGGACTGCCCAGACATTCAGACAGCGTTGTGACAGCGCCCCTCCGATCGTCACAAGGAGGAGCAGCAGGAGGAGGTGGAGGGGGAGACGCATCCCCACCAGAGACCATGTGTCAAATCTCGTTGTGGTGGTGCTGCTGCTGCTGCATGTTTGTAGAGCGTTTAAAAAATATTTTCTTGTAATTTGGTAAACTAATTGTTGCCGTTTGTTTTGACAATAAGGCATTTGTAGCTTTTCAGCGAGGCGAGCTGACGATTTGATTGACTTGAGCTGACAGAACCCCGCCCACATCTCGTAATCAGCCTTAGCTCCTGCCTCCGCCCAGGCACTTTTCCACTATTTGTTGCTGTTGTTGTTGTTTGGGGTTTTCCGGTAGTCATTGGCATGCTCTGCATTGCATTATATCTGGCATTATGTTCGACATGGGCATGTAATTGATATATTGGCTCGGGGTGCATTAAATCCTGCCCCTCAGCCCATTGTCTAAGCACATGTTGTTTTCTTGTTTGTTTACATTGTATTGTTTTAAAACTAATGCTGATCGCTGCAGTTTTCCATTTGGAGTGCATCAAGTGCTTCCCTATATTTAGGGACTACAAATTGTATTATAAATCGCATATTTACAGACTACGAAATTATTCTAACAAATCGAATAATTAGGAGAACATTTTGCGACCCATTTAAAAATGTTCTGGAAATGCAAAGTTTAATTTCCTGGGCAGAAAGGCTAATGAGATATGCGATAGTTGACTAATGAGATGATTTGGTTGACAATAAATTCGTATTTTAATTATCAAGATCATATCTAACTAGGCTTTTAGCAGTTAATTTTCATAAGTATGTATAATGTATGGCATAATTAGGAAGACACTCGCTTATGTCGACCATTAATAAATAAATAAATAATAAATAATAAGTAATAAATAATATATAATAAATAATAAATAATAGATAATAGATAATAAATAATAAATAATAAATAATAAATAATAAATAATAAATAATAGCTAATAAATAATAAATAATGAATAATGAATAATGAATAATAATAATAAAAAGTATGAGATTAAAGAGTATTTGCCAAGCCCAAAGTCATTTAAGAGATCACAAATTCAATGTGACTTCTAGGATCATATAATATGAGATGAAAGAGTATTTGCCAAACCCAAAAGAGATGTCAAATTCAATGAGATCCATTGCAGCACCCACTTGACTGCATATCATGTGATATTTTTGTATATATGTAGCCAGTATTTGATAGGACGAATGCCTCTTATGGCAACTCACAATTTCTATCCACAATGCACGCATTTGGCCCGCAGTAATCACTCAAAAATTCTATAGAAAATACATAAAAACTCAAGCATGGTTTGTATACACAAATTTGTTTGCTGGTAATTAACAAATTTAGGGGAACAAAATCATTAATTCCAACAATATAAAATCAGAGTTTATTTCCAACAATAATACAAACATCATGCCATCAGCCATGCCCACTCGCCGTACGCCCCAAAAACAAAAAAAAACTTCACCATCGTAGACGTCCCGGTTGTCGTCCCGCTTGGTACATATATCAAAAGCCTAATAAGTGCCGAGTGCATTTGCATGGGGCTTGCGGCCTGTTGCCAGTTGCCAGTTGTATCTGTATCTGTGGCTGTGGCTGCATTTGACCGGGGGCTGATTGCATGTTTTTTTTCTGGGAAAAATTGTCGACGCAACGTCTACGGTGTGCGTAGCAGGTCCATAAAACTCAGGCGAGCGCATAACTGCAATGATCATTAAAAAGGTGCAGAACGATCCAGTTTATGGCCACATCGTTTATATATAATGCGATATATATACATATACATTTTAGTGCTAAATGGTGATCACACCAATTGACGTTTCGTGGCGTCTTCTGAGCGACCTATTGGAGGGCGGAACTGAGCATTTATTGATAATACAAATTGTGGGTGAGGTTTAGCATGTGGTACGAAATTCGATTGTAGGAAAATGCCTACGGTTCATAGAGGGGCTTAAAATTCACATAATTAACTATAAATTACTACGAAATATTATTATATAAATATACATCATCTATTAGAATGAAGGCGAAGATTTTTATATATACATATCACTAAAATGAAAAGTCGAGCCAGATAGAATAAAAGCAGAAGAAGGCAATCGCGATTTAAGCCTTTTTTTGGGGAAGTTGTAGGGGTACGATTTGCTTTAGACCTATTTTCAAAGTTCTACATAAGAACTTAATGAATGTAAAAATGTTACCCTCAAATATCGTATATAGACATAGGAAAAAATTTCTCACCCCCATAACTGAGGCAAATTTTATTAGATTTGCACGAGGTTTGGATTTTTCTTCATGATTTGGCGTCTACATCAATTCTGGCATATAAACCTGGCAACATTATTTTTGGTCGAAACTCATGTAGAAATGGTGTCCTCAAATATCCGATATAGACATTGGTCAAAATTTTACACCCCCATAACTCAGGCAAATTTTATCAGATTTCCACGAGGTTTGGCTTTTTCTTCATGGTTTGGTCGCTTGATCAATTTGGCATCTTAGTCTGACAACATTATTTTTGGTCGAAATTCATGTAGAAATGGTGTCCTCAAATATCCGATATAGACATTGGTCAAAATTTTACACCCCCATAACTCAGGCAAATTTTATCAGATTTGCACGAGGTTTGGCTTTTTCTTCATGGTTTGGTCGCTTGATCAATTTGGCATCTTAATCTGACAACATTATTTTTGGTCGAAATTCATGTAGAAATGGTACCCCTAAATATCGTATATAGACGTAGGCCAAAATTTCCCACCCCCATAACTTGGTCAAAATTCAACCGATTTTCATTAAGTTTAGATTTTTGTTCATGGTTTGATCTCTACATCAATTCTGGCATCTAAACCTGGCATTTGTATTCTTGTTTTTCGGTTTTGTCCGGTTTGCTTCAAACTTATTTGCAAAGCTTGACATAACAACTTAATGAATACGTGTTTCAACGATTTGGGAAATTTCTACAGCAACAGTGGTATTTACATATATAAACATATACATACATGTACTTACCCATACACACGCAGAATTATTTATTGTCATCTGTTTTAATGAGGGCGGAAGAATTTTATATATAAATATCACTGGAATGTAGGAGAAGAAAGATATATATATACATATATACACATATATGCATATATACATATATGCAAATATACATATATACACTTATATACATAGAAACATATGTACATATATACATATATACATATATACATATATACATATATACATATATACATATATACATATATACATATATACATATATACATATATACATATATACATATATACATATATACATATATACATATATACATATATACATATATACATATATACATATATACATATATACATATATACATATATACATATATACATATATACATATATACATATATACATATATACATATATACATATATACATATATACATATATACATATATACATATATACATATATACATATATACATATATACATATATACATATATACATATATACATATATACATATATACATATATACATATATACATATATACATATATACATATATACATATATACATATATACATATATACATATATACATATATACATATATACATATATACATATATACATATATACATATATACATATATACATATATACATATGTATATACATATATACATATATACATATATACATATATACATATATACATATATACATATATACATATATACATATATACATATATACATATATACAAATATACATATATACATATATACATATATAAATATATACAAATATACATATATACATACATATATACAACACAAAAAAAACAACAAAAAAAGACCAAAACAAACACCAGAAAAAAGCACAAAAAAACTATCAAATCATGAAAACCTGCAGGGCCTACTTGAATTCATGAGAATCGAGTAGAAGAGCACCATTTGAAAAGACGTTTCCTCCCAAGCCGCGTCCTCCTAAGCCGTCTCCTGCCATGCCGTTTCCTCCCATGCTATTTTAACATACATGCACAAATAATCACGTACAAAAAAAATAACATCCAAAGCGAGTATTCCCGAGCCATGTCCGACTCAAGCGTATTTCTTTATATTTTAAAGGTTACATTTTGACTCATTTCCCACATCAGGTGGATTCCTGCGATCGGTTAATTATATAAGTTTCAAATAACAATTTACACTGACGTTTGAAAATGAGATTTATAACGATCGGACGAAAATAAAGAATATATAGAAATTTCACGAAGATCTTTAAATATTAGTTTGACACCGATCCGATGATTCACTTAGCTTTCACCTGCATTTACCATCAAAGAGGAGCGGAATTTGGGAATAGTATGAAACAGTCTCCAATGAATTTGTACAAAGCTCTCTGAATATGATTTTGAAGCCGATCTTAAGGTAACATAAATGAAAGCCTTTCATATAACCGTTTTCCGCAGCATCTACAAGTCAAAACTCCAATTACGATTTGAACTTTACAACACTGGTTTCTCTAGCTGATTTCGCTTCCACACTTGAAGCTTGAAAAGTGCCCTTGACACTTGGCTTTAGCCGCCTGCCCAGTTCAATTACAGCCCGAGCTCTTCCTGTTTATTTAACTGATTTCTGTGTTCCACTTCCACTTACAAGAGGTCACAACATTTCCTCTGTGAAAAGTTGGTTCCCACTTCTGCTCTACAATTTGTCAACGATCATGGCAACCAAACTTAGTCATCATTATCATTATCATTATCATTATTATTATTATCATTAACATTGGTAAGAGCTCGCTGGAGTTTTCTCAGAGCTGTCCAAAATGGCCGCCGGTTGTAAGTGCCATGAACCACCCTGAGAGCGGATTCAGTTGACGCTGTTGTAAGTTGTTCGCATAGATAAATATTGAGTTTTTCAATTAGCATCCCCGCAAAAGTTGCGCTCTCGCTCTCGCCCTCTCCCTTTCTCTTTCGCTCTAGTCTTCTCTCTCCTGCACAAACTTACCCTCGCCCGCTTTTTGTTCAGACTTTGTGTTTTTGCGTAATGCTTCGGTTTTTTTTTTTTGGTACGTACGCCCAGCGGCCCTGTGTTTGCGTAAAGGATCAGGCCCGTGTTTGCGTACGGGCGCGTTAATTGCCCATAGTGGCAAACGTTTAAAGCCGCCACAAATCCGCCCCAACGTGATGTCAAGAGCGGCCACCCTCCTGCTGCTGTTCGGCTTTTTACCTCCGCCTCAAATCGCTTCGGCTTGTGTGCTAAAAAGATAAACGAGCGACGGCGCCTGGAAACATGGATCTGTTCTGGATCTGGCTCTAGCCCCCTCCCCCCTCTCGAGACTTGGCTGTGCGCGTTGTTTTTCATGTTGTAAAGTTAATTATAAATTAAATATTGATTCTGCGGCGTGCGCGCTCGGGCGACAGTTGCTGGCGCTCATCAAATCTTCCACGCCAGTTGGACAAGCTCTGTAAATACATATATGCACACACATACTCTTATGTGTATCTGATCTATGTGTGAGTCTGTATCTTTGCCTGGACCTACGCCGCAGTATGAAATTGATTGGTCACGTATGATTTATTAATATTTGCTTTTCATTACGCATACGCCGCATTGTACGTAGCAGCAGCAACAGCAGCAGCAGCAGCAGCAACTGCAGCAGCTGTTTTAATTGGTTTAAAATTTCCACTGACGCGTTTTCCAACTGTGGCCTGCAATTGCCTGCAGTGGTTTGAGGTTTAATGGGCGCCAGCTGTGATCTATTCGATTTCTGCCGCATAGAATCAAATTGCACTTATTATGGCTTTTCATGCATCTTGAGTCCGGAGCGTCAAGCGTTTGGGTATATTAAAGTACATGTAACTCTTTAAATATACAAATGCGGCTCAAGCAACTTATTCAATGCTTTTTGAAGAGTAAAACTTTAACGTAAAACCATTTTGGGGTTTTGATAGCTTGTTGTGGGTCTCTTTAAAAAGGAAGAAGTCCAATATAGAATAGGGCCTTAGAAATGTCATTAAGTAAAATATGTTTTTCTTTTTTGACTAGCTTGTTTTTGTAAATATATATTAAATACATCATAATCAAAATATTAATTTAAATAACAATAATAATACTATATAATATTAATAATATTATTATTAATAATAATAACAATAATTGTAATAATAGGAATGAAGAATAACAGAAATAAATCAAATAATTATAATAATAACAATTTTAATAGTAATCCCAACATATTTATTATTATTATTATTCTTGATATTAATAATAATAATATAAGAATTGAATTTATTTAAAATAATATAGGGATAACAAGCTCTTCTCTATATGAACTGAATACTTTATAAATCGTAATCAAGTTCTAGCTCCAATTGTCTTCGAGCGAACTCACCTTAGAATGGAAAACGCGACGGCAAAACAGAAGGACGCGCTGCTCCACATTGGCACCCATACATTGGTGCAATGTATCTATGTGACGACAGGTAAGCCAGCCAGATGGATAGATGGACAAATAGACAGCTAGGCGGACAGGGAGATAGACAAACGGTAGGTTCAACAGCAGCAGAAGTAATTTATTTGCGGCCTGTGCTGGCGGCCATAAACGAGCGGTAACGAACTGGGCAATGGCAATGGCAGCGCCCTGTACCGGCGATCGACTGGTCAAAACAAAGACAACAACAATAACAACAGCAACAACAACAACAGCAACAACAACTGAAGTAACCACTAGCTATGGCTGTGGCTGCGGCTGTGAATGTGGCTTCTGCTGCGACTCAGACTGCGCGGCCCGAACGAGCTGATGCTGCTGGCTGATGCCAATTGTTGTAGTCGCTGTCGCAGTCTCTGCTGGCGCTGACGCTGGCAGCGCAGTCGAGGTGGTTATTTTCATAAATGCTCTAAGCAGCAGTAGCAGTAGCAGCAGCAGGCAGCAGTGAGCACTGCTGGTGCGTGTGTATCTGTGAGAGATAACATTTTGTACAGCTGTGCTCTGTCGCAGTCGCAGCTGGCAGCGACGTCAACGTCGTCGTCGGCGCTGGCGTTGCCATTGCGCTCTTTTTGTGGCCGCAAGTGGGCGGAGCCAACAAAACAATTTTTGGCGAACTTTGGCGCTCATTTAAATGCTAAAACTTGTTTCGTTGTTCTTGCCGTTGCTGTTGTTGTTGTTGTTGTTGTTGCTGCTGTTGTAGCGGCACGCCCCAGTTAGATACATAAATATTTATGCACGATAGATACTTTTGCTAAGGTTTAGCCAAGGTGTGAACTGCGCCTGAGTGAGAGAGAGCGAGAGCGATTGCGCGCGTGCGACAGAGAGCTGGCGTGCGTCTGTGCGAGCGAGATAGCGCGCTGTAATGCCGCAAAAGGTGCAAAACTTTTCTTCTTCTTCCTCCTTTTTTTTTGTAGTTATTGTTGTTTCTTCTTCTGTTGCTTGGCGAAGATTATGAAAAAGTTTGCCAAACGACCCACAAAAATGCAAATCGAAAATGGCTGCTCGAGTTTTGCACGCTCCCCTCCCCGCCGCCCGTGCACCTGTTTCCCTCCGTCTTGTGTTTCTTTCGATACGTAATTCTTTTTATTTTCTGCTGATTAATTTTTATTTCATGCCCGCACTTATTTATTTATTTTGCCTGCGATTTTTGATTTTTTACATGCCGCCGCCAAAAACCTGGTCCGGTCTCTGCGGGGTCGCACGTCTTTCCCCCGTCTTCTCCTGTCTCCAAGCTCCTGTCTCCGGTTTTTAATGTTTATTATCGTTTTGCATAATTTCGCTAATTTTGCTGTTTATTTGCGCGCAACGCACAATCGATCTCTAGAGCAAGCCGCCGCCCACCGTCCGCCGTCCGCCGTCCGCCGCCCGCTCCACGCCCCGCCCACTCGCTTACCCCTTTGTGGACGCAATCATTTATTGGCTTTGTGTTTGTGTCAATAATCGTTTATATTTACGTATCTATTTTTTTTGTTGTTCTTCAATTTTGACGATTGTGCTAATTTATTTTATTGTATTTGACTGTGTGTGTGTGTGTGTGTTGCTGTCTGTCGGTCTGTCTGTTGTTGTTGTTGTAATTGCTTTGATTTGCTGCTGCTTTGCTAAAATTTATTTGAAATTTTAATTGTGAAAATATTATGCTTTGGATTATGCGATTTATTTGTTATTAAACGGAAGTCATGAAAATGAAAATTCAAATTCAAATTGTAATTGTAATTTACCATTGTTATGTTTCGCATTTGTTGTTATTTATTTGAAATGTATCCGCCGAATCAATTTGTAGCTACCCCCCCCCCCCCCCCCCCCCCACCACCCTCTACATATGTTGCAATTTGTATCTATGGTCGTTGGCGAGCGAAATACACTCATATGTATATGCTTTTTATTTTTAAATGAAGCTTGAAACATTTCAATTTTGATTGCCATTTATTGTTTGTTATTTCGATTGTTATTGCCGTTGTGTCCTTGTTGTTGTTGTTGTTGTTGTTGATGATGTTGTTATTTTGTGGAAGATTTGTTCTAAATTTTATGGCGCATAGATTTGCAATATTTCAATTAAATTGTCAGTGCATAATTTGATTCAATATCAGTGTACGCATATGTGCGTGCCTGTGTGTGTGTGTGTGATTAATTAATATTTAGGAAAGCCAAACGTGTGAATTGATTGATTTGCTGGCTATATTTAAAGATTGATTTATGTGGTATTGATAGTTTGCTAAAGTGCTGGGCAAATATAAGCCATAAAATTGGAAAAATTCAATTCGATTTACTTTAAAATATGCCGTGAATGAGCTTCGAATGAAGTCTGTAATGTAGATTTGAACCAGTTAGGTTCAAACCCAGAATACCCATCTATTTTTATACTTAAACCGAACTTAAAGCCAATTAATATGCGTTGAATGAGCTTAGAATAAAGTCTGCAAGCTAAAGTTGAACCAGTCTGGTTCAAACTCTGAATCTCTTTTCTACTTGAATCGAACTTTAAGCCAAACATTTTCAACCAAGCCTAAATACCTTTGGCCCAATCATTGAATCATCTAAACATATTTTATGGATGCCAATTTTGGGTAAAGATAAAATTTAGCCCACTCTTGTAAGTGAAAATATGAATGAAAATCAATATTTTCAATATATTTTTCAACGGGCAGTTGTAAGTCAGAAATTTAGTCGCTTTCTTAAAAGTCCCTAAAAATTGTTTCCCTGAAAATATATATGACCTTATATACGAATCGAAGCCTGACTCAAAGGATGTGAAAAACTGTTTTCTTCAGTCGAACTTCAAGAATGGGCGTTGGTTCAAACCATAAACCGAAAAAGACATAATTTTTATTGGAATAACAGTACTGATGCGAATATTTTCGAGTCGGGTTCTTAAAGTCATGACCAAGAGGGAACAATAGGGCCTTGACTACCCAAATATAATCTAAGAAAGAAAGACATATGCCTGTAGTATTACTTGAATAATAAATTTATGTAATTATTATATGGTAACTCTACCGTACAGGCTCAGCTAAATAACAAAAAAGTTGATGATACAGTGAAGTCTTTAAGCAGATCAATGAAATGACGTAGTCCTCCAATAATGAATTCCTTAAAATCTGTATACAGAAACTTCTCTGTATTGCTTAAACCACATAAGCAATATTGAACTCGCATCAGACTCGAATCCCACATTGATTTCCCCGACCGCTGCGAGTAAACAACATAAATCGATTATTGATTGTGGTAGGGTATCTGGTGTTGGGATATGAGCCTTTAAAGTTGCAAACTGCTGAAATTGAATTTCCAGGGAGTAAAACTAATTAAATGGAAGCACTTTGCTGGCAACTGGCAGCCGCTGGCTGAAGGAAACGTCAGATAGTCGCCATTATGAATGCCCATTGAAATACTGACAAACAGGGAGAAGCAGCTAAGGGAGAAGCGACAGCGACAGCAGCAGCAGCGGCAGCAGGAGTGATGGCAACAAAAACTCAAATTCGGGCATAAGTGACAATTCAATAAGCCATGACGTGGCCCAATGTTTATTTAGCATATTGCGACGGCGAATGAGAGACGCTTGGCTGCCAGGGCCGAGCGGGGAGGGTGAGCGGAACGAACGACGACGACGACGACGAGTCGTTCTGCTGCGGAAGTGAGAGCCAGGGGAAGCGTCTGGCTGCGGTTAAACGGTGGTATGTTTGGGCAGACAATTTAACAGACACTCCCGTTCACGTCGCGCGCCACTTTGGGAAACGCTTTAACGCCGAGCTGCTGTCGCTGCGGAGGCTGCGCTGCCAACATAGTCAGAGTCGTCGTCAACGTCGTTGTCGTTGGTGTTGAAATGTTTATTTAGGACAAATTGTCAGTGTGTGTGTGTGCGTGTGTGTAGGCAGCCAATGCTTTAGCGAGCGGCAGGAAATTGTCCATTCTACTTAGCCAGAGATATGGCAGCCTAACAACTACCTTGCTGCCAAAAAATGTTAACCAATTAATATGCCCCATTTTGGGTAAGGGTATCATCATCATCATCATCATCATCTGCACACAACACGCGACTTGTAATAATTTCAGGGGCGTTTGTTAAATTGACTGCGAAATCTCCGATGAGCCGTGTCTGTGTGTGTGTGTGTGTGTGTGTGCCACAGCAGCCCGCACCCACGTATTCATCTTGGATGTGAAGGCCTTGGCTGCATCTTATTTCTTTTTTACGCTGCTTTTTGTGTGTCTTTGGCTGGATTTTGTTTGTTTAACCGCGCGCCATTGACGACACATTTTCCAGCTGCAACGGCGTTAGCAACGCTCAAATAGTTTCCACAGCTTGAGATACATTGTGCTGCAGATACAGATACTTTTCGTTTGTTATCATTGTTGCTCGTTTTATATGTTTTTATGGCCTATCCGCTTATTTTTAGGGGCATAATTGATTATAGCACAAGTAGCTGACAGTTACGTGTTTTTGGGCTAATTGAAAATTGATTTAATCTGCAGCTCATTTGGCTGATATATCAATGTATCTGACAGATACAAAAACTACTTTAAGTTAGCCTTACTTTAACAATTTTATTGGAGATGTATAGATAAGTCAATTACTGTTAATTAATTAAATTAACATAAATTAACATTTTTTAATCAGTTAATAAAAAGATAAGAAATTGGAAATGTATTCAAATAAGTAAATAAAATAATCAGGTTTAAAGAAGTTTCTCTTTAAATTGCATAACAAATATTATTACTTATTTAAATTTAAAAAAATATTTAAATAATTTTTAATCATGCTTAAAATCTTTAAAACTAATTTTAGTACTTAGAAATCAAGCAGATGTTTTTTCTGCCATGACAATTGTTTTCATCATTCTGGCAAAAGTCTCAGCCACAGCAGCCACATCCAGCGACCTGCCCCACCAGGCACGCCCCTATCTGGGCCAGCCCCCTCCCGCCCCTTGCAAGCACATAGATATACACATGTCTAAGGTAGAAAATGTTGCTATTCGCAGTTTCTTAAAGAGCCAACAAGTCTCTTTGTTGTCATCGTTCTCAACGTCGTCGTCGTCGTCGTCTTCGTTCGCTGCAGTTGTTTTCACAATGTAAATATTTAAATATTTTCAAGACAAACATTTGATTGTTTGCTCTGAAAATATGTTGATAAAATATTTGCTCAGTAAACTGGTTAAAAATTACAACAATTCTCGACTCGACTCGACTCGTTTGGCATGGTTTTGATCTGGTCTGGTGTCTTGTCTCTCGTTTCTTGGCCTGACTTTGGCATTTGTTTTATTAATTTTTCTCAACACTTTTCACTTTTCAGGCAAGGCGTGGAAAAACAACGCACAGCCTATGCCGGGTCAGGCCAGCTTTTTTTTGAGTTATATCCATTTGCATCTGGTGGTTGCCTCTTGCATAAATATGCAGTAGACGCGTGTGTTTGTTGTTCTTACAATTATTGCCGCAGCCGATGTTGTAGTTATTATTGTTGTTGTTGTTATTGCTGTTGTTGTTGCTGCGGCTCGTGCAGACAGCGCGGCACCAAGTGTTTCACATCCCATGAGGCTATGAGCGAAAAAAACAAAAAAAAAATGTAAATCCAAATGCGAGCGGGAATGGAAATGGGCATAGAAACGAAGTCGGACGCACATTCCGGGCATTGGCAAAAATAGAGATAATCCACTTCCTACTTCTAGTTGGACTTTGTTCCCTTTGTCGAAAAGCCAGTTGCCAATGTCGGTCAGCCTTTGTCTTTGGGCTCAGCAGGTGACCTAGTCAAATGCATTGGCACTTCACCTTCTGGGATCTGGCATCAGCCGTGAATCAAGTGGCATATCCGAGCTGCGGCGCAACAAAATTCACGCAACACACACATTCCGATTGCCGTTGGGCTGACATTAATTATAGCGCAAACGATCGATTAGAAGCATTTTAAAATTCATTAATGAATTGTTTCTCAAACAACAGCAACAACAACAACAACACGAGCACCAAAAACTACATATGTACATAAATAAGCAGCTAAATGCGCGCCCCAATGTCTAAATGATGAAGCAGGTTGGCATGTGAACAGTGCCAAACAGAAGTTAATGCATAGCTGACATGGCAGAACAAAAATACATTCAAAAGCACCTCAATAAAGTGAAGGCGGCTTTGAGTTGAATTAAGTCTCATGTGAACTAAGGTAGGAATTCTTAAGGTAGTCTAAACTTACTAAAAAATAGAAAACTCGAACTTAAAACCATATATTATTATTTGTGTAAAAGAAAACTATAACAAATTAGAATATGCTATAATATTTTTTTAGAGATCTCTTGACCATAAAACGAATAGATATTTAGCATATCTATTATTATATTTAGCCGAATTATTTAGCTAAAAAATTAATTTGTTTAAAGCTAAAACTGGTATTGTCTGATACGAATGTGGGCTTCAGATCATTTAAGGATTGTTGGTCTCAACTTAAGATTGTGTCGTTTTAATAATAAGCTCAGTTAGAAAAACATATCTTAATTAAAGTTTATTTGTACTTAAAAAGTCGTAGTTAAATAAGAATTTCCTACTTGAATTAAGAAAACTCGCTATTAACGTACTTTCACGGCCTGGCTTACTTGATTCTTGATTTTTCTCTCTCTGTCTATTATCTAATCATTGACAATTTCCATATCATTCATAATGAAATAGTAATTTTCGACTACTCTCATAATTTTTGGATTATCTGCATACTTTTTGCACCCACTATATGCGTGCTAGCTGCTCGCATTCTCGCCCATAACAAATTGAAGGAAAAAACTGACTGAAAAATGACGAGCTGACGATTTGTTTGGTATTTTGATATCGACAACAAATTTTCAGCCATCAGCCATCGGCTCCACCCACGCCCCAGCCTGGCGTCTATGCCTCCCGACCTGCCCCTTTGCCCTGCGCCTGCCCAAAAACTTATTATGCACGGGGAAAATGCTCAACACCGATAAAAATGTAGAAATGCTGTTGCTTTAGGTTTTTCAGTTGATTTATACGACGAACGGAAATCGTAGACTTTTCGACGCTCAGCATGAGTGCAGCAGACATTGAGGAGGCCAGTGCCAGAGATACAGCCAGAGCTACAGCTACAGATACATATAGAGGTACAGCTACAGATACAGATACAGATATGCAGACATGTGTTGTATCTAACAGATACTTTCGACTACAAATTGGGCAAAGCGCATGAAATGTGTGTTTGCAAACAAATTAATATCCATCGATCTGAAACTGCCAGACAGCGTTGCCAGATAGCTATGATCTATGATCGGATCGGATCGGATCGAATCAGATCTGTTCAGATCGGATCGGAATTGAAGATTTCGCCTGCTGGCTTTATAATTTTATAATTTAGGTTAGATAAACAAAGCAATAAATATTTAACGGATGAATGTGCTAAAGCCGCCCGATCGGCCCCAATCTCGCGATCCGATCCGATCCAATCCCAATGCCAATTAGGTGGTTACTTTGGACGCCTGCGAGGGCAGCTCGATGCATTCTAACGCCAAAAAATTATTGGGTGTTTGTTTGTGCTGTAGGCTGTCGTAACCATAAATTAGCACGGTCTGCCATATGGCTTCTATGTAAACTGCAGATTGCAGCCGAAAGATTTATCTGCCCATCCATTTCCAAATGAGTCGCTCAGGCGCAGTTTATTGTGCCTGATTCTGTTGCTGTTGCAATTCCAATTATTATATTTACAATGAAAACTATTTTCGCTGTTGTGGGGCTGCTTCCGTAAACAAGAGGCTGGAGGCTAGCGGACAGCAATGCCCTTGAGCGAAGAGCAGCTGAAGCCGGAGCTAGATTGATGATCGCAGGCAACACAGCACATGGAGCTGCAACTGGCAGCTGATGGGCAACTGGACGCTGACCACATGCAACATACAGCATGCAACACTTTTCACTGTCAGCACTTGGACTCTGGCTAATTGAGATTTTCTGACCAACTGGGCTAGTTTGCTTTTACTCACTCTTGATCTTGGTGCTCGACTTAGCAGCCACGCCCACGACTAGTGGCCACTGCCCATGTGTTAGGGATTAGCCCAGTCCGGGGCAATGCCGCAGACGCGACTGCCGCGCAGCATGAGCTGGCGCTACTGCAGCCCAGTTTGGATGTCTGTTTTATAGCCACGTGGAAGACGCGTTACCACCTCCGTGGGCGATAAATCTGCAGTGCGCCCGTGGCGCAATGAACTCACACCCTCAATGCAATGCAGTGCGAACAGCCTCCGTCCGCCGCCTTCGTCCGGTTGCGTTTTGTTTAGTTTGCAGGCGACGATAAACACCTTGGCGCCAGTGCTGGTCTGGACGACTCATCCATCCATCCATCCATCGAGCTAGTTCTTCCACTAATGTACTTTAATATAATGCACAGTTTGACAATGCCAAAAACCACTTGAGAGCAGCAGCTCGTCTCACCTGTTGGCCAGGCCAGGGCGCAGCTCTCGAGTTGCAGGAGCCAGACGACTCGCTGGCGGGCGTCGTGGGGAGCGCTTGAAATTACACACGATATCGCTGCAATTATGCATGCATTTATGTTATTGTTAATTGTTTAAACAATAGACTTGAGCTCCAATTGTTGTACGTGTACTCTGCATGGGATATTCGCCCAGGGGCCGGGCCGGGGCCGGGGCCAGGGCTGGGATGTGCAATGTTACGAAATGTGGAGCCAAATGCCTTTAAATTGTGAGTTTTGTTTTATTGAATGGCTTTTTTTCCACCTTTCATTCATACATTGAACTGTGCGAGCAGCCGCGAGTGCTCCAATTCAATTCATAGAAAATCACGCATACGCGGTGTGGGCCGCAGCTAGGTTAAACGAGAGGAAAAACTGAGGTGAAAAAAGAAAATATATATCTAAAAATGTTGTATTTAATCTAGAGAACAAGAAGTTAAAGATCTACAAAAAATATTGACTTTAATATATAAATAAATATAACTTTTCATCAGATTTCACTGTCGAATTTAATGGGAACTCACTTTTGATAATTGTGCTAAGAATTTTGATGATATTCAATTTATTTGCTTAATTTCCAGAAAAATATGTAAATGGGCAATAACATAATTACGCACGATTCCACAAACTCTGTGGAAAGCTTTCAATTGATTTATGGCACTTCCATGGAAATTGTCGACAATTTGTCTGGCCGTGCAGGAGAAACCAGAAGAAGTCGTTTCCGTGATTTACGCGCAACAAACAATTCGAAAATAAACAATGAATGCGTTTAGTAAGTATTTGCAGGGTGCGTATGTTTTGTTTTCTTCCTCTTCTTCGTCTCTCTTTTATTCCCCAGTTTTACGATATATCTTGAGCCGGAGAATGCTGGGGACTTGTGATTATTTGACTTGGGCCTGACGGCGGCCTGGCACTTTGATAGTGCTGAATTTGCAGATTCTATTCCTGATACTAATTGTGGACTCCGATTCCGATTCCAATTCCAAATCTGATTCCGAATTGGTTGTTATTTATTTGCTTATGTCGCGCCAACTGGTTGGCAACTTCGGCGGCGGCGGCAGCATCAAATGGCCAAAAACCGTGGCCGGACTGGCGACACGTAAACATTGGCCCGGCTGACGAGCTAATACCAAATATCCGAATGTGACATCAAAGCACCCAAAGCTGATAAGCAAAATAAACGGCACATCAGATTGCAATAATCAAATATTGCCCGGGCGATAGCTTCATTCGGTTCCATCGAAGGGGATATGGCAAGAACGTCGTTTAATCACCAATTGAGCGCCATCTGCTGGCGTCAGCTGGCAACTGCTGCTGCTGCTGATGCAGTGCATCCTCGCTGCCCGTTAATGCCAAGACCCAGATCAAAGCATTTCAAGCGCAACAGTCAATCAAAAAAATTGTTGTTGCAATTTTCTTGCCGGCTGCGTATATAATTTTGCATTTGCATTTTTTCTTGCTTTTGTTGTTGCCGTCGACGTCAGTCAGCCTGGGCCAATAAATTGCCTGCTCCCGGATCTCTACGGCTCCTCTGGCCCCCGCTCTGCTGAGGGGCTAATTTACTCAAATATCGACGCCTGGCGCTGATTTTTTTCTTTCCATTTTTCCCATTTTCATTTGCATATTTGCCTCGCGTTCGTTCGTTTTTTTTTTTGTTGTTGTTTTCTTTTTGGCATAAATCGATCATAAATTTAATTTGAAAATTGCCGAGTTTAGTTCGCCTTGGGGCGAGGCAACTCCAAAGCCATTTTGCGTATTTATAACTCAATAAAACTTCAAAAGTGTTCGAAAACATTCGCTCTCAAAGTTTGTTTAATGCCATAAAAATGCAGTTGTTGTTTTTGTTGGTGTTGTGGGTAGCTATTGTTGCTGTTGTTGTTGTTGCTGTTGTTGTTGTTGCTGTTGGTGTTGTTGTTCAGCAGCGCAGACACTAAAACTCGTCCATAGCTTTATGGACTCTATAGCTGACAAAGGGCAGCGGAAGTTTACTGTATGCATTCGTATGGGATATCAAGTATTATTTGTTGCCTTTGTTGTTGTTGCTGTTGTTCAATGATCGCCACAAAGTTGGAGCAGGATCTTAAGTGTATAATTTTGGGGCTTTGATCTTGAATGTTAAAAGAATTGAATTGCAGGCTAAACACTTTGCCGTATTATCAGGGAATATGAGAAAAGGCAATGATTGGATGGGGGAAAATTACTTTGGGAAGGTTTTTACACTATTCGCAAAATCCATTCCTTTGGGGTTGAAAATGGGGGTAAGCGAAATTTCGAATTTTGTGCGAAAAGAAACCTATTTTCATAGCATCACAATAGAACTTAAAGACTAAGTGCTTAATAAATATTCGTAATTCCACACGCAACTCTGGAAAATTGGTGGAAAAGAGTTATATGAAAAAGTTTTTGCTTACCAACCAATGTGCTTTAAGCTTAATGTTAAGGATATTTGTGAAAGCGTCGTGTTTCATATATTTTACGAATTTCGTAAAGTTCCACACCTTTTGGTGGGAAAATACGGATCAAAGCGAAAGTGCAATTTTTGACTTTAATAAAATTTCTAACGGGCGGACTACGGGTGGAAAAGTATTATATAAAATTTGTCTAGGCCCGAGCAAAGCTGGGCAATACCTGCTAGAAACTTTATATGTGCAATAGTTGAGCTATGGCGTATATATTTTCAACTATATTTTCATATTGCGCAATATAAATTTACTTTAGAGTCCGCGTGTCTCTATTATAGCCTGGTTAATTGCAACGACAGCTGCCAAAACAACAGCAAAACCGCGCAAGACAAACAACAACAACAGCAACAACGAGAGGAGCAACAAGAACAACAAGGACAGCAATATTACACGCTTCTGTTGTCATCGTCGTCGCCAGGCGATGGCAGTAGAATTTATTGTTATAACGGCGCAATGATAACAGGTCATCAACACAACTGGTCAGGTAAATAAATATGGCCAGCAAGAGCGAGACGGCGACAGAAAGAGCGGGAGAGACACCAGTGTGGAGGGGGAGGCGTGGGGGGGACGTTGCGCAGGCAAACGCGAGAGAAACGTGCAAATTACAAAGGAGCTGCTCGGCGAGCGAAGCAAACAAATTCACAGTTATTCCCCGTGCAGCTGTTGGGCAGCGTGAGTGTGGGGGCGTGGGGGGTGTTGGGCGTAGGAGGCGGTGCGAATAGCGCCAGCTAATACTTGCATTTAATTAGGCTTGCAATAATATTTATGTAAATCGGGCCTAGCTCCAGGACGAGCGCAGACAGCAGCAGCTGTCAATATTTATGCTTGCCCGTTTTTGGGCCGCGCTCTGTCAATGATTTGATTACAGCTACGCATATATGTATGTACATATACAAATGCCCAGCATTGTTGTTGTTCTGCATCTGCATCTGCGTGTGCGTGTGTGCGTGCGTGCGCTTGTGTATGTGTGTGCGTGCATGTGTGTGTGTCCTTATCGCTAAGCAAACAGTGCAGCATTTTGCTGTTGTCGCCAGCGCTTTGTTATTCTTGTCCTCCGCTTGGACCACCCGCGCAATCTGCCGCAGATCCGCAGCTCCGCAGCTCGCGACGGCTGCTCTGGGCATATTTTTCATTTTCGAGCGATTTCTGTTTCTCTTTTTTTCTCTCTTTTTCTTTCGATTTGTTGTTTTCGCGTTTAATTTTGTTGCTTTTGACACCGAATGGACTCATGCCCGGCGCGGCTTTGTCAACGCAGCAATCGCAGCAGCCGAAAAACTGAATTCAACCGAATTTGCATGCCAAGCACAAGTTCAGAGCAGCGAGAGCGAAATAGAGATAGAGCGAGAGAGTGTGTGAAAGAGAGAGATGCACAGAAAGAAATCGTATGCACGATCTAGATTTCTACAGCCATTATGAGTGAGCCCCAATGCATTTACACTGCAGAGCACACTATACTTTTTATAACCTAGCAGTGGTTATTACATATATCACATCTGAGATCCTACTGAATATATATATTCCCGATCAGCCAGAATAGCCAAGCTCCAAGGCCATGCCTGACTTTCCAATTGCCTGTTTGTCTTTTTTTTAAGCCATTCTGATAAGACTTTGCATAGTTCATATGGTACGACATATAGCTGCCAGAGAAACGATCAACCGAACATCGGTTTCTTGTATGAAAGAATGCAAATAAGTGTACTTGTCATGAAGCAGAAACTTGAGCTCACATAGGAGGCCTAGACTAAGAGGATCCTAGATCCTTAGCAGTTCTTTGCCTACAAAAATATCATATATCTTTGACAGTCAGCGATCAGTCAGAGATCTGTTAATCTACATATGTTAGTTAACAGCTGCTTAACATGCACACATTATACTTTTAAGTGAGGGTCCTCAAAGAGCGTACCCAGTATCTCTTTGCCTTATAAACTTAATCTATTCCAAATTTTAATAGCCTATGCTGCACAGTGTGGTTCGCATTGAGCTCGTTTTGTAGGCCTATATCCAGAGCCTCTAGCTTTGGCACACTTTTGGTTCGCACTTGAGCGCTCATTCGTGTGATGACTGTGCCCACCCAGAGAGAGAGAGAGAGAGAGAGAGGGAGACTGGGGCATGGCCTGTCTCAAGACGCTGTACGCCATTGAAAACAATAGGCCAAATGGCCCTTAGACAAGCTCGTGCTTCAGCTGAAGCGACACCTGAGCATAGTTTAGCCCACATCGATATCGTCGCCGTGATCGAAGTCGTGGTCATCGCAATCTCAATGCCGCCATGGCGCCAGGCGGGTTTCTCAAGTGACAATGGCTCGGACATGACAACCGCATAATGGAGGCGCAGACACCAGAGTAGACCATGACAACAATCTCCACGCTTTGCCCAACAACATCATCAGCGATCTTGACAGGCAGCAGCCACAGGTAATTTTTATTTGATTTTTTTTCTCATTTTTTGCCAGTTAATCAGTCGAGAGATCGTTTGATGGATCGCTCCATGAATTGGTTGGGTAACTGGTTCGACGATTCGGCTAATAAGCTGTCCTCTACAATCTTTTTTTCCCCACGTTTTTATTTTTTTTTTGCACCCATCATTAGCGTTACGCATTGGAAATTCGACTTTTGTGTTTTACTTTCTACCAATTAACTGCAATTGTTTGGCAATTAGGGGCGTGGCATAGGCTTAGTTAGTGGCATTTCTTGTGAGTTATTTTAACTAAAGATTTATAATTTACTGCCAATTGTTGGGCAACTGAAAAGCCCAACTCAAGTGAAAGCTAAGCATTTCCTATGGCGCAGCAGCATTTAGGAAATGCTTTTTAGCTTTGTAAGGTTTTTTATTGTTAACATTAAACTGACAATTTGAACAATTTTCCAGTACGAACTACTCTGAGCTGAATTGTTCTCAGACTAGCTTTGGGTCTTGTCTTTCTCTTTAACTGAGGAGCGGAACTTGTTCTTCTTAAACTAAAATCAAAGCTTTTCTGAGCTAGTTTTAGACGTAGAGTCATTTCATATATTAGAATCATTACATAGAATTTAGTTTTGAATATCTTTTGAATAATTTAGCTTTAGGTTGGCATCAAGTTTTAATCTCTCCTGCTTAACATTAGAATGTCTTTTTTATGTTTCAGTTTTATAGAAAGAGCTCATCTGCCCACTCTGGAACCATTTTGAAATATATTTCGAACCGGTTCAAAGACTTGATGTATTATTACAGATTTGTTTTTTTTGTATTTTTATTTGCCAAGAATCGCCTGGCAATTTTGGCTATAACATGACAGGTAGGATATATATATTTTTGATCTTGATTTAAGAAAACAACTTGTAGAAATATACATAAATATTTGTATATCTATAAATTTAAGGATTACTGAATATAGTCAAATATTCAAAAGTAATTCATAAGAAATCGTGTTACTTAGGACAGTATTTATTTGATAATAATATAAAGCTACCCAGCTGGAGGTCAATGTTGGTTATAATATTTATTATAAACAATAAACAACAAGATATAAACACAAATAAATGAACAGGTTGTCTGAATAGATATCTCAAGAACCCCCCAGTTCCAACATATGCAAACGCTTTGTCCCCCTTGTAAGCTTTAACCTGTTGAGAATTGCAAGCGCAGAGTCAACTTTCTGTGCCTGATTTGTTATTATATGAATCTTAGGTCTATTTCAGGCTGGATACGTTGCGTTTGCCGATGAGACATATAGATCGTTAAGAAGTTGTTGTGTCGTGTGTTGCAATCCAATGCGTATTGGACTTTTGGCCAGCATTAGACATTAATAGACGGCTGTCTGGGCATTGTGGAAGCACGTGCAATACGACCGAGTGCAGTCCATCTGATATTCGATTGTCATATTTCTATAATAATTCAGTTGCCTGACTCATTCATTCAGCTAATGAAAGGCTTCTTCTTCCTCTCCTTCTTCCCGTTGGTGGTCATTCAATATCCGAGTCTGATTTTATTTATCAGCCAACCGGTGTTGCGGCGGAATTTGCGTATATGCGTATCGATTTCATCGGAAAGTCTGTTTTTCGAGCAATGCCATGTGGAAGTGCAACTTTGATTCTGGCGTAGATGGAAATGAAACTCGCAATAATTTTTTTTTTTTTTTTTTTTGATATTTTAACATATTTTTTTTTTTGCTTTTTCGTTAAATACACTTTTTGCTCATATTATACGCTAATTTGATAATAGTTGTTGTTTGTGTTTTTTTTATAATTATTTATAATTTATTATTGCTTACGTAGGCTAGGCTAGTTAATTGTAATATTACTAAGCGATTCACTATCATATAATATGATGTTAAATAGGATTTTCCTTCATTAAATGTAATTCTCATTTTCTCATTTTCGTATATGAAAAAAACGTCGCTACGGGGAAATGAAAATTGTTCGCATCTTTTGCAAAAACTCATCACAAATTGCATACCAGACATAACTACGCCCTAAAGTTGATAACAATTATTAATAAGTAGTTAATTGTAGTTAATTGTAGGTATTAATATTAGTGTTTAATGCTATTAGATTGTATAAAATTAACAACTAAATACTCGCTCGCTTGGCCCACACTTCGTATACGCAATTTGCCAAAGAACTTCTTCTGAATCGGGCAACAAAACATAAATACAAAAAACAGTTCGAAAAACAATAATAAATTCATTGACATTGAGATACTTTCTGCTGCTGCTGCTGCTGCTGTGAGTCGTGCTTGGAAATATATTTACAGGAATATACAAGAGAGCACAGCTGGCACGCCCCCTGGGCACAGGGCCGCCTTAGACGCCATACTTGATGCCATACTCCTGATAGTGACCCACATGCGGCCGATAATGACTCAGATTGCTCAGCTGGCCGAGATTGCCCAGATTCCCGCTCAGGTGCGGCACATGATGATGATGATGATGATGGCTATTGATGACGGCCGCGGCGGCGGCAGCGGAGGCAGCTGCGACGCTGGCCGAGGCCGGCGGACTGGCCGATTGTATGCTGCCCGTCGGGCTGCCCGTGTCCAGCTGGCAGGATTGGTTCTGCTCGAAGATCATGTCGCGGAAGCCCAGCGCCGAGCTGGGGCTGCTGGTCAGCACCGAGGCGGAGATAGCCGGATGGTTGTTGTTATTATTATTGTTGTTGTTGTTGTTGTTGTTGTGCATGCTGTTGTTGTTATTGTTGTTGTTGTTGTTGTTGCTGGGATGTGTGGGCGTGCCGCCTTGGCCAGCACCATTCGTGATGGGCTCCGATGGCGGCGTCTCCGGCGTATACCAGCCACCGTGCGCCGGTCCATGCGGCGTTGAGATCGTGGTGGGTGAGGCGCCCGAGGATTGGACACCGCTGCCATTGCCGGGGGTGAGGGGATGCGAAACGTGGGCAACGTGACGCAGCTGCTGGGCATGATGGGCAGCGGCGGCATGATGGGCATGATGCATCTGACTGCTGGCCACCGTCAGATTGTCATCGTTCAAATGATACGGATAGGCGCTGTGATGGATGCGCGGATTGTAGACGTTCATCAGGGAGTCGACGGTGAAGCCGGCATGCTCCACGCCGCCCGTCAAGTGGTTCATTTGCGCCAGGCTGTCGTGGCAGGAGTTGAGCATGGCCGCATGCGACACATCCTTGCCGCTGAGGCAGCCCAAGTCCATCAGTGGCTCCTTCTTGAAGTGCGCCGCATGCGCGGCCATGTGCTTGGCATCCAGTATCCCATTGGTCATCAGCTTCAGCGGCTTCATCTCGGCCAGTTTTTCGTTCATCATAGCCTGTCGCTTGATGGCCTCCTCCTTCTCCCGCATCACGTCCTTCTTCTTGAAGCGACGACGTCGCCGCAGAAACGAGCCATTGTCGAACATGTTGTACGAGTCCGGATCCAGCGTCCAATAGGAGCCCTTGCCCGGCTTCTTATCATCGCGCGCCACCTTCACGAAGCACTCGTTCAGGCTGAGATTGTGCCGTATCGAGTTCTGCCAGCCCTGCTTGTTGTCCCGATAATACGGAAATCTCTCCATAATGTACTGATAGATGCCATTCAGTGTCACCTTCTTGTCGGAGGCATTCTGTATGGCCATCGCAATCAGTGCGATATACGAGTACGGCGGCTTCACAATCTCCTTGTTCTGATGCGGTGCACCCAAGCCGTAGGCGCTGGCCGAGTACGGATAACGCGAATACTGATCGTAGGCATAATGTGCCGCCGCCGCCGCCGAGGCGCTGCTGGCCGCTGCCACCGCCGAGGCGGATGTGTAGCCGGCGGCCGTCTGGGCATAATGGCGGGAGAACGAGTTCTGATCACTGAACAGCGTGTGCATTATATCGTATATCGGGGATTATAGTTAATGTTAAAGTTAATTCAGTTCAATTTTGCGGACGGAGCCGCCACTTGCTGTTTTGTCGGGCACAACAACTTTCGGAAGTATCTTACAGATACTTTTTCTTTGCTTTTTTCTTGTTTTGTTTGGCGCACTTCACAGAGGTTTTCTTTTCTTTTTTTTTTTGCTGCTGCTGCTGCTGCGGCGGCGCGTTTATTATTTGTTCTAATAATATTTGCTTAAACAAGTTGTGGCTGTATCAAGTATAGCTGTGTGTGTGCGTGTGTATCTGCATCTGTATCTGTATCTGTATCGCATCGGACGTGCAGGCACAACGCAGCGCAGGCGAAGAACCGTTCGGGCTAGTAACACGTCTGATACTGAATCTGTGTAACTGAAATAACATATAGCTCGAGTCAATGCGACGCGGCGGCAGCAACGAATCTCGGCAGCGGCAGCGACTGCGACTGCGACGCAAGCGTCAACAGAGCGGCAGCGCTCCAACACAGTGTGTATCTGTATCTGTAACTGTATCTGAATCTACAGCACGAACAGGCAAGTGCGTGTGTGTGTGCGTGTGTGTATTCCGTATATATGTGTGTATTTGTGACCAACCACCGACGGCAGCACGTTCTGTTTGCAGCAGCAGTCAGTAAGTGAAGACCTACAGCTATGCGCACACACAGATACTCTCTCACACACACACACACACACTCGCACACACTAGCTGAGAGAACGCGCGAGGTGGCCGCCATTCATGATTTTGTACGTACGACCGCCTTTCGCCCCTGTAAAGTGGCACTTTTTCACCCAGGGCTTGGGATGAATTTGAGGCTTGTCTTTTTGGGCAAGTGGAGGTTGGAAATAGTTGTTCTTTCCTTCTGTGCCGCCTGTGCCAGAGAGACACTGCCTCGTTGCCAGTTGCCAGTGTTTATGTTGTTCAAACTAATGCTTAAAATGCGGCCTAGGCAAGGCCTAGCGCACTCGCTCTCGCACATCCTCTGGCCGGCCGGCCAGAGTGGAGGAGCAACATTTATCGCAGCACCTGGCCTCCCAGGTGCAGACAAGTTCCCAGGCTCGACTGGCGACCCAAAAATGTGGGTGGCTCTCCCTGCGCTAGCTGTGACTTGGGTTTTCGCATAAGGTTTTTGCCTTTTCGATTTCAGCTAAAGGTTGCGGGTTGGCAACATCTTTTGCTACGTTCATTGTTAATTTATAACGTGTTTTATTTTGCATAAAGCAGGTTTGCTTTGTGGGTAAGGTGGGTTATTAGGCTGGCCTTTTCTTAAATACTTTGCAATAGTAGACAAAGGCGGAAGAGTCAAAATATAGTTCTTTAAGACTCTTCAAATTAGGTTAACAACGACTAATTATAAATATTGTTATTCATTTCTTGTTATTTACATTATTAGTATAATTATTATAAATATATATTAAAAATTAAATAGGATAGGATATTCAAAATTAAATAAAATAAATAATAATAATATATACATAAGTAAAGGATATTATAAAGCTAGGATATCGTTATAAAAATATGATTGGAA
Source organism: Drosophila montana (assembly GCF_035044405.1). Taxonomy (NCBI): domain Eukaryota; kingdom Metazoa; phylum Arthropoda; class Insecta; order Diptera; family Drosophilidae; genus Drosophila; species Drosophila montana. The sequence continues at coordinate 1,065,498 of NW_026998322.1, forward strand.
CCCAGCATTCCCTATGTTCAAGATAAAATTATTATAATTTATTATTATTATGATTATTTTTTATAAGTATAGGATATAGACATAAAACTATCATTAGAACACAGTATTCCCGATATTTAAAATTGTATAATAAATCAGATATTCAAAGAGTAAAAGCTTCAATTGATTATAAGTAAGGCACGCCTTATCTTTTGCCATATATTAATATTTCTTATTATAATTATCCCCAAAAGCCGCCTGCCTGATAATAAGTGTGCTTAAAATATAATATAATATGTAATTGGGATTTATAATATATAACTTTTATATATATTTTTTTTTATATTATATATAACTTCCTTTAAACGAAGTGCCTGCTAATTAATATGACGATATTTGTTTTTCTCATATTATTGACAGCACAATTTTTTTGTTGTACAAAAAATTATAAATTAATTGTGTGTCTGAATTGATTAACCCTTGGCAGGATATCAGCTAGTCGATTGTTGTTGTTGTTTGTATTTGCACCCTCTCGCTGAAGAGCCCTTTGTGTGGGGTTTCCCCTTGCCTACGTGCTGGCCCACATGTTCTCACGTTTTTTTTTTCCTTCACATTTTGTTGTTGTTGTTGTTTTTGTTATGAGCGCAGGCAATTTTTTTAGCAGAGCACATTGGAAGAAGAAAAAATTGTATTTGGTTTTTTGCTTATTGAAACAATATTTTTTCGTACAACAATATTTATTGACTTTGTCAGCTTTAAAGTAAATTTTATATGTTTATTTGGGCAAGTGTATGTGTGAGAGAGTATGTGTGTGTGTGTGTGTGTCATGCGTTGAGTTTCAGACCGAGTCGAACGGGCGAATCTCCCACGGTTCTGTTTGGTTATTTGCATGTGTGTGTGTGTGTGTAGGACTTGAATATATTGTGATAATTTAAAAGTATAATTAATTTCATTTGCATTCAATAAATTGGCAGCTCATAAAAAATACACGGACACACACACACACAGCTGCAGCATAGAAAACGATATGATTATCCAGCTTTGGTCTCTTTCTAACTTTCAGTCTTTGATTATCCAGCTTTGGTCTCTTTCTAGCTTTCAGTCTTTCGTTTTTTTACCCGCCCAGCCCAGCATCGCTTTCTATGCGTATTTCGATAACCTGGATAATTGATACAAAAATAATATTTGGCTCTATTAGCGCAATCGCATTAAATTGACAAATATTTTTATTGTTTTAACATAATTTTTCGCATGCGAGCTGAATGCAGGCTGCATAACATGAAGGACCCGAAATGGACACACGGACATCGCATGTGGCCGTTTCCATGTCCGGTCCGTGTCCTGCTCAAGTGCTCCTTGGCAGCATTTGAAATTCGAATGAGCCTGCCTCTGCTTTGCTTTTCATTCCCCCCCCCCCCCCCCTGTGCTCAACAAATGCGCCATTTGCGCATTTCATTTTCTTGCTTTTTGGCGTCGCAAACGTCGCTGCTGATTTTACAAATTTTTGTCTTTTGGCATTGGCGCCCGGACTGTGCGTGCGTGTGTGTGTGTGTGTGTGTGTGTGGGTGTATGTAACTTTGTCTGCCTCTGCATTTTGCACAGTTCATGTTATTTTTTGCGCAGTTGCCTCGCCCGTCTGTCCCAATCTGTAGCCCTGTCTCTGGTCTCAATTCCACATCCAGTTCCAGTTCCAGTTTCAGTCCCTGGCCTCATGCAGCACTTGTATCTCGAGCTCCCGCTCCATTTTTGTCTGTCATTTGACCTATGAAAATATTGTTTTAATCTCTCTCCAACTCCAACCAAACGTTTCCCAATTGCAGTGAAAGTTTAATCAGACTTTAAGTAGTTGCACGGTTAAAATTTTCATTTAAGCTTCGGTGATTAAACGTCAGCTAAAAGTGGATAAAATTAAATGGTACCTCTGTATGTACACATATATATATACATATGTATACTTTTACAGTATTGTCCAGCAATACAATAGCATTTCAGTTGTCCCAAAAAAAAAATCCCAACTCTAACCCTATCCAAACTGATTTTATATAAAATAAATATCTTTTGAGGGAGACCGAGACCCAAAGTATGAATAACTTTGTCCCCAATCTTTAAAGTATCTGAAAATTATTAAGATCTAATTTAGCCTGCATCTTGTATATGAAAATATTTACAGTTTGCAATATTATCAGAACAACAGGCAATTGTGAATTAAAATAAAATAAATTTAGAAAATATATGACAAGAATGTGAAAAACTTAATGAGCCTCATGAGGCGAGCCTTAAGGCAAGGAGTTGCTTCGAACTGCGAATCGAACCAGCGATTTCTTTTGGGTTTGTATTATTTGAACCTTAACCAATATCTCTTTTAGCAGTTGAGATCAGGAACTCAGGGACTTACAATAATCTCTTTTAACAGTTGAGAGAAAAAATATATAAAGAAAAACTAAACAAAAACATGTCATCGGCATTTTTCTAGTATAGAACGTACCTTAATTGCATTTACCAAAGCTTACATCAGTTTTATATTTCTCATCTCTACTTTATGCCACATTAATGATCTGCTGGCCTTCTCTAAACATTGAAATCACAGAGTTTGATGAACTTAATAATATTCAAAATTTGGATTACGCAATAGAACGCTCCCGTCACGGTGTCAGCATATGAAACATATTAATTTGACAAAAATTTAAGCTCTGCAAAAGAGCAAAGTTCATATCTGGGCTACATGATTTTGTTGAACAAAACTCAATTCAGTTGGGGAGCGGCGGGCGCCTGTCGCCAAAAAAAAAAGTATCTCGCCATTTTGCACGCTCAATTTGAGGCAGTCAACAGAACGTTGACACCGCCGTCGAGCAGGCGACGCTTCAGATGTCCACTCGGTGCAGTAAGTGGTGGGGGGGAGGGGAAGGGAGCGCGGCTAGACAGATAGCTAAAAGTGTGGAGGACAATTTGCAACACATGTCGGGGCGTGCAGACAGACGGCGAGACGGACAAAGGGCGTACCATATGGCAATTCATTGCCTATTAAATTTAGCAATTTCTTTTGCCTTCCTCTTCTCTTTTTTTGGGCAGATTTTAGTATTTTTACTAGAAGTAATCTAAAAACAATATTTATTTTAAAGCGCTGAGTGCACGGAGTGCCCTAATCAGACAGTTAACGGCACTTGAGCCAGGCAAACACACACACACACATGCACACACACAGAGAAACAGGATTTAAGCTGCAACAATAATAAATTTTCTAGCAAAAAAGAAGGAATTGAAAAATATATTTCGCTTGAAAAACGCGCACTCCTAAAAATGCTGATAAGGCGAAATATGCGCACGCACACACACACACATGAATAGCTCGCATACCAACACAAATACAGCGCTAGCGCTGCTCTGCTCGCTGCTCACTGCTGCTCTCTCATGAATATGCATGCGTCGACGCTGCGTCGCTGCTGGCTCCGCTGAGCCAATAAAGCGTAGACTCACGTACACACACACACAAGCAGGGCGCACACACACACACACAGGCATGCACAGACGAATGCGCAGCGAATGGTAGGCGTGGCCTGCACTGCACACATAGCCAAGCCGCAAAGAGTGAGAGAGAGCAAGAGCGCAGCAATGGCGCATGCATTGCACTGCTTGCACACTGCACTGGCAAACAACGAGGCGGCCTCGTGGTGGCTTCTGTCGTTGGACAGTGAATTGGGGTGTACGCGGAGGGGGGTGGGTGCTGGGTGTTGGCTGTTGGCTGTTGTTGGGGGTGGGTGTGGGTGTGGGTGGCTCGCTCGATATTGGCCACTCATTAAAATTTATGATTTGTATATGGTTCGAGCTCTCATTATGCATACATAGTTCGTTCTTTTTTGCATAGCCAATTTAGCAGATTAGTTGTAGATACAAATTTTTAGGTTTTGTTGTTCCAAGAAATTTGATGTGGTGGATGTGGTACAAAAGGGGTTGCCGTGCGCTGCACGCAGCTGGGAAAATTTCCGCCATTAGTTTAATCATAATAATCATAATCGCAATCATAATCATGGCGAAAATCTTCCGGTCTTAGGCCATAAGCAGCGGAAATTCATGGCAAGACGGCGGCGCTAAGTCGCCCAGGCTACCTGAAGCTGCCGCCTAATTCCTGGCCAGCAAAACACCAATCACCGGATGCTAATCATCATCATGCTTAAGCGCGGAAAACTTTTTGCATTTGCGCGGGGTTGGCATGTTTAGACTTTAATGCGCGCCGCGGGAATTCTTAATGAAACCTACAGAAATTCGATTGGGTATTTCCACGGCTAACGGGCTTAGCTGCCCAACTTACCTGCCCTGAACTGGACTCCGGACTCCTGCCCGTGCTACTCGTGCTACTTCATGTGGCCGGTTTTCCCCCCTGCCGGCTGCCAGATCGTGATAATGATGATGATGATGATGCTGTCCCCTGGCTGGTTGGTTTACTTATGCCGCGCGTGTCCTGCGGTTTTGTGGCTTATTTGCGGTTTTACAGTTTTTATTGCCCAGCAGCGGTTGTGTGGGTGTTGCCGCCGCTGCTCCTGGTCTCTCGTCTCTCGCTGTGAGCGATGGGAGCGTTGAGGTGTGGACTTTTTGCTTAAGTGATGAGCCGATGCTTGAGTTTTATGCACATTTCCGGGAAACTTCTTTATTGAGGTCAACTCCAGCTAGTTGCACTGCAAATGAGGAATTGTTGCATATCATTAGAATTCATTCAGATTTAATTATATTTGTATACAGTTACAGTTATTAGAATAAATCAAAAAAATATATTATTGATATAAATATGAATATAAATATTTGGGAAATAAATAAATTTATTTAATTATATTTGTATATATTACAGTTATTAGAATAAATAAAAAAATATAATATATATTAAAAAAGGAATATAAATATATTAAAAAATTAATTAAATTAAAAATAAATTACTTTGGTTTTAGTGTAGCTCGACGACATGCATTTGTATAAATAATTCGACGCGCGCAATGCCGGGCAATTTCTTCCAATACAATATGAAGTTCGTCTAGCTGAACTAAAGTTCATTAATTTGTTAAGTTAAGGGAAAACTAAAAGCAACTAGTATTTACAACTTAGTTTAAGTAGTTAAACCTTTATAATATCTGTTGGATCTTCAACTTTTGAAACCTTAACCTAAACCTGAACCATCCGGAAACTGTTCAAATTTGGCCGCCAACTATAATACGATTGATTTGATTAGCTTTTATCTTTAAGTTGGAATTCCAGTGAATATTCAAAGAAAATTGTGTTACCTTATTAGTTTTGAATAAAAAACCCCGGACCTCCAGCCAGCCAAATAAATATTTAAAATATGGAAAGGTCGCCAAATCTAGCATTATATATAGAACTTTGTGATTTTAAATATTTCTTAATAATTTTAGTATCTATTTATATGTTTTTGCCAGCAACGTTTAATTAAAGCCTCTGTAGAAACTGTCTGTTTTATGTTCTATTTACTTGAAGACTTTACTCAAGCGAGTGTCATAAAGTGCTTAGTTCTCTGGTACCTAGTCGGCGATATATTCATGCTGCAAATCGCGAATGCTGCAGCGAGCCATTCACATGCACCCATTGAATAAATGTGTTATACCTGCCCGAGCATAACTCACAACACTTTGCATTACCGCGCTTAATTCATTCATAAAAACAGGGTCTCCAATGCCGTCTCCCGAGCTATTCCATTCAAAACTCGAACTTGTCTTGATGTTGTTGCTTTTGTTGTTGCTTTTGTTGTTGTTGTTGTTGTTGTTGCAGTTGCTGCTGGTCTAATGTTTATTTTATAAATATTCGATGCCATGTTATTCCAACAAGACTTTTGTTTATTTATATGGGGGAAATACGCGCGACATACTCGAGACTTTGTGTGTAAACGATTCGAATTGAAAATTGCCAATAGAATTGTCTATGAATATTCTTTATAAAAGATATATACATAGATATTTTTTTGATCCGTTCCGTTCCGTTCGGACGAACAGATTCTGGAAAACGCGCCTATCAAAACATTTGCCAGTTGAAAATCCTGGCGAAAAACGTTTTTAATTTCGCATAAATTTAAAATAAAACTCGTTTCGAACAATTTAAAAAAAAAAAAACGAAGAAGAAATTGTTTATTTTAACGCAAAGAAAAATGTTCGTTTTCTCATTTATTTTTTTGCACAAAATAAAAATGTTCAAATCATTTTATTTATTTATTTATGCAGGCTGGTGCGGCTGTGGCTGCATCTTTGAATTTGGTTTTCGGGTTTGGTCCTGGTTCGATTTTGGTCCTGTTCGTGTGTTTACTTGACGCACAAATCCTCTTACGCCGGCTCGGCGGCAGCTCTCAGCTCTCGGCTCTCGGTTCGATTTGCAACGGCACGAAAAGGACAATTGCATGTTTTGATTGCCGCCTGCAATTGTCCTGGCAACTGGCCGCTGCCTCGTCCAGCGCGTCCTGGCTGTGCACTTGTGACAATATTTTCATAATTTTTGCATCTCTTTTTTTTTTTTTTTTGCTGCTGCTGCTGCCGTTTGCCGTTGTCATCGGCGCATCGCCAGCGGTAGGTGCGTGTGTAAACATTAACTTTTCAAGAAGATTTAATCCCGATTATCCTTTGACTGTGAAATTTTTCACTCAGCTAAAGTTACCTCGACTGCCGTTTCCTCTGTTTGCCTTTCGGTTTTGCCAAGATTTTGTCTCTCTGCCTTGTCCAGAGCCTAGTCCTCATCCTCATCCTCAGCCGCAACCGTAACCGCATCCCCGTCTTCGTCGCTGGCGATAATTATCAATGGCGACGACTTCTTGATGCGATTGCTGCTGCCTTTCCCCGGCCCGGACAATGGCCAGTGTGCGGTTCAGTTTGGTTTACCTTGGACTTTGTGCTGTGTTCCATTTGACTCTGGATGAGATTTTAATTTGCCCATAAAGGTGAGACAATTAACTGAATAATTGGATTGCTAATCTCACGAACAATGTGCCGGGCATGTGCCTGGCAATTAGATACATTTTACGAGCCGAACATTATTATCCCTTGAGCTGGTTAGTTGCCTTGTGGAGTGGGTATTTATCAATGGGCCCAATACAAATATACTTCGCATTGATTTGCATGCTAACAGGCTACTTAATTATGTGGCATTCCAATTTAAATTACATTTGAGGAAATCCATAAACATACTCCTTTGCCGACTCAATTATGTTGAAATATATAATAAAAGCCATAGATATATTTATATATATGTCTAGGTATATAAATACATACAAATGCAGCAACCATATATATATAATGCCCGAGTCTGCCGACATATTCCACATTTACTTGATTTCAACTATTGCACATGTTGCCAGATTGTCGAAAAACGAATTTTAAGTCCAGCAAAAAGTAACGGCTAGTTTCAAGCAGTTGCAGCTAAGCAGCGCACCATTAAGCAGTGCACTGCTTTGCGCACTCTGCTTACATAACGTGTGTCACAATATCACGCAGTGCAGCCAACTTCACTGTAAACAAGTTTCGAACACACTTGAAGTTGGCTGCACGCAAAATTGACTCATCCGAAGCAAAATGCGCGGATTTTTTAAAAATTTCGAAAACAGGATTATAAACTAATACTAAACCTAATTAATAAACAACAACTACTACGTCCGCTCATTTATGAATGCGTTGTTCTTTACGATTACAAAACTGGAATTGTAAGTTTTTGTATACCAAGGCCCCAGTGAAGATTGTTTAAACTTTTTAATATACAAGATATGGCGAAAAAATTCATGATGTTCGCAAATATATATTTAATAACCTGTATTTTACATAAGAATCAGCTTAAAGGCACAGTATAGTAAAAAGCAAGGGAAACATTAACGGAAGGTGTACCTATGTGAATACGATGGGTATAGGGTATCTGCTAGTCGAGTACGCTCGGCTACTTGTTATTCGTATGCATGGTGGTGCATATTTATTTAGATTTGAACAATTTGATCACAAATAATGCTTGACTATTTGCTTTATAAATACTTGCTAATTATATGATATATTTTATTTGATAATTTGATTCCTTTGATTACGCACTAAGCAACTAACTAACTAACATTAAACTTGATTATCCTTTGAGGTAATAATGCAAAGTAACTCATACATATATATAGTAACTCATACATATATATATATATATGTATGTAGGGGAGTAATGCCCAATAAGATCGGGCTGCACTAATTCGAATATTTGATTGTCTCGTAGTAGCCGCCGTTCACCGATGTCGGGGGCGGGGTCATGGGCGTCAGGTAAACCGGTTTCAGATCGATGGGCGAGCGATCTGTGCCATGGTTGCCCGATTGCGATGGCGGCGGCGTCATGCTTCCATGATGATGACCATTATGCGGATGATGATGCGGATGATGATGATGGTGCGACTGCGACTGTCCCGTCTGGATTGAGGACAGGCCGGGCAGCTGCTGCAGCGACATGGAGCGCAGACCTGTGAAACCAGCCAGCGAGGGGGGAGAACAACAAGATGCGATTAAAAAGCGTTTCGTTTTATGATCCGGCGTTAAAATTCACACACACAGCGCCGCGACGCCGACAGAGGCAGCGGCAGCGACAGCAATAAAAACGCTCGACATCGGACGGACGGACGGACGGGCCATGTGCCATGTGTTGCTATGCGGTGGTAATCCGAGATCTAAATGCCCAGCACACACACGCACACGCACACACACACACACGCACACCCCGTGAACTCAGCCAGCAATAAGCTGGCTCTGATTGACAGGAACACCCAGGCTGACTGACTGACGGACTGGAGGACTGGCGAACTGGCGCAGTGGGGCACTTACCGTTATCCAAGCCGCCGCCACTTGTTGCATAGGAGTAGCCCGCGGCCACGAGACTGGCGGCTGGCGCATAATCACTTTGAAGCGCCGACACCGGCGAACTGGAGGGGCCCGCCGTCGAGGACATGCCCAGCGCCGAGTGCGCCAATGGCGGAGTGGGTGACCCGTTCAGATTATTGCCCACCGACGTCAGGCAGGTTATGTTTGAGTACTGGGGCAGGGTGCCCACGGACACGGCTGGCGCGCCGCTGTGCGCCGCATGCACGTTCCAGGCATCGCCGAAGCCCTGAGCCGACGCAGGACCTCCTCCGGCCGCAGCGCTGTAGTCGTAGCTGGCATAGGTGGGCGTCGCATAGAAGTTGGCCGTGTCCTGGAAAGGATTTTATAAGGATCACAGATTCGGATAGCTTGACTCTTTGGCTCACCATGCCCGCATCTGCGTAGCTGCCGCTGTAGAAGCTGTTCGGATTGACCGCATAGGTCTTGACCTTGATCTTGGAGCGATAGCCGCGCGGACGACGTCGCAGACTGCCCTCATCCTCGAACAGATGCGCCGAATTCTCATCGATGGTCCAGTAGTTGCCCTTGCCGGGCTTGCCCACGCCCATGCCCTTGGGCAGCTTCTTGAAGCACTCGTTCAGGCTGAGATTGTGACGCACCGAGTTCTTCCAGCCGACATAGGGTCCGCGAAAGAATTCATAGCTGCCGGCAAAACAGATAATGCAAGTTTATTTACTTGGTTTCAGCTGCCACACTCCCCTCATATCTCCCCCATTCTCATTCGGTCTAATGAGCTTTGGGTGTCCGTCACAAAAGCCAATTAAAGATTTTTCGGGCTCACAGACGGGACAACAACAAACAAACGACGTCAGCGCGAAATCCTCTCACGCATTAACGCGTTGTCAACTCCCAGCCCCGTCCCGCCCCGCCCCGCCCCGCCCCGTCCCTCTCTGGTCTCTGTCTGGTTCCCAGTCGCGAATGTCGCCCATAATCCAAACATATAAAGTGCCATGCGCTGGAGAAATATGAGCAATCAAAAGGATGCGCCTGCTCGAGCTGCGGCTTGGGCCCGGCTTGATGTGGCCCGACTTGGCTGGGCTTCAGCTTGGGCCTGGGTTGGGGTTGGGGTTGGGCTTGGGCTTGGGTTGGGGGAGCTGCTCATATTTTTTGTTGACTAAATAAAATCGGAGGCAAGTAAATAAACGCAAGCGACACACATGAAAATCGAAACACTTTTAGGTGCCTCGCGTTGCCGGTTGCCAATTTCCCCCCTACCCCCTCCCTATCCCCTCCCCACTTTCATGTCGGCTGTATCTGTGTCCGGTGCCCGGTGGCGGGGTGTCGATGTCGGTAATGGGTCCCAGCACGTTACTTGAGCTCGCGCCGCTGCCTTCGGCGCTTGGGAATGCGACGATCGATAAATGTCAAGACGGAGCCATTTTGGGGGCTTTAACCAGATACCTGCACGTTCACACTGAACTGATTATAAATTAAAAAATTGTAGAAACTAAGAAAGAACTGAGAAAATTAACTTCTTTCTCTATCTATGCAACAAATGGGTGTGCTGCGGTCGGGAGTGCCCAACTAGAAGATGCTCTGCAGCCAGATAAAAGCTCTCTGCGAAATGCTGAGAAAAAAAATATTCGGAAATTTTGTAGGTCCAGCTGAAGTTGAAAGATTGTCTACAAATTTACTTAAACTGCAGCTGCGTATGGCATACGAGAATCCAAAAATCCGAAATAGAGCATATATCTTTCAGACAGGTAGATGCACCAAATACATTATAAATATTAATTTATTTAATTTAAATATATTACTCAAATGTGCTCAGTTTGATCGACTAGGCTGCAGCTCCAGATCAAGAAGATATATATATATCTATACTTCATAGAGTCGGAGGTAGCCTTTCCTTTTCGCTAGTTAGGTATATTTGCATGTTTTCTTATCACTTTCTAAAGGATGACTTAGGCCATTTGAAATATCTTTCATCTTAGAGCATAGCTCTAGCATTTTTCCTGACTATTAATATATCATATAACCCATTAATTATGTGCAATATAGGCCTATTTTTGGCTTTATGTATTTACATTTTTTAGAAATTTATAATCAAATCAGTTGCCTATGGAAGATATATTTTCCAAGAAAAGTTTCATAGAGTTATGTGAAAGGAAATTTGGTAATCCTTGATAATATCTTCGATAATATCTTTGGTTATATCTTTGGCTATAACTTTGATTATATTTTTAAATTTTATCTTTGGGTAAATCTTTGCTGAACTATATCTTTGATTATAACTTTGTTTATTTCTTTGATTATGTCGTTGATTATGTCTTTGATTATATCTTTGAAGCTATCCTGTGGTTATATCTTTGACTAATATCTTGGATTATTTCTTTGCTTATATCTTAAGCAGCTCATATTTTAATAAGGAGCTCTATTTTAATATTATTAAAATATTAGACGAATCGTATTCAAGCCCTTAGAAGATTCTGTTAAAATGAAACAATCTAGAATTGAATTTATAGCTTGCTTCAATCCCGACAACTCCTAACAATATTATGATTTCTGATTGGGCAATCTTCTAAAGCTGCGTCTTGGACATAAAAAGCCTTTCAAGCTCTTAAGCTCAAAATATGGTCACTGAAATTGGATACTCTCAATTTGGAGCCTCAATCTCAAGTGGCCCTTTGCGATTAATTAACAAGGGAATTGAAGCGAACGCGTTCGATTCCGATTCCGATTTGATATATTTCTATATGTTGGACCCACCTCTTTTGCAGATATGCATAGATCTCGCTGAGCGTCAGTTTGCCCGTGGGCGACTCCTTGATGGCATGTCCGATCATATTGATGTAGCTTAAAGCTGGCTTCTCTGGCCGACGAGTGCCCGACTTCTTGGTCGTATCCGGCGTGCTGTTATCCCGTGCACTGGAGCCCGTCGCCTTGGACTGCGCCGTGCTGGAGCTCTCATGTGTGCCATTCGTTGGCGTCGTCTCGGAGCCGTTGAGCGACTTGGCTGGCGAGGAGCTGGCACTCGAGTAGTTCATTACGGGCAGGCCGTGTCCATGGGCATTTGCTATCACCTGCGTGGGCGACGATGACATGCGCGGCAAATAGCTGCCGGACACCGGAGAGTTCTGCTGCTGCTGCGACTGCTGCTGCTGCTGCTGCTGCTCCGCCTCGGGCATGGCCAGCTGGTGGTAGTCGTTGGCGCTCAGTATGGTATTGTTGGAGCAGTATTTGATGGTGGAGGTGTACTGATGATTCATCGGCTGCAGCTGCAGCGGCTTCACCACCGACGAGCTCACGTACATCTCCTGATCGGTGGGCGTCTTGGAGCTGGAATTGGGCGATACCGAGCCCACCGAATGGGCGGTCATTAGCACGCCATATGCTGGTATCGGACTCGACGAAGCCGGCGGCGTGCCCATGCTGTGCAGCGCACTCAGCCCGTAATGCTGCTGCTGCTGCTGCTGCTGCTGCTGCTGCTGCTGTTGCTGCTGCTGCTGTTGCTGCTGTTGGGCGGTGGGCGTGACATTGCCATCCACCGTGGATGCATAGAACTTGCGATCCATGTAGCTAATGTTGGGCTTCTCATCCACCAGCTCTGTGGGTGAATCGCCGCCCATCAATTGGAAACTGCCAGCGGGCAGCGTGTTCCCAGCGCGATACAAGTGCGTGGGCGTGTGATGCGTGAAGGTGTGTGCGTGCGGATGCGCGTGTGTGTGCTGTGCGCTGCCCAGGTGAAGGTGCGGATGATGGTGGTGATAGTGGGCGCCGTTCACAAACCCGCCCAGCTGATCAACGCCCATTGTGCGGCTGTTCAGGTCGGATGCCACTTCTTCACTTTTGATCATTTTCTTTAATGGAATTATTAATCTTTTTCTTTTATTTTCTAGTTGGACGCACCGAAGTCGTTTGATTTTTCTTATTTTCTTAACAGTTTTATCCGTTCCGTAATGGATAGAACCGCGCGGCTTCGCTTTACTCGCCTAACTGTAAACTGTTTGCGTTCTCAACGTGTGCGTTGCTCTCATTCTGCTCGGCGGGCCGCGGCGACGCTGCGATCCTAAGGAGCGGCGCTCCACTTGAAGCTGAATGTGTTCTTTTTTTAGTTCGCCTACGCCTTACGCTCTCTCCCGCTCTCTTTCTGTGTGCCTCTCATTCCAATTTGACTTGCAGCTAATTGGCTTGCCTTTTGTTCATCTAACTGTTCGCTCTCACTTGCTCTCTCCCTCTCTCTCTCTCTGCTTTTGCATGTCTGTGACATGACTGTGATTATTGTTATTGGAGCCTGGCCTATGCATTGGCATGCAAAATATCCAGGTACAGGGAGTGGGCGGATAGGTCTTAAGTGGGAATTCCAGCAATCTGAGAGAGCTGTGTGTTGTATGGTGATTCTTCTTCTTTCCATTGGAGTATACATACATATATTTGTGCATGTGTGTAAATAGGCAGCAGTATATAGACAGTATTTGGAAACATAACAAAAATGGGGTGCTTACAAGAACTTTCTTTTCGATTTATTGTTCCTTTTGAAGCTACATATATGCTAAAGACGTTCGATATTATTAAGATTTTTCATATTGGAATATGGAAAGCTTATTGTAGGTCGATCAGAATATAGATATTGATAGATACATAATTTAGATCAGTTAAGTTAGATCATGATATTATAAAAAAAAAGACTTATAGACTTGACAAAAACATAATATTTATGCATCTAGGATATAGTTACCTACCCTTTTTAAATAGCTTTGGCCAGGATCCCTACTGATCTGGCATATACAACAAGATTAAATATACGACAAGATTAAAATAGTTTAAAGTCTAGAAAGAGTTTCAATTATGAAATCGGGCACTTAAAAAGTGGAAAAAATAATTCTCAAATACCATAACGCTGTCATTCTCAACAAAATCTCTAGGAGTTCTATTGCTCAAGACACATGATTAGCATTGAGTTGTCTTAGCTCCCGTCGAGCGTAGATTGGACTCCTGCGCCTTGCACAGTCAACAGTTAATAAATAGTCGAAAAACCCCGATCTCGAAACCCCAATTACTGCGAACGAATTAACATTTAGCATTCATGGAAAGGAAATAAACCGTTCGCCGTTTGCTCCCAATGCTGGCGGCATTCCAACGAGCTGTTAATTGATTTAGTCGTTCGTATGGCTCGGCACCGGGTCCGGACCTGGGTCTCACTGCCTGCGGCTGGGGGTTGTATGTCTCGTAGCTGCTCCCTGAGTGCCGCCATTGCTGTCAGCACTACGCCGACTCGCGACCGTGACGACGGCGACGGCGACGATGGCGTCGCGTCCGCTCTTCGCTCTCTGCTCTCTGCTCTCCACACGCATCTTTGATTTTATTCTTTTTTTTCGGTGCCCAGAGATCGAGCAACGTTTCAATCCCCAAACAGCCACACACACACACACACAGACAGGCACACACATGCACACGCACAGCTAGCGAGAGACACACGGAGGCGGAGTTTTGTTTACATTAAACGAATTCTATTTGTCGAACGCGTCAGGCACGATTGGCGCTGCTGGCAGAGGCAGCAACAACAACAACAGCAACAACAACGCGCAGTTTGTTAGCTATATAATTTTTTTTTTGTTTCGTTCAATTTTATTTGACTTTTGTGCGGCCCGAAAGATATTTTAATTTCGTTTTGCAAATATATCACAAGCAGACAATTTTCCAAAGCACTCGCCATTTTCAGAGTATTTCGTGGAAACCGCAGACAATAACCGCAAAGCAACAACAACAACAACAACAGCTACAAATTGGGCAATTGTGGAGCATTTTTCAGCACAGCATTTAAAGTCAATGGGCTATCCACAAGACACACACACACACAAATATACATACAGTGAAAGCTCCCTTGGATGGACAACCATCAACGGGTTATATTTGTTTGAGCAATGTACGTCTTTTGGAGGGTGACTGGGCATGGTCTGCTTCATCATCATTTAAGCTGTCCGTTCAAGAGGGCTGTCCGTTGGTTGAGTTTGCACTGTATTTATTGCACGCTCGCCCGCACATACTTATGCCGTGTATTAAAGCCTTTGGCTAGCTGACCGCTGGCCTCTGCGGACAGGGGCTATAAATTAATTTTACGTTTGATTATTATTATTTCTTATTCGGGTTTTTGCGTGCTGGGGTTTTCGTTGCGGCCCATCCAGAATTTATTTGTGAGTGTGGAATAAATTAAACAGGCATCGCGCACTGCGAACCGTACAATGCAATACAATATTCCATAGCTGGCTGGCATCATGGCCACAGTTTAAAACTGGCGATTAATTAATTGCCCAGGTGTGAAGGAAGATTTAAAAGAAATCGCTACCGTTAACAAATGACATTGGCCGAAGGCAGAAAAAATAAGAATAGGCATTACTCATAGCAGGTTCTATAAATCAATAAACAACATTGTAGAAAATAACTTCAGTTCTCTTTGCTTAAATATTTTGATGAAAAATATATTTCGAGCAATATATTTATTGAATTATAACAGAAATTGATTTTACGTCATTTCGTATATTTCGTTGTCGTTTGGGAAAACATGTTGATTTTTGTCTTTTTGCAAAAGTTTATCTTTTATACAACATTTTGTTTTTGCCAGAATTTTTTGTCTTCCCCCCTCCCTCTGCTGCTGCTGCGAAATTTCTTTGACATGACATCGCGCCTTGTATTTATAGCCAAATCGAATCCAATGCAAAGCCAAACTGTGCGTCATGTTAACTGGGTCAACAGTTCCGCCAAGATATTGTATATATGTATATATAGTCGGGATTTGATGTTGTGTGGTCCGTTGGCAATTGCAATTGCCGGAACGGATGCGAGTGCTCCGTTAAGCACGCCCATAACAAACAACAATTCCCAACGAGGGAATTCCCAAACAAAACTCGTCATCTTCTTCATTCAGTTTTCAAGTTCAAATATAATCATAATAAAGATAAGCATATACAATACATCTCGCTTGATATTCCTGTTGTTGTTCCAGTTGTTGTTGTTGTTGTTATGGGCTTCTTGTACGGCGTTTGTTTTGCTTTTAATTTAATGTTAATGTTATTAAATGGCCAAATTGTTTACTATTATGGACGTTTGTAAACAAAATTATGTATACGACGCGTCTGCCGCAACAAGTTGAGTTGTAGTACACAAAGCGGCCAATCCCATTGATACATCCCCTCTCACTCGCACTCGCACTCTCACTCGCACTCGCACTCCAATGCTCGCACTCTTTCTGGCCGTCTCTCTTTCCGCGTAATGCAAAAGAACACCAAACAATACCAAATGCCGGCCATGGCCAGCATTGTTTAAACTTGCCTCGTGCTGTAGTTTAATAAACATCTAACAATTAAACACACGATTCCTTCGGATCTTGGATAAACGTACCGCCCCTCCCTCCCCCCCGCCCCCTTTAGGTGCCCAGTTGTATACAAGTTGGAGCTGCGGCGCCTTTTGTTTTTGCACACTGACCTACAACAACTGGGAAAGCAAACAATTGCAGCTTCCACGGACACGCCCTGCCACCTGCGCCCATCCCCTGCGCCCTAGCAGTTGCCGACGTTTATTAAACTGTTGATCCGCCGGACAATAAATAATCAAATAGTCCAAAATTCAAAATATTTACATACAAGATGCGGCGAGCAAAAAATATGCCGTCTATAGCTAGGAATTTCCTTCTTATTCACGCGCAGTTCCTTCCTCTCCATTCTTTTTTTTTTTTATTGTTTTTTGCTTTTGTTTAAATATTTACAATTCTAATGTGCAAATTCTTGCTTAGATCTGGCCAAATAGTTGGGTTGCTTTTATGACTTTATAAGCACAGTCATGGATTTGTTTATGCCCCAGCCTCTAGGCAGAGATTCAATCACGTGAGACGCATTTGCAGAAATTAAACAAAAAGCCAAAATATCGAAATACAAACAATTTATATTAACTTATATATTTATTTTTTAATAAAATCTCACTTCCCTAAGGCTTTGTTATTGTGTTTTTCCCACGACTTTAATGATGTTTTTTTTTTATTTTGTAAATATTTATGAGAGATTTTAACGCTTGGGCGTTTAAGTGGAAAATCGCTTTTGGGTTGATGTTTGGAATGGAATTGGTGACAGCCAAACAAAATATTTAATAAGTAACAATAAATTGATATGTGAGAAATATGAACAGAAGAAAATATCATATCAACTATATACTATTATCTACAATAAATAGAAACATAGAAAGAAATGTTTTATTATTAAAGTATTTTTCGTATTATCATTATTAATATTATTGTTATCAGTGATATTATTATTCATTTAACTGATGTGTCAGACATAAGAACAGCAGAAAAGTTTAATATAAACTAAAAACTATCAACTATAAACAATCAAGTTATAGAAAGTAAACGACAAATGTTTTGTTATCAGTATTATAATCAGTGTATTATTCTTTTTAGCATTATTAATATTATTTTCATTGATATTAGTATTTGTATTAGCAATAGCTGATGTGTTAAAAATAGGAATAAAAGAAAACTAGAATATAATAAATAATAAATAAAGTTATAGAAAGTAAACGGCAAATGTTTGGCTATAACTATTATAATTAATGTATTACTCTTATTATTATTATCATTATTATTTCTATCGTCATTAATATTATTTGTGTTTTAACTGATTCTTCGGTTTTGAGCCCTGATTCTCGCCATTTGCTTGGTCTCTAAGACAACTTATCTTCAGGCAATTGCAGGTGGACTCATTCACAAGTACGCTTTGGGTCTTTTCTGGACTTAAAATTGTAAATGCCAAGGTTCCAGATAATAATTGAACAAATTACAAGGCTAATTCGCATCGTTTCATCTATATTAAAGTGCCTCGTCACGCTGTTGTTGCCACACACTTGGCACTCGGAGCAGAGACAGGTTCTGGGGCGGCCATTAACACCTTTGCCGCTTGCCGCTTGTCGATTACAATTTCAAAATGGCCGCCGACTTTTGCGCAAGATGGCCAACACGACGTGTGTTTTAGGCAGCCAGCTGCCATTGCCAAACTACTATGCAAACTGTGGCAAGACAATAAAAGCTACAGCACACACACACACACACACACACACACACACACACACTCGGATAGCTGCTGGAAGCCTCCGCTGAGGGGGCATTTGGGTGCGCCATTCAGCTGTCGAAGCTGGCGCAATAAAATTGAACAATTTATAGACTTGCGTTCCATTTGGTGCGCAATAATTGCGCCAAATTTAACAGAAATTAAGAAGAAGAAGAACCAAACACACACACACACAAACACAGCCAAATTCTTTCAAAAGAGCCAACAACAAAGCGCGAGACGTGCGATCTGTCTGTCTGTCCGTCCGTCCGTCTGTCCGTCCGTCTGTCGGTCGAAACTCAGCAAAAGCCATTTTTACTTGGCATTTGGTTGGCATTGTTTAGCTTTTGGTTTAATAGCCGGCACTTAAAAATGCGTTGACTCACAGCAAGGTGAACGCGGAACACGGAACGCGGAACGCGGCACCTGAAACGTGAAACATGGTACAGGTAAGAAAGTTGCAACAGGAAACAGCAGCAGAATAACAAATTTATGACTGCGATTTACGGGCTTTGCAACGTTTTTCAATTACAAATTTGGCTGTAATTAATCTTTAGCTAGATAGTCAAGCGCCTCGCATGTGGCAAGTGGCAAGTGGCAGCGACTTTGCTTCAGCGTGCAACCAATCCACGATCCACGATCTTCGAACTTTTGGCATCTGTTTCGTTTCAATTGACGCGTGTTGTCGTCATTGATTCTTGGGAATTTGCTGTTGCCCGTTGTTGCCCGTTTTTGTTGCCTGTTGCTGTTGCCTGTTGCTGTTGTCGCTCGCATATTTTGCTTTGTTCTTGGCCTTTGTACATTTTAATCTGAAGCTCTTCCCGCCTTTCGAAGTTTTTTATTCATTGGCCTTGCGGGTCAGCGCACCTGTGCGGCATGTGGCAACGGAAATGGCACAAGAAATCTGAACTCTGTGCTCTGCCATGCTGCGACTTATTGACAGCTCAATGCTCGAAGAAACTAGGCCACAAAATTTCCATATATTAAATAAAATATATCTCAAGATCAAATACAGTAAAGCCAGAGTAAAGTTAACCCAAGAGCAAGGAATCGATCCATTTCATATATACACATATTGTGGCACATATATTTACCAATGCGTCGCCTTCGCCTCAAGTGCCTCGGAGGGAGGCCAATATTCAAATTTGGGTTAATTGTAGGCGACATCCTGACGCAGCAAGAGTCCGTAATGATTATCCGGCGTAAAACGAGGCGCTGACAAATATTTTGACATGGCGTCGCCGAGACATTGTCGCTGTGGTTCGAGTCCACTTGATGCTCGGACCCGGGCAGTCGGGCGACCGGGCTAATGTGTGGTCGCCACTTGAGATCCGGTAGCGGGATCGGGCAAATGTGAAACCCAACACCGAAAATTTCAAATACAAAACCCGAGCCACAAATCGAAATGAATGACATGTGTCAGTTAAGTAATTAATCTTGGGATTAATAATATTAATTAGAACCGTCAAAAACAACAGACTTTTGTTTATATACATTTTTGTAGGTTAAGAAAGTATCAATAAAGAACATTTTTAGTTAGCTTTGGAAAAAGTTGAACTTTCACACACAATTCGACAATGTCGTGAATAGTTCCATTAAAATAGTTAATATTATATCAAGATATAAAGTTTGCAACCTAGATGATAAGTTCAAAATCCCAGCAAGCAATGAAAACATCAATCCATGTCATTTCGTATTCAGAAGTCTACTTCAGAACATAACTATATTTAGTTCAGTATATACGAAATCGAGCTAACGTAGACTTACATTTGAAATTCCAAAAAAAAAATATAATGAATCGTTTGATAAATATTTCGGTTTTAAAATTGACCGACAGCTTGTTATGCAACAGTCGAACTATAAGTGGATCCAGTAGGAAGGATTCCGCCGATAAGAAGGATCCCTGCAAAAAGGAGGATCCCTGCAAAAAGGAAGATCCCTGCAAAAAGGAAGATCCTTGCAAAAAGAAGGATGCCGACAAAAAGGACGGTAAAGGCTCTGATAAAGGCGGAAAAGATTCAAAGGACAAAGGCGGCAAAAAGGGCGGTTGCGATAAAGGTGCGTATCACAGAACATCTCGAGGCAACGAATATGTATGTAATCCTTTATAGCAAATGCTCCGACCTCTCCACGTTGTAAAGATGGTAAGGGTAAAAAGTAAACTCTATCTCGTCCATTCCAAATGACGGATATTTTTGGACGCTGACCGCCTGGCGCCTTTGCAAATGTGCAAACAGAACACCAGTCCACATAATGGATCACAAATTACCCAAAACCCAAACGCAACATGAATCAGTTGTAGTTTATAGCTGGCCGAGCGCAGTGAGATCATAAAACCAAAACGCTCGAGACATTATAAAGCCATAAAGCAACAAGTAAAATCGGCGCACATAAAGAGTGATAAAAGTCGAAACTGTCGGCGCATGGAAACTGTGAATTTCCATTAGGGATCGCTGAAGTCATACGATATGCTGATCTCAAGATGGAAGCGCATACAAATTTTAAATATAATTATTGCAAAATCGAACAAAACTTAAATAATTATTGCATTGTTCTTGGGGGAAAAACTGCATCATATCAGCTGGCAGGTGCTTAAAAGCTCCCACGTAGCCGCATTGCTCTGATCTGGCAACCATGACAAAAATATATTCTACCGCTAGCTGCAGCAACGGGAAATTCATAAATTTCACACCCAGAGCCAAAGAAACCGTTTTTATGGCAATTCAATTGCACTGGCACTGATATTTGTTTCCTGCTGCTGCTTCTGTTTCTGCTGCTGCCAAGATCCGTGCACCCGTTCCCGGGCAGGTTGCAGCCGTATGGCCATAGACGATTTGGTTTTCCCTATGCTTAATGTAAACAAATTCTAGACACGGGCCGCACTTGTGTCGACTGCCGTTCTGTGCCCAAGACTCAATAGTCGAAATACTATTTTTCCTCTGTTTCCTAGTCTTTTCGATCGATCGGTTTCTACATCTTCTCTGTGTGTGTGTGTGTGTGCGTGTTGAGCACATTTTTGTCTTGTTGGGCTCTTTGTATTTTGGGTAATTATTACTTTTTTCAATGTAAACAATTTGAATGCTGCTAATTTTAGTTAAATACTTGCACATATTTCTTGATTTTACGATTTTGCGCCCTCATTTTTGCCGGAAAATTAACCTAAACGGCCAAGTCTTCCAATTAAACAGTTTTTGTATTAACTGGAATGTCGCAACTGTATTTCCAGTCTCGGTATTTTATTTTTAGTACTATTCGGATTTTCACCTCTTTAAACTGACATTCACAAGTTTTGGTATTTATTTTCTGTAGTTGTCAGCTCGTTGACTTGCTCGACGGCTTTGAAAAGTACCGAAAATCAAACGATTGACGCAGCCGACGATCGACGGGCGGTCGAGCATCCATCAAGCTGGAAGTGCAGTTGGGGGTGGAGCTGCTGCTGCTGCCCAACCATCTATAGCTGTTTCAGTTGAACAGCCGCCGTGTGTCTGTTCGACCTTTCAACGCATAAAAAGCCGCTGCGCAAAGTTTTCCAAAAACGAATTTTTTTCTTCTCTTCAAATTATCGACGAAATTAATCTTAATCTTGAGTTTGCCCTGGCAATCTGGCAACACATGTGCTAAACGGTGCCTGCTTCAGTGTGTGGATATAGGTGTGGGTGTGGGTACATACATGTGCATGTACATATACATACATCTACATATATACATATCTATTTCAAGGCCTTGGCGTCCTTTAACTGTTGTTGTTGTTGTTGCTGCTGCTGCTGTTGTTTGCTTTGGTTTTTGTTTTTGTGCGCGCGCCGATTGAAGTTTGTCCGACGCCGACGTCGACGTTCGTCAAATTTGTTGGCATCAGCAAACGGTTTTTATTCAACGCGAAACAACAGCAACAAGAAGAACAACAAAAACAGCAGCAACAACAGCAGCAATGATGATGACGATGCCGATGACGAGCAAGACAGCCGAGAAAGAGGAAGACGGCATGCGCCGCCTTGCACTCGCGCGACTGCCACCAATTGGACCACCCAAAGCGTCGAGCTTCCGCGCGCTCCTCTTGCCTATCCCCCCAACCCCTAACCGCATAAATTCATATTTTTCTAGCTGCTGCTGCTGCAGTCGTCGTCGCCACCGTTGCGGACGCCGTTTTACTTTTTACGATAAATTACAAAAGCAATGCTGCAATCATTCATTCATGAGGGGATCCCAAGCCCCCCGCTGCCGTCCTTAAACTTCGTGTAAACATGTGTAAATCATGACCCGTTGATGGCCTCCACGTAGACAATGCGCTGGGGCGCAGGGCGCAACATGTGACGTCCTCGCCGCTTTTGCACTGCGACCCCAGTGCTTTTCCAGTTTATGTAGATAAATGAGTTGTGGAAAGCTGTTCCAGCCTGACAGCTCCGCTGCTTGCTTAAGTCATTCCAGCTCTCGATTCGATTTCCAATAAGTACCAATGATTCCTGAATGCAACTGCTGCCATTTGGCGCTATTGGCCGCCAACGTAGTTCGACATTCCCATTCTTATAATCGTATTGTCCCACCAAAAGGATAAAGCAAATATTATTTATGCTTGTGCATGTGTGTGTGTGTGTGTGTGTGTGTGCCTCCTCGGGCCCTGAGAACTTTTTTCGGTTTGTGCGCATACGGTTTGTGGGCAAAGGCCGTGCACTTCCGAGCCGCACACATATTTGTGTGTGTTTTTTGTTTGTTTATACTTAAAGCGTTATTTCAATAAACATATCATGGCAAAGGGCAAATTTTTGATATTGAATTTTTGATACATTCTCAAAAATGTGCAGCCCAAATATGCAAGTTTTTTTCTGTTCTAACGATATAACAGAATTCTTACTATTTAAACCACCATAAATAAAGGCTAATAATATGTTGTATCTGATTGATTAATCATAATTTATCACATACTTGGAGATAATCTGCGTATGTATGTACACATACATATTTTCCTATATCAAAATTCACATTATTATATTATACATGCGTGCATGCATATGTTTATACATACAAACACACACCCATTCATGCACACATACAAACAGAAATTTAATGAATTTTCCAACACACTGGACTTGTCAAGCAAGGCTGTCCAGTTTCTTCCATTGCTACCTAGAAACCTGCTGTTGCCGCCTCTACTAATGCCATTACCTTCTCCTCCAGATCATCCTCCCCTTTTAGTTCTTCTCATCTTATTCTTGTGACTTCTCCTTTTCCTTTCTCTTCTTGCTCTTCCTGTTTCTCTTCCTCCTGCAGCACCGAGGAATTCACAGCTTCCTTCATTGTTGTAGCTTGCGAGTCTTATTTGAGTTTTTGAAGATCGCATATTAGACCATTTTAAGTTTTATTTAATTATTTATTTATTTAACTATAAGAGAAGTTAAGAAAGCTTGGTCTGCGATTCGTACAATATGCAGATGCTTATTTACATTATACATAGTAGATTCAGATGTACATACACATGCAAGTATACGCCCAATCAGTCAGCCATTAGTCAATTAGTTTTAAAAATATATATTTACAAACATAATCAAGGGCTTTGCTAAAGATATTTTCTTAAATTTATAATATTTGAATTTCGATTTTTATAGCACTCAGCAATTTGCAAGGCTTACGCAACAGTCTGGCAGCGTAGCAACTGTTCATGCTGACGTCACACTTGCCATAATATGCTGTGCTGGTAAATGCCGAACTATTTGGCGCTTAACAGCACTGACAAGCGCTGATCGTTTTCAATGTGACCAGCTGCTACGGGTTATTGGTGTTTTTTTGGTATCAGAGTGAGAACCGCAGTAGCTGCCCAAAAGTGATTCACGCTCGCGAACGCCAATAGCAATATTAACAAATAGAAAATAGTTTTCGCATTGCCGCCAGACAAAAAATTAGAGAATTTAAATAATTTAATAAAGCAGCCGCAAGTATTTTCGAAAGTGCAAAACGACAGCCCGCTACGTTTGCGTCGGCTCAAACTCTTGACTGCGCGTGTGCATGCGTGTGTATGTGTTTGTGTGAAAGGAGGAGGAGAAGCAACACAAAAAAAGTGTACAGACGACGCGCAGACGCAACGATCTGCAGTGGCTAATTAAAAGTACCGAAAAACGCGAGTGAAAATTAATTACTAACGGGCGCAAATTTCGCCAAAAATCAGATCACGAGTTGGTTAACAAGCAGCAAACAGCGATAATAACAAAATGGGTTGTGCCGTAGGTACAGCACGAGATAAAGAAGCCATCGAACGTTCCAAAAACATCGACCGGGCGCTCAGAGCCGAAGGAGAACGCGCCGCCTCGGAGGTTAAGCTGCTGCTCTTAGGTGCGTCTCTCAGAACTTTCCAACTTTCCTAAGCATTAACTAAGGCCTTTAGTCGGTGACCAAAATTGCGACGCCATGTACAAATATTGGTGAACTACTTTCCAGTGGGGTGGGTTTTTGCCATTGGATGAAAGCCGTTGCAATTCGGGCTTATTTAACTCGCCTGACTAAACGCTGTTATTTTTAATTTTTTTTTTTTAATCGAATCGAAACTCGATGCTCGATTCATCTTTGGCAGTGGTCTGGCATTATGCAATGCACATGTCTAATAATTCGATTGCGATAAGAAATTGAAAGTAAATTGAAACCAAATGTCGGCTGCGGCGGCTCCAACAAGTGGGGCGCCATCAATCGGCTTGCCAATGGAAACATGTTTGTGCTGCGGTTCTTTTTACATATACAAAAGAAGAAGACGTATGTATATACGTATGTGTGTGTGTGTGTGTGTGTGTGTGTAATGAGTGGCACTTGCTGTTGCGTTTCTTTGGTGAGAAATGTGCATTGAGGCGTTTCGACGCCATTATTTCAACTTTGACCTCTGCCACTAGCAGAGCGCTTGCGCAGTGAAATTGGACGCCGCGTCGCTTCGCGTTTTTGGCCTTTTGCAATTAAATTTCTAGGCAAACAGCAAGCCGAGAAAATATCTGTGAGTGCTCATTTCGAGCCCACTTTTCATTCATTCAATGTTGCAAACAATGCAATGGGTTTTCCAGCTTTTCAAGTAGCAGTCAACAGCAACAACAACTATTGCACTCGGAGGCTTTTGCTAATGAAGCGGCGCCCCGTTCGCTCGCTGATGACTCAAAAGGGGCTGACGAGCGGTTAATGATCGCAGCGGGGGGTGCGCGGAGTACATTCGACATGCCAGTTAAATGATATTTGCGCGAAATGAATTCACAACACTCGTCAACAAAAAATCTGCTTCGACCACAGCCAGAAGCTCCTAGAAGTCGTTATATTCATTTGTATACCCTTGCAGTGGGTATTTTAGCTGTGTCACATGATATGTAACGACAGCTTAGCATCGGTAGATGGATTGAGCCGTGATTGTCACTGTTTTAGGTCTTTGTTTCATTTTCACTATATATATATTTCGTCATATTTCGCAATATCAAATATTTTCCATAGAAACCATCAGCAAGGAATTAAATTTTTGTATGAATACGGGTAGGATAAAATGTACAGTGTATAAGTTGATACTGTATATTTCTAAGAACATTTAATCATTTATTATGAAATATTTTTAAATATAAGCTTTTCGTAACAGAATTTAGCTGCTTAAACAGAATTTTGCAGCATTTGCAGCTGCTCGTTTAATGCAAACAGCAAAAGTGGCAAGCGCATGAACTGTGCATGTGTTGGCCAGTGTTGGGTAGTGTAGCTTATGGCAAACACAGGCAATGAGAAAACACCTTGCACCAGTTGTTAACGTTTGCGCTCGTATTTATTTTATTGTTCATACAAACATCCACACATATGCAATAGTATTAGTTGTTGCTGTTGTGTTGTTGTTTTGTTTATGTTTTCATTTCTATGGCATTATCTCTGCCGCCGCTGGCTGCTGCGCCTGCGTACGCTCATTATTCCAGCCGCATTCAACGCGCGCTGTCTCTCTCTCTCAGTCTCTACCTCTCTCCATCTCGCTCTTGTGCGCAGACCTAATTGGTAGGGGCAGCGGCTCTTGTTGTTGTTGCTTGTACACTGACATTTAAAGTGGGGTGAACGATATTAGCGCAAATAAATGGCCCCCACATCAAATGCAGCTGTGTGTGTTTGTGTGTGTGTTTGGCTTATGCTTGTGCTTTGGCAGCCGCCGCAACATTGCCTCGTTTTATTGTGTAGATTTAATAAAATTTTGCTATTGTTGCAGCAGCTGTCTGACCATTGCACCCTACTCTGACAGCAGCCTCTCCAGTTAAATTACGGCACTTAATTTTCTGTCGGTTTCACTCTCCCTCTCTCTGCCTCCTCCCACCCTTTGACACGCCATTCAATTGAAAGTGCAATTTGGAGCTTTCTTTACTGATAAACACTTTAGGACAGGGGAATGTCATTTTTTTTTTACTGTATTTGCATTTGAGGCTTGGCTGGTCGCATTAGTTAACTACATTTATACATACATATGTACATATGTATGCAGGCACTTCAGACATATGCATATAAGTAAAAAATAAATTAACAAATAAACAAGCATATAAAGCGTTCCATTACTTATCGACACACAAACACACACACATAAACAATATTCCAACACTGACAGCAAGAGAAGCCCCTGAAACCCAACACAAACTGTCAACACAAACAACTTAATCAACAATTTTTAAGAATTTTATAAACACACACACACACATTTACACATACGTATGTGGTGTACGTATATAATGTACTTAATGTGCTGTTCTTGTCGCCAGTCGCCATAATTCATTTGTCGCCTTATCAATATTATCAATAAATGACCTTTGCGTCAGTTTTAAACAGCTATTTTCAGCTAAATTTTTGAGCGAACGCTGATTTCTTCTCTAAATGGCTTAACGGTAGCTATATATGTGAGCACTACGATAAAATTCCCTTTGAGTGTGTTGGACATTTCCTATGGTCATTTTTGCAACGATTAAGTGTTTATTTCCAGCTCTGCTCGCACGTCTGATTAACACATTTCTTTTCTCACTTCACTTATCTTAAAGTTCAGTCGTCAGCCGCTTGGCGGCGCTAATAAAAGTCGATAACGATTAGTCATGCAGTCAGAAAATGAGCGAAATGCTATGGAATAATGATTGCTGTGAACTTTTCCTGTCCAAATCTGTGTTTGCCTTTAGTCACCGGCAATGTATATGTATATATACATATTTGTATATACATAAGTATCTAATTGCACAGGAACTGCAATCATAGAAATAGCGTTGAGTTGTGCGACACGCCTCAAACTGTAGCCCAGGGTGACGGTGGCTGCGTGTATGTGTGTGTGAACTAATGAAGTTAATTTTAATACCGCTGATTATTATGATGAGCGATGATGATTATGAGCTTTTTGCTGCTGTTCTCGTTGTCCGCTTTGTACTCACCGCCTTGCAAAGTTCTTGGCTCTCTTTCTGGTTGCTTCTTCTTCGCACTGACCGCTTATTATGGCACAGCTAACGGTTCCTTGATAAATGAATACACGATTTATCTCTGTGTGTGTTTTTCTGCATATCTCTATGTTGTTGTTATTATTAAATTGACCTTTTTTTTGCCATTGTTGCCAACTGTTTTTTTGCCTTTTGTTTTGTTTTATTATTCGGTGGCAAGCTTCGAACATCGAATGTTTCATAATTTATATTCAGCCTGCCAAGGGCCCCCATTATGGCCCAGCTGACCGTCTTTTAAGCCATTACATTATTATAACGACATGGTTTTTATTGCCAAATTAGTACGCATTGTTAAAAGCAAAATAAAGATACATACTTGTATATGTATGTATATATGTACATACACATATTCCACATTGGTGGGCCGTGAGTTGCGATCGGGTAGTACTGGAAAAGTGAAAGTACTAAGCCGAGCTGCTCTTGCAATTACCTAATCAACACAGTCTGCCTCTCCGCTGCCAAAGCTCTTTCTGTCTGGGAATGGACCCACAACCACACCAAAAAGACCCATGCAACAACAACAACGACAAAAGCATCGAATGTTGCAAAAAATATAATAATAAAAATAATGTTGCCTTAATGCGCCATTGTTGCGATCGTGGACATCGTCTATCGCTTTATAACTTTTATAAACTTAGACCGGTAGCTAACAAAACTAAAGTCTGCGATAAAAACATCAATTTTTTAACATTTTTTTGTTAATGGGGGGGAAACTAGAAAACACGTAACATCAGTTTTTATCGTTAAAACAACTTCTGTGTGTGGTCAGCATATTCTTTTTGTTTACTTTTCGCTTTAAAGTACATACATATGTATATATTTTATGTACTTCCATAAAATGCTTGACATTTTTATTTATTTACAAGTTATGTTTAAATTTCGTACGAATTTTTGATATCTTGAGTGTGTCGCGAGAGTTCAATGAACTGCAGGCAATTGGTTAACAGGCAAATAAAAAGTACAGCTGATTTTAATTATAGAAAAAAAATTATAAAAATATCTGTACAAACGAATTAGTTTGTCCTGACTCACTGACTGACTGGAGATCAGGGCACAGCCTAAGTGATTAGGCGAATGCATAGAATCGGGGTGGTAATTGGAACAGATACTTTTACATATATCCAAAGCTGGCACGAATTACACACAATAATTTTAAGTGTAGGAGCGTCAAACTAAGAAGCGAGATGTCGCCGGCTCAAAGAAATGTATAGGAGCGGGGTGGAAATTGGAGAGGGTTCTTTAACGTATATCTAAAGCTGATGCGAATTACCCAATCAATTTAGGGTACTCAGCATTTGAACCGTGCGACTCCGAGTTATGCACAGTCAAAAATTCATACCTTTTCCCGTTAAATATGAAAACTCTACCCAATATACAAATAAAGAAGTAAATAAAACACTGAAAATGCCAATTATTTGCAATTTCCTATAACTTTATATATATTCGAGTAGTTGAGTTACTTACGAAATTACATGACCAACATCGTGACCAGCGCAATTGAGCACGTACGAAGGCAGCTAGCTTTTTGGCCTCTTGAACCGAAAGACAATTGAACAATTTGTGGCATCCATTCATTCATGAAAAAATGAAAAACAACAACAACAATGTCGCGCCAAACAGCGCCTGCTGACTTCTCCCCGAAAGCTGTTCCAGTCATACATTCATTCATTGGCGCTTTTTACGCATGACACAGACCATTCCCGATTACAAATTCAATTGTTTGCTGGTTGACAGAGGTCACGCCTACTAGAGCCAACATCCGCCCATTTGCACAATTGCACAATTGTAATTGTTGTTTTGTTTTTGGTTCAATTGCAGGCGCCGGCGAATCGGGCAAATCGACCATAGTCAAACAGATGAAGATCATCCACGAGACAGGCTACTCACAGGAGGAGTGCGAGGAGTATCGACGCGTCGTCTACAGCAACACTGTACAGAGCCTGATGGTCATAATACGCGCAATGGGCCGGCTAAAGATCGAGTTTGCAGATCCTGGCAAAACGGACATTGCTCGCCAGTTTTTCACACACGCCTCGGCGGCGGACGAGGGCATCCTGCTGCCGGAGATTGTGCTGCTGATGAAGAAGCTCTGGTCCGATGCCGGTGTGCAGCAATCCTTCTCACGCTCGCGCGAATATCAGCTCAACGACTCGGCCGGCTACTATCTGAACTCGCTGGACCGCATTGCGCAGCCCAACTATATACCCACACAGCAGGATGTGCTGCGGACGCGCGTCAAGACCACCGGCATCATCGAGACGCATTTCAGCTGTAAACAGTTGCACTTCAAGTGAGCTTCTTTTCGTTAAATTGTTTGGTCAGCTTTGACAATCCCTTATCCTCCTCTATGTAGACTCTTTGACGTGGGTGGTCAGCGTTCGGAACGAAAGAAGTGGATTCATTGCTTTGAGGGCGTAACGGCCATCATCTTCTGTGTGGCGCTTTCAGGTAAGGCTTAGCAACTGTTTATTTAATAAATTGTATTAATCTGTATCTCTTTTCTTGCAGGCTACGACTTGGTTTTGGCTGAGGATGAGGAAATGAATCGCATGATTGAATCACTAAAACTGTTCGATTCCATATGCAATTCGAAATGGTTTGTGGAAACGTCTATAATACTCTTCTTGAACAAAAAGGATTTGTTTGAAGAGAAAATCAAGCGATCTCCCCTTACGATATGCTTTCCGGAATACACTGGTAAGACAACACGAAATCTAAAGTAAAACGGAATTATTAAAATTGTGTATCTTCTGCAGGTTCCAATACTTTTGAGGAGGCCGCCAACTATATACGCATGAAATTCGAAAATCTCAACAAACGAAAAGACCAAAAAGAAATCTATACGCATCTCACCTGTGCCACAGATACAAATAATGTTAAATTTGTATTTGATGCGGTCACCGATGTCATCATCAAGAACAATCTGAAACAAATTGGTCTGTTCTAAGGGGGGGGAGATCAGTTGCGATACGAGTTTAGAGTGCGTCTTAGTATTAAAGGAAAACGCGCAAACATTTCCATTACATTATAATTAATTAACTATAAAGACATTATATGTATAATCTGATTAATCTACAATTTTATGTATATACTCTATGTAGTATATGCGATAGAATTGAAAACGCTTTACAAGCTCTTGATATATACTTACATATATAAACCGATTTTGTTGCCAGTAGTCAGTCTCGGAACAAATAACCAACTGCAATTAATTAAGTTAACCGTTAAAATGCTATAAGTGAACTAATTAAAATACGTATCCATGTATTGTATGTAATTTAACAAGTGTGTAAAGTAGACGACGCCAGGAGCTTGGTAAAGATAGCTGTCCAGATACATATGTATGTAATTCCCAATGCCCATAAATGTGGCCAGCTAACTTTGCGTTTAGTTAAGATTAAAGTAATTCATGTGACTAAATTGCATCGCGCAAAACAAGTGAACTTTTGAGCACGTGCGTGTCTCAACGGGTTTCCTTGATTTTCCGCAATGCATTTTCGGCCACGTTTTATAACACTGTCGAGAGTTTGCCAAGAGCTTAGCGCACTAGAAGAAGAGTGCGCGTGGGCCTAATTTTTGTATGCCCTCTACATTTAATTAGAAATTTTACTAATTTTCTTAGTAATAGCTTAAATAAAGACAAACTACAACAAACAATCAAACCACAACTTTAATGGCAGCCCAACAAGCAATTATTAATAACAATAATCAGCACGTGTAGTGGGGTCCTTTCAGGGCTTAAGCGCCGTTATACAACACTGTTCATTACTACTGTGGAGAATTTGTGCCTGTATCAGAAGTGCCTTCTTTTGCTGTCAACTTTTGTCGAAGTAGGTCGAGGCTTTTTAATTTTCTAAACCATTTAAATTTGTATAATATTCAGGTAGTTAATATAGCTCTGTTTAATATTGTGTAGGACGCTAGTATACAAATTCGAAGCCGAGGTTCAGATAAACAAAATGTTGAGGGCAATCATTTCGGTCGGTCAACGTGGAAAGCTTCCACTAACCCTGCTGTCGGCCAAGGGCGTTGTTGGTAAGTGCGAATCGCGAAAATTCGGATTAACATCCTTTGGATCACATTTGCATAGATTCCATTGTAGCGCACAACCATATACGCTTGTCGCATTCGTACTCCCGGCCACTTGTGCGCTATTTTGCTAGCGACGATAACAAGATTAAGGGATCGGTCGGCAGCAGCCCGACTGGCATAATTGGCAACGTGGGTCAATCTACGAGTCTGGGAAGTGTTACTGGCAATGAGCCGATTGCGTATGCGCAGACGCAGCCCGCTGCTGTGGGAGGTGACCCCGCTCGCGACGGTAACTTTGGCAAGAAGACGGGCGAGGTTGCTTCGCAGGCGCCTATGACACCTTCGGTGACAGAATCTGGCAAGATTGGCAACGAAGAGTCGTCTGTTGGGGCAAAATCGTCGACGTCGTCGTCGTCAAAGGCGAATGAGTCGAGCAAAGTGGTTGGCCAATCAGGTGATGGACCTACTGGCAATAAAATGGCTGACGATGCAGTTAAGCAGCTGCAGGAACTAGCCGCCAATCTGCCCAGCAAGGAACAGGTCGAGAAGTTCGTCTTTCGGGTGGTGGCATTTTTATATGACCTCATCTACTTGACGGCCACATGGACCATACGCTTTGTCGATGAAAAGATATTGCAGAACAACACTGTCAGATACTACTGGAAACGTTTCCATGAAAAGATGGAGCAGGCCAAGAAGGACTAAGCACAGCTAAGAAATTTGGATAAAAATCGAACATGCATATCATGTCGAATGCACAAAACATTAAACAAAGCTAAATCTCATATTTCCAGACTCGCACATGTGTATTTGTATACTTCATTATAGCTTAGTTTGCACATTTCATTTTTGGTTGCTTCAAATTCAGGTGAAGCTTGCAAAGCTAGCATATTCATCCAGCAATTTGGCCAGATATTTGAGTATCTTGTTGCGCGCCGCCTTCAGCTGTGGTGGATCGTTATTCAGCGGCTCGTACATGTTGGCGCAGTGTGCGGTGCCTGTAAAAGTTATCAGCATGAGCATCAAATTTCATCAGATTTGAAACTCTGGACTCTACCTTCAATATAAATGGTGGGCGTGTTGGCATTGGGCGAGACATACAAGCCCAGCGCGTGCCATGGATCGATGGAACCGTGCACGTACAGCACCTGTGTGGTCGCCGGCTTGAGGGCGCCATAGTACTTGTTCGTCTGGGCCACAGCCTGCTCAAGGAATTTGCCGTCCATACGATCCGAGAATATGTCCATGCACTGACGTATGAAGAAGTCAACGCCAAAGCGATCGCCGAATGTGTCCGATTTGTTTTCAGATGTCTGATAGAAGCCAAACTCAGTGCAGGTTTGGTAGGTCCATTGACGCATGCCCTTCGCTGCCTCCGAGTCCCACGAAACGTTCTTCATATCGGCTATCATTTTGTCGTACTTGTAGTCCAGGCACTTGGACTCGGACTGCTTCAGCATCATGTCATTAACCGCTGCCAAACGTGTCACAGGCGGTCCAATCGTGGTGTTCATCATGACATCACAGATCTGTAAGCATTCAGAGGATGTTAACACAATTTCTGCGCAGCTCTGATCAGCGTTTCCATACCTCATCGATGGTTATGTTGGCATGTGGACTGTTGTCCTTGTTGTACTGCACCACGCCGGCAAAGTTGCCAGCAATATTTTCAAATAGATTCGATATGTCCAATTGATTCTCAATCGAGTCTTTAAGGGGCGTGCACGTTCTAAGCGAAAGGTCATTGTTTAGTTATCTATTCGCAGTTGGGCAGTGGGCTACATACTTGAATTTCTCATCGAGATTACGTTGTCCAATCATGTGCTTCAGCAGTATCTCCACCTGAGCAATGCCGCGCGTCACAGCCTCCACGCATTCTGGCTTGTAGCTGGCCAGCGACGCCTTGACCACCTCGAAGTACTGGGTAAAATCGACCTGGGCCAGCAGCGGACCACTTGAGCTGATGGAGCCATCAATTAAATGCGGATACTTCTCGCGCGCCCAGGCAGCCAAGCTGCCTGGATAAGAGCCGCCAAATGCAATCCACTTCTGCTTTGCATCCATATTGTATTTGGTCTTCATGGTCGTAACAAAGTTGGCCAAGTCGGCCAACGCCTGCTCCGAGCTGAGATAAGCCAAGTTGCTGGTGGACAGATCGCTGGTCGGATGACTCTTGCCATAGAAACGATGCTCCAGCTGAATGCAGAGAGCACCAAAGTGTTCGGCATAATGCACCCAGGCGCCTTCATGCATCCACTTCTTGGTTGCCTCCCCCTCGCCGCCAATCATTAGAAACACCGGAGCATGACTGTCATTTCTGTAAAATGCATCGTTCACAAAGTAACGCTGTTGCCAGGTGCGTGTGTCGTCCGGCTGGAGGTGGTCCAAACGCTGCTCGAACCACAAATCCTCCACATCCATTGATTGCTGCAGGGTGGCAATTTTACTCGGTCCACCCAGAAATCCATTCACATGGCGGCCCAGTCGAAAGCTGCCCAAGCTGCTTGACTGCGCAATTAGGCAAGCCAGCAGCAGCGGCAGAAGACAATAACCCTCGCGATTGTTCGGAATTCGCAGCATTTTGCACATTAATCACAATCGCACGGTCTATGGCTTTTGTTTTTATTCTTTGGCTCGGGTCAAGTCGGTTTTTATTTGATTAGCACAAGAGCCGTTTGTCCGACTAACTGTAAAAACGGCACAAGACTGCAACTTATATAGTTCTATTTATGTACATATATATAAGTGGTATATACACACACACAGGCAATCTTTTTCTTTTTGCTTTTGTTGTTATTCTATTACACTTGCCGGCTGTTCTGCGGCGTTGCCACCTAGTTCAACCACGTCTGCCTGTTTGCGAGCCCTTTTCTAAGTAAGGTGAGTTATGCTAATTTACGCTATGTTTACGGGCGTTTGCATAGAAGCGTTGATCCCTTTATAAAAAGTAGCAAAATGAAAGGCACGACGTTGCCACCTTGTTTTAAAACGGCTTCCAGGCAACGGTTGCTTAATTTTCAAACAATAAATAAGCAGTTGATGTTCATATTGTTAGCATCCATTTCCAATAAAAAAATCGTAAAAAAAATTTTTATTTATATAATGACAACCGCGGTTAAAGAATACCAACAGCTAAAGCCGCGCGCAATTTTTGGCCTCAATGGCAAAGTGGAGAACGGGGTGCGTCAGCATCCCGTTACCCAGGCGGCCATATTTCCACTAGGCAACAAGATTGCCATTGCCGATTTCAAAAAGAACACACAAGAGTTTGTTGCCGGACACACAAACAGCATATCCTGCCTGGATGTCAGCAAGAGTGGCAAGTATATCGCCTCCGGTCAGGTCAATCATATGGGCTTTCGCGGCTACGTCATCGTATGGGATTATGAGTCGCGCAAGGAGATTGGACGTCACGATCTGCACAAAGTGAAAGTGCAGGCCATTTGCTTTACGGCCGAGGAACGCTTTGTCATTTCCATTGGAGGAAAGGACGACGGTTCCGTCATTGTTTTCGATATGAAGACATTGTAAATATGTAGTTGTTACCCAACCAATCTGTGCTCTCTTAACTGTTCTTCTCCACCTGCAGCACGCCCATTTGCCGCCAGCCTGTGTCACGCGCCATTTCTGGAAATGCACTCACTGTGCGTCCGCTACATAACAATCCGTATTTCTTTCTCACCGCCGGCGATCGTCATCTGCGCCTGTGGAGCATTCTACGTGAGCAGAAGAAGCTGTACGTGCAGGATGTCCAGTTGGCTAGCAAGTCGCGCCAGTTCTACTGTGCCCGTATCGATAAGAAGGATGAGTACGCCTATCTGGGAACCAGCACTGGCGATATTGTGAAGATCGTGCTCAACTGCTGCGACAGGGACAATGTGACCCGACCAGGTTCATCTAGCGGTATACTGGGCGCCTTTGGCACACATAATCCACGCAAGCCCACGGGTCGCGATTGCAATCGCTATGTGAACGGCGTGCGTGCACTATATGTGCTGGAGGAGGGACGCCTGCTAATTGGTGCCGGCGATGGTGGGGTGGAGCTGGTAGAGGAGCGCACGGAGATACCATTGATCAATTTCCGAGAGTATCCTGGACCTACATGGCCCTACTTGCGCACGGTAAGTCATCGTCTTTGGGCTTGACTGAATGTCAAATACGATTCCGTCTTTCTGCAGGTGAAGAGAACCCGTGTTTCGGGTCGCATCTCTTCGTTTGTGCGCTCCACTCCAGAGAAATTCTACATATGCACGGACACCAATGAGATTTACATGCTGAACATATCAACCTGGGTACTAAAGCTGATGCGCACATGCCACGCCAAGGCAGTCTATTTTATTACATTTCCCAAGTAGGAACAGCTAGCAGCTGGTCTCTCGTGATCCCTTAATACCCAATTGCAACTCTTTCAGAAACTATGCAGCTGTTTTTGCCACCGCGGGCCATGAGAGCATACGCATCTGGTCCTCGAATCGAAAGCAGGAGCTGCTGCGCATCATGGTGTACAACTTTAACTGCGCTGCGGTGCGCTTCGCCCAGGATGGCACCAGCATTGTGTCCGTGTGGAATGATGGCATCATACGCGCCTTTACGCCCATCACTGGCCGTCTTATCTATGCGATACCCAATGCTCATAATAAGGGTAAGCCCTCAATTCGTAGTTCAGTAATCCTTAAACCAATCCCACAAATTTGAACTTCATTCAGGTTGTAGTGCACTGGCGGTGGCATCTACTGGCCGCTTCATCGTAACTGGCGGCATCGAGGGACAGGTGCGTGTGTGGAAGATCGAGCCATATCGTCAGGATCTAGTCGGCGTGCTGAAGGATCACTCGGGTCCCATTACCTCGCTGGACATCAACTATCTGGACACTGAAGTGATTTCCGCCTGCACTGACGGCTCCTGCGTTATTTGGGATATCAGTCGCATGACCCGCAAACAGGTGGTGACTGCCAATACGCAGTTCATGTCCGTCCTTTACATCCCGACTGGAGTACAGATACTCACGTGTGGCTCGGATGGCAGAATCATCTACTGGATGGTGTACAATGGAGCACTGATACGCGAGCTGACCGCCTCGAAGAAGTCATCTGTGAACTGTTTGTCGATGAATGCCACCGGCGACTTTTTTGTTAGCGTTGGCAGCGATCTGCAGGTGAAGCTGTGGGATTACAACAGCGGCGATGTGGTGGGTGTTGGATCGGAGCATGCCTCGTCTGTAATAAGCGCTGCGTACAGTCCGTGCGGCAAGATGTTTGTCACAGGCAGCACGGATGGCTCTCTGATCATTTGGGATGTGCCCCAGGATTATTGGGGTAGTCCCAATCCGGGCGATGGCCCCAGCTACCAGCTGCCCAAGGCCCAGCCGAAAGCCAAGGTTGTTCAGTCACGCGTGGACTCCGGCACACGTTTGAAACCTGCGCCCGGCGAGAATATCAATGGTCTACTCAAAGCTACGCCCAAGGATGACATCTGCTGTGTCGAGTGCCCGCCTTGCGCCAAAAAGGAAATCAAGGCTGCCGATCCCTTCGCCGAGTGCAAGATTGTACCGGATGTCAGGAAGTGTTAATTGATTAAAATAAATAAAAAGAGCATCTACTAAAAATGGAATTTAATCACAGGATCAATTTTGAAATTATTCTCCGGCATCAGTTTGGGTATTAATGAATGTGAACTCTACTTTTTATACCCTAAACCCATTGAAAATGGGTAAATGGTAAATGGTAAATGTCACTAAACGTGACATGTAGCTTCTAGAATAGTATATGTATATCTTTCATTTTATAGCTATCACCACCTTCCCGCTACTACTTCATAGCTATAAATCAATTAAATAAACCAATTTATATTTAAGAAATACATGACTTGTGTGGTAGAAAGGCGTCGCTGTCTTTTTATTTGCTCACACTACAGGAAACTGCTATGGCTTACTCTCATCCATATGATTTGTGCGATAGAACGGCATCGCTGTTTTTTATTTCAGTCCCACTTACTCTCAGTGCTCTCAATGTTCTTTCTCTTAATGTTTAGTGATCGTTTAAATGCGTGTGTGTGTGTATGTGTCCGCACAAGCAAAAATGCGCACAAATTCAATTTTTTCTGAAATGTCGGAGAAATTTGTTTTCCCTTTTGATGGGACGAGTAATATGAAATAATAAAAAGGTTTGCCACATCGATGCGGAATTCTTGCATTTTAGCTCGCTATCGTTGGTAAGGGTACCTAAGCGTTGGCATGTGTGCATAAACATACAAATTTTTGGACTTGCTATTCACGCATACTTGCATATTTTGTATATGAATAGAAGCATTTATGCGTTGGGTACCTGTTGGTTATCTGCCTGTTCGATGCACAATTGACATTTCCAGTTTTTGGGATTTTTGTATTTCGGGCTCTACACACACGCACACACATACATACACAAATGTGTGTGAATGGGCAGATCCTGGGCGCAAAAGAAAATTTTATTATTGGCACGCGTCTGACGCTTTACAGTTTTATTCGCTTTGTTGACGATTTTTGCTGATATGGCTGATTTCTTGAATTCAGGAGCTTCTCCTTCAGGGCCAAAAATATCCAAATTGTCCGCAGATCTTTTTGTTTCTAACGCCGATGGAGTGAAGCCCGCCATGTTATCCCCACTTCTTTTTCTAGGACTTACCGCAGTTGCAGGAATTAAGTTTATAGGCACTTTTATTTATTTGTTTATGATTCTTTTTTTTTTTTTTTTAAACGCACTAGATAGCTAGATTTCCGTTCAGTCCGGTTTTAAAACAATAAATAAGCAGTTGCTGTTCAAATTCAGTCAGCAGTCGGTGTAGCATTTCCAATAATAGAAATCTGTTAAAAACAAAATCAAAATATATATTTTATATGATAATGGCAACCGCGGTTAAAGAATACCAACATCTAAAGCCGCGCGCAATTTTCGGCCTCAATGGCAAAGTGGAGAACGGCGTGCGTCAGCATCCCGTTACCCAGGCGGCCATATTTCCACTAGGCAACAAGATTGCTATTGCCGATTTCAAAAAGAACACACAGGATTTCGTTGCCGGACACACAAACACCATATCCTGCCTGGATGTCAGCAAGAGCGGCAAGTATATCGCCTCCGGTCAGGTCAATCATATGGGCTTTCGCGGCTACGTCATCGTGTGGGATTATCAGTCGCGCAAGGAGATTGGACGTCACGATCTGCACAAAGTGAAAGTACAGGCCATTTGCTTTACGGCCGAGGATCGCTTTGTCATTTCCATTGGAGGAAAGGACGATGGTTCCGTCATCGTATTCGATATGCAGTCATTGTAAATATGTAGTTGTTACCCAACCAATCTGTGCTCTCTTAACTGTTCTTCTCCACCTGCAGCACGCCCATTTGCCGCCAGCCCGCCACGCGCGCCATTTCTGGAAATGCATCCACTGTGCGTCCGCTACATAACAATCCGTATTTCTTTCTCACCGCCGGCGATCGGCATCTGCGCCTGTGGAGCATTCTACGTGAGCAGAAGAAGCTGTACGTGCAGGATGTCCAGTTGGCTAGCAAGTCGCGCCAGTTCTACTGTGCCCGTATCGATAAGAAGGATGAGTACGCCTATCTGGGAACCAGCACTGGCGATATTGTGAAGATCGTGCTCAACTGCTGCGACAGGGACAATGTGACCCGACCAGGTTCAACTAGCGGTATACTGGGCGCCTTTGGCACACATAATCCACGCAAGCCCACGGGTCGCGATTGCAATCGCTATGTGAACGGCGTGCGTGCACTATATGTGCTGGAGGAGGGACGCCTGCTAATTGGTGCCGGCGATGGTGAGGTGGAGCTGGTGGAGGAGCGCACGGAGATACCATTGATCAATTTCCGAGCGTATCCGGGACCCACATGGCCCTACTTACGCACGGTAAGTCATTGTCTTTGGGCTTGACTGAATGTCAAATACGTTTCCGTCTTTCTGCAGTTGAAGAGAACCCGCGTTTCGGGTCGCATCTCTTCGATTGTGCGCTCCACTCCAGAGAAATTCTACATCTGCACGGACACGAGTGAGATTTACATGCTGAATATATCAACCTGGGTACTAAAGCTGCTGCGCACATGCCACGCCAAGGCAGTCAATTTTATTACATTTCCCAAGTAGGTTCAGCTAGCTAGCTGGTCTCTCCTGATCCCTTAATACCCAATTGCAACTCTTTCAGAAACTATGCAGCTGTTTTTGCCACCGCGGGCCATGAGAGCATACGCATCTGGTCCTCGAATCGAAAGCAGGAGCTGCTGCGCATCATGGTGTACAACTTTTTCTGCGCTGCGGTGCGCTTCGCCCAGGATGGCACCAGCATTGTGTCCGTGTGGAATGATGGCATCATACGCGCCTTTACGCCTATCACTGGCCGTCTCATGTATGCCATACCCAATGCTCATAATAAGGGTAAGCCTTCAATTCGTAGTTCAGTAATCCTTAAACCAATCCCACAAATTTGAACTCCATTCAGGTTGTAGTGCACTGGCGGTGGCATCTACTGGCCGCTTCATCGTAACTGGCGGCATCGAGGGACAGGTGCGTGTGTGGAAGATCGAGCCATATCGTCAGGATCTAGTCGGCGTGCTGAAGG
Organism: Drosophila montana; assembly: GCF_035044405.1. NCBI lineage: Eukaryota > Metazoa > Arthropoda > Insecta > Diptera > Drosophilidae > Drosophila > Drosophila montana. Next base: position 1,105,468 of record NW_026998322.1, read on the forward strand.
ATCACTCGGGTCCCATTACCTCGCTGGACATCAACTATCTGGACACTGAAGTGATTTCCGCCTGCACTGACGGCTCCTGCGTTATTTGGGATATCAGTCGCATGACCCGCAAACAGGTGGTGACTGCCAATACGCAGTTCATGTCCGTCCTTTACATCCCGACTGGAGTACAGATACTCACGTGTGGCTCGGATGGCAGAATCATCTACTGGATGGTGTACAATGGAGCACTGATACGCGAGCTGACCGCCTCGAAGAAGTCATCTGTGAACTGTTTGTCGATGAATGCCACCGGCGACTTTTTTGTTAGCGTTGGCAGCGATCTGCATGTGAAGCTGTGGGATTACAACAGCGGCGATGTGGTGGGTGTTGGATCGGAGCATGCCTCGTCTGTAATAAGCGCTGCGTACAGTCCGTGCGGCAAGATGTTTGTCACTGGCAGCTCTGGTGGCTCACTGATCATTTGGGATGTGCCCCAAGAATATTGGGGTAGTCCCAATCCGGGCGATGGGCCCAGCTACCAGCTGCCCAAGGCCCAGCCGAAAGGCAAGGTAGTTCAGTCACGCGTGGACTCCGGCGCACGTTTGAAACCTGTGCCCGGCGAGAATATCAATGGTCTACTCAAAGCTACGCCCAAGGATGACATCTGCTGTGTCGAGTGCCCGCCTTGCGCCAAGAAGGAAGCCAAGGCTGCCGATCCCTTCGCCGAGTGCAAGATTGTACCGGATGTCAGGAAATGTTAACGATTTTTTATCTTATCCTTGTACCTTATTCAAATTATTAGCTTGAAATAAATAAATAGAGCATCTACTAAAAAAGGAATTTAATCACATGTTGATTTTGAAATTATTTTTCGTCATCAGTTCGGGACTTAATGAAAGCGAATTCTACTTTTTTGGCTTCTTCTTTTGCTTGTTTTTTCATTTCCTCCTCCTGGCGCTTGTTCTCCTTTGCAGCTTCGGCTTCCTGTCGCTTGCGCTCCTTATCGGCTTCGGCGTTTAGTCGCTTTTGTTCCTTTTCAGCTTCAGCCATTTGCTTCTTCTCTTCCTTCTCGGCCAGAGACTGCTGCTGCTTGGCCTCCTTTTCAGCGGCAGCCTGCCTCTTTTTGGCTTCAGCCTCCCGCCTGCCATCATACTTTTTCCATTGCTTCTGCACGGCACCGAATTCCTTCAAGCGATCCTCCCTTTCCTTATCCGTTTCGACGGTCTTGCCATTGGCCTCAACGTCGATCTCATCCTCATAACCATCTGGCGGCAAGGGATTCCAGAAAGTATTATGGAATGCAGTGGTATTTCCGTCTCTGAAGAAATACGGCTTGTATCCACGCAGATACAAGTGCGACCAGTGCCTATATTCTGGTCGCTCCTCTTCCTTGCGTGAGGTGAACACAAGGACCGTCAGTATCGCAATCAGCGGCAGACCACCCATTATCGAGATCTTTTGCCACTTCTTTGAATTCTTGTAGTCTGGCGCTAGATGACCATTGATTGATTTTCATTATATCTTTTATTTAATATTGCTCTCAAAGAAGAGTTGACCGACTTACGTGGTTTGGGGCAGGGTGTACACGGACACTTTGGACCGCCACCGGATATTTTTGAGGGACAGGTGGCTTCTGTTTTCTGCAATCCCTCACGTTTGAGTACCAACTCTTCGCAGCTCAACTGCTTCCGTTTTTTCTCCTTAGGCGGTGGTGGACAAGGTGGCGGCTTCTTCTTAGCTTTGCACGAGGCGCCGCCACTAATCGCTGTTTCGTCCTTCTTGGGTGGCGCATCCTTCTTGCATTCAGCCTTCTTCGGATCGCTACCAGCTTTCGGTTCGTTCTCAGCTTTCGGATCGCTCTCAGCTTTCGGTTCGCTTTTGCAATCGGGCTTCTTCACTTCTGCTACAAACATAAATTAACGACTGGTTTTTCCGTTAATTTGAATTATTTTGTACCTTTCTGTTCGCATTTATCGCCATCGTCTGGCTTCTTGGTTTTATCGGACATATAACGATAGCGCGCATTGGATAATGATGGAATTGCTTGGTACGACAATCGTGGGTTTTTGATAAGACTTAATAACTGCAGCATGATTTTTTAGCCCAGAAGAGGAGATTCGAAATTTTTGACCAAAATATTAAACCAAATACTGATGTCTAAAATTTGTAAAGTAAGGCAATCGACATTTTATATGAACACTTTAAAAAAGGAAACTCAAAGGTATCTACGGCAGTTTTTGTGTTGATTTTCAATGACGGCGCCAACTGTTTTAACAGCGTAAACAATCGATATCGGATGTGTTAGTTAACAGAGTGGGCTGCTAGTTCACGGTTGCTTACAGATTTGTGCTAACTTAACATTAGACAAACAAACACTAATTTTACCAGTAAATGTTATTTGAGAGATAAGCATGTTTTAACTCCTTAGATTAATATTTAAATATAGTATACAGACTTTGTTATTAAGAGTAATATGTGGATAGAAGGTCAAAGCGCACTTTTATACGTATACAAAAGTATACAAAACCTTTTCCGTTTATCACTCTATGCTAAAATATTTTACAAACAGGTTGCTCGAAAACATCTTAATATGGATATTGATATTAGATAATAGTATTATTTTGTTTTCAAGGACATAAACAGAAATGTTACACACCAAAGAGCGTTATTTAAACTTAAAAGAGTAGAGGGTGTCTCGCAGTTCGCCAACAGCACTGAGCATTTTGGCTTTTTACAGTCTGATTGGAAGTTTCGTTAACAGATGTTATTCGGACGCCGTGGAGGAAGCATTAAACATTTATGTGCATATGTATTGTTGTTTGAAAAAATTGTCGAGCGTAAATTGACGGTAGTTCTGCACATTCGGGCGTTATTTTGAATTAATTGTGTGTGTGTAAAAATCGATTTGAACAACAATGAAGGTCTGCTGCATTGGCGCTGGTTATGTTGGCGGCCCGACATGTGCGGTAATGGCGCTCAAGTGTCCAGATATTACCATAACGCTGGTCGATAAAAGCGCCGAGAGAATCGCACAGTGGAATTCGGAGAAATTGCCCATCTATGAGGTTAGTTTAAGTTATTGCTGTATATCTACGCGGCCGGATGATCATGTTTCCGAGTGCACACACATTTCTGTGTTTATTTGCATTTAAATAATGCTTGTGCCCATGCATGACCATGTGTGTGTGTGCGTGTGTGTTTGTGTGTGTGTGTCTGGGCTAGAGATCTATCGCGCTTCGTGCTATAAAATATAAAAACCAAAAATCCTAAACAAACAACACATCAATCAGAGATACACATACCAATCGCCAGACAATACCAAAACGTCGATGAACTTCTCATGCCCATGTTTTCAAGTAGCCCAGCATTCAACTTCACAGTCCCCCCCCTCTCCCTTACTTTTCCCAAAACACACTAAACCTCAAACCAGTTCCCCAACCGTCTCTGGCTGTTTGAGAAACTGATTTGTATACAACGCGCACCTTTCCTGCCCTCACCTAAAACGCACAAATGTGCGTGTGATTGCGGCGAAGATCGAGTACATCCGACAGTCGCGGATCGCGAATCGCAGGTGCTCAGCAAGGTCAATGGTCACTCTCCCCCCAAATAGAAGTGAACCCTCCCCCCCTTGCCGAGCAAACGAACATTCATTAGTCATTCATAAGGCACACACACACACACACACACACACACACACACACACACACACACACACACACATTCATCCGCAAGTACATACGCGTACTCACATGTTTATTGAGTGCCAAATAATTACACTAGCTAACAAGATTGCGAACATATTCGATTTGACCTAGTCAGGGAAAGCCGCTAAAACGTTCGCGCTCTCTTTATGCTGTTCTGTTTGTTGTCGCATTTCCGTTTCTTTTATTTTTGATTCCCCAGACTCGTTTCCGTCCGCGCCCCAGTTAACTACCCAAATCCTTATCAGGCCACATTACGTCTTGTGAGGCAGATAAGCCTGCTATCAGCCAGCGCTGGATAATGTGAAACTCACGGTCTGCGGGCGGCTTGACAGCAACATTTTTCAACAATTCTTGAATGCCTTCAGAACGGGTTGCGTCCACTCCGCCGGCCATGATTAATAAATATTATTCTTAGAATAATATCTGTCATTAGGCCAAGGCGTAATTTGAGTTCTATCTTATTTATTTATTTATGCCCACTTCAGTTAGAGGTTGCATCATCGCGTTGTAGATGCAACATTGTAAAAATAAAAAAAAACAATTAGCAAAACAAAAAAACGAATAGTTAATGCTGATGTCGGCGACGACGTCTCTTGTTTCTGTGCATGTATTTGCCCAGGTGCCAAATTGGTTGTTGCAATTCTTTAACGCTTGCAAATACGCTAATTGCTTTTTGTCTGTTGCGCTTATCAGCGCGGACAGATAGGAGGAGTTCATTATAGGCAGCGGCTACTCTTCAATTTGTTTACCACAATTTCGCTTCAACTGATGTATTTCTACAGAAATTGATTTAATTATGGCGAATAGATTTGCTTGCTCGTTGTTATTCTACGTTCTGCTGCAGCATTTCCCAATTAGCGACTTTCATTTCTTTTTGCTATAAATTATCATGTAAACAGGTTCAACAAACTCCCAATTCTGATTAAAATGCAAAGCTCGTAGAGTTTGAAAAATTGCACATTGCATAAACGAAACATCATGAGAGAATCATATATATATATATATATATATAGAATTACCCCTCATTTAGTGCAATATCTTTTTCTATAAAAAAAAAACCATTCGCTTGTTAGATAAGAAATATAATAAACTACCTCAATGAACAGAAAAACCCAATTATCTTATCTTTAAACCAAGCACAGGCGAGAGAACAGTTTACAGAACGGTCGAATTATCTGAAACTGGGCCGAGCTAAAGATATATTTTATCAATATATATAACAAATTTTTTCCCGCAGCCCGGTCTCGACGAGGTGGTCAAGAAGTGTCGCAATGTGAACCTCTTTTTCTCCACGGACATAACAACTGCCATAAAAGATGCCGACCTCATCTTCATATCGGTGAATACGCCCACGAAAACCTGCGGCAGTGGCAAGGGTAAGTTCTGCCTATGTCCAGCAAAACGATTAACTAACAACTTCATTGACTTTCAGGTCGAGCCGCGGATCTGAAATACGTGGAGAGTGCGGCACGCATGATTGCAGAGATCGCGCAGTCCAATAAAATCGTTGTCGAGAAGAGCACGGTGCCAGTGCGTGCCGCCGAAAGCATTATGCATATATTGCGGGCAAATCAGAAGCCCGGCATACACTATGATATACTCTCTAATCCGGAGTTTCTGGCCGAGGGCACGGCCATCAACGATTTGCTGAATGCGGATCGCGTTTTGATTGGCGGCGAGGAAACGCCAGAGGGCCATCAGGCGGTGGAGAAGCTGTCGTGGATCTATGAGCACTGGATACCAAAGAAGAACATACTGACCACCAATACGTGGAGCAGCGAACTCTCCAAGCTGGCGGCCAACGCATTTTTAGCGCAGCGCATCTCCAGCATCAACTCGCTGTCCGCGGTCTGCGAAGCCACCGGCGCTGATGTGTCGGAGGTGGCGCGTGCCGTGGGCCTGGACTCGCGTATTGGCTCAAAGTTTCTGCAAGCCTCCGTGGGATTTGGTGGCAGCTGCTTCCAGAAGGACATACTCAATCTGATCTACATATGCGAGAACCTGAACTTGCCCGAAGTGGCTGCCTATTGGCAGCAGGTCATCGACATGAACGACTACCAGAAGCGACGCTTCTCGCAGAAGATCATCGAGAGCCTGTTCAACACAGTGTCGGACAAGCGGATCGCCATTCTGGGCTTTGCCTTCAAAAAGAACACGGGTGATACGCGCGAAACGGCGGCAATTACCGTGTGCCAGACGCTGCTGGAGGAGGGCGCTAAGCTAGACATTTATGATCCCAAGGTGGAGCCAGAGCAAATTATTGACGATCTGACGCATCCGAGCGTAACGGAATCTCCTGAGAACGTAAAGAAGGCGGTCCAAATACACAGCGATCCGTACAGCGCAGTGCGCGCCACGCACGCCCTGGTGCTGTGCACGGAATGGGATGAGTTTGTGGACCTGGACTACAAGCGCATCTATCAATCGATGATGAAACCGGCATACATATTCGATGGACGTAAAATTCTAGATCATGAGCGTTTGCTGCAGATTGGCTTCCATGTGCAGACAATTGGTAAAAAGTACCAGCGGGCCGGGTTGCTTCGCTCGTGGGGCATTGTGCCGCAGCTGTAGGCGTGTCTAGGCGTGGCTGCAAGACTTAAAGTCGTCAACATTTTCCAGTATTTACGGGACTAACTGTGTAAATATGCCTTTATGTTTGTGTTTTTTTATATAAATAGTTCAAGTATTTCGCTAGATACGCCTAAGTATTCCTATATCTATTCCTACAACCAAATGTCGTTCCAGTTGCAATATAAATATAAACATTGCCGTTGCAAACGGACACCCAGTTAGTGCACTATATACAGGATCCGCATTTCTGTACCATCTGATCATTAAACAAACATTTACACGACTAATGTAAATTTTATAAAATAAACAACAATACTTCATAAATTGATATCTCAAAACGGTATTCTTCTAACAATCTGGCGATACCAAAGATACGAAGTTGCTGCCGATAAACTGAACCAGGTAACCAAATAAGAGAGATGATCGTTGCGCAGCGTGACACGTGTCTGTCCGCCTATTGGAGTATTGGGTGCAGCTTTTGCATCGTAAACGGCATCGAGGAAGATGGGCTCAGCTCCAGAGCTCGCACACATTCTGCCCAAATCGCGATAGAGGTAGACTTGGCCATCCTTGTGATCTGGCGTAAACTGGGGACGACTTTCGCCCGAGCGCACGACGGCCGTCAGCTCCACTTCATTTCGATTCTGGCCCAAGGCACGTTTCTCCTGTTCCACATTCTTCCGCGAGATCCAGCCTCGGTTTACGAGAACAATGTCACTGTGGGAAATTCGCGTAGGAGTTGGGAATTACAGCAGATGGTATTAGGCATAATATTTGTACGACTCACTCCCTGTCAGCCAACTGGAACGGAGTTATGACGAGGTAGCCATTGCCTGAATCGCGCTGAGAGAAGAGACCACCTTGCGTTTCCACACCATCTGGTCGTATCAGTGAGCGTGGTCCCATCAACATCTCCTTGTCATGCAGAAATCTCCCACGCAGGGTGACCAAACGATATTCCATTTGCGCCAACTGGCTCAAGCTGGGGCAAAGTAAAACAGTCACAACTGGGAGTAAAAGGTTAAGCTGCCAGCATTTGGGCATACTCATCGGGTAGATTCACCGGCGGCATGTGCAGCTGCTTATCCAATTCCTTAATTAGCTGTTCCTTCCAGATTTTACGCTTCACCTGCCACACGCCCAGGCCAAATGTGGTGGCGGGTATGAGCTACACAGGGCACTTAGTAAAAGAAATTTCTAATACATAAAGCTACTTACGAGTAGGAACCAACCTAGCGCTGTGATTTTATCCTTGTCCTTGTTGCCAATCGGAATACTCGTTGTCCATTCAAGTTTTTGATGCTGTTGTGTCATCTTTCTTGTGACCAGCTGCAGCCTGATGGTGGGTATTCTGTTTGTGCTGCCAGGCAGGCGTTGCAGTGCAAAGCTTTGCTTGCATATTTGTGCACTCAAACGAAGCATTATTTATGTATTTTTAATTAATTGAAGTTTTATAATTTCACGACAGAAGCAGCGACCCGGTTTAACACACTTTTCTCATAACTGTGGAGTCATTCTGTTAAATCAGCTGTTTGCTGGCGGTGCTGAGCAGCTCTGCTAAGCCAGCTGCTAGCTGGCGGCTCTGTTAAATCAGCGGTTGACTGACTATTTTTTGACGAGTTGGCAGCACTGCATGTTGCTGGAACATTGCGTCTTGGTTTAAACAATTAAAATACGGTTTAATTAAAGCATGTTGTGCACTCGCGCAGCAGCGAGGCTTGCGGGTGGCTTAACCGCATCAGGATTGGTATGTGAACACATTGAAATTGCTAAATTTAATTGCCCGATTATGGGGCTGCCTGCAATTGCACCAGCCACTCTTATATAAACCACACTGACGTTTGTTTTTATTCTACAGGCAGCGCAACAAATATATAAACATCATGCGGTGGCGGCGGCTGTGGCAGCTAGATTTACCGACCAATGCAGACTCTGCTCCACCGGCGTTGTGGACAGTCCCGGCAAAGCGGCAAAACAGACAACGGAAGATGGCAGCATATTAAAACGTGTTCTGACCAAAGTCGGATTTATGCCCAATACAAAAGCCGTGAGTTCTGTGCAAATAGAAAACTCTTAGACACAGCTCTTATGATTTAATCCATTGCAGCGCCTGAAGGTTACCAGCCATCTGCTGTACGAGAGTGTAGCGGACAAGATCAACTACGTTGCCTTCTTTCGCGATTTTAATCTGCCAAACACTTTCAACTCCTGGTTCCTGGTCACTGAGCTGCATGTGTGGTTGCTGATGATGCGCTCCATGGCCGAAGGTTCAGAAGCCGGCGAGGATGGGCGCTTTCTGCGCAATTGTATTGTGGAGGCCATGTGGGGAGATGTGAATACACGCGCCAAAAAACTGGGAGTAAGTGTTGAAGCGCATCGTAGTGCGTTGTTTATTTTCTCTATTGTTTTTCAGGCCAATAATCCCTCACGTACGAGAAAGCAAATCGAGACCCTGTCGGAGCAATTTCAGGCGGCGCTTATTGCCTACGACGAGGGCATCATGTCCGATGACCGAATTCTGGCCTGTGCTCTATGGCGTCGCTTTTTAGAAATGGACTGCGAAGACTATGCTAAAATTGAACGGCTAGTCAAGTATGTACGCAAACAGGCGCTTATGTTGGATAGCTTAACTCGGGAACAGTTCATAACGAAGCCTAACGTTGCTTGGCTCGATCTGGACAAGTGTAAAGTTGATGCATAGAAAATGTTCTTTTAGTTTGTTTATTAAAGTCTATATACACTTCTAAGCCTAAGATTCAAACTACCAGATCGTCGATTGGCTCGTCCACCAGTGCTCTCAGCTGGCACTTGAGCACGAAAGCCATGATACGGCGTTCCGCTCGTACCTTTTGGTTGCCCTTGAGTTGCTCGAGAATTCTGCTCATTTTGAGATAATCACTTGCAGGCGATGATGCTTCCACGGCGGAACGCGACGTTCCTTTTGATGAAGGTTCGAAGTCTGGTTGAAGATGCTCCTCCTCCACCGCATCGTCTTCCTCGTAAATAATCTCTTCTTGCAAGATTTGATCATTTTGCTCAATGATTTCCTCAATAATAAATGAGTCTGCATTGTGCTCCATATCGCTGACATGCATCACCACGCAATCATCGTACGACTGCCACGCATCCTGATCCACAGAAGATTCTTTTCTCACCTCCGCAGTCTGCGATTTATCCGTACACTGCGCCGTGTGCTTGGCTTTGGGTCGCGATGGCACACCCGACAAAAATTGTAGTCGCTTAAAATATGGCCATGTCGAACCGCCGGGTCGCCGTGATTCCTTTCGATACTGGTAGTGTAAATTGTTCCAGCGCATTAGGCAGAAATCCACTGAAAGGGTCAGAATCGTTAAGGCAGGTTGAAGAGGGGACACCAAAAATTACCATCGCAATCCATAATCTCTGCTATGTTGGACCAGATTTCCGATTTGACTTTCATAACATCATAATTCGAAAGCCCCGTCTGGCGCTTATACAATACGGTATTAGGCTCGACATGATCAATAAGCTTGAAATCAAATGGACGATTCTTTTTATAGCTGGTGCGCATATTTATTTAAACTATTCAAAATGACTTCGAACTCATGTTGGGATGATAGTATGCGTATTTTCCGTGAGTTTGTAATCACAATACAAATAAAATATGTATTCAGTTTAACAAAAATTAAGTAGCGTACAGACAGACAATATTGATATTGCGATTATAATATTAATATTAAAATTAAAAAAATTGTGAAAATTCAATGTTAAATTCGATTTGCTGCAACAATTGAATCGATAGTGTCACTCTGCTATTAATAGTGTTACCGTACATATGTCTAACAGAGTTGCTTTGATTTAAAACTATCGAGAATGTTCGACACGAAGCATGAATAACCCTACAGTTTCTTTCATCTCTAATACTGACGTAGGTGCAAAACCTGGAAAATTGTAAGGTGAAGTGAAAATTGCAAAAAAAAGTGAAAAAAGATATAATATTTGGCAAATAATTGTGCAATTCAAGTGCTGATAAAGATGAACATGTAAGTAATATAAAAATTTCAATGGGGGCACATCATTTTTAAGAGAATTTTGGCGTACGAATTGACATGTGGCGAGGAGTGTGCGGCGGGTGGGCAAGAAAATTTTCTTAAACATTGGCTAAAAATCGATAAATCAAAATGGCAGGGAGAGTAGCTAGTGAAAATCACATCGAAAAGTAGAAAATAACGTTTGGAACTGCTTTTGATGCTCAAAATTGAAATTAATGGCGCACAACGCTCGTTCCAGGTATAACGGACAGGTAAATGGTTACATGGGAGGTGCACCAACCGGTGGTATGCCCAACAATCGCATGGGCGCCAGCGGAGGTGCTGGAATGTTCCAGCGCAATCGATCGGCTCCATACATTCGTGGTGGACCCGGCGGCGGCGGTGGTGGATTTAATGGCGGTCGCATGAATATGGGTGGTCCAGGAGCACGCGACGGTGGCGGATTTGGCGGTGGTCAGAACAGTAATCGCACCTCAACTCATGGCGCTCATTTGCCGTCAATTGTTTGGTCAGAGGTGTCGCTCACCCCGTTCCGCAAGAATTTCTACAAGCCGTGCGATTCCGTTTTGGCTCGCACACAAGGCGAAACGGAAACGTTTTTGAGCAGCAACGAGATTACCATTAAAGGCAATGAAGTGCCCACTCCCAGCATTGAGTTTGAGGAGGGCGGCTTTCCTGACTATGTCATGAATGAGATTCGCAAGCAGGGTTTTACCAAGCCCACAGCCATTCAGGCTCAGGGCATGCCCATCGCTTTAAGCGGACGTGATCTTGTCGCTGTGGCTCAAACTGGCTCCGGCAAGACTTTGGCCTACGTGCTGCCCGCCGTAGTCCACATTAACAATCAGCCGCGTTTAGAGCGCGGAGATGGACCCATTGCCCTAGTGCTGGCCCCCACACGCGAGCTGGCCCAGCAGATACAGCAGGTGGCCAGTGAGTTTGGCTCCAATACGCAGGTGCGCAACACTTGCATTTTTGGTGGCGCACCCAAGGGCCAGCAGGCACGGGATCTGGAGCGAGGCGTCGAAATTGTTATAGCGACACCGGGACGCCTTATTGATTTTCTGGAGCGCGGCACAACTACACTAAAACGCTGCACTTACCTTGTGTTGGACGAGGCCGATCGCATGCTGGACATGGGCTTTGAGCCACAAATCCGTAAAATAATGCAGCAGATACGCCCCGATCGCCAGGTACTCATGTGGTCCGCCACATGGCCAAAGGAGGTGCGCCAGCTGGCCGAGGAGTTTCTCAGCAATTACATTCAGGTCAACATTGGCTCGCTATCGCTGAGCGCCAATCACAATATACTCCAGATTGTTGATGTCTGCGATGAGTCCGAGAAGATTGTCAAGCTGATACAGCTGCTCACCCAGATCTCTGGCGAGAACGAGACCAAGACCATTATATTTGTGGAGACCAAGAAGCGTGTGGATGAGATAACACGCAATATTTCACGTCAGGGCTGGCGCGCATGTGCCATACACGGCGACAAGTCGCAGCAGGAGCGCGACTTTGTTCTATCCAGTTTCCGTAATGGACGCCACTCCATACTGGTGGCCACCGATGTGGCTGCGCGCGGATTGGGTGAGTGTTTCGTAGCTTTTGTGCCAGTAGCTGGCTAACGCTAGCTGCTCTGTTGTCTTTTTTGATGCGCTCCATAACCAATAACCGAGCAAGTGTTGCTGTGGATCAACAACATGCCCAAAAAAAATAAATGCCAAATGGTTTTGTTTCATTATTTGATTCGTCGTCGTCGTCGTCGTCTGGCAGCGACCGTCAGCGATGAATCGGCCAACACCGACCAGCCTCTTACTCTTACTCATTATTCCTTCGCTTTCGCTTTCACATTTCACTCTTTGACTTAATCGGTTTTCTCTCACTATTCGAGTGGGAATAAGTTGAGCGTTGTGCATTTACAGGTTAATTTGTACATTGCATGTTTTAGCTCTTCTCCCATTTCCTACCGCAGCTTCCGCCCGGGGAAGCTTTTGTTTTTTTGTTTTTACTTTTCAGTTTTTGCTATTTTAAAAAAAAAAAAACAAACAACAAATGGTGTGGTCGAAATAATGAGGGGAATGTGTTCTCCCTGCATTTTGCTGGTTATATGAAGTTTTTTCTCACATATGTGTACTATTGTATTTTTAGTTTGTTGCCCTCCTTTCTAAATAGTTCTTTAGTTGTGCTTCGTCAAGTAAACTAACGTACCATATTCAATTTGCTGTCAGTCAAGGACTCAATGGCCTAGCAAAATACGAGTAACTTAAATAATAATAATAAAAAAACAAACATGATATTAATGTTTAAAGATCGTTTAAAAGTTGTCTTGGATACGCTCTTTAAAAGACTGACTTTGAAGGGTTGTAAACTATTTCCGTTTTTTTTTAATACATTTTTTTAAGTTTGTAATTCGGAGTTGAAAATATTTAGTTAAATTTTGCGGCCAAGAAATTTTTGACTGATGCCTAATTTCGTAGTTTATTTGTATTTACCATTAAAGTATTATTATGTATATTTGTATATTACGTCGCTCCTATATGTATAAAACCTAAATTTGTGTGTGAACAAAAATATCATCAGCACTTTTTGAAATGGACTTCGATTTTTATATGGCAAACAAAAAAAAAAAAAAATAGAAAAAAGAATAATGATAAAGAAAAAAGAAAGCTAAACCAAGAGAAAAAGTTAAATGTTAAAACAAAAAGTTGTATACACAAAACAGATAAAAAAAAAAAAAATGAAAAAGTTAAGCTTTATATACAAGTTGAGGGTTGAATTCTTAAGTTTTTAGCAACGCGGAACTCTCATCACTTAAGCTCCGCGACCAGGCTACATCTACAACAGCTCAGCTACAACCGAAAAACAACAACAACAACAGAGCCGTAACACCATTTATTACGTAAGCCCTATCTAATTTAATCATAGATCGCACACGGGGTAAGTACTAGGCTAATTATCAACCAAACTCTCTCACCTACCAATCTCTCTTCTTGATCACCATTACCATTAAAAGACGCACCCGACCCAACCAATCCCTCATCAATCGCTTGCCTCATCCATACCCAATAAATCCTTAGCAAAACCTCTCATCACATTCTTATTATCTAACCTACATCTTAAGTTTAATCAAGCCGTCTCTTGTATGCATTAAGCTTAAACAAAAGTAAATATATATAAATAAAGATTTGTGTATTTCAAAAAAGCATTAAAATGAGAACACAAAGGTCGAGGTCCACATTTCTGCAGTATAGAAAAAACATATATCTGTTTGCCAAAGATGTATAGTTGTTAATATACGCTAAATAGTATTGATGGCGAAATTTTTGTTCAAATCAAAACGATAAATATGTAGAAAAAACAATGCAAAACAAATTATAAAACAATATCGATTATTCAAGTGCTTATTTAAGTTTAACAAAAAACCAAAAAAAAAAAAAAGAATGGATTAATAACGTTACCAAAAAAAAAACACACACATAAGTTTCTGTTTTTGTTTATAGTTCTTGAGTATGTATTGAGAAACAAAAAAAAAAAAACAAACAAACATATTAATTGGAAAATGTGTTTAACATATTGATAACTTCTTCAATTTTCAAAACGAAATTCCTCAAACAGACGTTGACGATGTCAAGTTTGTGATCAATTATGATTATCCTTCGAACTCGGAGGATTATGTGCACCGCATCGGACGTACCGGACGCTCCAATAATACAGGCACAGCCTATACCCTGTTCACGAACTCCAATGCCAACAAGGCCAATGATTTGATCCAGGTGCTGCGCGAGGCCAATCAGGTACTGCTTACCCGGAATACCCGGAACCCCATAATCTTTATATCTTACTCACATCGTTTATTCTCTGTTAAGACTATTAATCCAAAGCTGATGAATATGGCCGCTAGCGGTGGTTATCAGAAGCGCGGCGGCATGGGATATCGCGGCAATAGTGGTGGCTACCAGGGACGCAATCCGCAAATGGGTGGAGCTGGAAACTATCGCAACAACCAGAACAACAATAACAATATGCATAGAAATGGAAACGGCAACACCGGTGGCTACAATCCAGGCGGTCCGCCACGTTACGATCAGAAGCCGTCGCGCACCTCGCCGCCTGCTCCAGGCGCTGGTTATCGTCCACCGGGCGGTGGCTACCAACAACAGCAGCAGCAACAGCAGCCGTCACAGCAGGCCAATGGGGTGCAGTTCTCGCGCTTCAATCCGAATGCTGCTTGCTTTGAGCCCAAGTCACCGGCACCAGGTGTCCAGCAGCATCAGCCGGCACATTTGGCCGCAGCTCAGGCAGCTGCAGCCGCCGCCGCTGGCTATGGTTATGGTATCGAACAGAAACGCTCTCGGTTTGCCCTGAACTTCAATATGCCTCCGCCACCGATTGCACAGCAGCAACAACAACAGCAGCAGCAGCAGCAGCAGCAACAGCAGCAGCCGCCGCAACAGCAGCCACAACAACAGCCACAACCGCAGCAGGTGCCGGTTGGCGGTGCAGCTGCCTTGCAGCCCCAGGCCTACGGACAGTATACAAGCATGTCCAGCAGCATGGCGACGGTGTCCCTAAATGGAGGCGCACCCAGTATACCGGCCAGCGCCTATCGAGCCCCGTATGCGATGCCGTACGTGATGCAGCCTCCACCATTACCCGTACAAAACTAAATATCGTAAAGCCAAATTGTACGAGCTAAAATAACTGGACCTTAGTATTACTTGGTCTATGTTCTTTTTGCTCAAATAAAATTTCCTTTCCTACTCACTAACACCAAGACACACATACGCACTCACGTAAACACACATACACAGACACACACACACACACATTGAGACACACACACACACACACCGACACAGAACAGAAACATACACATCAGCGTAAGAAACTTGAGTATAGATTTAAATCTTAGATACACTCTAAGGTCCCAGACTTGTGTAGATCTCCTCCGCCCACACACACATATTAGCAATATAATATGGTTTAAACTGGAATCAAATACGCTTGCAATTTGATAAATTCCTTTTTTCGTTTCTATATATACATTAAATCATAAAATCTAACACGTAGTTATTAGGCATTGTTTTAGTCGAAACATTTGGGCAAACGTTTGCCAAACATCATTTGGCATTTAGCTTATTATTATTATGAGCCCCCAGCGTATTTGATTTCTGTCACTATTCTCGAATAACCCTATTCTATCTATAATGCAAAATGTTGTAATTTGCAATGCTCCAAGCGACACTGACACAGAGACAAACAAAATATTATGTCAATTTCTTAGAATCAAATGCGTATTATATCATCTTAAACCATATTATGTGACTAGTCTAATTGCTTAGCTGAAACTTACACAACAATTTTCACGATAACAACAACAACAACAATACCAGAAAAATAACAATAAAATAAATGTATAATTCCATTATATGTAAACGTATGAATTGATTTACAACTTATGAATAAAGGAGTTCATTCAACATCAGCTTAATTGTATTAGTGCTACGACCAAGTTTTGTAAGACACTAAATTTATACTTCCAGAGTGTAAAAGTTAATGAGGGGTTGAAGCTTTTCAATCATTTAATCAATAATGAAAAAACAAAAACCCTTTTCATGAAAAGCTATACGTAATAAGCTAAAGATCCTTGAAATCGAACCGATTTTTCTTTTCTTTTGACAACATTTTTTGAATAACTCCAACCATTTACTTTCACACTCTAGAATCTGAAATTTAATTGAATTGTATTCCATTTTAGTAAGGATTATTTTTTGGTTTAATATTCAAGTGTTTTTTCTTAGAGGTAAAAAGTCAAAGATGTCTTCGGTAAGATGTGAGTTTCAGCTCATCCGTGTTATACTTACGATTCCAGGCGCTTTTCCACAATTTGTTATATTAATGAGGTTCGGTTTTTCTAAACTTAATTGATTTGCTTTTATTTTCATTTTTAAATATATATATATATATATTTTATATAAGAAAAACTATTATACATCCAAAATTATCATAATAATAAATAGAACTAAAGTATACAAATATTACTAGACAGCATCACCGACATTATATATCATTCAATAAATGATCTTTAATCAGTGGCTATCATCCATCCATTCATCGATACATTGATCTTTTCTAGCTTCAACGTTACTCGTATTACAATTTTTTTTTTTTTTTTTTTGGTTTTCTTTTCTTTTCAAAATTTGTTAAGTTCACACATTTTACAGAATTTATTTTTAAAAATTACACGGTGAATATGATTATGACTAACAAAATTGTGAGAATGTAGAAGTCATTTTTGTTGTTGTTGTTTATGTTTGTTTTGTGTTTCTTTGTTGCCTTTGTAACGTGCTAACGGGTTTTTCTTTGTGTTTACTTTTATTACATAGCTTTATGTGTTCATACTCGATCCTTAAACTATTTGTCTGGCTCATACTAAACCTTCTATCTTTCGAATTTTTTGGCTGCCTGCTGATTACTCGGGTTTTACATATTTATATATATATGTATATATATATAGTTATAATGCAATTTATTTCCTGATTCGCATAATTTTCAGTAGTATTAGTAGTTGTTGTTGCTCTTCTAAGTTTTCGGGGGGAGTACTGAAACATTGAGTGCAGTTTTACAATTTTTATCGATTTTTTTTTCGCTTTTTTTTAAATATTTTTTTTTCTAGTTAAATTTAATTGTTTTTTTTTTTGCGTTAATTTTGCTTAATTTTTGTTTCTTTGGCGCAGTTGACTAATTATGTTGTGTTTGGTTTGCTACGATTCTGCCTGCTGTTTACATATATAGATATCACGAGAGTTCCTGCGAGAACTGCGTCTCCAGGGTGGGTCTAGTTCTAGTTGGATTTCTGTTGGGATTGCGTATCGGTGGTCCTGGGCTGCCATAGCCCGCCGCATACAGCTGCGGGCACGAGTCTTTTATAAGTTCCTGCGTCTCGCGCAGCTGCCGCTGCACCTGAGGCGCCAATCTCTGCACGCTGATGGCCGGCGGAAATTTATATTCCGTTGGTGGCGCGGGCTGCTAAAACAAGACAGATAGATTTATTGTATTGGGATTATAAAATTGAATATAATATAGATTGTAGTACAGCTTATTTGGTGTCTCTAGCTATTCTAGTCTGCGAGTTCGCTGGGATCATATAGATAGAGGGACGGACTGTTAGATGAATAAGGGTTTCAGATTTTGAGATTCCTAAAGATTTCATAGGACCAACATTGAATGCAGTTATATTGATTTCAATTACGAAAAATCATGGACATCATTATATGCAAGAAAGAAGGCTTTTATCGGATAGTTTTAAATCTGGACGAATGTCTATAGTGGTCCGATTGGTTGCGACTGTGCAGATGTATTAGTAGCATAGTCAAGCTCATAATTGATGAGTTCGTTTAAGATTATTCTTAAAAAAACATAGGTTTTCCATCTGAAAACTCATTCGACTGATTCTTCGATATCTTCTATATGGAAAGGTAGTCAGATGTTGCTAAGATTTTTCTCATATGTTAGGAGCATAGTACAATTTGTAATATCAAGTTTGTTCAAGATATTTTGATAAAAAAGTTTTCGGTTTTTCAATTTACTTTTCAATAGATCATTCCTATGGAAACTCTATAGTGATACGATCAGCCCAGTTCGGGCATATGTATTGCCTGCAGCAGAAAAACAGAACTATGGTATAGTTCAAGACGATAGCTTTACAAATGAGAGACTGGTTTGAATAGAAACAGACAAGTCTGTAACTCGTGTAGGTTCTGGGATCGACAAGTTCATACATACGTACAAACGGATGGACAGACAGGCGGACATGACTATATCAACTCGTCTGTTGATACCGACACGGAATATGTATACTTTATGGGGTCGGAGACTTCTCCTATCCTTACTTATAAAGTAATATCAAGAGCGAACTGCTAACTAGCCTCAGTATAAACCTATTTATAATTTAAACCTCCATTCCCTTTTATGGTACAAATTTGCCCTCTCATTGCCCCGCCCACTCACCTGCACAGTGTGCATGACCTCGCCGTAGTAGGCGCCGGCTGCATTTGGCGGTTGTTGCAGCTGCGACGTTTGCGGCTGCAACTGTTGCTGCTGCTGGCTTTGGCTGTGTGGAGCGGTTTGTGTTTCGTAAGATTCGGAGGCGATGGGAACTGAGGCTGCTTGTTGGGCGGCACTTTGGGGGGCAGTGCTCGGTACTCCGTAGTAGGACAGCTGCAAGGGTGCGCGTCCAGCTGTTGCGCCGGCGCCATTTAGGAAGCCCGTCACGCCAGTCTGCATGAGCGGCGAGTTGGTGGCAATGTACTGAACAGGAGCGGCGCTTATTGGCGGCGAGGGTGCGGCGCCATACAACATCCGCTTGGGGCTGACGCTTTGCGGCTTCCCGCCGGCGGGTAGCGTCAGCAGGTGGCCGCCATAAGCAGCCAGTTGTTGCTGTTGTTGTTGTTGCTGCTGTTGTTGTTGTTGCTGCTGTTGTTTTTGTTGCTGCTGCTGGTAGAGAACCAGTTGCTGTTGCTGCTGCTGTTGCAGCTGATTGAGTTGCGCGGCGGCTGCTGCATTGGCATTGGACGTATTGACGAGATTGGCATCGAGCTGCGGCAGAAGCTGCTGCGTGAGGATTAGCTGCTGCTGCTGCTGGTAGAGAGTTGCCGCCTGATGTTGCTGTTGCTGTCGCCCCGCCATGACGTGCTGAGGTAGATACTCCGTCGTGGGCACCGTGCTGCAAGCCGCCGCGGGCTGCAGCAGATGGGCAGCGGGGCCGCTGCTGCCGGCTGCGGCTCTCGTCTTGTTCGGCACCTGCACCACCTGACGTATTGGCGTCGTCTGCAGCGACCGGCTGGCGGAGGAGCATATGGATGCGGTCAGGCTAGCGGACTCCCAATGCTGCACCAGTGCATTCAGTCGTGCCTCCTCCAAGGCGATTTCCGTCTCGCTGGCCGAGTCATAGTCGGGACCCTGCAAATGGAATTACGTTAGTTCAGGTCCTTGTCTTTAATTGTGTTGGGCGGCTCACCTCGTCGATCTTCTTGTCCAGCATGCGAAAGAAATTCTGTTGGCTTGATGATATTTCTCTGCAAGGTGCAGGCAGTTTTAGTTTGGATGGATTTAGGGGTGGGGCGTGGGTGTTGCCACGTGAGGCACATGTGACTTGCTACTTACTGGCTTTGCAGCAGCGACAGGTTTTTGGCACGCAGCAGCGACACGGCCACGTCCTCCTCGGTGTCCTGTATATCCTTATTGCTTTGCTCCTCGGTCTCGTCATTCTTCTCGCGCTCACGTTGCTGCGCCTTCTCCGCATCCTCAATGTGGCCTTCATCCTCGTCCGTCTCCGCATCCGAATCGGCTAAGGGCACAGAGATTGAGAGGGTACAAACAATATGTAAGTAGGCGGCTATTTTGGCAAATAAGTGGAAAACTAAAGCAATAAAATGTTGCTCTGTTGGTATGTGGGAGGAAGGGGCCACTTCATGAAATGCCGTAGAGAGTGCTCAAAGTACATTTGAAGAAGTCGTAGAAAAGTAGAACAACAATTTACGAACTCAGATAAGTATTGTTCGTGGTATGTGAAAGCATATTCAAGTCAATATCGTCAATTTAGCTAAGAGACGATATTATTGCCATATTTTAAACTTATTTATGATGTTTATCATCTGCCTTAAATTGAAACCCAAGCATTAAGTTGATCGAATTTTTTATAATTTTGTCAAAAAATATGTTACATTAGACTACTTTATCGTATAATTCTATATGGAAAATCCGTCGAATAATGAATGGAAAAATATCCCAATTTATCTCTAAAGTCGTTTCCAATCGGAATGCTATATTATATGGCTTTAAAGGAAGAATCGCTCGAAAGTAAGGCCTTTGTTTACAAACATTACATTACATCAGCCGCATGTCTGCAAGGGTATTTAAACTTTGGTGTTATTAACTAAGACATCATATCTCCCAAGTTCTTAAAGCCTGCGTCCACAGTTTCCCAACCTTCTGATGTGCTCATTCATTTAGGCCTGTGCAAATTTAATTAAGACGAGTTATGCATTTTAATGCAAATTCGTCGAAATACGATATGAATGAAAAACTTTATAATTAATCCAGGCAGTCCAAAGAGGCGTGAGCCTGACGAACCTAGGACCAACAGAATCGGGGCCTTTTATGGCACAATGGCGCCTTTGTGTATGCTACACTTTTGTTAACCCATTTTGAACGCAGCCCAAACACCCACACACACGCACACATTCAAGCACATATACAAACAGAGACAAGGGCCCCAAAGAGGCCACACCCACTCAACTGGTGCGCCCACTGCAACAACAAGTTGCCTTTTAGTAGTTAATTACACACACACACACATGCCTGCATCCACTCTCTGGTGAAAGGCTGTAAAAGCAGCAGCAACAACATGACAAAAGGCTCTCGGGGCTTTGCCGAAAGTTTTGAATGTAGGCTAGGGCAACAATTTTATTTTTCAGTGTTTTATTATAAGCTCACACATGCATATATATATACACACACACACACACACACACACATACATATGCTATATTTACGGCATGCATGCGTGTGCTGGTTATAAGCCTAGTCCTTTAGTTTGTGAATGCACGGCCTAACCTGCTGCTGACATATTAATCAATGATGTCCTCATTGTGAAAACAGGTGGCTTATACACACACACAGCCACACACACAGACACACATCTGCAGGCAAATTGATGTCGTCATGCGTGTAAGCTTTTGTTATTTGTGTGTGAGCGTGAGTGTAGCCAAGGCAAATAGACACAATCACACATATGCAGACGCCTCGCACTCACACACACACATGCGGAGCCGCGACTCCTTTGATTTGCTGCTTACCGTGTCCTCCTTTCTTGCCATTTGCTTTACTCTTCGATTTCCTGGGATATAAATGTATTTTGCTCTGTCCACAGCCCATTTTCTGACTGTGCTGCTGCTGCTGCTGCGGCGGCTGCTGCGTCTGTTGTTGACGGCGTCGCTGACGTTGGCGTTGACGCTGACGTTGAGGTTGAGGCTGGCGTTGTGTGTTGTATTTCTTGTTGTTGTTGTTTTTGGTTGTTTTCAATCTTTTTTTTTAAATTTTTATTAATTTGTTGCTCGACACGTTCTGCGTAGTCTGCTGACGACCTGTATCTGCTGCCCTCGCTTGCTCGCTCTTTCTTTCTTTCTCTCTCTCTCTCTTTCCCACTCTCTTTTTATACCTCTATTTTATTTACGTTTTTGTCACACTTCTCTTTGATGTGTGTGTGTGTGCTTTCTTGTGTTTTATTCAATTTTCACTAATTTAACTATGTGTGTAAATTTAATTTATTTGATCTCTAGTTGTTGTTGTTGCTGCTGCTGCTGCTGTTTGTTGTTGCACGTTTCGAAATTGTTTTTTATGCGACAGCAGCATCGACAACAACAACAACAACATTGAATAATAAAAAACATTTGCGAGAATGGAACATTCCACGTTAGCCACTTGCTCGAGCAACTCATTTGTCGACATCGACGACAACGTCATTCTTCTTCTTCTCTGTCGACGTCGTGCGTAAAACGCCCACCCACCCCCATTTCTAGTTCAAACCAAACACGAAAGCGCAAAAAAAAAAAACTTTGAAAAGTAGCGGAAATTAACTTTTTGCCTTGGACCAGCGTACCAGCGACATACCGTAGACACACACCGCCTGGCCACACTGTGGCCCCCGGTCGACCCACTGTGTTGCGCCCCCCCAACCACTTGTTTCGCTCTGTTCGAGCTATAAATTCAATTTACAGCGTCAATTTGTAAACATGCACACGGCACAGGACACGACAAAACCCATAAAAGGGTTTGGCTCCAGCTCTGCCATACAAATTCTCTCGCTGTTTTTGTTGTTGTTATTGTTGTATCTTCTGTTTCTGTTTTAGATTCTGTTGCAGTTGAGACGCGCGCGTTTTACATTTTTCAACACTCGCGTGCGTTGTTGTTGCTGCTGTTGTTGTTGCTAATTTAAACAAATAACAATAATAAGCACAACAAATAATGCAACAAAAACACTTGAATTTTATTCAATTATTCTCACATAGCCAAGCAGCGCGCTGCTGACCAAAGCAGAGCGTCAGCCTCTTGCTCACAGTAAAGTTTATAATAGACACACACACACACACATACGCACTAGCATACATGGACAGGCGAATGAGGCAGGCAGCGAGGCGCCAAACTGCCGAAGCCAACACACTCGTTTGGAGAGCAAGAGCGAGAGCAAGCTCCAGCGCCGCCTCTCTCTCTCTGCTGCTGCTGCTGTTTGCTCCTGTATGAGTGCGTGTGTGTGTGTTTGAGTGCGCGCTGCGTGCGAAATTGATTTTTCTATTTATAAAAAAAAAATCAAAATATATCTGTATTTTCGTTTGTAGCGCGGCGTTTTTTTTTGTATGGAATATTTTTGTTTCTGCTGCCAAAAACATAATTTATGCTTTATTTATGATTTTCATTTCCCATTTGGCATTTTGTGTTCGAGCGTTTCGACGGTTTCGTGTGCGCATTTTTATAGAAACTTGTTTGATTTATACGCAGCCCCACTTGGGCACACACACTCGGTGGTGCCTCCAGTCGCAGCGCGTTTTCCGTTATTCAGATTCCGGAATCGAGAAACATTTGTTTTGCGGCACAATTTTTGCCGTATAGCATTTACCGCTTACTTTTATTTACACATTTGGTTTAACACTAAAAAGGAACTTTTGCGCATCAATTTTCATTGAATATTTACACTCGGTTCTTTCATTTTTATGGATTTTCTGCGGAAAACTCGCCGAAAAAGTTTTGACTGCGACGCGTCGCTTGTGTGTGGAATTTTGTATGCTGAAATTTATGCTGCCTGACACTCCTCTTTGTGTCACACACAGCACACTTTTGTGCTTTTCTCATTCGGCGCGATGCGGCGCGCGAGAGTGCGAGAGAGCCACAGAATGAAAGAGAGAGCGCTGCGACAAATGAGCGGAGCGCAGCTTACATGCCAACACATGAGAGCTTTTATGCTCCAGACAGCTCTCACCGAAGTTCAACAAGGGGTGGGTTTTTGCAACTGGAGTCTTTACGAACTTTTTTTTTTTTTTTGGTGGGGGTTTGATTTCTGTGAAGCTTTCAGCGCTGCCGGGCATGCTTTCGGGTGGTACTCACATTTAGTTGAATGAAAGCTGCACTCAGATAAATATTGAAGTATCCAAAAAGCTTGTGACATCGTGCTCTAAACTTAAAGCTCATGCTCAAACTTTGGGCGCGCATTAAAGCTTAAATTCAAAATGGACAAAAGCTTGCCGTTAAAACTTTATACATGTGGTTGGCAACACGCCAAGCAAAAAGTTGCCACAGATAATTTTACAACCCAAAATGTTGAGCTTTTGGCAAAGAACTGCCTCCATTAACTGGGAAACTCGTGTGAAATATATTAAATAAATCGGCGCTTTGTCATGTTCAGCATCATTGCTTTTAGCAAATATTCAGCGTCCAGCGTGATGCTCTATTTCCGTTGCCAGAAACAACGGGACGAAGGAACAACCCCCCTCGAACTATACGGAAAACTCGCCCTTAGCCCTAACTATGTGAGATATGTCGCTCGATGCCCATTATGTGAGTTTGCCATGTGAATTTATTGCATAATAATGAAGTGAGAAACGTTACAAATCAAAACACTCGACGGCATCGAGATAAAGTTTCTTTTCTGTTCTCCTTTTATTTTTTTTTTATCATTATAATATTTTTGGGGCAGATTCGCCGGCAATTCATGTGCATTTGTCAGCCGCAACGGAATTGAAACGTTTGCGCTTTTATTGCCGCGGACGTGTGTCGCTTAGCCTGGCAGGGGGGTGGACAGCTCGCTGGGGGATGTCCTGGCTGGTGGGAAACAGAATAAAAATATGAAATGGATAGTGGCAAGCAGGAAGTAATAAACAACAAATGCGTAACAATATCATAATATTGATCTGGTCCTCCTATTACAATGAGGATAACATTTTATGTAAATGCACAGATTTACAAGCCTAAGGGCACATAGTTTTAGGGTTTTAGGGATATGAGTTATTTCATTCTCAAACAATCAAATTTCTATAGTGGAGGTAAGAAAATTGCAGCATACTTCACATATTTAAACAAAATATGTCAAATTTCTTGAAGTTTAATTTAGAGGAAGTAAAGATATCTTCGGCACGCCGAAGATTTAATACTAATATGCCTTGCGGTTTTACAGATATGTGAGTATAATGAAGCTCGCAAATGCTGACTTTGATGAAAATATCTTGGAAAACAGAATATTTTGACATAATTATTAATCTCTATATATAAAACTGTTTGTACTGACTGACTGACTGATTGGTGAAATTTTCACTGTAGTTACGTTAAGACGGGGTTTCGGACGGGGTAAACTTGCCACGGGTAAGGCCAACATATGACGAAATTTCCCGCACAGGTCAAAATTTCCCACCCCCATAACTCGGTCAAATCTCATCCGATTTTTGCAAGGATTGGCTTTTTCTCTATGGTTTGGCCTCTAAATCAATTTGGCATCTAAATCTGGGAACATTATTTTTGGTCGACATTTATGTGAAAATGGTACCCTCAAATATCCTATATAGACATGTGTTAAAATTTCCCACCTCCATAACTCGGTCAAAACTCAACCGATTTTTATAAGGTTCGGCTTTTTGTTCATGGTTTGGCCTCTAAATCAATTTGGCATATAAATATGGCAACATTAATTTTGGTCGAAATTCATTTAGAAATGGTACCCTCAAATATCCTATATAGACATAGATCGAAAGTTTCCACCCCATAACTTGGTCAAGTCTCATCAGATTTGCATGCGGTTTGGCTATTTCTTCATGGCTTGGCCTCTAGATCAACATGGCATATAAAGTCGAAATTCTTGTTAAAATGGTACCCTCAAATATCCTATATGGACATAGGTCAAAATTGCCCACCCCTATAACGCGGCCAAATCGCATCCAATTTACACGAGGTTTGGGTCGTTCTTCATGGTTTGGCCTATAGATCAAATTGGCATCCATATCTGGAAATGTTTTTGGTTTCAGAATTTGAATTAAAGAGTAAAGATCCTAAGTAAATCTGTTTAACTAGCATTTGTATAAATAGTAAATATATCTTAATATCTTGTTTTCATTCGAGATTTTTCTGTTATCTTGGTATAGCTATCAGGCTACTCTGCGGCAGCCAGAAGTATTAAAATGTCTGATATCGTCAGTCAATTGTAAATGTTGTGGGCCTTGTCAAAGGGTTGCAGCCCAGCATTTGCATGCCACGAGGCTGGGATCTGCCGCTGTTGATTGTGGCAACACATGTTTCTGTCACATTGTTTGTGTGCAACAGTTTGGAGCTGTCCCTGTTTGTCCCTGCGGCACAGACTCCTGCCATGTTCTGTTTCGCCGTTTGGCTGTAAAGCATTTAGGCAAATTTTCGCACTCCTTTTGCTGGCTAACAACCCTCCCCCTTCTACCCCTCCTCCTCCACCGCACCACAGCTACAAAATGTGAAAACAATTTACATAATTTTCGTCAATTTTGCGTTGTTAGTCGCTGCTCTTCCTCTTCCGCCAGCCATTTGTTGATTGGCACTGGACAGAAATCATTTTTGACTGATGTTCGATGTGTTGCCGTGCCACAGATTTTTGTTGAAATCTCAGCAAAGCGATTGCGACTATCATGCATGTGGGCGTGTTTGTGCGCCCGCCCGCCCGTTTGCCCGCCCGCCACGTGACCGCACGCGTTGCGTTGAATTTTACACGCGCGAAGTGGCGGCCCCAGGGACAACAGGGAGTTGGGAGTTGGGAGTCGGGCGGCGTCATCAGGCTTTGGTTTCGGTGCTGTTTTTGGCGCTGACTCTAGACCTGGCCGGGCTTTGGCTCTGGGCCGGCAATGCAAATGGGGTGCGGCTGAGGCCAACAAAAATTGTTTAAACTTTTTTCTTTTGGTGCGGCGGCGGCGGACAAAGTCGTCCTCGTCGTCGTCGTCGTTGTCGAGGACGCGTGCAGCCAATAAGTGCTGAAGTCCTTCATCACTTCCGCTTCAGTTCAGCTCCGTGATTTTGCACAAATAATGTTTTGATTGCGTGGCAGCGTGACGTGTAATTATTATCGCCGCACACCATCGACAACAAAGCTGTGGCTGGTCTCGAGTGGGCGTGGCACTGATGCTGCTGCTGCTGCTGCAAAAAAAGTAAAGAAAATCGCAAAGCAATTAAAATGATTTGCCCAGCTTTAAGTAAACAGCAGCCACGATCGGAGCACGCTCATAAATTACTTTAATTAAAACCGCACACAAAAGTTGCCGGAAAAGCTGCCTTAAGGACACTCGCAAGGAAAATCACAAATTAAAAATGGCTGCCGCAAAAAATGAAAAATAAAAAAAAATTTATGCAAATTATGCGCGGCGAGCGGGCGAATCCTTTTCGGGCGTCTGCCCAGCGACAGAAATTTCATTAAAAACTGCGCCGAAAATCTTTGATAAAAATTAAAAACTTTTGCCGTCAGACACGCTGAAGGACAATTGACAGCAAACGTTAAGAAAATGGCAGCCCGACAAAAAATAAACTTGAAAAAAAAATATGAAATCTTGAAACAAGGAATTAAAACAAGCAATAATATGAAAATATTATGACAGGCCGAGGCGGTGGGAGAGCTACGAGCTGAATTATTTAAATATGCCCAAGCTGCTTTCATATCACCATTTTGTGCGTTGTTTTTTGGAGCTTTTTGTTTTTGTCATCTTCGTCAGTTCTGGTAATTTTAATGCGTTTTTTAGCGCCTCCAAAGAGGTCCGAGAATGGCGCACCCAACTGCTTTGCATAATTATATTCATTGAAAACTTATTTCCTTCAAGTTTTCCCAGCAAGAAATATTAAAAAATCCCGAGTGCTGCGCTTCGTTCCGTGAATTGAGTTACAGTTACATGCACTGGTAGGGCGACTGGCAAGTGGGGGGGGGGGAAGGGTGGACGGAGCTCAGTTTTGACATTTAATTGCTAGGTCTTGTGCATAGACCTGAGTGGAGCTGACTAAATGTCCAGCACTTGCAGTCCTCGGTCCACTTGCCAAGGAAACCCGTTTCAATAGCCGGACTTGGGATGCCGCAGCCCCGCCAACCGTGGCCCCAGTCGGGAGCTGAAGATGTTGCTGCCGCGGCTGCTGCTGCAGAAGATGAAGCAGAAAGCTGGAGGAGAAAAAAAAATGTAACATGATTTAATGACATGAATTATTTATGAGTTTCCTGTCAATCAAAAACCACGTCAAAGCATTTTGATGGCGATGTCAACGCGCCAGTGAACAAAACACACGACTCTCTACACATTGCTCCAGAGATGCGCCAACAGCCGACGAGCCATACAAAATAAACTGACTGAAAAAAATAAATTAAACATATATATATATATATATTAAGAAACGTAAGCCTAAATAAATATAGCTGCTGATATAGGTAGTCCGTGTGAAAAACGAAATGTTCAAAATTGAACTTCGTGGCGCCAGGTCTAGATATATAGAACACTATGAGCATATGGAAAGGTTCAGATTTTCTAAAAAAAAATAATGCATTTAAATCTCTATATAGAAAACTGTTTGCCCTGACGGACTGACTGATTGACTGACTGACTGATCAAGCGGAAGCGGACATATTCACTGTAGTTTTGGGAAATTCCATCCGCAAATGTGGAAAAATCGTGAAAGACGCTTGAATGAAACTTTTTTGCTTACCATGCGTTCGGCCTGCAACTCGTTTTCTCTTTGGCCTCAAACTCATTTTCAAAGTTCTCTGTTCAAATTCCATATATACATTTTAGCAAAATCCACCGCTTTGGATGGAATATGCGGGTTAAAGGCTGAATTAACAAAAGTTTATTGTTATTTCCAAATTTAGGTTCCTTTATTCGATGGACTTTAGATATATATTCAAATATATGTGTAGTTCAAGATAGTACAGGCAGATTCAACATTTCAAAAGAAATTTTTAGCATTGAAATGTATTGGATGAAAATAGGTACAATAAAAGATTTTCGTTAATTTATTCCTTTTTTTATTATTTTATATTGTAGAGCTTTTAAAATTGACTTGAAGAATCTACTTTTGCTCTGATATCCGGTGACCACCATTATTCAGAAGATTTGAACTTTTCGAAAGATCTGATGGTGATGATTTTAAAGCCGATTGGAAGCTGGAAGGTAAGCAAACATTTTTTAGTTTTTCACCTATTTTTCACAGTTGAAATTGAAACTGTCTTAAACTAGTTTCTAGTATGCGCTCACATCACATAAGAGATATAACTACATTCAGAATTTCGACCTTATAATCTCCTGCGATTTGAGTTGTGGATTGATTACCAATCAATCAATTACTCAGTCAATCAGGAAAAGGTTTTATATATAGACTGCTCCACTCTCACGCTTGACAGATCCATTGAGACTCTAAATATTCCTATGCGTGGCACATTCTTATATCATATTCTCAGACCACGCCTCTGCTTATCGGTCGTGTGCTTCTAAGTATTTATAGATATTGCACTAAATGATATGCTAATTCAGAAGCTTTTTAATCAAGGCCCTAAGCCAAAGCCGGGGCCAAGCAGAACGAACGAACGAAAGCCAAAGCCAATGTCAGAGCCCAAGAAAGAAGCGTATTTGCATTTTGTTTACTTTTTGCCCCCATTGTTTTCTCTTCTGCTTACGCGTTGTGTGCTCTGTGTCCTGTGTCCTGCTCCTGCTCCTGCCCTGCTCCTGCCCTGCTCCTATGTGGCACAGTTCTATTGTTGCGCTCGAATGAAATCAATCATGTAATTTATGTTAGGATAATATGGCCCGGCTACAGGCGAACCCCTCTAAAATGGACTCTGCCAAAGAAATAAATATTTAACAATAATTGATTTAAAAGGCGCATGCAAATTATTTCGCAGCAACAACAACAACGGGGTGCTCCAATCAAATGTAAGGACGAAGGACGAGCACGAGGCCAGGTCGCATTTTATTCTAAGCAGCTTGGCACGTGGGTAAAGCAACGGCTGCTCTTGACTGCTTTGGGGGTCGCGGTCTCAAGTGTTTACGGCCAGCTTTTCTTGGCTTTTTTTTTCCAATTTCCTTGGCCGCCAAGCAAACAACTTGTCCGGACGTTGCTTGTCTCTTAAGCGTGAAATTATATGAAATATCCTTTAAAAAGCTTTTGATTTCGCTACCAAAAGAAAGGAAAAAAACTGTTGCCACATCCTGCAGAGGCTGGGCACAGGCTGGGCTTGTATGCAAATGTTATTCATCTGCTTAGCGTAAAAGTTGTTTTTCTTACTTCAGTTCGGGCTGCGGGAAAATCGCATTTGCATGCCTTTGTCTGAAGTTGACCTCCTTGCTGTTGTTGTTGCGTCAGGTGTTGCGTCCAGGTTACTAATGCTCCCTGTTAACGCCCTTAATGGCATAGACAAGCTGCCTCCGACTGCATAATGGAGCTGCAAAGCTGCTCAGCTGTCGCCTGTCGCCTGTCAGCTGCATTCATTCACCTGCTCTCTAATGTTAATGACATCTCCTGGGCCGCTGCATCAGACCATTTTTGGGCAACTTAGAGAAGACGAAAAAACTAGCCCAGTAGCTGCTGAGCAAGTGAAAGGCGCTGGGCTGGGAGTTAGGGTTAGCTGGCAAGAGAGAAGAAAACGAGAAGAAAAACAAAAAAATTAGCATTACTTCCGAGTGATCACAATCGGCGCATACTAATTGCTCGCTGGATGCTTCGTGGGTTTCATTCATGGCAATCATTGAGTAGCTGCATCCAAACTTGGCATCGCTGAATGATTCTGCTGTGATTTTTTCCAGCCCGTCTAGACGAATGTCTCCTCGGTTCATATAAGGCAACGCGGCGACGCACATTTGCCTCGATACGCGAGCCTCTCTACTCCAGAGGCCTGCTGATCTTCGCTGCTTTCTGCCGATTCACAGGAAACGTGAACGGGACCAGTTGGGGATCTGGCTTGCCAGGCGGCAAGGGGAAGGGGAAGGGGAGGGGAATGGGATGGGATGGGTTGTCGGGAACGGTTACCCTTGCTGGTGCTGCTTCTTACGAAACAGCAGAAAACACCAATCATCCACATCATTGTCAACACGCCATCGTCGCCGTCAGTCCATAAACGGACGCACCTTTTGCCTTTTAAGGAGGCACAGCTCTGCGGCCTGTCATAACTCTTGGTAGGCGTACCGTGAGCTCCGTCAGCTCCTCTTGGATCTCGGTTCGGCACGAAATGGTGCACTATGCGCTTGCCTAAGACTCTTTCTCTCCTGATCTGGTCATTCTCATTGCCATTGCATCCAAAAATGGCGCAGACGCCGCAGCTTCATGACGCGCGCTGGGAATATCGAAGCCCAGCTTTGTCGTCGTCGTCGTCATACTTTCGCTGGAGGCACAGTCCCCGGGCTGGCGGATGGTGCCTCAGCCAGCTGTTGTTGGTTCTCAGCGCTCAAGTGTCAAGCGTCAATTGCCGTTGAGGTTTATTGCCTTGGCAGCAATTAAAGCGATTTCGGCTTTGGGGCTTGGCCATGTGTAAAGTCAGCGCATTTGATTTGATTTTTGATTGGCTGTCATCGGCATTGATTGCAGAATTGAATTATCAAATTGGCGTGGTCGCCTTCCCGAACTCGATTCATAATTGAACGCCAACCGGATCGAAACGCACTTCTAATGAATCAATACAGCTGTCCAACAATGTCAAATGCTTTCTATACCTCGCACTCGTGCACTGGGTGCAAAAATGAGTTACTTTAATTGTTCATAAATGTAACTAAGACAATTGGAGCCATAACGACAGTTGACAGTTGACCATGACTCAGTTCTTCCCAGCTTCTGTAACTTTTTCGAAACTAAAACGATTTTCATGTTTAGGAACATTTTGGTCATACATTTTGTTCAATTTCATTTCATTTATTTCAAGTCAATGAAACGCCTGCAAAATGTTCACGTTCGCTACGAGTAAAACGATATGGCAAGATAGACAAGAAAGCCAGATTTTTGTGTGACATGATTATATATTTGTATTTATATTTGAAAATCGGATATCATTGTCCGAGTTATACAATTAAAACTTCTTTTTTGATCTTTAGTTAAATTGCAGACATTTTGGTTATGCTTTTAGCTCTATTTTAATTTTTCATCCATCTTTAATTTTGGAAACGATTTCATTTTCATTATAAATATATATATATTTTTTTAATATTATGTATGGCCCTTACTTATTTCCAAAACAATTTTCAACATTTATTCCAAATTTATATATTTTTTTTCGATATTGGTTGTCCATATTGGTTGATGAACGACATTTCAAATCAAAAGTTAATCCAAAAATACAACAAATTTGTCCTTAGATATTTCGAAATTCTTAGTTTTTGCTTCTTCCAAATCTTAAACATCAATAACTTATTCAAAACTGAACTAACTTTGATGTGTCCAATTTTTACTTTTTCTCTACATCTAAATCTCTTGATATTTTGATAATTTTCCGTTCAAATATTTTTGAGGAATAAAAATGTTTCAAAATAAAATATATTTTTTAGATGAACAACCCTGAAACTTATTACACCATACATTGAAAATGGGTAAATCTTTTTGTGCAAATGTATGTAACAGGCAGAAGGAAGAAACTCCGATATTGATATTGAAGCCAAGGCTAGCCGAGTCGATCTAGCCATGTCTATCTATCTGTCCGTCTTTATCCGTTTGTCTACCCGTCCGTCCGTAAGAACTAGAGACTTGAATCTTTGAACGTAAGTCATTCTATCCCCACAGCAATTTGTTTCTGACAATCGATACCGATAACTTGCCCCGTTTTCAAGCAATCGATATGAGTTGATATCGAAACCCTTTTTTTTAAGCAAATCTTTTAGGTTTTAAGATCTAGAGTTACCAAATTTAAAATTAAGCTTATAGCATAGCAGATAAAGCATCTTTCATATTCCAGCTACCAATATTGATCAACATTTGGCAAAGTTATCTGCTTTGGGTTTAGATTTAGATGCAGATTTGATACTTAGTTTGTTTTGAAGTTTACGAAAAACCCTTTTAAGATATTTTGTCTTAAGCTGCATTTGGACTAATCCAAGTCATAACTGAATGCATTCGACATTTTTATTAGGCAAATTTCGTATCCTTCATTTTCGCAACAGCAATTTGGCTAAGTAAGTTTATATTGCTGGCTGCCCCTGGAGCCTGCACCCGCCCGCAGCTGGGCGCTTGCATAACTCAAAGGGAAAAATTCATCAGCGCAATATGCGCAACACATTCAACAGAAATGTTGAGAAAAATAAAACAGTAAAATAGAAAAGTGGCAGCAAGGAAAATTGTCATAAAGGTGCAACTGACAACAGCAGAAGCAGCAACAACAACAAGAAAAGCGAGCCTCGTAAATTTCAATTTATATGCAGAATGAGCACTGAGTAAAAAAGGCAAGCACACACACACACACACACACACACATACACACACACACGCACGCACACATACACGTATGTATATCTTATGCTACATGCAGCCGACGCAATGGCGAAAAGTGTCAACGTGATATTTTCTCGAAATTTTCCAAGATT
Source organism: Drosophila montana (assembly GCF_035044405.1). NCBI lineage: Eukaryota > Metazoa > Arthropoda > Insecta > Diptera > Drosophilidae > Drosophila > Drosophila montana. Next base: position 1,138,348 of record NW_026998322.1, read on the forward strand.
TCTGTTGCTTTTTTTTCCCATCTTTTTTTTTTGGCTGCTTTCTGCAGCGTGCAAGTGGAAAAAGCAATTTCATTAGACAAATTGAAAAAAATAAGTGCAAGGCAACAATAATAATAATAGACATGCCCGTTATATGACCATGTTATATACACATACATCTATATATATATGTATAACTGTGTGTGTGTGTGTGTGTGTGTGTATGTGTGTATGTGGGCCAAGCACATAAGCCCGGATAGACGCCATGTTGTGGCAGCTGAAAGCATTTCGTTGGTCGCTTCCCATTCGCTGCGTTTATTTTTGTTTGCTGACGCGCATACGAGTAGGAGCCCCTCCTGCCCTCTTCACCCACACCCCCTCTCACAGTTATGTGTAGCCAGGCCAGGCCGCATGCATGCCGAGCTGCCATCCAGCAGGATGCTGCGCGCGCGTTGAAAATAGGCGGAGACTTGGCGGCCAACGGCGCCTTTCACACTTGGTGCAAAAAAAAGAAAAAAGAAATGAAAATGGCAAAACAAAACGGAAAAGCAGGCAGTGTGGAAAATAAAAAAGAAAATGCAACCGAACCGTTAGCTGTTAGCTGCTGCTGCTGCCGCTGCTGCTGCTGCTGCTCTTCCTTATCAACGCCGGAGCTCGGCAGCATTCGTTTCAGTTTTCCGCATCGTCGTCGCTGATTGGAAGCTTCGGCGTGCCGCTCGTTTTTGGGGCGGAGCCCAAAAGCTCTGAGCACAGTGGCGCCACGAATGGGGGCTGTTTCCCTTATACATTCTTGTTTTGGGGGGGGGGTTTCTTTATTGAGTGCTAAGGCGCTTACAAGACATCTATTCCCCGGGCAGCCGTTATCATGCCCACAAATCCCTCGGTAACTTCACGTCCCACGGGTATTATATACTCCGGCGGCAGCAGGAATCCGTATTCGCCCCTATCCCGCAACTCTATGGTGTACGGTATGGTTATGTTCTTCACACCGTAGGCCCAGTCCTTGCCTGAACCAGAAACGGCATCTGAAATATTTATAGATCTATAGGCTGGAGTATACGAAGAACTTGCAGAACTTACAAAGGGTTGCGGCACTGGAGCCACATGTGAACTCTGTACCATAGCGTCTGGCCAGAGCATCAGCGAATCCCTGAGCAAGCCTCATCATTTGGGGATAATGCTCGGGAAGCTCCTCAGCCGTATGACCCCAAGGTGAAAGCACAAGTTGGCTATACGAATGCAGGGATATATAGACTTTAATGGTACCTTCTGGTATCGAGTTGTTTATGTAGCGGGTCAGCTGATGTATCTCCGGATCGGATTCAGGAAAGGGACCCGCATAATAGTCAGAGCAAGGATCATCTGAAGCGCCAGCCACTGAATATGAGAGTATTAAGAGATTTTGATAGAAGGAAAATAAATCAGATTCGTATAGAAAATATATAATATCTTATTAGATATTCCACAATAAGTATGCAGACATTGAAACTCACCCATCCAGCGATAGTCAAAGTTTCGATTAAGATCTGTCCCTATGCAGTCGCCTGCGGGATCAGAGGGAAAACGCGATTTGCGCCACAGACGTTCCTTAAATCAAATGTCAATAGTTAACTTAATAAATTAATTCCCAACAAAGAAGTTGATAAGGCTCGACGAGGTCTTGTAAAGTATTTGGCAACTTTTATGATCTAGGTATAATCTAACCTTGAGTTTATGTCGCCAGCATGTGATTTTTCTCGGCACTTAACACGTCATGCGAATACGTAAAACCGTCGACATTCAGCACGGGTATTATGTACCAGTCCACATCCGGGCTATATCCTTAACAGCTGGCTTTCCAGGCACGAGCAGCTCATCTATGAAGTACGTGATGGTGGCCGAGGTAATCCACTCGTTTCCATGTATATTGGACTCGATAAAGACGGCGCTGTTGCCCGGCTTGTAGGAGATCTTGATGCCTCGAATTGGGCGACCCTCATAAGAGTTGCCAATGGTGAAGGGCGTAACAATGTGAGGATAATGCGCCTCGATCACATCCAGTCAGGCGTAGATCTCTTCCAGCTTATGGTACTGCGTCCACTCCATTTGACTGGTGCGTTGCTTTGGACGCTGTGCATCGATCAGGCGTTGCACGTTGTCAATCTTGATGCTGTAGCTGAAGTTGTGCCTCTTAAGCAGATCCTCGAAAGCGTCCTGGCTTTGGGGCGGCAACATTAAGTCCGAGTAGTCGCCCGGATGACGCGCCTCACGCCAGCTGCTGAGCTGAGGAGAAGATTGTGCCATACGGAGGAGACACCTTGAATGACTTGGTCTACCTTTAGGTCTTTCTCATTTTCATCGAGCAGCTGAGACTGTTGCACATCCTTGATTTGAACTTTGTACAGCCTGTAGTTTTCATAGCGCTGCTGCTCCAGTCCTTTGGCTAGGCTGAGGCAGGCGCCTATCAGCAGAAGTTTTAGGTGCATACCTCTCGATCGGACTTATAGACTGCTATGAGGCCCAGCCATCGCCTATGTTAGCTGATTAGGCGATTTTATCGTTGGATTTCTATGGTTCTCCAATATCCAAGGCAATTGAGCTTTTGGTTTTATTTTATTTTTTATCTCAGTTGAAACTTTGATTCTTTTAACTGGCTGCCTTGTCGGCATAGAGCTAGAGGAACTTGAAGTTGTCTGGCCAAGCCCCCGGTACTTAGGCTGTCTCTCAACTTTGCACATAAATTTTGTGCAACGGCAGCCCATTTCATTGTAGGTCACTGCATAATGAAGTTGCCGCCCCGGAGCACATAAATTCAGCGCTTGCTGGCGGAGATTCCAGCCTTCAGTTTGACTTGTCGCTGGCATTAGTGCGAAATTCTGTTTAGGCCTTTTTATGTCCCCGGGCTGTCCTGTGGCGAGTGCTTAAAGGACTTTCGGCGCTTGGTCATATTTTGCGCGGGTCTTAGAGAAACAGAGCAGGGGTTGTATATAGTTTCCCTTGCCGTTGTCACCGCATGAGGTGTGCCAACGTGTGTTTTTTATTACGCTTCTGCGTAGGGTGTGAGGTTTCTAGATGTGGCCACACTTGGCCAGGAGAGACGCATCAAAGGGACTTATGAGGCAGTTAAGGTAAATGAAGCTGGGGGTAGAAGCTTACAAGCGCACGGCCTCATATCTATTCATTAAAAACCTCGCATAGCTACAAGATTTTAGTATCGTCTTAGATCTAATCTTTTGCTAATTGATGTAAAAGCTCATGTATCAGATAATGAGAAAAGTTCACAAGTGCTGGCAGGCAGTTCTTTATCAGCCAAAAACTGATTTAATTACCCTTATAAATTAAAACTGACGCACTTTGATATACATAACAGATGGGCAACATAAAAGCTCGAAGTATGATTAAATATTGTATTATTGTTAATCGATTATTCATTTGAACTTTTGCAATCGTTGATCGATAATCTGGTGTATGTTTTTATTTAAGCTCAAATCGATATCTTATAATATGCATAACTTGTTCAAAATCTTATTAATTGCTGCAAGCGATATCTTATCGATAAATTTATAAGCGTTTGCAGGTAATACTTTATCAGCTGAAACTTATTAAATTAAACTTATTAAAGAGCTTTAAAGAGTGCTAGTTTTGAACAGAAAACAGTTAATATATTAGCTTAATGTGGCTGGCAGCTATTTGAAATATGTTTCAACCGATATCTTTCCGATCGATACTTATAGATTACATGTTCCAATCGATTTCTTTAACATTACTTAAAAACTCATAAGCCATCGCAGTCTACTTTTTCATTATCTAAAATTAATTTCATCAACCTTAATATCGATTTTAAATATGGGAACTTTTATATAAGTGTCAGACTATTTGACTTAGGTTTCAATCGATATCATAACAATTACTTGTTCCAATCAATATTTGTTCCAATTTATATTTGTTTATATCGGAATCTTGTCAGCTACTTATTACAAGCCATATCTGTCGATTGCTTATTAAAATCGATATCTTATCGAGTACTTGTTCCAATTGATATCTTATAGATTACTTGCTCATATCACTATTGTATCGGGTAGTTGTTGTAAGCTAAATATTTTCGGGTCTTACTTTAAACTGTGTCTTCTCGATTGCTTATTTCAAATAATATCTTATCAATTAGTTGCTCCAAGTGATATCTTATGGATTACCTGTTACCTGCTCCTAACGATCTGTTATCGATTACTTGTGGCATATCGATTTCCTGTACTAACAGATATACTATCGGTTAAATTATTCACAAGTGATAGCAGTCGATTCGTTAACCGTTATCATGAGTTCCTACAACTTAACAATCCCAAAACTTTGATATAAACATCAGAAAGTCAACTGAAAAGCTGGGAGTACTTTGAAAAATTGTTCCATTGCCTATCGATACGCTGATTTGAAATGAAGCTCTGTCGAATGTATCTGGTGTTGGTTCTCAGCTGCTGGGGCATGCTGCTGCACCCGCAGCTGCACTTCTATACCGAATCGAAACAGGAAATGCTGGGAGTGCGTATATTAAACATTTGGCCGGCTCTGATACAGGCATGTTTTTATACCATGCCCGCCGTGCTGGCCTTTTGCCTGCCGAGTCACCAGGTGTTGCGGGGCCGTGTTATGGTGCGCTACAACTGCAACTGGTTATTTACGATACCCTATATAATGCACTGCCTCTACGGATTTGGGAATGGGGCGCTTCACATGTTCCTCCAGATGAGGAGCCTCTCCGTGCTGAATGCGGCGAACTTTGTCAGAGCTCTCGTCAAGATTATTCTCGTGTATAGCATGCAGTTGTATGCCATACTCGAAATGGCCATGACACTCTGCTACGGGCTGAAGATTTTGACGCTGGATGGGTCGAGACTCTACTGAAACTCGAAACTCGCAGCTGGCAAGTGGCAACAGCTAACAACAATTAGCTGGGGCTTATTTGATTAGCTTGCTAATTGCCAGCAGGCAGCGACTCGCACCAATAAATTCATGCACATTAATTTCTTATCAGCGCAATAAAGCTAGCAAGCCGGATTAAAGCCGGGTCCGTGGTATACAAGGGGCCGCCGGCGCAAAGTTTCGCTCAACTTTCAACACCTTTGCTCGAGGGGGAGGGGCGGGGGGAGCCCGTGGAAAATTGTGTAAAACTTTTAACCAAAGAAAACTCCTGGTTGCGCGTGCGATAAGCCAGCGCCGCATTTTTAATTGGCCAGGATACTCGGGCAGGCAGCTTTAAGACAAGGACTCGCCTTGTTAGCCGGATGCCAGCCTTTAAAATGTCATAAATATCACCGACAGCCGCTTCCTGGCGTGCATTTTTTGTCCGCCAATGCATTTGGTTAATTGTGGACAAAAAAAAAAACGAAAAGCCATTGACATAACATAAATCTGGACTCTCCGGCGGGCTACTTAACTGGCTGGCTGGCGGGCTGTCTGGAGGACGTGGCGTATGCGCAATATTTGCAGCCAACTGGCAGAAATGTCAATGCCGGAAAGTGTTTAGCATTCGCCTATTTTTTTCGCAGTCACATGTACGGATTTAATTAGCCCTAAAATGTCCCAAGCCGCTCCACGACTTCGCAAAATGGCAGCTTTGCATGCCATGCGAGAAATGTGTCCTCGTTGCGGCTGGGAGCCCAAGGATAAGCTAAGGAAACTCCGCTAGGAAGGAAGTTGCATGTTTACCTCAAGTTCAATTTGCTTGCTTGAACATTTCGGACAGCTTTTCTCACATGTGAAGTGCACCGAACTTATGGGAGCCAACTAACTGGAGGGAACATGTCAAGGTTTTGGGCTATAAGTTTGAAATATGGCCAAGTACTTATGGCGTTGTTAACGTTCAAGCAGGTTCTGCCATGATTTCTTACTTTGTCGTTAATGTAACAAACAAATGCCTCATTTAAAGTCTAGGTTATGAGAATCGCGTAGAAAGGCGTTAGTTAGAAGAGGGTGTGAGAGATTAAAAGAGGGTGAGAAAGAGAGCGAAACTGTGGAAATATGAAGAGATAGTGAAGGATCAGAGATCTGCGTTTATCTAGTTTTCCCGAGTGTTTATTGAGTGCTAAGCACCTTACAGGACGTCAACTTCCCGGGCGGCCGTTATCATGCCCACAAATCCCTCGGTGACCTCACGTGCCACAGGTATTATATCCTCGGGTGGCAGGAGGAAACCCAGCTCGCCTTTATCACGTAGCTCTATGGTATACGGTATTGTAATGTTCTTCACGGCATAGGCCCATTCCTTGCCCGAACCAGATACGGCATCTACAATAGTTAAAGATAGAGATACAGAGTACTTCTATAAATATTTTATAGAACTTACAGAGGGTTGTGGCACTGGATCCATAGGTAAATACCGTGCCATAGCGTCTGACCAAAGCATCTGAAAATCCTTTAGCAACCGCCATCATCTGGGGATAATGTTCGGGAAACTCGTCAGCGGTGTGACCCCACGGAGACAGCACATATTGTCCATAGGAATGCAGGGATATATAGATTTTAATGGTACCTTCCGGTATGGAGTTGTTTATGTAACTTGTCAACTGATTTATCTCCGGATCGGATTCAGCAAAGGGACCTGCATATGTTTCGGAGCAAGGATCATCCGAGGCGCCAATCACTGGATAACAGAAATCAAATTAATATGAGTATTATATCCAAAGCTAAAAAAGATAGAGATATATTCGATTGTACTTACTCATCCAGCGATAGTCAAAGTTCCGATTCAAATCTGTGCCAATGCACTCGCCCGTAGGATCCGAGGGTAGACGCGACTTGCGCCACAGACGTTCCTAATAGGAAAACAATAAACAAATGAGAAATTAAATGGTAGCAATTCATGACTGATTAAAATTACATAGAGCTTGATAAGGCTAGCTCGTAATCTTGTCGGCACCTATGTTATTTGGATACAATCTAATCTAGGCGTACATTAACTACCATTAGAATATATCGCCTCCAAGTTATTTATTGGTACTGACCACTTCATGCGAATGGACAAATCCGTCCACATTCAGCACGGGTATTATGTACCAGTCCACATTCTGTGCTATATCCCTCACAGCCGGATTACGGGGCACGAGCAGCTCATCTATGAAATACGTGATGGTGGCTGAGGTGATCCATTCGCGTGCGTGTATATTGGATTCTATGAAGACGGCGCTGTTGCCCGGCTTGTAGGAGATCTTGATGCCTCGAATTGGGCGATCCTCATAGGAGTTGCCAATGGTGAAGGGCGTGACAATGTGAGGATAACGCGCCTCGATCACATCCAGCCAGGCGTAGATCTCGTCCAGAGTGTGGAACTGCGTCCATTCCATTTGGCTGGTGCGTTGCTTTGGACGCTGTGCATCGATGAGGCGCTGCACGTTGTCAATCTTAATGCTGTAGCTGAAGTTGTGCTTCTTAAGCAGATCCTCGAAAGCGTCCTGGCTTTGCGGCGGCAACATGAAGTCCGAGTAGTCGCCCGGATGACGCGCCTCACGCCAGCTGCTGAGCTGTGGGTAGATATGTGATATATACGACGATGTGACGAGACTTCTCGAATGACTTGGTCTACCTTTAGGTCTTTCTCATTATCATCGAGCAGCTGAGACTGTTGCACATCCTTGATTTGAACTTTGTACAGCCTGTAGTTGTCATAGCGAAGCTGATCCAGTCCTTTGGCCAGGCTGAGGCAGGCGCATAGCAGCAGAAGTTTTGGGTGCATACCTCTCGATCGGACGACTACTTATAGACTGCCATGAGTCTCAGCCATCGCCTATGTGAGCTGATTAGGCGATGTTATCGCTGGGTTTTACTATTCACCTTTATAGCTCATTGAATATTTGAGGTAGTTGAGGCGTTTTTTATCAGTCACAGTGGGAACCTAACTGCTCGCCGTGTCAGCGTGATGTCTGTGGCTTCGGGTTTTTCGTACATTAACCTTTGTCGTGTGGTTCTTAATTGAAGCTTAAGCGAAATTACATTTTATTATTATTATCCTTTCGTCTGTAGTATTTACTATTTAATTCCTTTCTTTTCATTTTCAGATTAGATACTTTGTTTTCCTTTTTGGGGCCTCTCTATGCGCTTCTCACTTAGTTAACTTGCGGCTGCTTGGACATTTCGGGTGAGTTAATTGCATTTGCTTGCAGATTATGAACTATTTTTAATCACATTAGCCACAAGATTCCGATAAGACAATTCTACAATCATTTAATTCAAATTCGGATTTTTGTACTTTAGTGAAAATGAATTTATGAAATAGTTGCTTTTCGGATTTGCAGTCGGTGTTTTTCATCTAACAGAATAATTGGATAATTGCTTAAGCAAGGCCATTTTAGCTGCCACCAGCCCATGGATGCATAGGTGTTCTCTAGTTTGTGTGTGTGTGTGTTTGTGTGTGTAACTGCGTGCTTTGTGGCCATTCCTCATAAATATATTGTGGTTATTATCTTGATAATTACAGTTCGCCTATTGTAAGCCGCCTGGTCGTTAATTAAGGCCATGTTCTAGTCGTAGTTGCAGCAAAATGTTCATGCGTTCATGCCTGCACCCGATGCACGCCCCCTTTTGCGGCAATTACGGGCTGGTTGAGCGGCACGCAGGGGGGAGAGGGGCAGGGGCAAGGGTGTGGCATAATTAATGGGCCGCACACACCTGTTTTGGCATCCATTTCTAATTGCCAAATATGCAACGCTCGTGTGAGTACAATCTTCGCACACGGGCGTCTTCAACAAGTGCCACTCGTTATGCTTGTGGGCGTGGCACCCGGGCGTGTGTCTTTGTTGAGCACAGCATCGGCGACGTGTTCAATAAGCGATTATTTTTTCAGTTGAGAATTCTTTGTGCCGTAAATTGTTTTTACTGGCATTGTTGTTGCTCTTGTTGTTGTTGTTGTTGTTGTTGCTGTTGTTTGCTTTTTGGCGTCGCTGCTGGCAGCTATTATTTGTTAAATGAAGCGATTTGTTTGTTGTCATTATGCGGCGAAGCGTTAAAACATTTTCGCTTTATTTTTTCTACGCTCGAAAATTTGTTTTTGCTGCAGCGCAGCGCCGCCACGCGAACGTGGCAGCTACATTCTGTAGCCCGGAGTGGTGGCTTGTGCGGCGCGCACACCTTTCGATTCAGGTTTGCCGTTGGGAGTGGGAGCGGGAGTTGGCGGCTTCTAAGCATCGCTCCTGGATGTGAGAATTCCAAACAAGCTGTGCCAGCTGTTGAGCATGGCATAAGAGTGCTTCACCTTTTTGTAGATTTTTTTTTTTGGAAATTTCCATTTGGCAGCAAGAAAAAAATTCGAACGATAAGCTACCAAATGTAGAGATCAAAGGCTGTGCTGGAAGTGTTTCATCCGTTTTCTAAATTAACTTTTTTATTGTCCACATGTCTTTAATATAACTTTAAACTAAGACTCGTAATAATTCTCATGGAGTATTGGCACTAGTATAATTAGATAAGTCAGACTCTCGAAAAACTTCAACCCAAATGTTATAATTTCCCTTAGAACTTTACTCTCTTGAATTTTCTACATAATATGATTATGCTTTTTAGCTAAAGTATTTCTTTGCATATCATTTCATTTATTTTTTATTAATTTTACTGTTAACGCAGCTTTACATAACGCTGCACATGCCATTTGGACCTCTCTATGCGCTTCTCACATAGCTTACTTGCGTCTGCTTTGGCATTTCGCTTGAGTTCTTTGCTTGATGGGCTTTGCATACCCAAGTCAAACTATCAGACATGCACGTTAAGCCTTTTCCTGCGCCATGCCACCGTGGGCGTTGTCTTCGCCTAATCCGCTTTTAAAGTAAGTAACGAGGAACAGAGAAAAAAAGGCGAATGAGAAGAGAAAAAAACCGGAAATCACAAGTCAAGTTGATGAACTGTCTCAGTTCGTTGTTGTCAACGTTGTTGTTGTAGTTGTTGTTGTGCTCGTCTGCATTGAAACTGAAATCGGCCAGACACACAAAAGACATGGCACCTGCAAAAACTTTGCAGACACATTTACCAGGTCCCCCCCGTGCCCATCCCCCTTTCTTTCTCTCAGTTAGAGATTTACGCATTTATTTTGCATTTTTTATTTACCACACAAAACATGCGCGCAGATTTAAGCAAATATCCAAAAAGGAGTACAATTTATACAAAGATCGAAAAAAAAAAAATACGAGAGCAGAGCCCAAAAATCGCAGCAAACCGGGCCAGACAAGTTGAGTTGGTTAGAACATTTTTTGGGTTACCTCTCGATTTGCCTGCGTTGACATGACAAAAGCGCAGATCTGCATACATTTGCATGTCATTGGCCAGTCGCAGAGCCAAACAGTCAAACAGTCGAACAGTCAACGCATCATCAGGCAAGGACATTGAAAGCCCCTTAAGACATGCCGTTTGCCCACGTTAACAATATGTTAAGTTGCCCAAGAGCTCTACCCCACCTTCACCCCGTCCCCCCCCACCAGAGCAGCCTCAACGAGTTAATCGCTTAATGTCGCCCAGCTCTGATATCATTTGTCAGCTGTCTATGCCTGGCCAGGCGGAGTGGGTCGAGATTGTGGACTTCTACTATGCCCCTGCGACTGTGGCATAATTGTAATTTGTTTGCATTTGCTGCAAAGTAGCCAATTGACAGGCGCTCAACCGGCACAGCACTTAGCAAAAAAATAGATCCCAAATTTATGGGCCAGGCCATTAGTGGCTGGGCTGGAAATTGCTTTCGGCCAGGCTCTAATGTCCATCCACTGACCAGTGCCAATGAGCTGCTACCGTTCACACTAGCCAAGAGCTAATAAATATCAAAAGCACCCTGGAGGCAAATATTTACTTTAAAATTGAAACCCTCCGGCCCGGCCCGCCCCGCAGCCCACGCTCCATATTTGCTTTTGCCTGCGTAAGTGCGTGAAAGGGTTGCTGAGTATTAAACGAAAAAAATCGCCTTTAATGGTCTCGCTGACTCGGTTTGGGCTTTGATGTTTGCCAGGCAATTGCTAAAGGACCCAGTTCCCACACACACACACACACACTCACACACACACATGTCCACTATATGTGTGTGTGTGTGCTTAAGTATCTCTATCTGGCTATCAATAAAACGTTGCACGCATCTTGAAAATTCAATTTGCAGCTATTTTCGTTATTTTTATTGCTCGCTAAATTGTTTTTATAGGCGCTTCGACTTCCGCTTCTTCTTCTTCGCCTTGCCAGCCAACAATTTTTAAGGCACTTTAATTTCTTCATTTTCTCTAGCTCGTTGTCTGTTTCATCTGATTGTTGTCGCTGCTATTGTTGCTTTTGTTGTTATTGTTGCAATTGCCAGACCATAAAAATTAACAATTAACAGAGCGCTTGAAATGTACAATCGCAAATCGCGGCTTACAAAAAATGCCGTAAAATAAATATAAAAAAAATATCTTCAAGTGATCTAGTAGGATCTGCTCGACTTGCAAATGCTGTGTAAAGTCTTTTTTTATTTAATTTTTTAATAAGCGCTGGAATCGTTCAGTGCCTTTTGATAATTACCAAGCGGAAGACTAAGGTATAATAAGGTTATAATAAGGTTATAATAAGGTTATAATATGGTTATAATAAGGTTATAATAAGGGTATAATAGGGGTATAATAAGGTTATAATAAGATTATAATAATGTTATAGTTACAGCTTCTGGTAGCTTATATACTATATATAAAGTCTAAAGCACCTGATCGTTCAGTCAAATTCTATGATTATGCTCTTTTTAAATTTAACAAGAATTATTCGTGGCGAATACCAACATTTTTTCAAAATGTCATATATTTTGCAAATGTGAATAATGTGTTTTCTTATGGGGAAACGTACAGGCCGCAAAAAAGAAAGAAATGGAATTAGTGGAATTAGGCTATTAGAAATCGTTTTGTTAAAAGCCCCTTTTCGATAAAATGTATAATAATGTCAATCATTTCATATGTCACATACTTCATTTACAGCATCGATTGTAATTTACATTAACTTGCAGCTAAGTCGTAGACCTAAGCTTTTTTTTCGACTTTTAAACTATATAATACCGTAATAAAATAAGTTCAGGGAATTCTGCTGTTACAAGCAGCTTGAAAAAGTCGATATGCCCCTTGCGAGCTGTTGCCTGTGCATACAGAGCATAATTATGGGTCGGAAGAGTGGCAGCCGGACAAAAGGGTTATGAATGTGAAATTGTCATGCAAGAATTAGCCATGTTCTGTGTTATAGCCACGTAACGAGTATTTCGTTACATTTTGTTTTTATTTTATTTTTTAGTATTTGTACATTTTGCGGCCGGTCGTCACGTCAGCTGACCTAGCCAGGGCCTCTTTTTATGGCTCCATTCACTCTTGGAATGCCAGCAATTGTTTCCGAATTGTGGAAACATTGCTAAATGTTTGCTGACGCTTCAGGAAACGTAAACATTTAGTGTAGTTCTGGGCACAGGTCCGGTCTCTGGGCTCTTTAAGGGCCTGACTGGCTGGCCGGCTGCCTGGAATCGCTTGGGTATTTTCTCATATGCATTCATAACTAACACCATGTAAATGCATTTTAATGTGCGCAAAAATCCAATTTAAATTCAGAGCGTTTCTATCTTTTGGCCCGCTCGCAGCATGCAATCACAAAATTAGTTGACGACGAGATAAGAATTTTAGTGCCAACAGCAGAAGAAGAGCTGCAAAAAGAAAAAAAAAATGGGAAAAAGAACGAGGAATAAAGAAAACATAATGCGTATAAATCAACGAAAGAGACGCAGCAAACAAATTCCAAATAAGTCCTGTGAGAGATGCGGAAAATTCATTTGACAAAATGCACAAAAAAGCAATTTTCCAAGCTGCAGACAAATTGAAATATACGTGTAGCAGGTGGGCGGCTTGCGGTGGGAGGGGGCGTGTCGCTGCAGTGACAGTCGGGTAAATAAATATATATATATATATATATACACATAGTCCATCTACATAATCTACACCAGCTGCGCGTATATAACGAGCCATTCGTACATGGGAGGCGACGAAGATGCGGCCACCACCTAAAAGTATGCTACGAAAATAGTCGAAGCTGCGCCGGCTGCCGTATGTGAGAGCTCCTACTCTGTGTGAGTGTATGTGTGTGTGTGAGTGGCAGCTTTCAGTTGTCTGTCTGCATTGGTGTGCGTGTAGTGTGCGCTTCGCCATTCGCGCGTTGAAAATAGGAGGAGCTCCAATGCAAAAACTTTCCATGCGCAGTTGCCAACGCAACGAATTATAAAAAAATATTTTAGATAGATATATAAAATCGCTTTAAGAATCTTGAAAAGCAAAAGCTCTAGGAGGAATGGATACATAAAAAATTGATATGTTAGAGCTGTTAAAAAGTATATTATTTATTGTAAAAATATGAAACAAATAAGCATCATATATTGAAATTTTAAGGAATAAAATAAAATATAAATATAAAAATAAAATAAAATAAACAATTTTTTTAATGTTATTGTAATTTATTTAAATATTATTATTTTTATTATTGTTATATTTATTATTATTATCATATTAATATTATTTCTTTATATTATTAATAATATTGTTTTTTAATATTATTATTATTATTATTTTCATCATTATCTTTAGTACTAGTTACTATTAATATTATTACTATTATTGTTATCATTAATTTCATTATTTTTATTATTATTATTGTCATTATCATTATCAGTATTATTATTAATTATTAGTGACAAATAATTACCTATACTTCCTTCATATACTTCTCTCGGTTTCAAACCAGGATCCTTCAAAAAGTTTTCAGTTAATTTATTAAACAAATGGTTTTTAAATTTCCATTTTATTTGTAATAAAATAAAATTTAGGAGTAAAGAATATTAGGATTATAAGAATGGGATAAAATGGTATATTAGCTATAACACATCTACAGACAATCTTGGAATTCGAACCAGCTTCCTTTTTGTATAAATATTCATTTTGTTTAGTAAACAAAAATGTAGCAGCTAGCTTTAAATATGTTTTAAAGTTTGCTGAAAACATTTTCCCTACATTCGCGCAACCCTTTTCTGCATTTGAAACATTTTTCGGGCTTTCCTTTCATTTTTTTGTTTGCTTCAACTAATGCGAAAAAGGCGGAGCTGCTGTGTAGTCATATATTTTTTTTGTTTTGCGGCATTGGAAAAGCCCTTTGGAAAATGTTGCCTTGTGGCAGATGTTGTCGGAGTGCAGTAGGCGTTGTCCGTCGGCTGGTTGCCTTAAAGCTCAGCGCCAACCCGCTGCGATATTTATCTCTAACTATTAGCACAGCAGTCAGGCCGGGTAGCACTTTTGGAGTGGACCGCATCCGCTGGCACAACAGGCCGTTTAGCGCCATTAAACAATTCCCGCTGGCTCAGCGGCATTCACGCGTGCGCAAACGGGTTCCATGGATACACTTGGCCTGGCTGCAGCTGGGCAGCTGGGTGCTGGGAGCTTGCAGCTAGGAGCTGGGCGCTGGCAACTGGCAACTGGCAACAAGCAACTGGTAGCTGGTAGCTGGAGCGCCCAACAACAATCAGTCGATTGTCACAGATATTTGTCATGTTTCTCAAGCAACTTTCCCTGCTGTTCTTGGCCACAATGCGACATGGTTGGCGTTCCTTTGTAACTACAACGTTGTAAAAATGTCAATTGCATTTTCTGGCTGCTGCGCGTTTTTAGTGCCTTTTGTGCCACTGGCCCCATGTTCATCGATCGGATTTCATGTAATTACATTGTTCTCTGATTCATAATTAATTTGCTTCGCTTCGGCTCAACTGGAGTGCTACCCCCTCCACCCCGCAGCACCCCGTTGGCCCACACTCTCTATAGCAGCCACAACTTGCATTTTTCTGCGCGATTTTTACATGAATATCAACCAAGCTGCAGAGCTGGCAGCTGGAAGCATATGTTGGCCAATGGCCAGTGGCAAATCGAACATTGATAGCTTCTGAGTGATGATTTAATGAGGCAAACGTGGCATGTTGTGAATGAAATCAATTTTGTGAATGTGCAGAATGGCAGGCAGTCCAGCAGAGCAAAAAATAAATGAAAAATAAAAAACCAACAATGCCATGTACTGGCAATCGTTACTCGTGCAAGGCGCTGCAGACGTACTCATGATGAAAACATCTCGGGTATGGCCAGCCTCGGGTGCAGGAACAGACGCCCTGGTCAGCATATCAACTGCCTGTGCTTGGGTGTCGTAATGAGGCTTATGAATCAATGCAATGTTGATTGAGCTTCCTCCTTCTCAGCCAGCGGCTGTCTTTCGCCGGCCTTATTAATAAATCGTTTTCAGTCAGTCCGCGACTTCCAGCTATGATGATGCTTGTTATAGTAAACCATAAAGACTTCTATGTGCAATGATCATTAGCAGAAAATCTGTTCAAATAGAACTAACTAGGCTATGTTTTGCAAAGGGAAATGCGCGAGGGGTAAGAATGCAAAATAACTTTAATCTGGAACTTTGACTAGCTGTCGATAGTAAGATGCAAAGTCTTTTAAATGAAAGAATTATATGAAAGTACCTGTAAAGCAAAATCGTTAGATAAGAAAATAAAGTGAATTCCGCTAATTGTTATATTAAGAGATTCACTAATCTTCAAGTTTTGCCAGCCTCGATAAGTATAAGAGTAATGTGCATTTGAAAATATTATGTTTTGTTTCTGGGTTTTGGGTCGGCTGTTCTTTGAACAACTAACTTGGATTGAAGTTCGGTTCTTAATATTTTTGATTGATCAAGAATATACCATATATAGCTAATGAGGTCAAAGATGCCCTTGTTATTCAATTTTAAAGGTGTTCAGAGTGTACAAATATTGATATAATTTTAAAAACGTCGAGTATGCTAAATAGAATAAATCTGAAATAAGATTGATTTAGTATGATAAAACTTATAATGCGCTGAATAGAAAAAATCTCAAAAAGATTGATTCAATATGAAAAAGACATCCAATATGCTGATTTCACTTTTATCTCTGCGCAGCTCATCTCTAACCCAACTAGAGTTCATGAGAAAAACACAATTTACGATTCGTTCTGTCTCACTCCGGAGCAACAGGAAACGCACGACTTGTGATTGACAAATTAATGCGGATCAGAAATCAACACCTCAACATGTTTATCATATCAAAAAAACCAAAAAAAAAAATACAAGATAAAAAGATGGAAAGCGTATCCCAAACCCAAATCCACTTGGATTGCCAAAGAGGAGCTGTCAGGCTACGTTGAAAATTAATTAAAAACATCAACAGAACGCGTCGAGATTTACAAATAACTGTGTGTGTGTGTGTGTGTGGCTCCTGGAATTAGTGTAGATAATTTCACAACGGATTGCAGTTGGGTCTGTGGGCATTTGGGTGGGTGGGCTTTTGTGCGTCGCACCTTTGGCGGGATGGCTTCATAAACCGCAAACCGAGCCATTCATTCATGGTTCACGAACCCTGAACGGGCTCTAATCAGCAACCCTTTTTTGCAGGGCGCGACACGAAACGAGCTCGTCGAAATTGGGGTAAGGTTCGTTTTTATTTTGTGTGTTGTTGGGTTTTTTTGATATGCAGATATGCCTGACAAGGTCCTTGGGCTGGAATGGCTGATGATGACGATGTCACTGCGTGGCTGACAAAACGCTTGACTGATTACACTTGTATCTGTTTTTTGGTGACAGGGGCGCCTGTGTCCTGGCCTCAATATGCTCAAGGATTTTAAATTGTTGACTCTCTCACTCTCTCCGCTACCGTTCGGGCCGTGCTCCTCTGCTAGATTGTGCGCTTGTGATAAATTTGGTTTATTGAAAGGCGTCAGTGCGTGAAATGATGTGTGTCAATTGCATGAATACCCCTGCCCAGCGCGTGTTTCTGGGCTTTGCATTTGTGGATTTGGGTTTGGTGTTGAGACTTGAGCTGACAGCGATTATGCAAATCAACCAAGAACTGCATTAATTCCTGTGGCATGTCAGCCACTAAAATTGCCCAAGCCAAAGATAAAGTGTGGGTACAGCTTGTGGTCTTCTATCGCGAGTCTCGGCTGTGGCCAAACTTTAAAGTTTGCACTACGAAATTTGCATTGTTGCAACGTTTGGCAAGAAATTTAATTTATATGCAAAGTCCAAGTTGGCCAAGGCTTCACTTTTTTTATGCACTGCATTAATTGCAAATGGGTGTATTAGTTGTGTGTGCAGGTATGATTCTCCAGATCAGATCGATGAGCTGATCAACTAGATCAAGTCTGTTTGTCTCTTCCTCGCCCGTCTGTGTCAATCTCGAGCAATACTAGAGCAAGAGTCTTAAAATTTCAGATATATATTCTCCTATAAGATATGCAGCTCAAGTTAATTATTGTTTTTCGCTATCTCCTCCCATTTTTATAATATCTCTAAATAACGATTTTCAGATATAGTTTTTTGAGCATAACTAGAGGATTCTAAGAGCTAGAACCACCAAACTTGGCTCGTTTGTTCAATTGTACTATACATATATGTACATATTAGACAAATTTAACTTTTTGCCTAATTTCCAGTGTATATACACATTTCTTATAAATGATGTGCGGCGAAGAGAAAAAGAAGCAGACCAGCTGGCTATAAAAAGCGCGTGTGTATATTTGTGTATATAAAAAGCAGCTAAAAGATTGGCAGCAACAGCTTGTCATTTAAAGTAGGATATCTCCTAGTCGGGCACTCCCGCACTGTATTTTTTACCCCAACAGCTTTAATGAGCAATTAAAGCTTGATAAATGGCCGCAGAAGCTGGCCAATTGCCATTTAAATCGCATCTAAATCGCGCACATATGCGGAGCCGTAGCCGAGAGCTCAGCTCATTAGTGTTAACACGATGTCAACTCATTTTAATTGTTTCCCCACCCCCTTCCCCCTGCTGTCCATACAGGGGCGTGGGTGTATCACCCTAGGCAACAGAATCGAACTAATTTATTGTTGTTGTTGTTTGTCGTGTGCGACGCGTCAGCCGCAAATTGCTTAACAAATTGTTCAAATTGTTTAAAATTGCATTTCGAACAGTTCGGCTCGAGGGGTTGACTTTTCGTTCAGAGCTATCAAATACGCACCTAAACGCCTCATTGGGCATGCCCCCCACCCTCCGCCGGCCTGCCCGACGGCCAGCTGATAAACTGTCAATTGTTTGACCGCTGCCCGAGGGGTGCATCATAATGTGGCCAACGGACAGTGACCATCAGGTCTCGCACCAGCCCCTGGCTGGACTCATTAAAATAATTGACACGCTTGTCCGATGACGCCTCCGGCTCTGGTAAATAAATTGATTGCTGCGTGTGCGCAGTTTGATTTTATGTCCTCGCTTCATTAATTAGTTAATAGATTTATCCACCATTTCCGTAGTGCGTATATCTGAGCCAAATGCTTGGCTACATATGTCGCTTTGCCAATTTTATAGTGCTCATAAAATGCTCGCATAATTCCTGACAACTCAGCAATCAATTTCGGGGGAAATTAAAAAGCAAATCAAAGCCGCAACTTAAGTACACTCAAACAAATTAAAGTTGTGCATGTTTAGAGTGTAGGCTAGTAAAAATGGCATTTGACTAAACAATAAACTTGCATACATACGTTTTTCGCCTATATTCCACAGTTGCGGGTGGAATTCCTGAAATCCCTGAAACTCGTATTCATTTAATTCTTATGTAGGGCTTTGAAAATAAGCTTGAAGTCGGTTGGTCGGAACTTGAAACTTTAGCCATAAAACATAAATATATCCTCCATCTTTCACCTAAAGGGGTGGATTTGGCGAAAAGGGTGAAATGATATTGATATTTTCATCAATTTTCCAAAGTTGCGAGTGGATTTTCCGAAATTACTAAAAAAAAGGGTTTGAAACTAGTTGGATCAAACTTTAAACTTCAGCCCTAAAACTTTGGAACTCCATCTTTCCCCTAAAGGGGTGGTTTTTGCGAAAAGTGTGAAATGTGCTGATAATTGTATATTTCTTTAAACTGAGAAGAAAAACGTTTCTCATTAGCATTCGCTAAATAATGTTGTATGTCCTTAGTATGTTCTATAATGAGATTAAGTCTTAGATTGTTTACTTTAAGGAATAACTATGAAAAGTAAATAATTCCACTGTATATATAAAACATTACGATATTAGCAAATAACATACAAATATCTACTGAAAACTGAACATAAAGTAGACATGAAAATTCTTGGCCGATCTGTGAAATGTGCCAGAATATTTTCCGTATTTTCCGGCAAATCAAGGGTATAACCGTTTCAGTAGTTCCCGCTGCATTCTTTTGTAAAGATAAATCTTTGATTATTTTGCAGCTAGACAATTTCTGTGAAATTATTTCATTTTTATGCCCGGCTCCAGTCAGTCGGTCGAGTCGAGTCGGGGCGAGCTATAAAACTTTGCTCTGCTTGCTTTTTAATCTTGGCGCAATTTGTGCGCTTATCAGTTGCGTGTAATTGCTCCAGCGAAATTAACGGGAGTCGAGAAGCAACAAAATGGCGACTGCCAATGACAGAGGCAGCTAAGGGAGTAGGAGGGGGGGGGGAGGAGGGTTTAGGTGGGGGGTAGCTGGAGTGCGGGCTGGCTAAGATGCGCTCAAGTGGCGAGATAAAAGCTCTTGAGCTGAGTTAATGACTTGCCAGCACAGTTGGGGGCTGACTTAAGACGCCATTTTTATAACTGTTCTTGTCGCCATGTACAGCTATATGTATATGTATATGTATGTGTGTATGTGTGTATGCATTGTGTGCTTGGCTCTGTTTCTGTTTCTGTTGCTGATTCGGTTTCGGATTTGGTGTCCATGTTTCCAAGTGCGAGCGTGGCGAATGTTTTAATGGCGACGTCGCGACACTTGAGTGCAGCCAAGTGTTGGTGAGTGGAGCGCCCAGATTGAGGATGAAACGCAGGCAGGCAAGGCACCCTCCAAGCCAGTTCCTGCAATGGAGCACCAGCTCCGGAGCTCAAGTATGGCCAGCTTTGGCTTTGATTTCTTTTGCTCGCATTCGCTAACGAAATCACGTAGCTCTCGCGCTCAGCCACGCCCCGCTTTGGCTATATATCCATACGTATTTAAATTTTAATTGCAATATGCGAAACTTATCATATCTATGCTCTTTTCCTATGCCACACACATCAATCATAATCGATCAGGCGCGGCTTTGCCGGATGCCTGTCTGTGCTTGGGTTTTGCAATGCGATTGCCTTTGATACCAAATGCAAATCCCGATGTGATGATAAATGCGTTTCTAAATGCATTCTAATGTGTGTTCGTGATGTGTGTGCCAAAAAAAAAGAAGCGTAGCCCCAAAATGTGAGCTACGCTTTTTTATGCCATTTCTCACGCAGCTGCTAAGCATATCAAATGGATATGTCACATATGTGTGTGTGTGTGTGTGTGTGTGTGTGTGTTGATGTGTGTCTGCCGCAGAGCATTTCTTTGTCCGCCTGAAGAGCACTCAGCAGCAGCAACAGCAACAACAACTATAGCAACAACAACAACAAAAGCAACAGAAATTATTTGCATTTCAAACTTTTGTTGATGACATTTTTCATGAAAATTTTAATGTGTTTTTTTTCCTTTCGCTCAGCTACCTGTACATTCGCATTTGGGATATTAATATATGCAGACCCCTGGCTTTTAACACCAGTCTGTGCCAGCTAGAGAGTGCGAGGGGGGGGGGGGGGGTTGGTGTTGGGGGTGTGTATTTGGGGCTGGACGCTTGTCACTCGGCCGCAAAACTTTGTCATATGAGTTGCGTTTCGTAATGAAAGTTGAGCTGACAAAGCAGAGACTAGGTTTGAGGCGGGCGGGGAGGGGCAGCTGGCACAAACACACACACACACACACACACACATTTTCAATATTCATGTGCACACACACAGGTGTGTGTGTGTGCCATGTAAATGCAGCTCGTGTGCAACTTTTTGTACATTTATATGAATATAATTTAGAATAAATTTCAAACTCTTCAAAGTATGAGTGTACGTGTGTGTGCACAACAAATACATTAAAATTCCATTAAAAAAATGACGTCCGGCGAAGTGCAAGCGCAAAATTTAATGGCCAATGTTCCAGCGAGAGATGCGCATTTAAAAAAAAAACCTTAGTCAAATGTCGGGCTGTTTATATACATATATATATATTAAGTAACAGCCTGGAAGGACGGAGTGAGGCTTTCGCGCCGGCCGTGTCCTGTTTGGTCCATGGCCAAATGTTGCTTGGTCCTTGTCACAATTATTGTATAAATTAATGTCACAAACAAATGTTACAAAAGCCGCCAATGAAGTGGAATGATGCGACGAGCGCTAAACTCTCTAAAACTCCCCTCTGCCCCTGCACGACATCAACCACGACTCCAGGACATTTGACAAGCTGACATCCCTGTCCTAAACGGACCGCAAATGTGCCTAATTTTTCGTTGTTATCCTTTGTGCTGGCGGCTTCTTCTAATAATGCGTACAATTTAATGCGAATCCTTGAGGTTGCAGCTGAAATCGCGACAAGTGATTTTCAGATTTACGACTATCACTTGAGTGAGGGGTGGAGGTCCTTTGGCCACGTCCTTTTTTGTTGTGCTAATGTGTGGCGCTTTTATGGCATGCAGCAAATTTGATTTATTGCCAAAACTTAAGCGTCAACTTGTTCGCCAAGTTGTAAAACTTTTCCAGCTCGAGTTCATCTTATAATTGATGCGATTTGCGGTTCATAAAGTGCAATTGCCCGTAAATCCCGAGCCAAGCAACTGGCGGCTGCTTTAAACATATGCGAGATTTTTTAGTGCTTCGATTCGCAGCTATCTTCACATTTGCTGAAAGATAAACGAGTGTGAATATTTAAATTGTGCACTTACATTTTCTTATAAGGTTTGTGTGTGCTGTAAATATGTATCTAAAAGATACTTTGTTACACAGTCGGATCGGTATATATTATATTCAATTTAAATTATGAAAGATAATATACTCATGTATAGAAATATTTGCTTACTTATCAGATCCTTGTGTTGTCACATGATTGAGAAAAGTGGAGTTCTTACGTGGAAACTTTAAATCAATTATAAATATATAGTATATCGATATGTTAGAGGAATAGGTGACAATTTCCAGTTGAGTTGTTGCTAAGTTTAATCAAGGTACTTTTCAAAGCAATGCAAGTTTTCCATACAAGAACTTATTGTTCAACCGCTTACTCCCATAGAGCTATATGATATAGTAGTCCGATGATGATAAGATTCACATATAGGAATCATTGAAAAACTCGTAAATAATACGTTTGATTGGGCATCTTGAAAAACAACTAAGCTTTTTATAAATTAACATACTTTGGACCAACCTTTACAATGGAAGTTATATGATATAGTTCTGGATTCCGTCTGCTGAAAAGTAAGAAAGGTTAGCAAGCCATCTGTAAGGAATGCGTCTGCTTAAGAGCTAGCAAATTATCAGGAAATGAATGCGCCTGCTTAAAGGTTAGCAATTAGGTTAGGGAAGTAATCTAGCAGGGCCCAAAGACGTATGTTAAAAGAGGGAAAGCTATCAAGCTATTAAGTCAAGAATACGCCAGCTCATAAGCTAGCAAAGTCAACAAGTTATCAAGCAGCAAATGCGCTTGTTTAAGAG
This sequence comes from Drosophila montana, assembly GCF_035044405.1. NCBI lineage: Eukaryota > Metazoa > Arthropoda > Insecta > Diptera > Drosophilidae > Drosophila > Drosophila montana. The sequence continues at coordinate 1,160,891 of NW_026998322.1, forward strand.
TTAGCAAATTTAGCTAGCTAAGAAGTCCTCAGCCGCAGATATTTTCCTTTTAACTAATTTAATTTAATTTTAATTGTTTTTATTTCTGCGCCAATCATTGAACTCTCTCTCGCTTGTTCTGCTCTATTTTCAAAAAAAGAAACAGACTTTTTCTTAGCTCATTCTCATGCCAGACAACGGACCTTTAAATCGCCCTCATTAGTTGACCCAAAGTGTCTCAAACTATGCAATTTACATGCACAGAAGGCCCCCGTTCGTTAAGTGCCACAGATACGAGTGTAGCCCAAAACCCAATAGAGCATGCAATATAGCACCACCAAGTGGCCAAGTGGCCGAGGAAGAGGAAGAGGAGCTCACATGAAAGGTAGGCAGCCAAATGGCGAGCGAATTATGTTGTTGTTGTTGTTGTTGTTGTTGTTGCTGGGAGTTGGATAGAGAAGTGTAGAGGAGATCGTTGCGGGCGATACATAAAATTTGAATGCGTTTTGCATACATTAACCCACTGTTGCCGCTAGTCGTTGCCCAGCCAAACAAAGGGAGAAGGGGGGTGGGAGGGGAAGCGCGTTAACGGTCAAGCCAAATACCTTTATTAAATTTTATGATTATTGACTGCAATTGAGCAGCCGTCCTGGGAATGTGTCGCTTACCATCTAAAAATAACCCCTCACATCTAGTCCTATCGCCAGCTCAATCGCGATGTTTCTGTTCCGGCTACCCCTCCCCTCCCCTCCACTCCACCCCTTCCACTCCTTTTCATTTTCGAATTGAAATTTTATGCACAGCTGCGGAGAGTGGGCTCGAAATTCTCACGCGTAACTGGAGCAGTTTTTGGTGTGCAGACGACTCGGTTACAATTTGTGTTGGTAATTCAATTTACGTTTTTGAAATTTTAATTAACTTGCCAACGAGTTTCACTGGGTGTCTCGTCGCCTCTCGCCTTGCAGCTTGTCGCTTCACATGTAGACAGTGCTTCACAGCTTCTCTCTCTCTCTCTCTCTCTCTCTCTTTGTTTGTATATCAATTACCAGCCGCTTAATGTGCCGCAATTTGAAAGCCATTAAGATTTTATGTTTCGAAAGGTTGCTGGCTTAGCGCACTGGAGTGAGGGGGCGCCGCACGCTCTCACTCGCTCGCTCTCCCTCTCTAGACGGTCACACATCAATCAGTTTTTGGACAGCGATCTTATTTTTTTTTTTTTGGGGCCCTCTCATTAGTAATGCGGCGTGGCGCTGTGCTAGTTCTTAAAGGTCCCACATGCAAATCTGGGCCATGGACAGCTGCTACATATTGTGAATTACTTAAGTTTAACGTTATTATATGTCCATTTTGTTTAGCATGCAATTCCATTGGAAATTTGTAGCCGGTAGCCTCTCTTGCTACTTTTTTTCTCTGCGTCTTGCGGCGCTCTTGTGCAAATGTCCATCTGTAAATAGATAACACACTCTCTACTTTTATCGACTCTTCGCGTTTAGCCGCTTGGTGAGATTTGGTACGAGCGTTAAGGAAGTTTTACTCAGCCGTCTGAGGGCACTGTCATTAGCTATGCGGCTTGGCGCTGTGCTAGTTCTTAAAGATCACAGATGCAAATACAACTCTGCGCCGTGGACAGCTGCCACAGTATTGGGAAATTAATTAGAGCTCGACGTGGGCGTGTCGCATACGCATCGCTGGCCAAATTGAAGGCAAAGGAAATGGCAACTAAATAAATTTTACGTAGCCAACTTAAATGTTGGCGCGCAGCAGCAGGACATCAGGCACACGCCCACGCCCACGACTTGGAAAGGAGCGAGGGGCAGCGTTGTTGCTGTTGTTGTTGCTGCTTCGTTATGCAAATCTGTCGACGTCCAAAAAAAAACAAAAAAAAAAAAAGTAAGCAACGCGAGCTTAAATGAAAATTTTGAGCGACGGCTATATAAAATACTATATAGTGTGTATATGCAAATGTGGTATATAAAGAAATGCCCAAAGACAAATACAAATATCAACAACAATTTAGGAAAATGATGGCAGGACAAAGGAAAGCGGCAACGGCAAACCGGAGAAATGCGACGACTTTTCTTGCTTTTTGTCTCTGCCGCGGAATAAATAATAAACGTAAACGAATTAAAAACGTTGCCAAACGAACTGTCCTCCACTTGATCTGGAGGGGGTGCGTTGGCTTAAGGGGGGAGCTAAGGAGCTGCCCTTTCAATATTGAGCGTGGCCATCAAAGTTCCTTCGACTTCGACTTGGAGAACTTGTTTTGTTTACTTGGCCCAGACAAAGTTTATGCGCTTTTCAATTAGTTTTAATTGAAATTCCCATTGATTGGATTGTTGTTGGTAAGCAAATGTAAAAAGTAAATTTGATTTTTTGCTGTAATTAAAACTTACTACTGCTGCAATTCTAATTGCGAATCAGATAGATGGGCAGAGAAGAGATTAGTTTCGATTATAAAGGAATTTTTGAGGTAAATTGTCTCCCTCTCTTCTTATAGATAAGTATGCATATGTAGTTTCGTTAATAAAGGAATTTTTATTCGAATGTATTTGGGATATTTTTACAAATTGTCTCCCCATTCCTTTTTGTTTTTTCTCCCATCAGTAATGTGCGCTTTAAGGCAAACGGACGCGTTTTTTTTCGTGCGTTCCGCATTAATTATTATTTTTGTTTAAACAAGTGCTGTCTTATCCTAAGTTATTAATATATATATATATATAAATATCTTAATAAATCTATATGTTGTGAGCTGTTGTGAATATATGTATAAAGTTTTTTAATGTGTATCTTGTGCTTAGCATTCAATTGCATTAAATACTGTTGTTGGTAAGTCTCTCTTGCTTGCATGCTTTTTGTTGTTGCTTAACTCTTTTGCACTGCGTGTAGCTGCTCTCTCCAGCCTCTTTTTCTGTCTTTTCTTTGATCTACGTTCTGCGCTCAGCCGTAGTGTTGTTGCTTTCGCTGTTCATCTTAATAATTTCAATTGCAATAGAAAACGAAATGAAAAAGTGGCGGTGAAGAGATTAGTTTCAAGTTTTAAGGAAATTTTATTCAAAGGTTTGCATCTATATTCATATGTTTGTGTGCATGTATGTATGTTTGTTGTATGTAAGCTCTTCTTGTATGTGTTTATATGTATGTAATGACAAAAAGCAGTGAGGCAATCTAATTATATTTATCTCTGCTCATATTCCTATCTCTTTCACAGTCTATCTTTTATTTTTGTCATCTGTTTACTAAACTTAATTTCATTTTCTCTTTCAGTGAAGTGTGTGTGTGTTTTTTTTTTTTTTTTTATGTAAAAGTGTGTGCATATAAAAGCGTTCCCCCATCTTTTAATTAGATGACAAATATTTCATGGTGAATATGTATATCAAGGGTAAGTACACATTTACATATACTCATCTTATACGCGTCATATACTTATTTTATACTTATCTTATACTCATCTCTTATATTATCATATACAAAAATTGTAAAGCAATTCCAACACATGTTATCTCAAATTTCTTTTCTTTAAATTCATTATGTGTTTTTATGGGTATAGTGTATAAGTTATATATGTTTCTATATTTCCCAATACATTTAAGCTTGGATTCGTTTGATATACAGGGTATTTCGTAGCGTTAAAGTATTTTTCACTCAAGCACTTTTAATTTATTTCTTTCTGTTCGACTTGTCGGGCTTATCGCCCGTTGCCCTGATAAGCGTGAGAGTTCACATGATCTCTGTAGGTTTCCCATGCTTTAGCGCACCTTTATCTATCGACATATATATACTTTATATATAAATGGGTTTGCCATTTCCTAATGAAGTTATTTTCATGCAAAACCCGCACAGAGATACGACTATCTGGCCAGGCTATTGCCAATATCTATTGGCAACAGGCGAAACAATATCTAAAAGTGCCCTTTCGACTTACATTAAAGGAACATTTTATTCAATTGCGGCCACACAAAAACAAATAAAAACTTTTTATTTTTACTCTACTTTTTTTTTGGCCACTTTGAGCACATAAAATAAAATCAAATGATGCGTTGAAAGCGCCGCAGCCCCGCGGCTACTTGCTGCAAAAGGGCACGGGATTGGCACTGGCCACGAATAGACCAGCCGGGGATGGACGAGGAAGGGAGTGGGGGTAGGTGGATAGTCATGTGTGGTTGGCTGGTTGAGTGGCCGAAGGGGAGTGGCACTTTTTGGTTGAATAGACAACGCAGATGCCACAAGCAGCCACAAGGCAAGTGGTGCCTTCATGTGGTTACTCTCGAGTTCGAGTCCATTTGATGATTTTTGCGTCACCGTTGGTCAAAATCATTTCGAGCGCAAGCAACTGGAAACTGTATAAAAATAATGAAATGAAAAAGAAGCTGTACGCAGAAAGGAAAAAAAGGAAAAAAAGAAAATAAAATAAAAGAAAAAGCAACGCACAACTTGAAATAAATGGTCAAAAGAAATAAACAGTCCCATAAAGAATAATCATTCAGAATTCTGCTGAATTATGCATGAGCCGAGGCCAGGCCCAGGTCCAGACCCAGACTCAGGCGCACATCCCCGAGTAGCAACTGGACGCCAGTCCATGGTCCACAACGCGGGGGTCTCACATATGCGAAATATCCACCCCCCCCCCCCCTCTCCGGTGGATGCTGCCGTTGCGGTTCGGTTCGGTTCAGTTTGGCAGCATCATTTTCCTCTTTATTATCTGTTTGTTTAGTTTTGTGTGCTGGATTTTTATCAGGCTTCTAAGCAGTTAGCTGGAACTTGTTGGAGGGAGTTGCTGCTCTGAAGTCGCCGTCACCCGCGGTGCCTGCTGCCCGCTGCTTGCTGCCAGCCACTTGCCAAATGTCAGCAGCGTTCGCATAATTTTCGATAAAGCTTTTCGCCAAATGAAATTCAAGTGGTTACACATTTGGTGGCACAACCCACCCCACCCACCAGCCCACCAATCCACCCAACCCATCCACCAAACCAAGCTGCCACATTTGGCTGGTCATTTTTCTTCGCCCCCGCCGCTTGGCATTAGTTGCCACTCGCCACTTGCCACTTGCCACTGGCCACTGGACACTGGTCATCATTTCATTTGCACATTATGCCGCATCTTATTATCTCAGCTTGTTTGCTTGCTTGGCGCTTTGTTTATTTATTGGCAAGTTTGTTTTTGTCTTTGATAATAAAAGAAGGTAATGCGTGCTGCAAATAGCTCTCACTAATAACATGCACAGCCGTTTCTGTTATGTCTAGACCTCGCTAAATACTTGCTGCGCTGATCTTATGCAATCCACTCGTAAATAACATCACTTTTTGTCTGGCTCGGGTGCTCTCTGTATAGACAGTGACCGACTAAAATAGTCGGACAGACAAAAAAAGGTCCGGAGCATAAGGAAACCTACTTCGTATGTTCTTTGCGGGATTGAACCGATCTTGGCTCTAGAATTTGGTCCTTCTCATCATTTTCCACTTATCTTCGAAGAGACTTAAAGATTAGGAACAATAAAGTGTACCTTGTATGTGTAATTATATATTTATTTTTTTATATATTCTTTGCTATACCTTACATATTCTCAATCATATTATATAGAACCCAATCCATTAACAAGCTCATGTGTGGTTGCAAGAGACTAGAAACAGTTTAGAGAATACACATTAAACTGGTCAAATATTCAATTCGAATTATTTTTATTAAATTTGTTAGTTACAATACTTTCTTCTGGCACTGTCTTTATAAGCCTAGTACTATAATAAGCTTATCAGATTGGCAACCTCAACAGCCACTTATGGCTGCAGTTGCATCCATTGCATCAGTTCGAAATCAGTTCAAATAATCGGATCGTTCGGTCTGACAAGTTGCCAGGCAAACCATAAACAAGTTGTTTATAAATAATATACGTAATAGACATGCACACGCGTGCTAATTATAGATTATTCCAAATTGGCGATAAATCGAATTAGTTTCGGTTTACAAATGGGTCTTAAGGAAGTTAGAAGAGACGTAAGGTATACCCGTTCATTAAACAGCTCTAAGAGCTGGCATGCAAAATTATCATTAAAGAGTTGTTTAAAAAACAAAATTTATGTGTTTTTAGAAGTTCCCTTAATCGTTATTTAAATGAAATTTATTAAAAACAAATGTAAATTATAGAACCTAGGAGATATAATATTACATATCTGAATAATATTATTAAAAATTTAAACGAACATCATTTAATTTGATATATTAAGTAAGTGTAATTAGATTGTGGCATTTAATTTTCTATATAAAGTGTATCTAGACCTCGGCATTTATTTTTAATGTAAGGTAAATTTTAAGATACATACTTTTATTTTTTATATTAAGTAAGTGTATGTAGTCTTAGGCATATTTTAACATATCATTTTAAATTTTTACGTACATTATTTAGATTAAATTTAAATACAGATAATTTAATTGTATAGATATTTAAAAAATTTATTCAGATTTCGTCCCTTTTTCAAAAAATATTTTTTATTAAAGCTTTCACCATTTTAAATATTAAGTAAGTGTATTTCGATTTCGTCATTTATTTTTAAATTTTACTTTAAATTTAAGCATATACCATATAATTTTCAACATTAAAAGTATTTAGATTTGGACCGCGTCATTTTATTAAAAATGGTTTGTTAAGTTTAGACATCATTTAGTTTTCTATATTATGTTTCGTCACTTCCTTTAAATATATATATATTTTTTTAATTTAAGCTTACATTTTACATAATAAGTGAGTGTATTTAGATTTCGGCATATCTATGAAAAATGTTGGTTTATTTTTGTGCTCACACAATTGTGTGATCGATGGAAATATCGCCGAGCAGTCGCTTTGCATTGATACTTATCGATCAACCGGCGACGACTTCGCGGGGGGCCTGTGTCTTGCTCCTGATACTGCAGCCCATTTATTGCAAAAGAAAAACAAATAATTAATCTGTTATTGTTTACGCAAAACGTTGCGTCTAACTAAAATGCGTCAATGCACGCATTTTCCAATCGTTGTGACTGATAAGGCCGCAACAATGTTGAGATAAGAGCATAATGCAAGAACATTATGGAAAATTGTTTAGCATCGTGTGTGACAAGGTAATATAAATATGTCGAAGCAATCAAGCGAAGCCCTCGAATTTAATCAGACATGTGTCCGATGGAGGCCCGAAATGTTTAAGGGCTTCAGATCAATTAAAATTTGCTGAATATTTTGCTCTGGTCGTCGAGGAATGTTATCATTGTTTGTTTGATCATTGTTTGTTTATTTTTGTTTTTGTTTCGTTTTGCATTGGCTCTTCAAAACAGTATCAAATGATCTGCTGCGGTTGGGAACCTTCCGCGAAACTGCAAGCGACGCAGTTATCAGCATCAGCTACATGTTGTATATATTTACGATTATGTATACAATATACACACACACACATATGTATATACAATATATATGCATCAGTGCTGATCCGTGTTTCTGATTTTTGAAGCTTTAATATGCCGCGCTTGTAACTTGAACACTCATAATTCCACTTGCATTCAATCAATGCAGACGTGAAAAGCAGAAGTCGAAACAAATCTGATCTCGTGACAAGTGTTAAGTGTCTCAATTTGTATATAGGAAGATCATCGAGAAGCTATTTTGGGTGCACTGAACGATCACATTAAAACAAAATATATATATATATATACTTGTGTAAAAATAATAAACATGGCGCAAAGTGAATGTGGAAATTTCTGTGGTAAGCCAAATGCAAAGTCAGATCGTTTGAGGATCAGTTTAAATAACATGCAAATATTTATCCATCAGATGCTGGCTCAGCGGAGTCTTGTTGCAGACGGGCAACAGAAACAGTTGTTGCCAGGAAAATATTTCCCGATAAGATCTACAAATCGGTGCAGCCAAAGGGAGAGCATGTGACGGGCATGACCTGCGAATGTGGTGTCTTTGGCGCCATTGCCTGTGGGGATTATCCTACACAGGTGAGTTAACACGACAACATGGCAACTGGACGGGAAAGGGATAAAAAATTAGAGTCAAGCTTTCAAGGATCTTATCTGATATCCTTTCGAGAGATCTTTGGTTTACATTCAACGATCCGTTTTATCTATTAAAAAAAAAATATCAACTTCTTTAGCTCAAATGTGAACTATTCCATACTGATATAGACTTAAACTGACCTTAGGGAATATCTGAATAGATCTTTCACGAACTATAGCTTAATGATCATGACAGATCGTGGCAGAGAACCAAATTACGTCATAACTAGATTCTTCTTAGAGTCAGCAGCAAATCCTTTTGTGCTCTCGCACTCGATCACCTGGTTGGATCATTCGATCACCTTTTTGTTAATGATCAGCAAAAATCTATATTTAGAAAAAACAGTTAGACGTACAAACAATTGATAAAGGTTCGATTTTCCCAAGCTCGTCGATCACGTGATTGCGACGATCAGTGTCAAACCTTCGCCAATGTAAGCTGATCGCAACTAGGTCATCAGCTGGCGGAGCCCCTCGCTTCGTCGGCTATGGCAACACCTAGCGATGACGGCAATGAAAGCGAGGCATGCTGCGGTTGTAATTGCCTTTAATCAGTTGCAGTTGTTGTTGCTTGTAATGAAATGGAAAATAACAGGGAAATACGTGTGTGTGTGTACAATCGGGGGATCAAACCATTATCGGTCGTCAGCTTGTCAGCTGTTGCCATGGCATTGGGAATGGAAATCGAATGCATGCACACAAAATAAAATATCTGATGTTCTTTCGCTTCCCGTTTGTTTGTTACAGCTGGACATCGCACAGATGATCTGCCTGGGCTTGGTGGCGCTGCAGCATCGCGGCCAGGAGTCGGCGGGCATCGTGACCAGCCTGGGCAAGAGCTCCAAGAACTTTGGCGTGCACAAGGGCATGGGCATGATCAACAACATCTTCAACGACGAGGCCATACGCAAGCTCAAGGGCAACCTGGGCATTGGCCACACACGCTACTCGACGGCGGCCGCCTCCGAGGTGGTCAATTGCCAGCCCTTTGTGGTGCACACGGCGCACGGTGCGCTCGCCATTGCCCACAACGGAGAGCTGGTCAACTGTGAGTCGCTGCGTCGCGAGGTGCTCGAACGTGGCGTCGGGTTGTCCACGCACAGCGACAGCGAGCTGATTGCCCAGTCGCTGTGTTGTGCGCCGGAGGATGTCTCGGAGCACGATGGACCCAATTGGCCGGCACGCATACGTCATTTCATGACGCTGGCGCCGCTCTCCTACTCGCTGGTCGTTATGCACAAGGACAAGATCTATGCTGTGCGCGATTCCTATGGCAATCGGCCGCTCTGCCTGGGCAAGATTGTGCCCTTCGATGCGGGCCATGCCAATATCGAGGATCAGCTTGCCGAGGGCTGGGTGGTGAGCAGCGAGAGCTGCGGCTTCCTTTCCATTGGCGCGCGCTACGTGCGCGAGGTGGAGCCGGGCGAGATTATCGAACTGTCGCGCAACGGCTACCGCACCGTGGACATTGTGGAGCGGCCGGATTACAAGCGCATGGCGTTCTGCATCTTCGAGTATGTTTACTTTGCGCGCAGCGACTCCATGTTTGAGGGCCAGATGGTCTACTCGGCGCGGCTGCAGTGCGGCCGGCAGCTGGCACGGGAATCGCCGCTGGACGCGGATCTGGTCAGCTCTGTGCCGGAGTCGGGCACTGCCGCGGCTCATGGCTATGCGCGCGAGTCGGGCTTGAACTTTGGCGAGGTTTTGTGCAAGAATCGCTATGTGGGACGCACCTTCATCCAGCCCTCGACGCGTTTGCGCCAGCTGGGCGTGGCCAAAAAGTTTGGCGCACTCGCCCAAAACGTGGAGGGCAAGCGCATCGTGCTCGTCGACGACTCGATTGTGCGTGGCAACACAATTGGCCCCATAATCAAGCTGCTGCGCGATGCCGGCGCCATCGAGGTGCACATACGCATTGCCAGCCCGCCGCTGCAGTATCCCTGCTACATGGGCATCAATATACCCACGCGCGAGGAGCTCATTGCCAACAAGCTGAACGCCACGCAGCTGGCCAACCATGTCGGTGCCGACAGTCTGGCCTACCTCAGCGTGGAGGGCCTGATCAAGGCGGTGCAGATGAACAAGACGCACGTGAATCCCATCAAGTCCGGCTACTGCACCGCCTGCCTAACCGGCGAGTATCCAGGCGGTCTGCCGGAGGAGCTCAGCTGGTAGAATGGGGCTCAGCTCATGGGCTCGTTAGCTTAAGCCTAGAATGTAGATCTTCATCGACTAACCACAATGCTCACTTCTATTTCTTATGCCTAAGATATTGTCATATTTTAAAAAATAATAAATTTAAATTATCTCATTAACTTAAAGATATTTTCAAATAAATTTTAGTTGTTCACGAGTTTTATGGGGATTTATTTCAATAAGTGCAAGAACAAAATCCTTTGCCTCTAATGAGTGTTAAATTAATGAAATAAGTTGAGGTTATCTTAAGTTTAACAATCCGTTTTTATTATTATTATTAATATTGTCATCAATATTATTATTATTAATTATTATTATAATTATTATTATTATAATTATTATTATTATTATTATTATTGTTATTATTATTATTATTATTATTATTATTATTTTTATTATCATTAGTTATAATTATTATTATAATTATTATTATTATTATTATTATTATTATTATTATTATTATTATTATCATCATTATTATTATCATAATTATTATCATAATCATTATCATTATTATTATCATTATCTTAAATTCCATAAACATTTTATTTTAAATAATGGCTCCAATCGCCTTCGTCTAAGACAATTCCATATCCCATACACTCCTGGAATGTGAACCCGGATCCGCGCTGAGATAACAATCGTTATCTTTATCTTTTCTTTTACTTCATAGATGTCCATAGACACTTGGCAGCTCTGCGCTTAAGAGTATGCAACATATTCTAAATGCAAATTCACATAAAAGTTGAAGTTGGGGGATTTCCCTGGTTTTGTGCCTGCATGTCACATGATAATTTTGAAAACTGTCTAATGCCATAACTTCAATTCATTTCAATTTATATTTCGAAAGTTTGTTTGCCAAGCGGGCGACGTGGCGCCCTTCCGTTCCATTCCACTCCGTTCCGTTCAGTTCCGTTCCGGTTTTAGCCGCATATCATACAATATGGTAATTGTGTTTGCGTTTTTTTCTAACTTTGCGCTTTCCGTTTCTCTCTCTCGCTGTCTCGCTCGCTCCCTCAGCTGAAGGGCGTTGCAGTGTCTGAAGCGGGGCGTTTAGGGCGTTTAATCCTGCGGAAGATGTCCTTGTGGTTATGTGGGGTTCCATTTCTTCGTCTTTTTTTTTATATGACGCGCGGGGTACTGAAGTCAACAATGTCATCATTATTCTTGAATATTGTGTTGTATTTTCGCAAACAATTTCGCTAAGCTGCGCAGTGTCGAGCATGGGTGGGGCTGCTGCCTGCTTCGTCGTAGAAGGGGAAGGGGAGGGGGCGTTTGAGGTTTGGGGCGGAATGGGGACTATGCGACTTGGTGCTCTGGTAATGACACAAAGAAGAAAATAATATGCGCTGTCATTGTAACTCGCTTGATTAATTCTTGTGTAGGGTATTTTTATGGGCTTAGAAATGTTTGGGCATGTTAAGTGGATTACAATTTGAGGTAAATGCAATTTATACAAATGGTAAAAAAACAATCAATTTTTTATAAAATAGTTGTATTTATGAGTTGCTCATTTTTATTCAAAAACATAAAAAATTTTTATATTTGGTAGAGGGAAAGAACAAATTTAGTTTTCTTTATTTAGATTATATTGAAACATATACAATTTAATTGGGATTATATTAGGCAAATATATACAATTTATACAAATATACATTTGGTAAGAAAAAACAATTAATTAATATGAAATTTTTGTATCTAGGATATGCTTATGTGGGAACATCACAATTCTGTCTTAATATGAGTAGTTTGAACCAGCGAACTCGTGCTTGCTAGTTCGTATGTATGCGTTGCAGTTAAAGTATTTCATTCAAGCTTTGACAACCGTCAAATTATCGAAGATCCCATCTTAGTGCTCACTTTCGACCCCCAAAGGAAAGTTTCTGTAAACATTTCAGCTGCCTAGCTTCTACGGTTCAGGCAGTCAGTTTAGATTGACTAGCAATTGACGGACAATCTCTCTTATATATAAATATTTCAGCTTTGGCAATATTATATTTATTTGCTTTCGAAGCCTTATTCTATATTTAACATCTCGAACAATATAACGTAACTATCTCTCAGCACTTCTGCCCTATTTTATACCCAGTTATATTCATTCTGTGGCTCTGTAGCGTATTCTCTCGTCTGGTATGGCTGCATGATAAATTCTGCTTCTTGCCCGTACTCCAATTGCCACACACAAGTGGCTACAAAAGGAAATGACTCTGGCAACATTGAAAACAGACGCTGGCACTTCTCTGACACAATCGCCGGTTGCTGCTACAAGGAAATGAAAAAAAAAAGAGAAGCACGCTGCTTGCTTATGTGCGCAGTCGATCACAAACACAAACAGCCCAGCACACACACACACCCACACACACACACACACACACTCGCATAGGCACACACAAGTTGGGGCGTTGACAACTAAGCAGAGCCATATTGCCAGTGTTTCAAGCGCTCTGCGCTCGTCCTGCCTCCGCGTCCTGCGCCGCGCCGCAAAACATGCTTTAAATTTTTTAATAACGCCGGGCTACAAGAGCTCTGACGCCTGCGTCCGGACCCAGATCCGGCTTCTGTTTCAGTGCCCAGGCATCGTGTGCCCCGCCCCGCGCCCAACCACGTCAACGTCGTCGTCGTCGTCGCCGCTGCCCGTTGTCGTCATTTGCACAGAAGTTATGTAAATTAATGTTTACTTAAGTTCCCCATGTTATTTCTTCGGCTTTTTTTTTTATATTTTTATTTTTTGTTCGCCTTGCACTTGCACAATGTTGCCTACTTCAAAAACAAAAGCAGACAGGAGGGCGTTAGTCTGCCTGAGGGGGCGGGGCAGCTGCCAGCGAGGCTTTCCAGCTAATGGCAGCGCTAACGGTTGAAGGTTAGCCCCAAAGACGTTCAGTAAAATATACATATAGTAAAAAAAATTGCAATAAATTTTGCCAGTTGCTTCTGCAATTTAATAAAAAGCATTCAAGAGCGGGCTGCGGAAAGGGGGGGGGGGGGTTGCGGCGCAGCTTCAAATAAACAATCATGCTTATTATTGAGTCAAATGGCTGAGTAAATATTTCGTGTGGCTGGCGGAAAATGATGGCAATCGCATGCAAATGAAATGGCAACAAAAGCTGTTTGGCACTGGCTTCAGGTTGATTATAATGAAGCCTCCGGCATAGAGCAACATATGCATTAGCTGGCACTTGGGCTGAATTGCCGCTAAAATTTAATTTAAACATCACACGGGGCAGCTGTCCTGGCTTGTTCTGGCATGTCCTGGCAGCCACTTGACGCATGCAACAAGTCAAGTCAGACAAGCTGACGAGCTGACGTCTGACGGCTGCAATGTCTGAAAGACAAACAAAAGGACACCTTACATGGCCTGCCAATGTCCTGTGGCAGCACACGCAAACGTGCCTGGCATTCCGAAGAGTCGCAAAAAACAACAAATCAAATGTGATTTTCTGGCCAATATATTTTTGGGCAAACGTGTATGCGGTCCGTTAACTGCCAGGGGACAACTTTACAGTCAGGAGGACATCCTTTCGGTTCATTAGCAAATCAAACTTCCGTCTTTTTCCTCAAGATATTCATGTCCGAAAAGGGAACATGCCGTGTTACACCAATAAACAAATGCCGCCCCCCTCCCTCCCTCTGTCCGGGGCTGGGCATTTGCATTCCTGACCCCCGATTCGAGTACAAGCAATTTTCTTGTTTGCTGGTAATTTGATTTAAAGGCTTTCCTTGACCACAAATTGAGCCCGGGGCGGGTCGAACAATAGTCTGAAATGTTAGCTAAATGCCAGAGATTTGGGATTTGTTTAAGTTTCTGTTCTTAAAATGAATATTATTTTCATGGGAAGCATATGAATATTTCATCTTCTGATTGTGATCTTAATTGATTAACTATTTATTTGTTTTTCTTCTTTATTTTTAATTCTTTTCTGAATTATTTTAACGCATTCCTTATACAACAAAGCCAACAAAAGTCACAATTGTTGCATTGTCAAGTCTACAGCCAAGTTTTGCATAGGTTCTTTTCTCGGTTGCCGTCATTATATATATCGGAATCGATCAGATCGGCCGACTATATCATATAGCTGTCAAAGAACAGATCGTTCAAAAATTACGTTTTTATAAGAAAAACTCTTTGTGTGCAAGATATATCCCAATAAAACTTGGCCAAATTGTTATATGTGAACAAAAATTGATCAACATTGGACTTTTATGATATAGCATATTTTGTATATAGTATATCTTAACTATATATAAGTATATCTAGTATATAGTATACCTAGTATACCTAGTATTATATCTTGTTGCTCTATAGAAATAATCTTTCGTTAAATGAGTTTTCGTCTGGAAATATTTTATTTTTGTAAGATATCTCGATCCATTTTTAGCGACATGTTTAGAAGGGTATTCAAAAGACTTTCTTTCTTTTTATATTTTATTTATTTTCGGTAAACAAAGTGATAAATATTTGTATAAATTCAAACTGACAACTGATATAAATAATTACGGGTAATCAAAGTAATTATTAAGTAATTGTTATTGACCGCATTTGCATTAATTTCTCTCGCAATTAAATGAAATATATATAGATATATACGTATTTATTTGAATTTATATTTACAACTGTGTCCGGCGACCCGTGAGTGGTTTTTTATGGTTTAACTTGTCATTTTAATGAACCGATTTAACATTAAGCACATCATCCATATAATTTACAAGCCCCGGGCGCTTTGCATTGATTACAACTTGTAATTAAAATAATATAATTAAAATAATAAATAAATGCTGTACAAAAAAATAAATACAAATAAGAAAGAATGCCTTACCAACGGGAAATCGCAATTTACAACAGGCACCCCAAAACAACAAAAACAACAACAACAAAAGCCATGTTAAAAAAAAATTAAAAACTGCACAAACAATTTTCAGTTGAGCGGCCATGTAGAAATTTGCAATGCTGGCCAGACAACTGCGACGGCGACGCCGACGGCGACTGCTGCTGCGACGGCGACTGCGGATGTTGAATGTTTGGATGTGTCGGTCTGTTGTTGTTACTGCTGCCGCTGCTGGCACACAAAAGGCAACAAGCGTACACTGGGAGAAACACACTAGCATTAATGAATTAGTGCATTTACAATCAACATTCAAAAAGAAAAGAACAACATTTAAAAGAAGAAGACTTAATACCCTTGCAGACCGAACGTTATCGTAATGCTCATAATGCCTTGCTCGTATCTAATAAGCACAGGGAAAATAGTTAACGCCGATTTTGGTTAAGATATCTTGAAAAACAATAAGTTTTTCATACAAGAAACTCATTTTCAACCGATCTTTCCTATGGCAGCTATATGATTTAACGTTTCAATGTAGATAACATTTTGTATATATGTAGGAAGCATAGTGAAACATATAAATGACAAGTTTTGGAAAGATGTCTTGATAAACAATAATGTTCCATACAAGTACTTAATTTTCTATCTATCATGACAATAGCTTTAAAACTTTGAAACTAGCTCGTATAGAAACAGACGGACGGACATGGTTACAGCAGCTCGGTTGTTGATACCGATCAAGAATATATATACTTTATGAAGTCGGAGATGACTCCTTCTATGCGTTACTCATTTCGAGACAAAAAGGCAACAAGCATACACTGAGAGAAACACACATTTAATGAATTTGAAACAAACTTTCAACCAAGAAGAACACACAAAATATTGAACATTAACCAAAATGAAAATAAGCAAAAAAAAAGAGAAAATCAAATAAAGTTATAAACTAACGAATACCCTATAAAATGGAATGCTTAGCTTAGCACAAAAACTATGACCATGGTTCGGTGAAAATTCTTGCATCTGTTGCCTGATCAAGCGCCGGCTGCAGGCGGTGCACGTAGGTGGACACCGGTGGACGACCGCGTGGCCAGAGCAGCACGGCGGCGCCCACGGGATGATGATCCGCGCCCATATGCTGATACTCTCGGCGGGGCGGGGGTGCTGCATGCACCTCGCGCCGGCAATTGGGGCAGACGTTGTTGCAGCTCAGCCAGCGCAAGATGCAGTTCTTGTGAAACAAATGTCCGCAGGGCAGGCGGTGCACAATCAAGACCTCGTCCTCGTCGTTGGCCATGTCGAAGCATATGGTACAGTTGGAGCTGTTCGGCAGCGGCTGCTCCACAGTCCAAAGTCCATAGCGATACAGCAACTCTTTGATCTTGAACATTGTTGAGCCTCACAGGGATTGAGCTGGCATCGGTGGGGATTGAGTACTCTAAGATTTCGCTATTTTCCTAAAAACTTAAGCAAATATATGTATATACTCTTCATATATGTATATATATATATATTTTTTTATCAAATTGTTGTTGTTTATTTGTTTTTGGTATTCTGATTTATGTGAGATTTAAATTTGAATGAAACACGAAAGTTTTTCATGGAACATGTGATAAGGTATCTTTTTAGATGCCTTTAAGAATAAGACATTTACAACCGCATAAAGCATATTTATTTCGAAACGATTCGATTTCATATGATTCGATATAGTCTTATCCTTTTCTTTGTTTCTCTGCAGCTGAGTTTCTCAGTTTAAAAGCTTTCGATTAGTAGTAAATTAAGTCTTTGTATAAAAAACGGTTTAGTTTTTCAAGCTTTATGCTTCTTACATGTATTAAAAATCTTATCAGCATCGTAGAACTATATTATATAGCTATATAGGATGAATCGATCATAAAATTGACTATTCATATGGAAAACTTTTCAGTTTTCGGAGACATCTGGACCAAACTCAGCAGTTATACGTTTAAATCTTCTTCTAGCATCTTTGCAACAACAAATCAAATCGAACTGTTATAGCATATAATATGGCTTAACTGGGATGACTCGATATAAATATCAACGATATATCGACATAAAGCATAAGCAGGAGGAGCTTCTAGTTTATTTTTGAAACAGGGCAATTACAAATTCAATTACATCAATCTAACAATAACATCTTAAATCTTAGATAAAGTCATTTTATCGCGTGCACAAATCGATTATTTCTAAGCCTAAAACTCCCAAAACAATCGAAGCTTAATATTAACATATTTACAAGCTTATTCGACTCTTTGGTGCATTGAGCTTATCTCTGATTTCTCTCAGTGTAGCATTAACAACAATATAATGAACTACACGCAATGGGAAGCACAGCAGATGCAGTTTGTCTACCTGGAAAATAACAATCAAATGTCAGCCAATGCCCAATGCCAGACTGGGCAAAGCTCAGCTAGCTTCAGCTCCAGCTTCGACTCCGACTCCAGCTCCAGCTGCAGCTCCATCACGCTTTGTCACACATGTGTTAATGGTCGCCGGAAGTGAGGCGCCCCACCAAAATGGCGACTCGGGCAATGGCAGTGGCAGCAGCAGCGATTCTCGGATTGTTGTTGCATGACACTCGAATCTGAGATTTGCTTTGCCGCTCGGCGCGCTTTAATTATTATTATTATCTTTTTTTTTACTTGCTGGGGCCAAGCATGCGCCGCCAGAATTGGCCAATGCGGCGGGAAAATCACTCGTCGGCACGCGATGTCAAATGGATGCAACCCTCCCAGCCTCAAGGTGTACCGTGGGCGGGACGGCAGCGGGGGCGGGAGCAGGGGCATTGCATTCTTTTGTGCACACAATGCTCATGCATATTTATTAAGTCGACGCGCTTTTGTATTTATTGTGCACACCAACTAACTAGCTAAATATATATATATACATATATATAGTATATATATTATGCACTCAATTTCCTGACTGCCCACTCCATGCCACAGCTGCCCCCTTCCCGTTCCTGCCTACAAAACACGCCCACCTGCTTTTGCTTGGGGCATCAACGTCATCCTCCTCGACATCGTCGTCAGCGTCGTCTGCGTGCCAAGCACAAAAATTAAATTATTTTAGTTCATAATTTTCAAATTATAAAAATTCAACTGGAGCTGGTGGAAAAGTTGAAAAGCTGGAAAAGTTGCCACACTTTATTGTGAATTTTCTGTGGCCTGCGGCGTCGTTCGCAAATGCAATTTGAACATTTTTCAAAAATATTTAGAAAATTAACGCAAAGTTGTGGAAATGTTGCGTCTACATCGCACGCTGTTAGTTTAGCTTGTTCCATCTAAAAACATTATGCTAATTTTTATTTCATTTTCGGTGTCTGGCATAGGTAAATTATGAGCCATTCAAGAACATGAGAATGTTGCCGGACTTTCCACGCCACTTGGACACTGAAAATGTTCCCGCCAAGCAGATGTACAAAATGGAAAGTCGTTGCTAACAATACATTTAGAGGGGGTGCTAACAGTTGGCTGGGGCTGGGGCGTAGAAATGCCAAGAATATGTGAACATTATGTATGAAGTATGATGAGTTGATACAGTTGAGTCTAGTTGTGGGTGCATTAGAATAAACCCTTCTTCTAGAAACACACAAATTGGTAAAAAGGCGCTCCCTATTTAACTGGGCTGCAAATAAATCTTATTTGAAGCGGCTTGGTTAACGCTTCGAACCAGCGCCCTTCCTTAACGTTTGGTTCGTGAACCTGGTTTTTCACATACGTGAGTTGAGTCTATCTGTGGGTGCATTAGAATAAACTCTTCTTCCAGAAGTTTTTTTAAAAAGACTGTAATTTATTTATCTGTAATTCTGTAATTTATCTGTAATTCGATTTGCGTTTCGTGAGCCTGTTTTTCGACTTACGTGACAAAGTTTTTTTTCACTTCTATGATCCTGGTTTTTAATAAACGTATTTAAATAAATATAAATGTGATACAATTTTAATGAAACAATTCCAATTTTTTCAATAAAAGCTGACATATTCACTGTAGTTCTCTTATGTGATAGGAGTCCACTCTAAAACGAGGTTTTGGGAAATTCCACCAGCAAGTGTGGAAAATCGGGAGAAACGTTTGTATGAAACTTTTTCGCTTGATCTCAAACTTATTTTCAAAGATCTTTGTTCAAATTCATCCCTTGTACTAAATATGATGTCGGCATCAAAATTCTATCTACATTGTGCGGTTAGATAAATGCAATGGTTGAGACTATGTTTAAATACTTTGGGGCCCTCAAAAGTTTTACCTTTTTTTGAATCAAACTATTTTTAAAAATTATTAAAAGGTAATATAGTGCCGGTTCGGTTTCTATTCAAGTCTTTTTTTGTGCCACTTCTTTGGTTTAAGGTTCGCTTTTTGGTAAAAAAAAGCTAATAAAAATATTTGGCTTTCGAAACCCATTTTGCAATCTTGATATCTATATCCCTATATATTGATAGATATCTAGAGGCAACTGTACCAAAGAGTCGCCCGTGTGGTTGGCGGGCTCCAGAATACCTCCACAGCATGTCATCGCTTGTCGTACGAGGCGACTAATAAAGACACGCGGGTCTTTCAGAACCGGGCTTCTAAACAAAATTGGTAATAGCCGCGTTATTGGGGTTACGTTATGAGATTTGAAGCAATTACTCAGCGTTGTCGTAGTTAGAAAAAGAATATTGAAAAGCAAATGGTATATATAAATGAATATAGAGGTGCGAGGGAATGTATCGAGGTGTATTTATTTAAAATATTAATATCTAGATAGTTTAATATCTATAAAAAATGATATACCATTTTCGATTTTTTCCTTTCTCGACAAAAAATATCTTTAATAATATAGTTACAATTCGAAATCTCTAAAAATATATTTAGCTTTTTCTCTCGTGGAAATATAAGATCTATAATAATGTAGTTAATATAAATATATTTAACAAGTCAAAAAAAATTTTAAATTCTAAAATTCATAAAAAATAACATATTAATATATTAAAATTTTCCTGTCTTGAAAATAAAATATCTGTAATAATCGTGATAAATATGATATAGCAGCACTTGCTGTACGCATCAAAGACCGACAACGTCCGCCCCCGAATCGTTGCCGATAGCGACTAAATCCACAGAAACTCCGGACGAACTCCATCAGGGTGTTCGTGGGCTCCTTTGAGGCGGGCTGGTGCCAGCACGCATGTCCTTAAACAAGGCATTGAATAATATTTTTGGGGGGGCTCGTTGGGTTTGTGGCTTCACTAAGGCAGCGCCATCTGGCGGCGTGAACTGCCCTGGATTTGTCTATGCTTTTGTTGTTGTTGTTGCTGCTGCTGCTGCAATTTGCACAATAAAAAAATACAAATAAAAATAAAAATTATAAACATGAAGTAAAACGCAAAGGTGAACCGAGAAAGAAATCACGTAACTGTCAAATATCTCTTCATATCTCATTTTATGTTGATCGACTGTGGGAAAAACTGGCGAGCGAGCGCGATCCGAACAAAGTTTGTTGTTGTTGCTTTTGTTGTTGAACTGAAACAGATCTTGGCTAGCAGATAATGCCGCAAATTCACACATGTCTGCCAGATTATGCTGCGAACTGGTATAATTTTTATGGAACTCTGTGGGTTTCGGTTGGGTCTCCGCCTTCGTCGCCGTATCCGTCTCAGCTGTGGGTGCGTTTGCAGCATTTTTGGCAGTCGGCGTTGGGAGTCACGTTTGGGTGTTGTGAGTGTTGTTGATGATCCCAGTCATTTATTCCAAGAAGCGGGCCAGCTACTCGGCTGACTAGAATTCGTTAGAGTTTTGCCTTGGGGCGTACTGATTAGCACAGGTGCTGCTCGTCGGTTTATCTGGGTGACTTTCGCCAGCTGTTCGCATGTCTTGGGATTAGCACAAATCGCATTTCTAATTGAACAACTTGGCTTATCATAGCATTCCCAGTCCGGTGCCACAGAAACAGCTCTATCCATTAGCTGGCCATTGCAATGGAATGCACGGCACGCTGCGCTGAGCAGCGACCAGAGATACATCGAGCGTATCATAACCGGATCGGAGCGTGAACTAAAACCCAAAATGCAGTGCAGCGGGCGGGAGACTTTGCCAGCTAGCTCCTCGCTGGAACTGGAGTTCACTGGAGCGCAACGCGAACCCCGACGCGACGGGGCAGCATTATTAATGGACGGGTCCACGCTTAGATCGCTCCGAAAATTGCCCGTCTGCGTGGCCAGTGCAAAAGCTGAGAGAGATCTCTTAACGCTGATAGCCACGGTCAAGTTCACGACGTCAACGGCGACGGCGACCGCGACGCCGACAGCGTGTCATTAGCATGTAACGCGACCAAATTGAAAATGTAACGGATCGCCGAGAGCCGTTGGGAGCTGCTCATAAAGTCGGTTGCCGTCAGCTCGTGATAAGCGATCTAGAAAAACTTACCCTAAATAGTTTATTGATATGCCACTAAGAAGGACTCGCAGGACTTTGGCCGAGCACCTGCCTGCGGCGGCAGACAGCAGCGCCCTCTTTGGCTTAAGCATAATTAAAAGGCAGCTCCCATGACTGGCACTTTGTTGTTGTTCTCGTTCTTCTTGTTGTTGTTGTTGTTGTTGCTGTTGTTCTCGATCACCTTGAAAGTAAAAGTCACCTCAATGCATTTTTATGTTAATCGCCAAGCGAGTAAAAAACACGAGCAAAAACTGCCTTGCGCGCAAAAAAGCATTAAATTAAAACAAACAAATAAATGAATAATAAGCTAAGAGAATGCGCCGCCAGAGAGCGCCAACAATTTGCATGCACACACACACACACATAGACGTCCGATCGACAGCAGCGTCTGGTTGTGTGTGTGCAAGTGAGAGAGCGTGCTTGCGAGAGAGCGCGCCAATAACAGCTGATCAGCTCACAAGTTATGCTCACAGTTAAGTTTTAATAAGCATGCAAAGTGTTTATTAAACATGGCAGCTACGTCACATGCTAATCAAACCGATTCCCAATTAACTTTATCGTTCCACTTTTTATGCCGATAATTATTGCTGTAATGAACCGCGCCGAGCTCAGGCTCGCTGTTTGTTTATGTAATTAGGCGATGCTTGTTTAGCATGCAATACAATTCAAATTTGTTGTCTAAAACATGTTTTACACTTTGGTTTTTTTTTTGCTTTCCTGTGGCGCACAAATTCAAATTTGAAAATTTACGCGTGCTGAAAAAAGCTTTGAACAGAGTTGAAAATCATCTTAAAGAGCGAGCCAGCTGGCGTACGCTCTTCTCGCACTGGAAGCAGCCGCTGTGTGTATGTGTGCTCGCTGTGTGTGTGTGCTTGTGTCTCTGTCTGGCTGTTTGGTGGGCGTGGCTCTGTGCTCAGCGTCGGCGTATAGCAAATGCGCAGACGCTGCGCTCTGAGAGTGGGCGTTGCCAGAGCGACGCAGTCGCATTGAGCAGGTGACTGGAAGGAGCGAGATGGCGTTATGTGCGCCGCATGCCTGCGAGCGAGACGAGCATAAACAAAATGGCTGCTATCATTCGCCAACTGCCGATAGATGGCGCCAGTGCCGGTATTTGGAGCCCAGCTGCTATTGCTGCTGTTTCTGCTGCAGCTGCTGCTGCTGCTTCTGATGTTTTGGCCCATTCGCCAACTGTAAACTGTTTGGCGCGCTCGCTAAGCGATTTGGGTTAGGAGTGTCGTCGGCTTGGACTACGTACGGCCATTGCTGCTGCTACGGAACTTCTCGGCTTGCTGCCCCCGGCCTTGTAGGCGCGCATTTCCGTGCCGGCCACCGACAGTTGAGCAATTTTTCACTCGAGCACAAAATGCCGCCTTGCCGATTTTACACGCTACGCTGGCTGCCACCAACTGTGGCACAATATTCCGGGTGCAGGGACTAAAGTGCATTTTTAGTTAGTCTTGGTGCACTGCGTGGGGATATCAGGATGTTCTTCTTCTTGTTCAACTGCTGTTGCTGCTGGTGCCATTTTTTCTTCTTCTTTTGCTTCTTCTTGGCGGGGTCGAGGGTCGTCTGCTCAATAATTTGAACATTGTTGCCATAATGAAAGCTTTGCTCTTCATTTAAAGGCAGCCACGTCCTGCACAATGCGCACTGCACTGCACGCCGACGCCCGTGTAAGGTCCTTTTTGTGTCCGAGACTTTGTAAAACATGCTTCCTCTGCCGGCGACGACGCCACGCAGCAGTTTGCGCAATAAAATTTGCATAATTTTAAATGTGCGTGTGTGTGTGCGTGTGTCTCGACTGTCTCGCATATCCTTGCTGGCATATCCTTACGCATTGTCTACCGATTGCTGCACACACAAAAACAAATGAGTCTCGCGACGGGGCAAAACAAAACTGCAGCAATCGCTGCCCACAGCTTTAACTCAATTTTGAAGCAGCTACAGGGGCTGCGAAGGGGGCGAGGGTGAGGGGCTGGCGGGCACTAAAATTTGCGTGCTGAGGGAATAAAAACAAAGACATAAACACTAGCTAATCCCAAGTAAGAATAAATGAGAATTATTATAGCTACAAACTAAATTAATGAGACCTAATGGAAAAACACGCATGACATTCGCTCAAAGTACACTGCAAAAAAAAGAGGTTTACCAAAATTATGAAAAATGAAATATGCTTAAAGTAGTATGAAGCACAATTTTATATAATGTTTATATTAAGCAGCCAATTATCTCATTTGATATATTTATAAAATTTTATAATATTTAGTTAATTATTTATTTTTATTATTACTATGTTTTTTGTCATGTTGCCCTGCTTCTTAGTTGTGGCAACCTACTTATGTTGTTCATTAGACATGCTTATTGGAGCTATTAAAATGAATCCGGGACAAACTATAAAAGTCGAACCCTTCAAACGAACCGTCAAAGTTCGTTTCGTTTGTTCATTTTTTCTCAATCTTTTTTTTTTATTTATTTTGCCTACTTTTACCCAACGTTCTGTCAAAGTTTTGGGTTATATTTTTTGTAGTTGAGTCTTGTTATTGTTATCAACATTAAATCAAAGCACAAAGACAACAACAATTACAAAAGGCTTTAGCTTGTGCATAACAATAAAAAAAAAGAAAAAAGAAAAAAAAAAGAACTGAATGAATCGGAAAACATATCTATAATGGCGCGCACCAACAGCCAAAAATGCGAGCAGCAAAAAACGAGGCAGCACAAAATTTACAATGTCGTCGGTTTCCGTTTCAGCGGGAGCGGCAGGGAGCAAGGAACAGCGAGGGGGGGGGGGCGGGGAACACTGGCTGGGTGGGTGGTTTGGGCACTGGATGAGCGCCACTCTATGAGGCAGCTTGGGGGCGTGCCGTTGCGTTGCGTTGCGTTGCTTTGGTTTTGTTGTGGCAATAAAATACATCATAACGGTATCATAAGCGAGCGAACAAAGCGAAAGGCGATACACACACACACACACACACGCACACACAAAGCGAAAAATAACAACAACAAGAACAACAAAAAAGGCAACGAAAATCTGTGAAAAAAATCCATTTGCAGGGCGGCGACGAAAAAAAAATATTCAAATTTTGTTACGATGCGCAAAAACAAACACAACAACAACAACAAGTACAACAACAACAGCAACAACAATGGACAAAAAAACAAAGCCTAAAAGAAACAACTGAAACAGAGGCGCGCTATTATGACAACAACAACGACAATGGCGGCCACAGGAAATAGTCACACACACACACACACAGACAGCGCACGCAACTCACACACATATATATTTATATATATATATTTAATGTATATGAAAGGGTTTCACGTACCGTTAGTTGTCTCTCCTGTTGTCCCGTGTCCCGTTTTCCGTGCGTGCTGCAGCAAATAAAATATTAAAATTGGTTCAATGAATTTCAATAACAACAACAAACACGAAATCAAAACTAAATTTCACTTTATTGATAACGAAACACAAGACAGGAGGGGGGAGGGGGGCTGACTGATTGCAGGACTGAGGGGCATGAGTTGTCGGTCGATGTGGTTATGTGAATTCCACTACTGCTGCGACTTGTGGAGCCCTCCCCACACCCCTCACTCTCCTCCTTCCATCACACAGCACTTGAAATATGTGAATGTTTGATGATATTGTGTGAAAGTGTGTGTGTGAATATAGCAGAGGCGTGTGTATGTTGGGGAGAGGGGACGAGGTTGGAGCCTTCTAAGGAATGTAAAAGGTTGCGATGATTTTAGCATTAACGATAAGAGGTTATCGTTGTGTTAGATAATAGGCCTAAGATAGACAAACGTATTTATTATTTAGCATTTGAAATCTTATCTTTTAGTTGATATAATTAAGATATAAATATTTTAATTTAGATATATAGATATATATATTTTTATTAATATATATGATGCTGAGTGGGTGTCGGAGTGTCTAACTATATAGCTCCATAATAATATATCTAACTATATATCTATAATAATATATATCTAGATCTAGCCATGACTGTTTGTCCGTCCGAACATCCATAAGTATAAACGCATCGATATCAGCGACTGTAAGAGCTAGAGCTTGCAATTTTGAGATTAGCTTTTCCTATTATTCGTATAGATCAAGTTTTATTAACGACAACACCATGAAATCGATTAATATCGATGCCGAAATCCTGTTTGTATGCATATTACGGTTATAGAAGCTAGAGATACCATAATCGCTTCTTAGACTCTCCTATAGTATCCAGATGCAGATTATTTCTCTTTTTGAAAAGCTCTCCCGTTCCACGCTCAACCATAAGTTTTGTTTGAATGTCAATAGATGTTTAGTAAAAAAAAATAACTTATTACCGAGCTCCCATGTCTTCAAAATAGCTTAGTCTGGTTTAAGTGGAAAGTTTTCAATTTATATATAAACTTTTCGTATATTTTTAAAGATAACGAAAGTATATTGACATTAAATATCCATGGGAAGTAATTTATATCGAACAATTTTTGCTATCTTTATAAATATAGCAACGGTTCAATTATTATATTTCGTAAATTTAACATGTCATACTTTCAATATTGTCTGTCTCCCCTTTCTCTCCTTTTGGGCGCTTTAGCTACGCCTATGTGCTTTGCAAATACTCACATTTGTGTGCACATGTATGTGACGTAGCCCGCTTATGAAAACACATACACTCACGCAGATACAAATCTGCACACAACTGTCTGTGTAAGTGTGCGTGTGTGTGTGTGCTCGTACAATGCCGTCAATCTTAACCCTTCTGCAGTCGTGCGTGCTGAGTTCTGCCCCCGCTCACCGCTCAGAACTGATTTGCATGTTGTGCCATTTCAATGCGCTGTGCACTTTTTTTAGGCAAATCGATAAAGTGCGTTGATTTGGCAACCCTGTCAAACGTTGTTGTCACATTAATGAAAAGAAGCTCTCAATCTAAACGATGATTAAACGAATATAAATAAATGCCTGGCTGCTAAAATGATTGCCATCTACAAGATTTTACATAGTTATGTGCACATATATACACGGATATATGCGTGTGTGTATGTGTGCACATACGCATACGCACAGGGTTTTTCTATTTGGCGACAGTGTCCACAACAAACACGCACACACACACACACACACTCAAAATGGCAACATGGACTGCCGCAGAAGTTTGCTCCCAATTTTCCTTGCCCAACTGGAAATACCTACAGGGGGCGGCTTGGGGGTGTTGAGTACAAGACAGGCAGACGAACGTGCGGCATTTGCTGGGGGTTGAAAGGACGCACACAACACACAGACGCACACGCACGCATACCAACGCACGTTGGGAGCGACAAATAACAAACAACACACAAGCTGAAAGCAGTGCGGGGGGCCAGCTCCCATCGGGGGAATGTCGCTTATTTGCATGGCAAGGTGTCCCAAACCGTCCACCTTCTTTTATAGTATTTGAGTTTATTGTATGCGTGAATATTCAAATGCTGCGCGCGTGTGTTAGTGTGTGTGTGTGTGTGTGTGTGTGTGTGTGCGTGTCTGTGTGGGGGTTGCCACAGCAACAGGAAATAGACGCATGCGTATTGCTCGCGTTGCCGTTTTTTTGCTTCCGGTGTGTGTGTGTGTGTGTCCCTGTGTGTGCGAGTATGTGTGTTTGTGAGTGAGTGGGCTGCCCATTGGGGAGCTGTGCACGTTTGGCCTGCGAAACAAAGCAACGCCAAATAATAAATAATTGCTAGTTGGCATTGAGGTGTAGCAACAACAAAATACGTTACCCCATGTGCCCTTAAAACATTTCACCCCTCCCACACACCCTAGGCTCAGCCTGAACAGCTCAGCATTATATTATATTTATTTTTTTTGTTGCTCCTTTTGCAATTTTCTTAATTAAAGCTTATTTGGCAAATGTGCGGGAATCTGCGGCATTGATTGAAAAACAAGCGACACACACGGCGTATACTTGATATTGCCCAAAATGCCCGCCCGACTTACTTTAAATTGCAAATTCAGATTTGTAGCTTATCGATTTGTGGTCGCTTTAAAGTCTTTACTCAACACCCAATCGGCTCGTGTGTGTGTGTGTGTGTGTGTGTGTGTATGTGTGTTGTCATTTGAAATGGCGTGTCTGTCTTTCTGGCGTTGGTAGGCGACAGGGCGATGGGGAGGGGGTGGAAGAGTTCGGTGCTAGTTGCAACCTGTCTACATAAATACTGTCTGCGATAAGGCCTTTGTTTTTGTCATAAATCTCATTTTATGATGAATTGATATGAGAGAGAGTAAGAGCGAGAGAGAGAGATAAAGGAAGAGAGACAGAATGCAGCCAGACATAAATTGGATACACACAGCTCTAGGAGCCAGTTGTCTAGGAGGCGAGGGGTGCGGTAAAGTAGCTAAGGGGCACGATTGGCTGATGTTTGAGTAGCTGCAGATTGAAATGTTGCCATAAAATTACATAGCTACCTAGATTTTATGAGAAGACAAAGCGAGTAAAAGAAAGCAGAAAGAGAGAGCGAGATGGAGAAAGAGTAAGAGAGAGAGGGGAAATAAAAGTATGAGTGATAAAACTGGCTTGGGTAAAACTGTGCGAAATTTGGGCACATTCTAACAGTAAAAAATCGATAAAGAAATTCAAGGAATATTTAATGATTATTTGATATTTTGGGTAACAATCTTTTGTTATAAAAGTTAAAGAATTCATCCACGTTTTATTTATTTATTATTATTAATATCATTATTGTTATTATTATTATTTTTTATTTTTATCATTATTATTGTTATTATTATTCTTATTATTATTACTATTATTATTACTATCATTATTATTATTATCGTTTTTATTATAATTATTATTATTACTATTATTATTACTATTATTATTATTATTATTATTATTATTATTATTATTATTATTATTATTATTATTATTATTATTATTATTATTGTTATTATTATTGTTATTATTATTATTATTATTATTATTATTATTATTATTATCATTTTTATTATTATTGTAATTGTTATTATTATTTTTATTAACCTAACGTTGTTTTGTATGCCCTTTTCTGAAGGATTAAACTCCGAAGAATTCTTTTTCAGTTGAATAAATGTCACTTAGACAAGAAAACTTAATTAATAATTAATAATAAATATATGGAGAAAAGATTCAAATATTTTTATTTCCATTTGTTATTGATTCAATATTATAGTTATTATATGATAATAATAATAATTTAAAGGAGAATCATATTGGTTTTAAAGGCCTATGAATATTAAAACAAAAGAGCGCAGCAAAAAAAGTTTAATTAATGCATTGATACTTTAATCATTTTATTTCGTTATATAAATTTAAAGACTTTAATTCCAACCTACTTTTATTAATTTCCATATAAATTATTATCACAGAAAAACCTCTATTTCCGCTTTCAAGCGGCTTTTCTAGCCCAGTTCTTAACGTATTCATCTCGCTTGAATGATTGTTTTGACTTCTTTATCTACGTTTCTTGCTGCTGCTGTTGCTTCTTTCTGGTTGCAGCTCTTCAAAATGGCGCACAAATCACACATTGTCGTCATCGAAACAGTTACAGTCTGCATCGCTCCGTCTCTGAATCCGACTCCGTTCCCGTCGCCGTCCCCGTCTGCTTCGCCAACTCGGGCTCCGTTTCCGTCTACGTCAGTGAAAGTTATGCAGAGCAGCGACACAGGATAATGTCTGCCTGTTTGTCTAACTGTCCCTGCCCGAGGGCGTCTCCCGCCATGTTTGTCTGCCTGACGCTCTGTCTGTTGCCCCCACAAATCCCTTGCCCCTGGTTCTGGCTCTGTTGCTGTTTCTGTGTGCATGCGTTTGCACCTCATTTGCATAAACGCTCTGGCAGCGGCATCGCCAAACTTTTGCCCACATTGCACAAAAGAAGGCGGCAAAGAAAAACTGTCGGCAGAGACCAGGCCAGAGCCAGGCCAGAGCCAGGCCAGGCCAACAACTGGGAAGCTGGCAGCGAGTCGAGTGAAAAATGCGCAAACTTGGTAACCAAGTTAGCGCGTTATTTTAACATTTTCCGCTTTGCTGCTGCGCTGCCAAGTGTCTCTCTCTCTCTCTCTCGCTCTTTCTCTCTCGGGAACATTGTTCAAGGACTTTGTACAAATCACAGCCAGTTGAAAATTATGATCGATGTGGCAGCAGCCGTTAGTCGCGGCAAACTTATGCGACGGTTTGTCAGGAAATTTGTTAAGTTTTCCGATTGCGACGCGTTGATTTTCCAGCGCTCGATAAGTACCATGAAAATTTCTAGCAGGCTTAGGACTATCGCAGACTATCAGCAGAGTCGCATGAAAGATACATTTGCATGAAAGATACCGAGCTTTAACTACTCAGGCTGCAAAGCTTCAGTTGAAATTGGGCAGGAAATTCTCTTCTTTGTTTTTCCTATATATTTTATATAATTTGTCCGGAATCCGGCAGAAGCTGCTGGAATTTTCCACTTGCATCACATAAGGCAACTATGGTATAAAGGACAAACAAATTTATATTTATTTACATCTATTAAATGCTGGCTTTTGCGACCTTTACATATTGTAAATCTTCGTTTAGCTGGACCTCGAGGCAGCTAAATTTAGATTTATGTTTTTATTTGTTTATATTTATTTAAACAAATACCCATACCCTAAAAAGTTAGTTAGTTGTATTTGTTTATTCAGCTCAAGACCAATCTCAGCTTTTGTTTTAGCTCTTTCTGTTTTCTCTTCGCTTTGTAGGACCTATTGACCCTGTATTGTAATATAACCATTCAATTCCCTCTGGCCAGCTCATCATTATGCCAATAGGATGCGAGTCTCCCTCCCATACACCCCTCTCTCTCTCTCTCTTTATCCCTCTCTCACACTCTCTCTCTTTCTGTGCTATGAGCATTACATGCAAATTGCCTAAGGTCAAGAGCAAAAGCTCTTGCATTTGCTGTGCTCCTCGGCGCCAAGTGTGTGTGTTTGTGAGTGTGTGTGTGCGCCAAGTGCATAAAAACTTTCAATATCAGTGGGTCACATGCTCGTCTGCATCACTGATGAGCCAGAGACGAGCCTCCTTCGAATGCGGTGCCAGCAGGCAGCAGCCAGACTGCGTCTTACTCTTCCGATATTAACAACAAATTATGGCCGGCTCATAAAATCGCACAATAAACAAAAGCACAAATGCTGTGCGCCTGTGTGTGTGTGTGTGAGCAAAGAAAAAAGTAACAAATGAGTCAAAAAAAAAAAAGAGGAAAGAAAAGTAAAATTTCTGTAATAAAAACTTTTTCGTGATCTACCTCAACGAAGGAGGCGGCAGGCGATGTCTGGAAGAGATGTGATGTGTCTGCGAGTGAAATGGAAAGTGGAGCGCAACGGGATGACACTTGCTCTATATACATGCGTGGGTGTGAGTGTGAGTGTGTGTGTGTGTGTACTGTACGATACGCTGAGGGCATAAAAAATCAGCTCTCGTGTAATAATCATAAATTAGTTTATGAGTCGCGTGCGCGTAACCTTGCCCTTCCACGCACACACACACACATTTGGACACACAGATGCAGCCTCCCATATGTATATACATATATACATATATATTTGTCTGTGTATCGAGATGTTTTTATATGTTTTTTGCGAATTTTTATTTTTGCAAACTGTTGAATTTTAACGGCTGCTACATGCACAAAAATGAAAAGTCAGCGTGAAAGCAAAGCAGCGTGACAAAGACAGCAACACGGACGGCCAAAGAGAAAAAGAGAGAGAGAGAGAGAGTGGGAGCGAAAGAAAGAGAGAGAGAGAGAGAGAGCGTGGTTGTTGCGGGCTAAAAAGAAACAAATTTGACATTCTGGAAACGCGCTCGTGTGAATGTCGAAGTGGAAAATGTATTCGAAAACAAATTTTGAATTACAAATCGACAACAAAAGTTGGCGACTGCTGTGCTCTGCTCTGTCTGCGATGACGTCATCGAAAGGATGCAGCAAGGACAACAAGGCAACAAAATTTCGCACGAGTTTTGCATTTGAATTACGAGCAACGAGTTCCGCTAGACGAAGGTCCTGGCCGTGTGCGTGTGTGTCTGTCTGTGTGTCTGTGTGTGTGTAAGTGAGTGAGTATTAGTGCTGTTTGTGTGAGAATCAGCTGATTATTGTTGTTTGGCCCGGTTAACAATTTGGGCCACTTAAGATCTTAACGCTTTTGGACATCTCTTCTAAAATTTTCTGCGCAGACGCCGTGAATACCTTTGCACAGCACAAAATGGCCGTTAGTCAAGCTGCCAAAAACAGAAATGCGGCGAGTCCTTAATAAAATGGCTCTGCTTCTACCTATTTTCAATTAGCTTGAAAGTTGTTCGCTGCTGTTGACTTCCTTTTTTCGGTTTAGGTTCCGCTTTAAGTCGTGGCTCTTTAATATTTGGCGCTTCCTCTATATCGACCCACACAAATATGCAGCCACACACCCACACCCACACACACACCCACACACACAAACAGACACGCACAACACCCACTTTCATCATCAGCTCGCTGGCTGAGCCTGTGCCGAGGATTCTTGTTAGCATTCGGAGCGGCGCTCACATCGCAGCGCGCGTCTGGAATACAAATGAGGATCGCTTTCGTTGGCGTTGTCCTTGTTGTTGTTGTTGTTGTTGTCATTGTGGCAAGGGCACTGGCAGCATCCGGCATTGACAGCCCCGCTCGCCACCCCCCTTCCCCACCCACCCACACACACACACACACACACACACACGCACACTGCTCGCTTATATTTTGTGTATTTGTTTTGCTTGGTTTCGCTCGAGTTTTCAGCTTTTTTTCTCGTCATTTAGTTTGTTGTGTTTTCTGTGGAATCTGTGTGTTTTTTAACTGCCCGGCGTTGTCCGGCCCGTGCAGCAGTGCGCTCGCTTGGAACTAGTTCTTTGCTTCAGTTCGCTCCTTAATATAATTTAAAAGTTATTGAAAACTCATAAACTAGGCTTTTAGTTAGTATATAGAAACATTTTAAATGTCCTGTTTAAAATATTTCTTAAAGTTCCAATCAAAGCAATTATTTGATTTTATTTATTTATTTATTTTTTTATTACCAATATATAGAACAATAAGCAGTCTTTATTTTTTATATTTCTAATATTTAATATTCAAATTAAATAAATTGTTTTTTTAGCAGAAGCTTAATACATTTACGTTTATTTAGTTGACAGCTTTTCCCCTTATTTTATTTATTATTATTTACTAATTTTTGATTTTGGTTAATAATTGAATTTTTTATAGTTTCCTTTGACTTCTGATTAAAGAACAAATTCAGAGATTTCTATGTTTGATTTATCTTATCCGTGTCCAATGAAAATAACTTCTTCTTATTCATATAATACACACTGAATCCATTCGATGAACATATTTAGTTCCAGCTTTCTATTTGTATTGTGTGTGTGTATTTAACCATGGAGTTTACATTGGTCACACACACTCACACACACACACACACCCAACTCGATGGTCATGTCCATGGTCACTTCCTGACCGCACAAACACACACACACACATACACACACACTGCTGTTATCCTGCGCACAGTACGGCTCTTGATATGCACAGTTTGACAAGCAAAAAATGTTGCTGTTTGTTTTGCGAAGAAGAGAGACTCTGGGGAAGAGAGAGAGAGAGAGAGAGGAGGGAGAGAGAGACACAGAGGGACATGTATAGGGATAGAGCATGCTTTTCTTATTGCCCACTATTCGCTGATGCCTCAGCCAGACCCCCGCCCCCTACCCCTCGTTTGTGCGCCTAATGAGCCAAGTGCGGAGCGTTGACAGTTGGTTGATAAGCGTAAAACCGTAACGAATGCCAATGCCCAACCAGGACACGGCTCGGCCAGAAATGGATAATTAAACGTGAGCCGCACAACGCGGCAACAGTCGAAGCGTATTAATCATTTAATTTACTCCTTTCACGGCATAAAATACGAAGGAAGCTCGAGGCAGCACTTGTCTGCGAACGCATTAACACCGTCGTCCTGCCTGTCGTTTCGCCCAGGCAGGCAGACAATCCTTTTCACGTGTCCTCGCAACCCTTTCGTGCCTTTCTGAGCTTAATTCGTTCGGGCATGAAATTTCCGCGTGCGTGGCCTCCAACCCCCCCAACGAGCCCCCCGCCCCCCTTCCCGCCATTCAAGAGTCGCCACATTTCTTGTAGCTTCATTAAAATAAATTTAAATAAACTACGCAGCTTGTTGCTGTTGTTTTTGTGATGAAAATAACATAAACTGCCAAAGTTTTG
Organism: Drosophila montana; assembly: GCF_035044405.1. Lineage (NCBI taxonomy): Eukaryota > Metazoa > Arthropoda > Insecta > Diptera > Drosophilidae > Drosophila > Drosophila montana. The sequence goes on from NW_026998322.1 coordinate 1,194,584, forward strand.
CTTCTTGAGTAGCTGCTGGCATGAGTAGGCCTCAAGGTCGCCCGTTCAAACCAAGTCGATCGAAATTATTTCGACATTTGCGCGTAATGTTTGCATTAGAAGTCAATTTATTAATTAGTATAATTTAAACATTTGCGCATCATTGCAGAGCAGCACAAAACCCAAACCCAGACCCAAACTCCGAGCCAGACCCAGTTCAACCCCTCGTTACGCCTAAAAAGCTGCAATACAAAATCGATGACAAATTGCGGACACGTTACGCGTAGTTGAGTCCAAGACGAGTTGAGCTGTGCGTCTCGTCGTTTCTGGTTACGGCGTGACTGCTAAATACGCTGACAATGCTACCCCGCTTGGAAAGACAAAGCGCAGCAACAACAGCAACAACAGCGACAAACAATCTGAACTGCCACCAGCCACCCTGTGACAAAGGCAAAGTCAGGCCAGAACAACAACGACGAGGATATATCAATGGGCAAATTAAAATAACAACCTAATCATCGTTTTAAGACCGCGAGAAAGGCGACAACCAGGGAAACAGCGAGGCACAGCGCGACAGAGGGAGACAGCGAGAGAGAGAGAGAGACTCTATAGCAGAGGGGTGCAATGCTCGCTGGGTGGGTGTGGGTGCTGGAGGGGTGGGGGTTGGTTAGCTGCATGGCTGCTAAATGAAACGGCAAGGCCTTTTGTCAACGCTCAACGGCTCAGCGGCTCAGCAGTGTGTACCCTGCGCCCGCCCCTGTTCCTGCTCCTGCTTTGAACATCCCTTTTTGTTTTTTTTTTTTGGTTGTTGCTCTGTTTCCTTTTTGGCATTTTTATGTTCCGGCGTTTGTTCCGCCTTCTGTTCCTGCACTCGGGGCTAAACAATTGCCCAAAGTGTTGGAAGTCAAACGCAAGTGCTGTCAGCCGCCGACCCGCCACTAATGCGTCCGCCTGAGTCGCGTCTCGGCGAGATGCAGCGGCAGCACCAGAGACATCGAATTGCTCCCTTGTGACAGGCCAATATAATGCGCCACGGGGCGACGGACAGACGGACGGACGGGCGGGCGGGCGTTCGTTTTGGGCGATTGCATAACAGATTGCTGCGCTCATATCAAGTTGCAACCGTGCGTCTCGGCCACGACTACGACCACGACCAGAGCTACGGCTCGGCACTCGCTCTTGTCTCTGGCCCACTGATACGATATGATGGATCGCCTTAAATACCTTTAAATTAAAAGGACGCTCAAAGTTTTGGGATTGAGCCTCTCGCAGCCGCCAACCGCCCAGCCGTCCATATTCTCGCTTAAATGCGTTTTAATTGAACGCAGCGTGATGCCGCCTGGCCAAAGAGATTGTCCCTGTCGAGAACTGGCCCAGGCCCAAGTCGCACAGTGGAATGCAATATTAGCAAAACGATTTTCTCGAGAATACATTGATTACCATTTAAGACAAAAAATATGTTTTACACAAACTAATAAAACAAATCGTGTTTGACAGAGTTATGGGGGTGGGATATTTGACGGTACTATTCTTACATGAATTTCGACCAAGAATAATGCTGCCAGATTTAGATGCCAAATTGATCTAGAGGCCAAACAATGAATAAAGAGCCAAACTTCGTGAAAATCTGACGAGATTTGACCAAGTTATGGGGGTGGGAAATTTCGACCTATGTCTATATAGGATATTTGAGGGTATAAATAAAACTGTTTGATACGTATTTAAATTGTACAATTTTTGCAGAAATTTTCATGAACAAAGGGGCATATTTTATTAACATAAATAAACTGAGCACAATTTTTGTAATGCTTTCAAACTAGTTCATTATTTTAACCTGTAGTACATTTTAAACAACCTCCGCTTAGAGTACCACCACCTGCCCCAGATGGAAACGATGTCTTTTCACAATAAAATCTCGCATTATAGACCTTGATAGATTGATCATAGGTAATAATAAAACTTCCGTACGGAATTGACTCGACGGTGTAGCACCTCACTCGAAATACTTCAGGATTGGTCTGCGTCACGATCTCTTCTTTCACAGTTCCATCCCGGGTAGTTCTATATGCCAATCAGTTAATTAGTTTTGCGCAAAATATAAATAAATCATAGTAGTTCACTTTACTTTAGTAAGTATTTGTCGCCATCAAGAGGCGTCAGACTAAAGGTACCTCCTTCTATTCTACCTCTTATCTCCCCCGACGGAGCCGCGTGGGCAATAACAACAAGCAGCAGCTATATGAAAATAGAGTTTAGAAATTTATAGTTTAGAAAATCGTTAACTTACCAAGCCAAACAGATTTGCTAACATATTGTCGCCGATCTTGCAGCGTCTGCATCTGGCCCTGCACTAAGTTTGCAACTGCAAGCAGCTCGTATTTAAGCGCAAATCTCCACTCGGTTTTAATATGCATAAACAAGGTAAATTAAATCAATGAATATTACATATGCATTGAGCTTGTGACCAGTTATAAAAAATAAACATTGTTTCCGGATTTTAAATCGTCGATAAAATGAGAGTTCGAGAGGTAAAGCATGAATCTCGCTTCGTAAACATAATAATTATTTGGTAATAGCGTTCTGGTCGGGCGTGCCCGACTAGCAGATACCTTAAATCTAGCCAGAGCTGCCTTTACAATTATTCTAGCTTCATTCTGTTTACGTTAAGGAAAAAATCAAGACTATTTGTTTCAAAGAATCTAATTGAAACCAATAAATAACTTATTTTTAATGTTTACTATTAACTATTTATATGGCATATTCAAACAAACTCAGCAACAGCTGGCAAAACAGGTTGGAAAACATTAATAATTTCACAATATTTCTTCGCTATATATTCCTGACGAGCTGCATCATAAGTAAAAATTGTTTTTGTGCTAGACAAATGATATGAAATATAAAATACTAGCGATCGATGCAATTAACTAATTAAGAAAATTAAATTAACAAAATTTCAAACATGTTTATTTGAGGTGTCAGTTTGTCAAGAACGGATTCATTCTCACTTTCTGCCACTCACTCATTCTCCAAAAAAAAGTTAAATATAAAAGTAAAATTACTCTAGTCGGGTGTGCCCGACTAAGCGATACTCTGAATCTTCTATAGACATCGAATGCAACTCGATCTACTCAAACTACTTGCCACAGCCTCATACTCCACAGCCATAGCAAGAGTTTACTCTAGATTGACTCGGCTATTGATGTTGACCAAGAATATATGTACCTTATGGAGTCAGTTAAACTAGTCCATTAAACCCTTTTTACCCATTTTCAATGGGTTCAGTCACAACGGTCGTGCATTTCATTAATGATGATCGAATATATGCGCGGCAAATATTTGTTATTTCTATAGATCTTTGTCATTAGCAAGTCTGTCACTCGTCCGACTTCAACAAGCTTACACATTTAAGTTTGTATTCAAAAGTCGACTAGAACTGAGTGAGATCTGCCCAATCTAGTCACCATGCTAATAATTTGCATGGATCAAGTTAAAATAAAGTCAACAACAATACATAAAAATCATCTGCATTTACATTTCTATTATTAAGCACAATTTTTTAAATGCTTTCAAGCTAGTACATTGTTTTAACGCCCACAAGCTTTCAAACATTGTCCGCTAAGACCACCACTATCACTATAGACATCTTGCTCTATATATTTTTCACAAATTTTCTTCACTGTATAGACCTTGCGACTTGCATCATAAGCTAATTCCAGCTTAAAATGTTTTTGGTAATGCTCGACGTTTGCCATTTGACAAACGTGCCGATTGGCCAAGAAGAACAAGCAGAAGCTATATGCAAAAAATTGATTTTAAGTAAATATTAAAACTGTGAAAATCCTGAACTTACTAAGATAAACAATTTTGCAGACATATTCTCGCCGAATTTCTGGCTTCTGTATCTGACACTGAACTAAATTGGCAACTCCACGCAGATCATATTTATGCCCGAAACTGACATCTGAAAATGGTAACAAGTTTAACAAAATTAAATTTTTTAGATTGATATGCTAAAATCTAAACTCGTTCCTGTCTATTGGTCTATCAAGATCTCACATACAAGTTTCGTAGACATCCCCAGCTCAAAGCAAGAAAGACTAAAGAAAGTGTCCTTTACTCTATAGCTACTTTGCGACTCAAGAGAGATTTATATATACATATGGTATATTTACCAGGGCGAGTTGATAAGAAGTACGATCCATGGCTAGCTTCAGCTGGGTAGCAAAAAGATATACATAGGATTTTATGAAAATAGAGTTACGTAGAACCGCTAACTAACTGCTAAAATCTAAACTTGTTTCTGTCTTCGGAGCGCTTATGCAACTTTCGTAGTTTAAGAGCTAAGAGTCTAAGAGTAACTATTTAGCGAGTGAGAGAGTGAGTGAGAGAGTGAGAGTATTAAAACTGTTCCCACTCTATAGCTAGTGTATGACCAAATGGGGATTTATATATGCCTAACCTTCGGTGAGCTGATGACAAGTACGATCCATGGCTAGCATCAGCTGGGTAGCAAAACGATTTGCATAGGGCTTGCAGGCAATATAAATAAGTGCAACCGCTAACCAGTTGATCCAGTTATGAAACCAAACTCTAATCACATAGGACATCACTCATAAAGTGCTCAATCGCCGACACCCCGGTTTGCTGGGCCTGTCAGTGCTGTCTGTCTGCAATTGAAGCGATTTTTTTTTCTTTTTTCTTTGACACTAATCAGATTAGTATCGCCAACGCGTTGGCATATAATTCTCTCTCGTTGCACATGCGAGCCAGACGCATCAAATTGCAACGGGGTCTATCGAAGCACCCACACCCAAAGAGAGAGAGAGAAAGAGAGAGCAGCCCACGAGCGAGTAGACCAACATGACATGAAATGGACGTTGGAGTTGGGTCTGGGATTGGGATTGGGATTGAAATTGGGACTGGGACTGGGACTGGGACTCTGTCTCTTGGTCTGGCGTATTGAATGACTGCCTGACTGACTGTTTGACAGACACTGATGTTGATGAATATCAAGTGAATCCTTTTGTGACATCAAAAAAGGCCTCCCGCTGGGCGGCCACATAGCTTGCAGCCTTAAAACCTTGTGCCAGCGAAAGTGACAGCGCCTGCGACGGTGACGGGGACGGTGACTGCGATGGCTATGCCCAAGGAACATCGCCATCGCCAACGGCATCGGCACGGGGCCATCGCGGACTTACTTAGCCCACAAAATGCTCAGATTGAAAAACGCAAAAGTTGAGATATGTTCGCCGGGCAGATTGATTGCCAGCGATAGCATGTGGGCCCCTTGTCTAGGGCAAGTGTATAAAAAACTACAGACAACATAGACAGTGGGCTACGGGGTTAGACTTGAGGTTAGGCACAGCGCAGCGCAGCCAGATCGCAGATAAGGCAGCCAGCCCGGCGTCCGTTTTCAGTTCCAGCTCAGCCTGTAATAGACAGCGGCAAGGACATGGAAAATTATGAAAGTGTTGGCGTAGAACAAATCGAATTAGACATTGCGTAAAGTTGATGCCATGGCAACAGCAACAACGACAGCGACAGCAACAAAAAAAAAGGCCGCCATTAAGCGGTTTGAGTGGGTGGGAGTTCGAGTCCTTGTCCGGGTTCGAGTCCAGCTCCGTCTGCCATTAGTGCGTGTGATTTCCATTTCATTTCGCTTCGTGACAGTTGGCAACTCCAACAGATTAAAGGCATTTCCCATCGCAGCACGCAATTCGCCTGAATTATTGTTGTCGGCAACCAGTCAGGACAACCAGGACCAGGACCAGGACCAGGACGCCCACCCAGATAGCCAGACAGCCGGGAGCGAGCCAGCGATGCCTCGCGACATGCGTCGATGATACGCAAATGCAAACAAGCCGAGTTCAGCAAAGGAACTGTCCGGGGGGAGCACAGAGTATGGCGATGCCAGAAATAATGCCATGCACATTGTCAGTAAGACAGAGGGAGAAAGAGAGAGCATCAGAGCGAGAAAGAGTGTGAGCGAGAGGGAGATAATGTTTGGTACAGACGGGTGTAAGGCATATGCAAAAAGAAGCAACCGGTCGTGCGTCCCTCGTATCCCGTGTGTGTTTGTGTGTGTGTGTGTGTCGCACTTGCACAATCAGCTGTGAAAATTTTGAAAATTTTCCACGAGGATTTTCGCGACTTTTTGCGTATTTTGCATCAATTTTTATCAGTTGGCATCACCAGGCGTAAGTGGGTCGAGCAGGCACAAATGGTAAAACAGGAGTTGGGCCAGGGGCAGGGGCAAGGGCAGACACGTTAATGGCAAAGCGACTGCGTAAGTGGCAAAAACACGACAAATGGCGACAACGTCAACATTGAAGCTTTATGCCAGATGAAAGTGCTCATAGGCCGATGCTGAATGAGGGGCGGGCCGTGGGGTGAAGCTATGATAGATTTTGGGCTTGGGCGTAAAGTAAACACTTCCCAAAAAGAAAAAAAATCTTGTAATATGTGACAATAGCAAATGAGCTTATTTTAATGTTGGGTTAAGTTATAGAGAGGATCTTATTAAGCATTTAGAAAGAAGGGGACAAGATGCGAGCCAGAAGATCAGAGTAGCGCTGTGTGGAAGTTAGAGTTATGCATTTATAGAATTCAAAGATTCGTGATCTTAGATTTGAGATCATCAAATAAAATGATCAAAAAGTTATCGGTTTGATATGCGCACTAGAGATGACAGCATAGATAAAGGACAAATAGATAAAGATGAGGAAAAGGCAGCTCGACATGATATTTATTTTTTTTCGTATCGAACTTAAAATAATATTCAGTTGAGTTTAAAGATCCGATAACTTAGATTTGAGCAGCTTAAGCTTGCTTAGCAATCGATAACATCATCAAATTAAATCGATTATTGGTTTGATATACGCTCTAGAGATGACAGTAAGACCGATGACCAAATGCCTTTAACGTAAGTATATTAAGAGGATCTTGTAGCTAATTTAAAGCCTAGATAAAGGAGAAGCGAAAAAATATGTGAACCAGAAGAAGAAGACTTGATTGATATTTTATAGTTCCTTCTCTATTAAACTGCGAAATTTTATGTTATATATAGGTATAATTAAAAAAATTTGATAACATAGATTTGAGCAATCGATAACATCATAATAAAATCGATTATCGGTTTATTGTGCGCTGTAGAGATAACAGTAAAGTCGATTTACATACATAATTTTATTGGATGTTCTCAAACTTGAACATTATTTTAACCTGTACAAGCTGCCAAACATTTTACACTGAGATTTGCATCTGGTGGTACAGCAGAAAATTGAACAACAGGCTTACAATATTTTTTCGCTATATAGCCCTGACGAGCCCCATCGTAAGTAACAATCAGAGTTCCGTAGTCGTAGCTGTTGCACTTCACTCGAAACACACCAGGTTTGATCGCTCTCACGTAATCTTCACTCACAGTCCCATACTCACTGGTTCTATATGCAAATCAGACAATAAAATATGTTAAAATATAAAAACTCTGAATCGCTACCTCAGTAGGTAAACGTCACCACGAAGAGGCGTCAGACTAAAGGTATTTGGTAATGTTCGACCTGGTTCCATCCACGAAAGTGCCGAGTGGGCCAGAAGAACAAGCAGCAGCTATTTGAAAAAAATATAAAATATATACAAATAGAACTTAAGTAAATATTAAAACTCTGAAAATCGTGAACTTACCAAGTTAAACAATATTCTCGCCAACATAGTCTCGTCGTTTCTGCAGCTTCTGTATCTGGCACTGAACTAAATTGTCAACTTCACGCATATCATATTAAATACCAAAAATGAATCTGGATGGAAACAAGTTTGGCAAAATTAATTTTTTGTACTAATATGCTTAAATCTAAACTCGTTTCTGTCTTTGGGCTTTCCTTCCTATATATTCCCGCAGCTGAGAGTAAAAAAGTCGAAAGACTAAGAAAAGTGTCCTTTATTCTAGGATTTGGCTGATCTGGCGAGCTGATTTAGAGAGCTGATGAGAAGGTCAGCCCATGGCTAGTTCCAGCTGGGTAGATAAAAGATTTACATAGGATTTTAAGGAAATGGAAATGAAAGTTAAGAGCGCCGATGCCAAAGGACTTAACCAAGCTTCTCTTGTACAATGAGATGAAACGCGACTCTCATTAGATAAATACTTGCGAATGGATTCTGTGCTAAAACTCTTTCAAGCCGGATTTAGAATGAAATGTCTGCTTAAGCTTCAAATTAAATACATTTGTTTGGCTTAAACTGAGATTTTAAAACTTATCAATGGATTCATAGGCATGGAGTGCTTCTTGGCAGCTTCAATTCAATGTAAAATTGGACATATTTAAAGCTTCAGATTGCGACTGCTTTCGTAATTGCAGCGCAGCTTGCGAGTCAATGAAAACACTTGATTAATCCAAATGAGGCCAATCATTGCGCTCTAATGAACCAAAACTTGGCTAGCGCACGCACCAGCAGCAGGACCAACCATTCACAGCTCGCTCAACCCACTGCCCGGCAATAAGCCACGCGTTGAGCCAAAATATTTTGGGTAACGCCTTGCGTACGGGCGGGTTTTAACCCTTTGCTCGACAGGGTGGGGTGGGGTGGCGGTGGCGGTGGACTAAAGTACACGCTGCCGCAGTTTGTTTTATGTACATTTGCGTGTGAAAGTGCCGATATTTGGGTGACTGTGTGACGTGGTTGATGTCGCCATCTCGGCCTCGTCGTTTGCCTTTAATCACGTGGAAAGGCGCGAAAAGCAGCGCTTAGTGTTTGCCAAAAGCTTGAGCGCGTGCGAGTGTGTGTCGAGAACAGAGAACAGGAGCACGAACACAGGAACTGGATAAAAGTACAACCAGCAGCAGAGAAGGGTTGCTCGGCTGGCTTGCTTATCATTAATCATTAATAATGAAAACGGCGGCGTTAAATCTTGTCGATGTGCCATGCCAAATGCTGGTATTTCATTCATGGTACCAACTATGAGCATCAAGGGGTTGTTGCTCTGCGGATTCTCTGCTGCTGCTGCTGCTCTTCAGCTGGGCACAAAGTGAAGTACCTGTTAATGGGCACTTGGCAAGTGGCTGCTGCTTTTGCCTTTGCCTGTGACTGTGACTGTGTAATTTGACCCGGGGCTATAAGTTACGCAATTGTGTGCACTTCAAAAAGCGCAAATTGCACAACAGCGCCACCTATGGGCGGCTGTCTAAATTGCAGAGTGTGAGAATCGCGTCAAAGCGAGAGAAAGACTGCGTTTCCCCTGCCATTTTCTTTTTGCTCAAATTGAATGTCCTGCGGGACACAGGCTCGGCCGCATTCTGGCATACTTGACGCGCGTAAATGAGTCCTAATGTGTTTTTCACGCAGTCTGTCAAGAAGAAGAGGACAAACAAAAATAAAATGTCAAGCAAAAAGCTGAAAAACCAGCAGCCTAGGTCCATGCGAAAATTTCATATCAAAAGCTGGACCTGTGTACGTTTTTTTTTTTTCAGTGGAATGGAGATGGGCGCAGGGGGCGGGATCGTGTTGTGGGCGCTGTAGCGTCAAATTCAATTTAGCATTTTTAAGTGCGTTCGCCTTTGATCAGCGACAATCGAATTTGCAGCAATAAAATGTGCGAGAACGTAACGAGTGTCCTCGATGTGCTGATGTCCTGTTTTCCTGTCCTGTCGCCAGTCGCCTGTCGCCAGACCTCACGACCCAACCGCCCGACCCCACTGCAAACTGATTACTCTTGCCGTTTGATCAGCAGCCGCAGCCGCAGTCGGAGCGAACGAGCGAGCGGACAGTTAGCCAAATGTCCTGTTCGTTCCATTCACATTCATAAATATTCAATCCCGTATCGAGCGCAGAATCCTCGCTGCCTACTCAAACTTCTGTGCCCATAATTACGAGCACACACACGCACACACAGTATATATATAGCCACTAGGCACTACGAGTACAAATTCGAATACTAATACGACTAGAGGAACACACGTTGAGGACTTTGTCAACTGGAGCAGCACACGGCTCATTGGCTGCCTTTAGCCGCGGGCCAAGAATCGAGCACAGATGCTGCACGCTGGCAAACCGAAAGTGGCGGTAATTTGGCAACTACTTTGAGCTGCTCTGGAGTAGCCCCGTGTGTGTGTGTGTGTGTGTGTGTGCCCACTCCAGTCTGCATCTTTGGCAGCGACAATTGACAACACAATTGAATGTCAGCCGCTGCCTCTTCACACAGTGTGGCAATTACAAGGAGTGGCCCGGATTGGCCCAGTTTGCCTTCGGGCTAGCCATGAATTCCATGCAAGTTACAGCGCTCAATTGAAGAGCATCAGCTTCATTATACCCTTTAACCCAAGAAACGGGTATAACAACTAATGCAGCTGGTGAGATGAGCCAAAGCTGATTAGGTTGGATCAATGCTGGGCAGCTATAATTGGCTATTGTTGGCTTCCTGATAGAACTTCATGATTGTGCTGTGTCCTTTTTTCTTTTAAATATTACATATCCTTGACATTTATTTTACTTAAAATTTTTGATTACAATTTGACTAAGAAAGTTTAACAGTCGTCATATTACTACATATATAATAGAATCTGTTTGCTAATAATAGAATATACGATCTTTAAGTTATATGCTTTAAAATATTAAAATAAAATTTGGACATTAATGAAGAAATTGTTACAGTAATGCATTGACTGATATGAGGAAGTCAGCAAAATATGGTTTTTAATATAATAAAAAATATAATATAAAAATAAACTCCTACTCTAAAAATTATTTTAAAAAAATCCTTACCTATTATTATAGGTATTGTTATAGTTTTTACTATTATTATTATTACCATCATCAATATTATTCTAGTAATTATAATTGTTATTTTTATTGCAATTTTTAATCTTGTTATTATAATCATTATTAATATTTTTGTTCTTGTTATTATTATTATTTGTATAATAATAATTATATTATATAATAATAATAATAATTATATTATATAATAAAATTATTATTATTATAATTATTTTTATTATTACCACTAGTCTGTTTTTTTTTATTTTTATTATGTTTTTTTAAAGAAACGTGTGTTCTTTATCTTGGGCTAAGACAATCCTACACATTGATCGATTCGATAAAAACACGTTTTTATTTATTTATTTTTCGTTCTTCAGATATTTTACCTGCATATAAGGCTAACATCCTTATATACAAAACCTTCCCCCGTTGGCAAGTGTATTTCAGATTCGTTGCATTAAAAATGTTCCCTTTTTTTTGCATTTAATATCGTTTTTTGCGACAGATGTTTTGTCTATAATCCCGACTTGGCCTACAATATTTTGGCTGTTTGCTTTTGCGTGCATAATTATATTGCAATTATGTATTAAGTACACAGAAATTGTGATCGATCATGGCAGAGGGTGAGGCTGCGTCTCGACCTGACCCAGGGGCCGGAGGGGGATGGCTGCGTTTTCGTTTTGGCAGCGCATATGTTGATGTTGTTGATGTTGTTGCTTTGTTCGGTTGGGTTCGGTTGGGTATCGACGGGCAGCTTATGAATTTCTCATTAGTTGACGTTGTCAGGCGAGCCACCTACGCGACGATTTTGTGTGTCCTGCGTCGTGTTCCCAAAACTGTCGCGTGCATGAGCTGATTTTAATGAAAATTCCATCTGGAATAGTTGAGACCGTGACTCAGCAGAGAAACAAATCTGGCAACTCAGCGTATTAACTTCCGATTAACTTTGGCCGGTCAAGTAACCCCTTTTTTGACAAGCCCCTCTGCCAAATGTCCTTTGCCGCATTGGCAGCTTGTGAAATTGGCAAATTCGATTGGCAAAATCGTTTAGTGGATACTCTGTGGATGACTCTGACGGACTTTCTAATAACCGAGGAATAGGGAGGGAGCTCGACAAATGCCACTGGTTGCCACCCTCTGCGGCATGTTTGGCAGCAGCAGCAGCAGCAGCAGCAGTCCGCCCCAAAAAATGCCAAACTGCGAATCCTTTTGTCCTGTCGCCGAGCAATGCCGAACGCCCTGTCACAATATCCTTTGGGCGACTGTCAATTTTTTCCTGTGTGTGCGCGAAATTGAGTAGCGTTGCCTGCCCTCACGCATGACACGGCCACAGTCGCAGTCGCAGTCAGTGTCGCAGTCAGAGTCACATGCGCTGCATGAGTTGGAGAAAAAAGAGGAGGCCAGGACATGGCCAAACGGATTGCAGCCGCAGCCGCAGTCGCCGTCGTCGTCGTTAATCCTCTGCCGGCAAGTGGCACGCCTGAGCGCATTGCCAAAAGTGCACAAGGCTTGCCTGCCGAACAATTTCTGCGTAAGGACATGCGACTCTGAATCCAACTGCGACTGCGACTGCGACCAAAGGCAGATGTCACAATCGAAATTGAATTAAAGCGCAAAGTAAGATTGATTGTCTGCAGTTCGCCGAGGTTATTGCGTGCCTCGGCAAACTGCACAAGGATATCAGGCTGGCCGGCCCCACACACATACACACTCCTTTTTTAAGCGCCTTTAAGATGCCGCCCTGCCTTGGAGCATCTGCGTCTGCTGATTAACATGCGCCAATTCAGGCAAATTGAATGGCTGAAGCTGCTATCGCGCCAGCATCTAAAGGAGCTGGCGCTGTCAAAATTGTGTGCGTACTATAAAAAGTAGTTTTCTGCCAGGCAGAGCCACTCTGTAAATCGACGGCAAATTTGGTTTAATCAGCGCGAGCGCGCGGGCTCCGGACGTATAAATAGGCGGAGGCCAAATCCCCCAGAGAAATTGAAATGCTTCAAAAACAAATGAAATGGCAACAGGAATGGCAACAAGGATTCAAGTCGGGCGCCTAAATTAGACGGTCGTCTCTTCGGTTGGCTCAGTTGGCTGCTGTAATTGCACTAATATATTTTTATTGCTGTTGCTGCCCCCCTCCACACGCCTCCCAGCCCAAAATTCCTGCTCCCCCTGCACTTGGACAGACTTTGAGCACGCTCCCTGGGCAAAGCGGAAGTAACTAAATCATCTTTGACGATTGCGCCTGCCTTCATCTCTGGCGCTTGCCTCTCTCTTAATAAACATAATTGTGCAAACGGAAACGGCCATGAGATATCCTGGCTGTTCTCCTTTCCCCTGCCCATCCCTCCCCAACAGTCTCCTTTGCACTTTTGCATATTCATTTGGGAATACGAGCACTACGCAGGGTGTTAGCCGAGCACGCCCATCCCAGATACCCAGATACCCAACTACCCAGCTATCCAGCCAACCGCCACCCCGCTGGCAACTTATGACAGGCCATAACCATTTAGCAGGGCAACCCACGGTCGGGCACAATGATCATAATGGTGTACAACAATTTCGAAACAATTGATTGCGATACAAATGCCCGTTTATTAGTTGGTGTCGGTGTCGGTGTCGGTGGTCACTTGGTTGCTGCTACTCCTGCCACAATTCCCGCTCCTGCACCGTCTGCTCCTTCTCCGGCTGCTGCTGCAACGAGCGGCACTTCCGCCAGGTCGTGTGTCTTGCCACGTGGTAATCGTAATTAATGGCCACTGATGCCAGCTACTTACTGGTTGGCTCTTGGTTTCGACTATCAGCCAGGGAGCCGTGGGAGTTGCTTTGGCTACGTATAGTGGGCGAGATTTGTCTTGTTTATGTATGGGCCGGTGTTATCGGCGCGATTTTTCAAATGCCGCGTTGAAGACTGGCTGTCAGCACGAGTTATCAGCTGACTCAGCCAGATCCACAATTGAAAGAAATTGCTCAGATTTATCTTAATTACATTCCAACGATTAAATTATCTCAAAGAAAGAGCTATACTCTGCGAAGCAGAGCTGTCAATGAAAACATCTCAGAGACTTAAAGTTTTATATTTCTTATGCTTTTTGAAATAATTTTTCTTAAGAACTCACCCTATTCTTGTCAAATGTGAGGTGTGTTTCTATGCGATTTTCATTCTCGGATCGATCCATTCGATCCTCATCTGTCTCGCACTTTTTTTGGTCTTCCATTGCTATTGTTCTCTCACTCTTACTCGCTAAATAAACAATATTTCTGTTATTGAATTTTTGAAAATCGCGTAGAAAGGCATTCATAAATAATTATTTTTGCGCATTGCTCTGGAATAAATCAAATATTTTTCAAGACCCTTGGCGTGAACAATAAGTGCTGAGAATTGTTGTGGTTATTGTCTTCAGTTTTTTCGCAAGCAACTTTCATCCAACCAACAATCAATCAATCAACTTGCAGGGAATGTCAACGACAAATGCTGCAATGGTCGTTCAACGCCAAACCAGAAAAGTTGATGTGCATTTTTGAGAGTTTTCGCTTTGATATACCAGATTCTGATAACTTTATACATTAAACATTAAAGAGAGAGAGAGAGAGAGAGTATGTGCGTTGGTATGCATGAATGCATATGCATATGTCTGCATGTGTTTATGTATATATGTATGCATATGCGTTTGTATGTATGTGTGTATTATTAAAATTGTTTCGTTCAAATTAAAAGATTTATATTTGTAACTATTACCGTACTACCGTGCGATTCTCATGAATTCATGCAAGGTATTCTCACTTTCTCTCTCCCTCCCTCTCTCTCTCTCTCTGCCTCTCTCTCTATCTCTCTCTCTCCCTCTCTCTGCCATTTTGTGGCATTACTCTACTATGCGCTTCTCATAAATTCAAAGCCCCAAAAGTTTTCATGCTTTGATAATAAATGTTGTTTCGGTATTTATTTTAAGAGTTTTATTAACAAGATGTAGCATAATTAACTAAATCTCGCTCCTACTTTCTTTTTCTAACTCTCTCCAATTGTATACCTCTGTCTTTCTCCAGAGTAATTATAACCCGTTCTCTCTTTCTTTTGTTCTTTCAGTGATGTGTGTAAATAAACAAATGAGTGACTACATCCACTAATAATTGCGGGTGAGTGCATATTTCCATATATATTTCTACATGAATAAGATTATTCTCTTTGGGAATTCAGACCTGATCACGGGTTATCTTCTAGTATATGTATATATATCTTGAGTAGCAACACAGCAAGAAAGACAACAACACTTAAGATATGTGAATGTGGCCAGCATCGGCTATAAAGATTATAAACAGCAATTGGTAAGTGAATAGAGAGGCATGCTACAGCAGCAGAGCCAGCTCATTATAAGGTCGGCAACACTTAGCGCCAGGGAAGGCATCGCTTCGGGATTGGACTTGGGTTTGGGTTTGGTTTGGGCATTGGTCGTTGCATCGATTGCATCTGGTGTTTGGGCTGTTGCTGCTGCTGCCAGTTGCTGTTGCTGGTTGCTGGCTGTGCACGCTTTTTGGGGCCGGCTGCAATCGCGATTTGACTTTGTAAGTCGTCGGCTTTAATTATGCCCGCGTGGTGTTAATGAGATCTTTAGGAGTTGCCGTCGCGGCTGGGATCCCTTGCATGCCCAGTCGCTGACTAGTTGTTGTGGCTCAATCCGGGCACCAGGGCAGCGGGGCGGCGAGGCAGCGGCTGCTGACTGCATTCTAAGTGGCGCAAAAGTTTGCGTGATTTAAAGGGCTTCATTAAGTTCGTGAATTCGACTAAATCACGCGCTCCAACGCCGGCGCATGTCTTGACACCCCTTGGCCGCAATCCGGCTGCCCAGCTCTGGACCCGGGCCCTAGCCCAGTCCGAGTTTAAGCATTATATGACAGCGATAAGGTCGAGAGCTGGCCTGCAACTGCAACTTGCAACTTGCAATGCTGCTGCTACGCACTTCCGATCCTGGCCAGCACGCCATATGACCAAGTCGCCAGGCAAGCCGCAAAACGGGCTGAAACAGCCAGAAATTCTTTGCCATTTGACAGCTGACGATTTATGTGCCAGCAGGGAGCCACGACGGCTCGTCTGCGCCTTTTTACCAACTACAACAAAAACAAACAGTCCGTCCAGACGGACGTTGACGAGCCGGATGAGGACGAGTGCCTGTCTTGGAGACTGCGATTGCGACTGCGACTGCGACTGCCTGTCCCGCTGAATATGACAAAAGGCGATAAGATCTACGAGCGCTTGTTAAATGCGCTCTGTCTGTCTCCCGTCTTTGATTCGTATTTTTCGTATTTTTCGTATTGTTTCATCAAAAACTTCACCGTTATGCTCATTAAATCTGCAACAGCCAAAGCTGCGCTGCCCCATTGTTTGCAGGGCCGCAATCAAAGCAAAAATGGACAGAAAAAAAAAACATTTCTTTTAAACAAGCGCTTCCGGCGTTCTGCGAAAAATGCGCGCCCAAAAAAGCACAGAGCGAACTGCAAGCCCCAAAAGAAGCAGAAAAAAAAATGAAACTAACCAGCAGCGAGCGCAGTGGAAGTTGTGTCAATCAATAGAGTTTGCTCCTGCTGCTGGTCCAGTATGCGTCCTGCATGTTAATGTGTCCAGCTGGAGTCAAGGAAATCGATATTGAGCTGTGCGAGAGATTCCTGGACATCTACCGACGACATTGTCACGCGCTTAGAGGTACTCGCTGATATGTAGGGGTTAGGGATTCCGGCAACCGGCTACCGGCTACGCTTTACCGCGAGCTAAGAGTTTAGCCATGTGCCCGGCTAGCTCCGCTTGTCTGTTGACTTTATGTGCACGCTTGGAATTTGTAAATTTAAAATGCTTCACATGCCTGCCCACACACACACACACGCACACACACACAGCCCACATCTGTGTGGGCTGCTTTGACCTGCTTAAGCTGGAAAGCAGCTCCTGCTAATGTTGGGCATCCTGGCATGGTGCTCCACCTCCTTGCTGTCGATTACTTGTTTACCAGCGCCAAACAACTTAACTACTTGGCGTCGTCCAACTTTGATTGCTATCGCCGAGCCGGGCAAATCAACTGTTTATTTGTCAAATACGCATTACACGCAGCCAACAACAACAAAGCCATCGAACACAACTGCGAACTGTTAGACAAATCAACAAAAATAATACACACCCCCTCCACACACACACACACACACACCCACGCACAAATAGCTGACGCTGCACATATGTATGTGCGTATATCCCCCCCGTCGAATCGGGCCTTGGGGTAAACGCCCCCCATATCAAAGACGTTGACATTGCTCTTGATATTTTAGGCGTTAAGAACGTATCCCGGCCACACTAAAAAAAGAAAAGTATAGAAAAAAGCTGACCCCAGGCCAGTTGCCAACTACAGGCATTGTTCGACCCACGCTCTCTATAAACAATTTTCACTTTTTTTTTTGCTTGCTGCTTGACCTGCCCCCAGACCTAGAACCCTGCTCCACTAGCCGGACAATTCCTTTGGGTAGCGCATTTCGGCTGCACTTATGTCAGCCTAATGAAGATAACAGCATAATTTGCCAAGTTCTCTTTTGTAGGGTGTGTCCACTGTATACACCAAATAAAATCAAAGTTCAGGGCGCGTATTGATGGCGAATTGGTTCGGCATTTGGTCGCTGCCAGTTTTATGTGACCATCTTGTGATTTGTCTTTGGTCAAAGTCGACTGTTGATAGCGGAAATCTGTTAGGTGTTAAATGGTCAGACTAGATAAGTTGCCCGCTTTGTGGGTGTTTTGTGTTAACATGCGGAGGGGCTGACCTATGCACAAAACTGAGACAATTGAAATAGTCATAAATGGGCAGAGCAGAGATCTGTTTGATGGTGACAATTGAGAGAAATGCCTAAGTAAGACTAAATTTGCCTCTAAGTGAGCTCTTAAAGGAGACAATAATAAAAGTTGGTTGGAGGATTCGAACTAGCGACCAACTTGATCAAATGTGGTGTGTGCAGCACAAAGTTCAGCTTGTATTTAGTTTATAAAATTTATTTAATAATGAAAAAAATAAATATTAGTTCTTTCTGTAAGACAGCGCTTAAGGTAGGTTTGAACCAGCGACTACTAATCAAAATATTTGATTAATTAGTTTTTTGGTCAGCTTTAAAGAAGACTCGACATGTGCTAAGCTAAAAGAAATTATTGTTGTAGGTTTGAACCAGCGATCACTATTTCAAGACTTACCAAAATATTTGCTTGGATTTGTTTTTTCTTATCAGCCTAGTAAATACCTCAACATGTGCTTAATTAATATAAAGAAATAGACCTAGCAAACCTTCATTAATAGTATTATCATTAAGTATGAGAAAAAACAACAAATTTGGGCAAGTTATTTAGCAAATTTCTGAATATATAATCCATTGAATTCATTTATGTCTTAAACTTAGGCAACGAGTCAATTAGCTAAACGAGACTCCTGAACGCCAATCTATTGTTCTGCTGTAGGACATCATTTGCTTCTTGTAATACCGAATCATTCATAGTTTGCTTTTAGGGGCCGTAGCTTGTTTTTCGGAATGACCATGTTGCTCTCTCATTTCCATTTACCTATATATTTGGCCATTGTTCTCAGGGCTCAGGGCCTTATCCCTTGGCATTCACATGAGCAAAATTTCTGCTGACTAAACGGAAAACCTCGAGAAATCGAAGTAAAATGTTGCTGGCAATTTTGCCGTTGTTCTCGTTGTTGATGGCATCTTTGTTGTTATTGCTGTTGTTTTTGTTGTTGTTGTTGAGCCAATTTACTGACAATTTTGCAGGCACTCTGCCCCAATCTAGACTACGCTATATACATGCTATATATACGTGTAACTGCCATGAAGATGACGAGCCACAGCTCAGTCAAAGTACCTCGTGCTACATGCCGCCTGCCGCCTGGCCTCCTTCCACGCCCACGTTGACGCCTTTGTTAGCTGAAATTTAATGAAGTTGGTTTAATTGAAGTATGGCTGCTGCCTCTCAGCACTGCCCGTTGCCTGCTGCTCTCTATCAATAGCATGTTGCCACTCCGTTGCGCCTCCCCCCCTCCCCCCTTCCCCTGCCGCTTCCGTTCCTGCTCCACACTAGCAATACAGAGTGTTGTCTTTGCCCCTGGTTGCTGTTGACTGTTTAATTTTACAAATTTGCTACGCAGACAACAGTGTAAAGCATTTCTGTGCCTTGTGCCTTGCATCCTTTTTGTGCATCCATTTAAGGCAACTTGGCTGGTTGCCTCCGTCTGTGTGTGTGTGCGTGTGTGTCTGTGTGTATCTATGTGTCCGCTGTCCGTTAAGTGTGACAGTAACCATACGACACACACGCAAATATTTTCACGATTTCATTCTCTGTCATTTGCTGCATGCCACAGTGCGCTTCAAAATTATTTTTTGCTTGAGCAGCGGGCGACCTGCAGCAGCCCCAGCCCAGCCCCAACCAGACAGCCAGCCAGCCATCCATCCATCCATCCAACCATCCAGCCAGGCATCCATCAGTTTCACTTAATATTGACGCCAAATATGCGCGCAATGCTGACAAACGATACGAGGACGAGGAACGTTCAGCCACGACTGGATCGCCGCTGGACCTGGCTGGCTGGACTGCTTGGCGTGCTCATTCTTCTATCCTCCATCCTCCCATCCAACTGGAGGCTGGAGGCTGGAGCTGGCGACCAGAATGGCAGCGAAACATTTGCTGTGACATTCATTAATTATTTTATATGGAATTCTACGCATTGCCACGTACACGCTGGCGACATCGACATGAAACATGTCTAGGTTACCTTCCAGCTACAGTTCCAGTTCCTCAAAGTCTGTCTCGAGCCTTTTCCCTGGCCATTGGCTACATAGATGGCCATTTAGCCATATCAATTAGAGTCGACATTGTTGTTGTTGGTTGCTTGGTTGGTTTTGTTGTCCGCAGCCAGGGCCATTGATAACCCAAAAACTTGAAGTCTCGTCTCGAAATTAACTTGGTCATCTTGCTGCACTTGAGTCAAAATCTGGCGAGTTCGAGACTGTTGGAGGACTGCTGGATGCTGCAGCTGGAGAGACGGCGTCACTCGTTTTGTCTTCGTTTCTCGAGTGGCTGGGCAAACAGTTGGAAACAAGCGAAGAACGAGCAAACGGCAGCCAGCTACAACAACAACAACAACGACAACGACGACGGCGATCTTGTCGAGAGAAGTGTCTGCCCTGCGTCTCTGGCGAGTCACTAAATAAGCACTTTATGCCTCCAGCCGGGAGCCAGCCGCCCAGCATTGAGTCATCAACTGGGGGCTGCCTGCCTGCCGGACTGCCTGCCGGACTGCCTGCCCGGCCTGCAATCAAATGCACTCCAAATACGAGTGCGGAGGAGCCAGACAAAAGGCGTGTAACAAATATTAACAATGAAAATAATAACACTACAAGTTGCTGAATGAATCGGGAGAAAGAGAGAGGGAGAAAGATAGAGAGTGAGAGCGAGAGGGAGAGCGATTGCTTTGGAGGATTCTCAATTGGGTTTACCTTTACCCTGGCACAGCACTCGATTCTCGAGCATGAGCTTGCAGTTATTGTTATTGGCGTCGATCGAAGGTATAAGAACCTGGGCTAAGTAAACACGTGTTAATGAGTGCCAACTTGGACTCGAACTCGGACTCTACTCGGGGATCACATTGTGGGTGGGCGTCCCAGCGGAAGTTTGTCGTCTTCTGCTGATGCTGCTGCAACACATTGGAGCACTGGCAAATTGATAAACGCCATTGGCAATACGCTACCCCATACTGTCAGGTTGCCCGCCCTTTCAGTGTGTTTGTGTGGGCAACGAAGCATGCATTGCCAAGCGAGCGGGACTGGGAGCAGAGTGGGCGTGGCAGCCAACAAAACTCGCCGTTATGAAACATGTCGCAAAAGATTCCAGCGCTCGAACAGGTAATTGGATTGACACTTTTGGGTCTGATGGGTGGAGGAGGAGGAGGAGGCAGCCAGCCAGCAATGGCGTCGAGTTGATGAGGCCTCGTTGGTGGTGGCTTGCCAGCCCGATGATTGCGTTAGTTGCTGATGAGTTGGGGACGCCTCAAAATTGATGCTCGCGGGCACGGCCGCGGCGACAGAGCGACAGACAACCCCCCAATCGCAGCCAGAGTCGGCTGGCTTTAACTTTTGCAGATTGGTCGGCCAGGGCAGGCGGGGAGGGGAGGATAACAAGCGACTGCGAATATGTTGTGTAGTCTTAGTTTTAGCTTTGCAAGTTGCAAGTTTGAGTTTTGCTTGGATATAAATTCTGGTGCTGTTTTCTAATTTGAGCGAACGTCAAAAGTTGACAGCCGCTTGTTTGCACAGCGCACGCGACAAGGCGACACAGCGACAGAGCGACAGAGCGTTGCCAGATTGACATGTGAAGCGCGGCGACAACCCTGTCTCTTTGGGGTTGGCAGCTGGCAACAGTTGCATGTTTGGGCATTGTCTCTATTGTTTCAATATTTTGTGAT
Organism: Drosophila montana; assembly: GCF_035044405.1. NCBI lineage: Eukaryota > Metazoa > Arthropoda > Insecta > Diptera > Drosophilidae > Drosophila > Drosophila montana. Next base: position 1,215,787 of record NW_026998322.1, read on the forward strand.
TGTTTTTTAATTTGCCTCTAAATATTGACTTAGTCCTAGTTGTGCGTAATGCGGACACGCGCGGACAGTGGGCGCGGCAGCGCGTTTCGCTGTGTGTGTTTGTGTGTGAATTATTTGCTGCGTGACTGCGCAAACATTGAAAGGATTTGCAAAAAAATAAAATGGCAATGATGAGAGCCCAGAGACAAAGAGAATGAGAGAGTGGGTGGGGTGAGTAATGGAAGGGGAGGGCTAGAGTTGTGGCAACATTTCAATTGGCATTTGTAGGGGCCGCGCGCGGGTTCACTGTTGTCCGGCAATTTGTCCATTTGTGTCGCCGCTGACGACACTTTTGCATTTGCCAAGCGGCGAGTGTCAAAATTTATGGCGATAACTGTCGATAGTTGCCGCATGTGTGTATCAATGTTGCTCAACAGGCGCAGCGCCCTGCTGCCAGCCACTTACGTAAGCAACAGCAGCAGCAACAACACAGGCAGCAATTCAATGTTGCTGTCAGGCAGCTATGCCCGATCCCCGCCAGACGCCGGAGCTCGTAACTGCGACAGAGACACAGACTGAGACTGAGACCAAGTCCAAGCCAGGCCCAGTCGACACTAGTCGAGACAGCCATAGAGATAAACACAGCAGCCGTGGGTTGTTGTTGCTGTTGTTGTTGTTGCTGCTGAGCTGCAGTTGCAGTTGCGCTTGTGAGAAATGAAGGTCAAGTTGTAGTTACTTTTGCTGTTGCTGCTGTTGTTGTTGTTGTTGGCGGCGGCGGCGTCTGTCGTTGCCGTTTGACATTTCATATAAACTTGTACAAAAAGCAGCCAAACAGTCAACAAACAGTCAACCAACCGTCGGCGTCTCTGGCGAGCTGTCTAATGAGAAAATATTTTAAACGTTTTACACGCTTCCTTTGCAAATTTTGCTAAGCATTTGACATTGAACGTGACATTGTTGTTGTTGTTGTTGCTGTTATTATTGTTGCTGTTGTTGCTGCTGGCGCTCAGCTGCAGTGATTACGCGATTTATATAGTTTTACCTACATAGCTGCATTCCATTAGCCAGCAGAGTCAGCGTCTAGATTGCAAAACAAGCAAAACGGCGCCATAAACAGGACCACAAAGTGGCCAAAGTGTCGCAGAAGGAGATCAGAGGGGGCTGGCATAAAAGAGGGGTAGATAAAAGATATTGCTTCAGACATCCTGCTAGGCAATAAATAAAGCCACTTATTAAAAACAACTCAAAGGAAAGCTAAATAATATTGGTTTGTTCTTCATAAATAGGAAAATTCAATTTTTAACAATAAAAATTCAAATCATTTTGACTTCAATTTATTGTAACTTTGACTGGTTAATAATAACTATTAAATTTACTAACTAAAACAGCTTATTTAATGCAGTGCTGGGGATGAATAAAAAATATTTATTAAATTATGATAAATTTCGGCTCCCCAGTGTTTGGTTATATGTTTCGAATATTTTAATTAATTTAATTTTTTATCGATTTTTTTTTGGTTTTTGAATTTCAAAATAATGAATTTTTACTTCATTTTAGTTAAACATTTAACTACAAATGTTTAAATGAATAATTAAAATTTTATTTAAAATTTTCTTCATTGATTTTCGATATCTAGTTGATTTTTTAATAGAAGTAAACGAGGTTTTTATATATTTTCAAATTAAGATATTTTAAGTAAACATCTAATAATAATTATAAAATATATTAATTAGAAGGAAAATTAATTAAGCCCGCACATTCCTTCTAGCTCAGAGCTCTCAGTGAATTTCAGTGCATGCTTCGTTCCTTGACAGCCAACTGCAAATTAGACAAGACATTGGGCAAGTGGCACTCAATCACCGGGTGAGAGGTCAAGTTCCGGCTAATCAGGCAGCCGGTTGGCTGGCCATAAATAAATCAAAGCCAGCTAGAACGATAGCCCGAAAGGAACTCCCCACTCATAATGCTAATATGGAGTGTGGCCTCCTGCTACTCCTCCTGACAGCAAAAATGCGAGGCTAACAAAAATTACGTCTTTCATTAAGTTTGGCCAAAGGTCATTAATTACTTTGAACTTCGGTTTTTGGTGGTCAAGGCGCAGGCTGTGCCTAATGAGCATAAGATACGGCTACATATTGCACCCACTGTGCATGAATATATGGCTGTGTGTGTGTGAGTGTTAGTGTGAGTGGCAGTGTGAGTACTCGTGCATATTCCTGTCCAGATTAATGCTAGTTTTGGGCTCTTAATTACCGTACGCGCCCGTGCGATAAAGCTTATCGCTGGTCCGCCTTGCCTTGCCCCCACCCCCTCACAGATTGCCCGGCCCCGGCTGTGGCCTCATTGATTTATAGAGCGCTATATGTTATTTATATCTAACGTGGGCCTTGTAATCGCCCGGGCGCTTACATATCGCAGCCACTGTGCGGCTTGTTGTTCGCGCCCCGGGGGCGGCTTAGTCAACAGCGCAAAACCAGTTACAAGTCGCAGTGCAGTTGTTTCTCATGTTATTTATAGCTAATTAATATTACTTATAAATGCAATTCTATAATTTAGAATATATAGCGTATTGCATTCTATATTAAAGCTAACAAACCATTAACAATAACAACCACAACAGTCTCTAAAACATGTTTGTAGTCACGCCGCATAACAAAAACAAAGTAAAAAAAGTAAATAAAAACAATATCACAAATATCTTCCTGTTTAATCACACGATAAATCATCTTTTGTGTTATTGTTGCTTTTTATTGTCTATTTGCGCTGTGAAAACAAGTTCCACGTTCAATGGAATATGTAAACAGTAAATTGTGAGCGCTTCTATGCGCTTCTCAAATATGTTAGTAGGCTGGAAATACACAAAAAGTAAAAATCTATATAAAAAAACAATTTAAATAGGCTTTATTCCTTTTAATTACTGGAAGTTATAAATTGTTTTCCTTCCATTCAAGGATTTGTAAAGACTTTATGATAGAATCTTCTTTTATCCAGATGTTTATACCATTTTCTGAGTATCTGTTGCATCTACTTCTTTTCACAAATTGCGACAGAAAGTCAACATAGACAAAGTTTGTGCTAATAGTTGGATAGTGTAATAGTTTCGATGTCGATGCCATAATTAATTGATTGCCCCTACACAGTTTTTTATGGTTCTCCGTTGCTCTCGAGTGCATTGAGAAGCGCAATTCAATTGCCAAATGACCCTGGCAATGGGAGTGGGAATGGGAATGGAAGCCCATCCCGAACCGCATCAAATACAGAATAATGCGATCCACTTGGTAAACAAAGCGCAGTTGGCTAATTAAACGAAAGCTTCTCTGCTTAAACATTGATTGTGCATTAAACTGCAGGCCAAACAAACAAACACAAATATACGAATTCTGTGAGCTCAAACAACAATTGTGGGCAAATTGTGGGTGAATTAGCGCTCAGGCCCAATGCCTAGGCACAAGTGCAAATATTTGAAAGCCAACAACAATGACGACAATTGTACATTGAAAGCTAAAGTTGAGAGCAAAAATGTAACAGATTGCGCTGAGCAACACCTACAACAAGTCAACCCTCGGGCCAAAACCTGGCAATAATGGGGCGGACGCAGGAAGTAACTAATTTGAGCAACCCTTGTGGCAAACACCTCCCAAGAACAAAAACTCAAAAAGAAAAAAAAGAAAGCCCAAAACCGAAATTGAAGTTGACATGTGTATCCTTTTCATTAACTCGCGACGCTGTGTGCTGCTGTGGTGCTGTGGTGCGGTGGTGCTGTGCCATGCTGCCATGTCCGTGCAATTTCAAAAATCCAAAACCGAAAACTCAAAATTGAGTTGTACTCGCCCGAGTGGGAGGCTGTCAGCCCGAGCTGGCAAACTGACGCGCACTGACAGCTCCACCACACACCGCACCGCCCATCCCCTGGACTAGATTTTAAAGTGTGTACGCTTGTGGCGGGTGCGGGGGAGCGGGCCTTGTGCGGGGGTTGGCTCACGCAATATTTGCCATTTGACGACCGCAAATTTGATTGCATTTCATGGTTTAGCGGCGCGTAGGTACAACAAACCAAGGCCAGCAACAGGACGAGCAAGCAGCAGGCTGGCAGCAGGCTAGCAGCAGGCTGGAGTCAGGAGTCTGGAGGCAAAGCAACCACCGCACCACATTTATTAGAACATAATTCAAAAATTTCCACCCGCATCAAAAGCGAGCAGAGATGCGGCCATTGGCAATCATGACTGGAGGACTTTATACAATGCCACTTCGTTCTGATGTTTCAAATTTGATTTAAACACTTTAAATTGGATTATGCTGTAGGCAAATTTCTCTGACCGAACTGAAGTAATTGCAACATTGTGTGGGTGTCTATGTGTGTGTGTGTGTGTGTGTGTGTGTGTGTGTGTCCATAATGACAGTGCTCGTCTAGGGTTTTAGGCAGCATCAGCAGCAGCAGCAGCAGAAAAAGCGTCGCTCATAATGACACTTAGTATGCGGCATGCAACGTGGCAGCAGCTCAGTCACGAGCCCAGGGCGGCCATCAACGCCATCGTCGACATTCGCCGCATGCATTTAATTGCCAAAATAAAAACACACGGCCCAAAGCCACAAAAAAAAAAAAAAAAACAAAACAAACGAGAACGAAAAACAAACAAAAAATGAAAAACATAACCGAAGCCAGTGAAAAGCGTGTACAATTTGCGCATATAGGACGCCATTTTCATGAGGACAGCGGCAAACTACACGAGGCGCCACATAAAGTAGCGCTCCCAAGGCGATCCAAATGCATGTGACACGCCAGGCCAGCGGCAGCAGCAGAGACCAGGAGCAGGGGCCAGAAGCCGGGCTGTCAGCCAGCGCGAATCCACTCGAGTCAATGAGGCGTCAAAGTTGCTACGCGAGCTCGCCAAAAGTTGTAAAATTTCAACAGCGCCTGTCGCACAGGTGCCCGACCGGAGGAGAGTGAGAAAGAGAGGGGGGGGGGGGGAGAGATCCCCTGCCCGCTCGCTTTTACTGAGCTACACACATGTGCGCTTAATTGCATGTGCCTTGGGGTTGGCACGCCAAAGAAACCAGAACCCAAACATACGAATGCCCCCTTCCAACGCAACACACACGACTCAACTCGAGCTGAACTCATAAAAGCCAGCCGCAGAAATCAATAAAGCCAAGGTGCCACCTGCCATACCACTGACGGGGTGCTCTGATGGGGCGAAGGGGGGTTGACTCTAAACTTTAGAATGTACTTATTTCAGCCGCATTATGGCCACATATCATGAGCCATAGACGTGCCGCATCGATGAAACCGAAAACGAAACCGAAACCCAAGCCGTAAACGTAAACGTAACCGTAACCCCAAGACCCCCATTATTACCCCCACCCCCCCTCTATCAACCACTCTGCACACAATTAACAATTGCGTCGTGCGATTTAATCGAGCAATCAAAAGCGTTTGTCATTTACTTGTCAAAGGCAATTTTCAATGACACAAAGCGCCTAATTATACAATACGATAGATGCGGGAACGAGTACGAATACGAGTACGATAGTTACAATCGATACCTGATGAAAACGGCGACTGCCTGGCGAGGCATTTTTTTGACAGCCGCTGTCAACGAACGGTAATCGGCGACTGTCCCCTGACAATTGGATATTTAAAATTGTCAATTGCTGCCGTTAGAGAGTTTGTTAGACAGTTGGAGAATGACTGAGCAGAACCTCTCGAATCGAATCTTGAACACGTGCGCATTCGCAATTAAATGCTGGAGAATTTTTTCTAGCCAGGAATTCGCTGTTAACTGCGGTCAATTGATGGGCTTTCACTGTAAAAATAAGCAAGAAAGTAGCAGCAGCAGCTCGGTTCAGAGTGTGTGAGCAATTTAAGGCAGGTGAAGCAGTTCCTGACTAGGCTAAAATAATGTTTGGTGATTCGGTTCACAGTTGGAACCAATGCTACGGCTTAAGGCTCCGCTTGTGAACCAGACTTTCGACAACTTTGTTTCGAATTAACAATAGAAATATTAAATTTGATTTTAAATTAAAATGTAATTTCTAAAAATTTAAACTAAACCTTTTGTTAAACGATTTAGTTCGGTTCAGGTTTGGGTTCGTCTGTTCTTTAGTCAACTAATCCGGTTACAGATTGAAATTGGTTCCGTTCTAGAATATGAAGAACATTTTTAAACTCGATCTATAAAAGTTTCAACTTACTCAACTCTCAAACGGAAGCACATAGAAGTATATGCCACAAATCCAATGTACGCTTCTCTCTCTTTAAATGAAAGAACATAAAAAAGAAAAGCCTTAGCCAGCTGCTAAGACAAAAGGATTTTCACTTGCAACGCAATTTTCAGTGCTTGGTAGCATTTGGTAGAGCATCAATAAACGCAAATTTTATGACTGCCTGGGCGCGTTAATTTCAGAGGCTACAGTTGCGTGACCAAAGGACTCGCTAATGAAGACATTGCACAGCCAAAAGGGTTGGGACTTTTGAATTTCGTGAAGTTAGGTTGGGGCGGAGGATGTTTCGGGCTACCCTTTTGGGATAAATGAAGTCGAACTGGCACGCGAAATGAATTGGCGGCGTTTGTTTTGGGCTTAGTAGCATCTTCGACGAGGCATAAATTGTCCTGACTAAGGCGCTGGATCAGGCTAAGGCTAAGGCTAAGGCTCATTTCGCTGAGGGCTGGCATTCAAGTGCCATATTTCTTAACGCAATCGGGTAGTGCGAGAATCCTTGACTCTGTTCTTTGGCACACAATTGTTTTAATTTCGCTTATTGTGCTCGACTGGCTTTAATATTTTAGGATTTGCCAAAGCAGTTTTTTCGACACATCCGCCAAGAGCTCCAATTCTCGCTGTGCTCGACATTTATTGCGCATATCGTTTGCCTCTCTCGCCCGCCGCTCTATTAATGTTTAAGTGGCAGTGCGTCCCTTAGGCTGACAGTGCCAGCTACCACACACCCACACACACACACACGCACACATACTTACTTACACACACGCACAGCTGCCTTTTGTTGCTGTTTTTGATTTGCCTGAAAGCCTCCGCATGCCACGCAGGACTTGGCATCGGCCTACGCCAGCGAGCTCATATTTTGTATGGCAATGCGTCCCGGAATTCCCTTTTGCGTACGTGATCAAATCAACTTGAAAGGATAATATTTGCCGCCTTGTTGTGGCTGTTGCTTGCAGCCCGGGTCCTTTCCTCGCCCTTCCTCTGCCCTTTCCCGTTTTCATATCTGTGCCTTGTATCTGTAGCTGCGTCTGGGCCTGATTGGCCTGGCTGCAAACGGCTTAAAGCTGCAATTTATTTACGAATTTATTCATATTCACACTTGCAAATGAGTGAAAAAGGGCTACACCCCAACTATTGTCTGCCAAAGTGGGTGAGAATCGCAGAGAGAGGCGCACTTTTACGGCAAATCAAAGGCAACAAAATGGGACTATGAGTAGAGGCGAATAGAAAAGTGGATTTGTTAAGGTGAAAGCTGGGTGTAAATGGAAAGTCAGGGAAGGGCTGCCAAGGATTATCACAAAAACCTAAATCCAATTTATATAGATCGCAACATCTGCTTATAATTTCTTTAACGCTTTTTTCGCAATAGTCTATACATCAATATACATATATAGGCTAAGAATGGAGAATTTATTCATCAATTCTTGACTTGATACTCTGTTAACTAAATTCCTTAAAATTCGTAAGGAACTGAAACTCTTTCAGAAGTGGCATAGGTTAGCTTCTCTTGCTGTGTGGGTCGGTAATGGAGCGGACGGTAAGCAGACAGGCAAGGATGCCCTGTTGGCCTTCGGGCACATGTCGCACTAATCCGCAAGGACAATATTGAAAAGTAATAACCCACAAAAACAACACACACACAAACGTACACACAGAAAGTGACGAGGGTGCAGGGCAACCGCAAGTTGCAAAAACATTCGGCTATCTTTTTAGCCAGAGCGCAACGACTTTAAATCCTTTTAATTCACGACAGGCGTAAGGATAAATGCTGCAAAAAAAGCGAACAAACGCACGAATTGATATCAAGAGGAAAAAAAAAGAAAAATTGGGCATCAACTGCGGCAGCGGGAAGCAGAGCACCAAATAAGATCACGTAGCTGCCGCCCAGGACGCAGAGCAAATCGAACCAAGACCCAAACCCAAACTCGAAACCAAACCCAAACCCAAGCGCAGCAGCGTGTAGGCGCAGAGAATGGCGCAAGTGAAGCATATAGCGATTGAGATGGGAACCGGGACAGGCCCACAGAATGTGCTGCTGTCATGTGTGTCTGTGTGTGTGTGTGTGTGTGTGTGTGTGTGTGTGTGTGTGTGTGTGTGGGCCTGCCCGGCGGCGACGGGCGGACAGGAACAGGGCCAGCGAATTGGCTGCAATGGCAGCCAAAGTAACGAGGCAGCCAGAGTCAGACTTATCCAGTGCCAGTCGCAGCTCCAGCCAGCGAGTAAGTCAATTTTGACCGCGGGCTATTGCGTTAGCTGATGAGCAGCAGGAGAGGGGCATCAGGGCAGGGTAGCAGAGGCAGGGAAAGGGGCAGCAGCAGGGGCAGCAGTAGCTGGGCAGCAGGAAGGCTAAGGCAAACGCAATGCAGTTGTATTGATTTCCTATGGGCCAAATCGCCAGGGAATGCGCACCAAAAGCAGTTTAAACTTTAAGTTTTATGTGCAACTGTTGCAAATAATATAAAAAATAAGATAACAAGGGGGGGATGATAGTGCTGCATGGGCGTGGGCGGGGGCGGGGGCCAAGGGGTTGCCAGTTGATCATGATAAATCAATGCGTGGAAAACGCACACGTACGTTAAGAAGACGCGGAGGACGCAGCGCAGGCTCACATATAGAGAGAGTTTGAGAGAGAGAAAGAGAGAGAAAAGAGAAAGGGAGAGAGAGCGTGCCGAAACGTGACGCAATTTACTGCCAGCAACTTGACTTAAGTTCCAGTTGTAGTTGCTTTCACCCCCAAGCAACCCCGGGGCGCAGGCAAACTGGCTCGTCTGCCCGCTTTGGACGCTCGTCTTTTTTTTTTTAAGAATAACAGTTACAGTTATTTTTTTAAGGTTTAGCTTAAGCTTTTGTGTAAATAAACGACCGCAGTCGTGCCACCACCACGAGGACGCCTTCAACTTGGCCCGGGTCTCGTTTCGGGCAATTCATTCATTCAATTTACGCGACACCCCCTTATTGAGGCACAAGGCAACTCCCGCACGCACACACACACACACACACATATATACAATAAATATATATATTCCATTCAATGCCGGCAATTTATATTCAACTATATGTGGCATAGGAGTGCTCGCTCCTTGTGCTTATTGGGTCGACTTTGCTTTTTAAAGTTGACTCGCGCTTTTCAAGTGCGCTTTTGACTGGCACATTCGGGCCACTGTTGCACGTGCAACGTGCCACAATTGCGGCCACGTGTGTTTTGATTTGCAGCGAACGGCACTCGCTAATGCCACCGTTCCAGCGCCCCGGCAAACGCGGGCTAGGTGTTGGCCAGGAGACGCAGTCCACACTTGCCCGGCGGGCGCATGATGCAGCATTAAATTGCCGCATTGTGTCTGCCAGGCAGGAGATTGGGCTTCGACGGGCAAACTGGCTGTGGAGGCAGCTATAGCTATAGCTATTTTTTATTTGATTAGCTTAGCGCACTGACAAAAGTCCTGCGGCGACGTGTGGCCGCCGGATTTGATGAACGGCTGCTTGGCTTGCCTCTGGCTCTAGCTCTGGCACTGGCGCACACTTGATTAGTAGCCCTCACGCCTGGGCCAAGCTGCTTTTTAAGCTTAACGCTGTCAAAATATTTTTAGTAATAAATTCCCTTTTAGCATTCGGGCGAGTGGCACAAGTCAGAAAAAAGTGCCACTGGGAGAAGAAATTGAAAGGAAATGAAATGGAACGGAGCTGGCGCATATAAATCTACTTTAGCTGGCGACTAGGACGAGGATGACTAACGGCAGGATAAATAGGTGAATGTAATGAATGTAATGAGCAGCAAGCAGAAAAATGCACTCAAAGCAATGGAAAATTGTTTGAGTATAATGTTGGACCTTTCTCTGTGATTCTCATGTGTGAATAGCTGCAATATGTCAACTAAAACTGAAAAACTTTCTTGAAAGAGCAAAGCTTTAGAAATTTGTCTTCCTCTTGAACAACTACTTTGATTTAAGTTGATCTAAATGACATTTTTAGGCAACCAATTTGTTGGCTTTAAATATATTTAAGGTTGGAAAAGATCTATTTACCTCAAAACTATTTACTCTCCATCTCAAATAGCTTCTAAGATAACTTCTCGGGGGCTTCCTCAGCAAACATTTGAATATATTTTACTTGCAGCTCTATAATTCAAAAGGTATTTCGATTTATTTTCATATGCTTCACCTGTTACCCACACAGTTGCTCCAAGTAGTTCGCCAGTTGACCCCGGCATAAAGAACAACATTTGTCATGTCCAAATATATAGCTGGGTCAACGACCCAAAAGTCAAACAACAACAACAACAACAATAATAAATACAGAGATCGACAACATGAACAGGCAACAACAAACGCTTAAGAACACCCACACACACGGCATTCAAATTGACCAACACTGGATTATTTTAAGCGCCATTTAATCAACGCTTGCAGCTTTGCTTTGTATTTAATTTGTCTTGAAATTAGAATTTTAAATGAATGTCATGTGTGTGTGTGTGTGTGGATATGTGTGTAGATTTTGCATATTCAAGCGCAGCCAGAGCGACGTCTGTGACGTCATCAGCATAATAACTAAGGCACATGCACGTTAATTATACGCCATGTGGTACGCTCGCCATTAAGTGTTGCCATCTCACTCATTGAAATTATTAATTTTTGTCTGCACGCTGTCTGGGTCAGCAGCTCAGTCGGCAGCTCAGTCGGCGGCTCAGTCGTCGTTGAGGCTGAGCATAATTTAATTTTGATGCACGTTGCCAGGGCGCCGCCAGAGACGAAGGAAATTGAAATTCAAATTTCAGTGTGGCTGCCAAAGCTGCGCAAAAAGCGTGTGGAAAATGAAAATTTAAATGCGCGCCACACACATTCTGCAGTCGCCGCTGACATTGCCGCTAACGTCGCAGTCGGCGTCGCCTGCTGCTGCTGCTGCTGCTGCTGCTAGTGCCGTCCCGCTCGCACTCGACCGGCCACTTAAACTATTCATTTATACAAATTAATTCAATTATGCGTATTACGTACGCGCCTGTAAAGCGCAGTCGTCGGCATCTCTCTTGCCTACCTCACCCGCTCCCGGTCAACCTTTCTGCCTCTCCCTCGCCCGCTGCCTTACAATTTCTGCTCGCGTACGAAATTTCACTTTAAGTTAATTGTTCAAGTTCAAGTTCAACGTAACATAATAATGCCATACACACACACAGAGAGACTGTTGCATTTTGTGCGCTGGCAGAGCACAAAAAAAAATTATAATAAATTATTATTCCTTTTCGTTTGATTTTTATGCAGATTTTTAGGCGTTTCGTTTGCGTTTTGGCTTCGCTGCTGGCGGCTGTCTGTTGCCAGTCGCCAGTTGCCAGTTGCTTAACCGAGTTCCCAGTTCCGTTGACGGGTCTGCAATTTGTTTGTTATTGTTTGGGCAACTGAATGTTTGTTGTTGCTGTCGCCGCTGTTGCTCCTGTTCCTGTTGCTTGTGGAGACTGCGTCTCATTGGATTTGCCTGCTATTGTATGTGATTTGTCGCTGCAAATAGGTTGATTGGAAACGCCTCTCTAGGCGATTCTTAGCAGCAGTATTGACTCGCAAAACAGGAATGCCTTCAAAAGAGACTATTTAACATGGTTATCGGAATACTTGCCGCGCTCTAATATTAATTTGTCACTGAATAGAACAGCTTAGACCCTAATTTGTAGAGGTAAAGTTGATTGTACTATGGTAATAATAGGAGAGACAGAAGTATTTATGAGAAGGGTATATCATATGTTCATCAATTGCAGACAGATTAATATTTTGAACAGAGTTTACTGATTTCCTAAGGCCTTTTACTACTGACTACAGGCTATGTTGTCCTTATCAAACACTCCTTAACTTTAAGAGCTGTTTGTTATTGACTTTTGCCACATTTTGCACAGCTTTGTCCTTTATATTTTGTTTATATATTTAAAAGGCAGCTTTTTAAATTGACTTCTTGATAGCTCTTAAGTTAAATGTTTCACTTCCGGTTGCTGCTCGCAGGCTCATCAGGCAGACAACACTCGAGCTATCGACCACCCGACAGCAACTGGCAGCCTGCTGGCCGCAGACACAAGACAACAACTGGGCAGCAGATCAACTGCACAAGTGCAACTGAAACTGCAACTGCAACTGCAAAATTCCCGCAGGCATTTGCCAGGCAATTTGAAAAGCGAAATGACGACGACAACAACTGCGACAGCGACAACGACAACAACAACAACGAGTAGAACAACAACCTGCAACGTTGTAGGCCATTTGATTAACAAATGGCCAAACGCAAACGAAATTGATCGAAATTCGCCAAAGGAATACATAGCCTGTGCATGCCGAGCAACATGGAGGGCAAGGACGTGCTCGAAACGGAGAAGCTGCTGCTGCCACTGGCAACTGGGCCTACTGGAAACGGAGCCCAAGTAAATTATGGCAAACAAGTTTTGGCCGGCGGGCAACGATTTTGTCGCTGCGCGAAACGTTCCAAACGCGGGAAATATCTGCTGGCTGGGATCGGTGCGCCAAGAAGGTAGCTTCCTAGATGTTGTCGCCGAAGAGATTGCAGCAATTAACGCTAATTAAATGCGCTTCAGTTTATGTTTCATGTGGCGATATTTCAGTTGTCTAGCGCGATAATTAAATCGCTGGACATTTGCATAACAAATTTGCCACGAGGCGAGGCGAGGCGAGCGAGCGACATAATCTAAACGGGCTTTTGCCAATGTTTGAGCACTCTCCAATTGGGTTCAAGTCCACGCATTTGTTTGTCTTCCGTTCAGCTCCCACTCTGCGGGACTGGGGGCAATCGGAGCTCGGTGTAGTAGATTCCGGCTGGCATTTCACTTTCACTTGGCCCGTCAGTTTGGCTGGAGGCGAAAACTTTGCTGGCGCTGCGCAACATCCTTTGCATACGGAAATAGGAGCACGAGGACACATTGTCCTCCATTCAACTCCGTTGGTGCTGCCAACCTGACCGAAATTCCAAATGGCGCCGCCGCCAACGAGCGAGACGGCAGCTGTGTGATGACGTCGACGGGCCACCGAACGCCGCTTGCATTTCAAAGATGGATTTTAATATTCTGCATGTGTGGAAAGGTCGCTGGCCGACTGGGAGCATGGCTGCTCCACAAGTCGTCGCTAGCTGTCCTCTCACTGGTTGCATCCAGCTGCATCCGTTTTACTCCCTACTTTTTTTTTTTGTTGCCTCTGTCGTGTTGCTGTTTTAGAGTGTTTTCTTTTTTTTTTTTGTTTCCTTGGGGTTTTTTTTTCATGTAGACGTCACCTTGATTTTGCTGGCAATGACCATGAATATGGATGGCAGGCCATGTGGCAGCTTAGCCCACTTTGCATGGCCATACGCAAGAGTCTGGGCGTCCGGGCGGTCATAAAATGACTTAAAAAACGAGCTATGCGCATTTTACAACACATTCTTTAAGCTCTGGCCAACACTGGCCACCGAGATTATGTTGCTCAATTTGTTGCTGTCATTGTTGTGGTTGTTAAATTTTGATTTGAAAATATGGAAATGCGGCCACAGGACACACACAGGAGGACATGGCCAGGACGACAGGACGTGGCCAGCAGAAGACACACACACACACACGCACACGCACACACAATAAGAATGAGACCAAGCGGAAAAAGCACAAAATTAAACTTAAACGCTACAGGATGCACGGCTGGAGGCCGACGCAGAGACATAGACAAGCCGAGCGAGTGACTAGGAGAGAGAGAGGGGGCGAGGGAGTGGGTGTGGAAGGAAGAATGGCGAGTCTAACAGGACAAAGGACAATGGCAGTGGACAATGCAAGACAATGCCAGTTAATATATGAAGATATAATAACTTCCGGTAATTTCAATTTTATGACTTCGCTCTCGGAGATGTCAAGTCAAGCTTTGCTGAGCCCTGAAATAGTGCATATATCATGCGTGTGGTGGCGAGGTGGGTGGAAGGGGCGGGGAGGGGGAGGAGGGGATACTTGGACAGCCACTTGGCTGGACATCAAGTTAAAGCCGGGCGCTGCTTTGGACATAGGCAAATGAATTGCGTTTGAAAAGCGTGAACAATTTGTGGAAAAAAAGCAAAAAAGCGAAAACTGCACATGTCAAAGCGAGAGAGAGAGCGGGACAGGGCGGGGGTGGAGAAGGGTCGCGGGGCGTTGCTCGGTCTGGATCTGGATCTGGCTCTGAGGCAGGGCAGTTCTTTAGCAGAGCCGGGGGCATGACGAACCCAGGTCGATGGCTGTCAGTGGCAAGTCAACTTCCAAGTCATTTTTTTTGTTGCTGCTGGCACGGCTGAGCCCCGGCCGGAACATTGTAGAGCTTCTTCGGCGGCTGCTGCTGCCGCTGCTGCTTCTGCTGCTGCCTCGACACTAAGAAGCCATAAACCTAAAGGGAAATGTAATAAACGAGAAAATCTTGTACGTGACCAACCGCACCAGGGGTGCACAGGCATATCAGGCATAGCTGTAGAGCTGTAGCTATCGGGGTTGGCCTGGTTGGGCGGCAAATGGACTTTTACTGAAGCGAAATTGCAAAAGAAAAGCCAAAAACAAAAAAAAAAAACAACAACGGCAGCGGAAGCAGCATTTTAAAGCGTAACAGGAAAAAACCGAAATTCAAAATAATATATATAGATATGTGTGTGTGTGTGCCTAATCGATAACGTGTGTGTGCGTGCCGCACATGGCCCACACGGCGAGGCGCAGTGCCAGAGTCAGTCACTACTTAGGCACAATTTGGATGGTTATGGCAATGGCACTCCAGAGACCGGAGGACGCAGGCCGGAGGACGGAGACCGAGCGCAGCCAAGAGGCAAACAGCCACCAAATCGATTTCAGTGAAGCGTTTCGGCCAAATTCTTCGAATGAGTTTTTGGTTCGCCTGGGCGTTAAACAAACTTCGGCACAACATCGCTGATAAGCCAAGCAGCAGCAGCAGCAGAAGAAGAAGAAAAAAGCCAAGCCAAGCTTGCAGCTGAAGCCGTCGCTTACGTGGAAATCAAAATGCCAGCTCGCCTGGCCATATGCCCAGCGCAGCGCAGCTAACTGACCAAACGAGCCACGAGACGTTTTGAGCCTTAACTGTGATTTCTTTTTAATGGCGTGACACTAGACAACAACAGCAACAACAATAACAATAACAAGCTGCACAACAAGGCTTAATTACTCAGTCGGAAATCGGCCATCGAGGGGCAGCCAGCCAGCCAGCCAGCCGATCGCTCGGAACACCCAGGCAGGATCTGCAGCTGGCTGATGCGCCAGCCGAGATTTGCATGTGGACACAGCGTTCGCCACAGTCCAGACCCGAGTCCAGAGGCCCCCCCAGGGCGGGCGCATTGGTAACAGTAAAAACCATTTAAGCGGCCATAAAAATTGTAGCCAGGCTTTGGCTAAATTGTCATAAGGCGATTTGTACAAACGCGGCCATTAAACCGAAGCGCATTGTTAATAAAGCGTAAAGAAAAAAAGTTAAAACTTTGCATAGCTAAATAAAAAATAAAAAAAAAAAAAATGAGAAAAAAAGAAAAGCACAGTGAAAAACCTCCCCAAACAGTTGTTGTAGAGTTTCAGTGCGCGACAATTTTAATTTAATGATGCGGACTTAGTCCTTGTAATGGCCGCATTCTCGTCCGCGTCCGCGTCCGCGTTCACGCTGTCCTCCTCGTGTTCGTCCTCCCGGTACGTTTGTTAAATTAACAGGCGCGTTTGTCATTGAGCGCAAAGAATCGAAAGCGAAGGAAAGCCAGCGAAATCCGCATAAAAATAAAAATACAAATAAAAAACAACATAAAAGCATATGGACTCGCGCTCTGCAACAACTGCAAATTAATTTAAATGATTTTTATGATGTCATTGCGCAACTGAGCCAAACTCCCACCCACTGAATATGCCTAGACAATAAAGGCCAAATTGAATATATATATATACAGCAGATATATGTGCACTTATATATATATCTATTTTGTACAACAAAAATAAACAAAAATGTTGCCAGCTGCCCTTTAGCTGCTGCAGTAGCTACGAGCGGTAACGAAATTCACGGTAGGAGATAAAAATGTAGCAAATCGAAGCGACGATCAACAACCCGAGGAGGTGGCTTTGAGGGCGGACCAGCCTCAAAAAGCTGGGAGACCGCAACCGAACAGGCCAAAGCAATTGGATGCGCCACAGCCGCCAGAATGGAAGCATGCAGGCAGCAGGCAAATATGTGCCCAGTGCAACGAATCTTGACATACACTATACTTGACTACGGCGAACTATGGTTAACATAGAAAGAAAGAAATTTACCTTTATTAAAAGAGAGTGTCCATCACATATATCTATCTATCTAACTCTATATATAGGTATCAATGTTGTAGGATTTTTTGGTTTGTTATTTCACAATCTCTTTATTAGTTTTTAAAGTTCGCAATCTGGCTTGATCGCCAAAATCTTGAGAGATCGCAGTTTTAAGGTCGTGTCCATTTCATTTAAGAAGGAAAATGCGTGACAGCTCTTAAATAAGTTTACAAAAATATCTTGAAATCAGAGAGAATAGAGAGAACGAAAGCATGGTTAACAGAAAAGACTCATGTCACCAGGATCCGCGCTTTTTCCACACTTCCAGGTGGAATTTTCAAAAAGCGCATCCTAAACTGCGCTAAGGTTCAAATTTCTGCTGTCTTCCCTACAGAAAGTTTTATATAGATACATGCCAATATATTCTATAGCTCTGATTTAGGCCAATTTGTGATTAAGATATTTTATGCACATTCCCATAGACCTTACAAGCGAGCTCTTCCATTTGTAATACCCTCTTTGCAGGGTAGATTAATGTGCTGCGCTGCTCTCGAGTCTGGAAGGCAACGAAACTGAGACAAATGTGATAACCACGCTGCGATATACGAGGAGTATTCTGGTCCGTAGCCAAAAGACACGACGCCAACGATGACGACAAAGCAGCGAAGGGGGGAAGGGGTGTGGCCGGTGCTGAGGCAGGGGCAGGTTGGAAGGCTGGCTGCAACGGGGGCATCATTTCATGCACGGCCACTGAGAATTTATTGTCGATTTGGCGAGGTGTATCGACAACGCAACTGCTACTGGGCACAGAATCGCAAATGCTGGCCACAAGACGAGGGTATGCGAACGGGATCGGGCGCTCCTTGGCTATCGGGCAGCGTAAATCTGCATCCGAAAAAAAAACTCTTGTGCTGAGGTTTTAATTTGTACGCCGCTGCTGCTGCTGCTGCAACTGTTGCGGCTGCTGCTGCTTCTGCGCACAGTCATCGCCACCGTGGCATGAGGCAAGGTGATGAAGTTAGTGGGGCTCGACTTTGGCGTTCCTCTTCCTGGCCTGCGCACACAAGTTTGTTGATGTGCGCACTGATAAGCGGGTCGGGCCAAGCGGTGGCAAGTGGCGGCGACTCCAACTCCAACTCCGACTTCGACTTTAACACTGCTCTGACATTGTGTCCGAGGCCGAGTCCCGGTCCCCAGACCCCGATCCGTGTGTGCGCGTCGGCGCTCTGGTGTGGCTAACTTTGCTATTGGGCTTGCGGCTGCTCGGCATGATAAAGCCTCCAAAAGTGTGGATTATTTCATTTTGCAACGTTTTGTAGCCGCCTCGTTGCGCTTCTTGCCTCTTACCTCTGCTGATGTGCCTCAGCTCCAGCTCCAGCTGCTGTTGTTTTGCGGGTAATGAATAAATTTGCGCAATTTGTTAAGTGAATTCCTTTGTAGCGCGATTTTTTACGAATTCGTTCGCCTCTCTCTCCCTCTCTCTCTCTCTCTCTCTCTCTCTGTCTCGCTCTCTGCCTCTTTCCAGTGGCGCTTTCATTGCGCTGGCCAAGCGGATTCGTTGGGAGTCTGCGGCATTTGCTTAGAATGCGGCCTTACAAATGGGCAGCGATCCTTGGGTTTGTTTTTGTTGAAAACCGTTTCTCTATGTTCTTAAGTTGAGTCTTAAAAAAGTCCTATTAAATTCATAGTACTCGTAGGTGCCCTTCCTAGACTTTAAAAGTCTATAACTTTAGGAAATCTTTGCCGATATATATGCGGACTTGGCATGTTTGTCATGGGTTGACCTCCGGACTTATTCTGTATTTAAAAGCAAAGTATTTACAAAATTAACTTTTTTTAAAATGTTTTTATTTTTTCATAAACATATTTTCACTTTCATTTAAAATTTTTTTTTATTTGACTAGAATCCTACTATTTTTAATCGATGCTGGTTGTCAATTTGTAAAATCAATAATTTAAAGAAGATTCTGAGCGGGTCTATTTTTAAGTCGAAAACTTCGCAAAAAATACCTAAAATGTCTTTAAAAAATCTTTAGATTTATGCATCCAAAATCTATGCATATTGGCAGGTAAAACATTTTTGATTTCTTTCACAAATATATAAAACCCTCCTCTCTCGAAGCTAGAGCAAAAAATTGTGTTCTTATACATACCCAATTAATTGAGTCTATAAATTGGGAAAACCCTATCTTACAGAAGATTCTGAAGAGTTCTCATATCATGCCAAGAATGCGAAAAATGTTCTCATTTAAATTATGAAAGTTGCTGCTTGCAATATGTAAATATGTGTACTTTCCCGAGATGCTGAGAGCAACCAAAATATCTGGCAGCATATCCAAAAGAAGGCTACACACCACACAGCTAAACTGTTTCTGCACTCAACTCGTTTCTACCCTAGACCCTAACCCTAACACCCAACCCTTGCTTGCATTTGCCATAAAATCTGGGCACTTCCGCTGGCAGCGACAACTACAATAAGAATCCGAGTCAGATGGCAGCCCTGGTTGCATCCAATGCGCTCGTTCATTCTTCCTGCAACAATTTCCGCTTTGGGTGCAGCAAAGTCGAACAAATTCAAATTAGAAAATCCCAACACATAAATATCTATGCATGCGCTTGTAGTTCGCTTGTACAACAATAGATGTCGCTAGCTGTGATTGCTGCTCCGTTTAGCCCACAAGTATCACTCAAACGAAAGGGTTGCAAAATGCACCCTCTTCTGTGTGTGCGTGTGTGTGTACTAGTCTGTGTGTTTGTGTGTCTGTCTGTATGTGTGTTGTCTCTCGCTGCAGTTGTGTGCGTGATTTTTGTTGGAATTCAAAAGATTTACAAATACTTGTACACTCCTTTAGTTGTTGCGCCTCAGCTGCACTTAGGCAACTGTGCGAGTCGCCGTCTCCGTCTCCGTCTGCATCCCGTCTCTGTCTTCGTCTCTTCCTCCGTCTGCGTCTTTAAGTGCAGGCAACCCCCTGCAGCATCAGTTCGCTGCCTGCTGCCTTTTGGGCTCTCAACTCTGGTCTGAAGCGCGCGCTGAACCAATAAAAATCTACGTCCAAGTCATTTTTAAAGCAGTTACTTGTCGTCAGCAGAAAATTTTTACCTCTTCACTTTGGTTGCACTCACACACAGGAGTGTGTGTGTGTGTGTGTGTGTACTCCTCTGGTTATCCTTTTGAGCGGGCTCTGCTTATTTTTTACAGCACCCCAGCGTCTTGTCAGCGAACCTGCGAACCGCTCGAAATGTTTGTTTTGTTGTATGCTCCACTGTATTTGTCTTTCTCTTCTTTTTTTCTTCACATTGCTCGATTTTTGTTTATTTCGCTGACGAGGCAAAAGGCGCCATGAAATTGTCAATACAGAGGAGATAGAGAGAGACAGCTAGAGAGGGAGAGCGCATACGAGCGCGGGCATAAAAAACACAAGCAGCATCACCCAAAGGACGCACCCACATTTCCAGCACTGTGGATTTTTTTATGGCGAGAACCTCAGCGCAGCACTCGAGGAAGGGTTAACAATGGCGCTTCGTCCAGCTTCCTCGGCTCGCCGCCCACAATTGCCGCTGTCATATGCAAAATCGTAACGGGCCCAGGGGGGCGGACGGGCAGGGGGAGGGGCAAGTGGGCTAGGCAAGATGTGGCAGGTCTGCGGACTGGCAGCAACACTTTTGATAACATTTTATTACAACGTACTCGTAGGTGTGATTTTTATGGTTTTTGCTATGCTCAACGATTTTTTTTATGTGCCCAGCAATATCGTCCTTTATTCCTGTTCTTGCTCCTGTTGTCTGTTGTCTATGCTGATTGCGTTGCGCTGCCTTCTCCAGAGTAGTTGAAAGTGGGCAGCCCAACTAAATGGGTTGATTGCCAGCCAGGGGGAGAGTGCAGGGAGCAGTATGGAGCTGCTGTAGTTATGTGGCGAACCGCATTTGATAAAAATACGCTGATTAGAAAAAAATAAAGTGACTTGCCACGAGAGAGCTTAAAGTTTGTGCAAGGCAAAAGGTTCAAGAGTTAAAGGTTCAACATGTGATTGAATTGGAGCACTTATCCGGATGGAACCACTTTGATTGAATATTGTGGGAAATTGATAAGAAGCTCTACGATATAATAGCTGGTTGCGGAGTTAAAGATTGTAGATGTATTTTATATGGTACTACCAGATATTACCCGGCGTCACCCGAGCTCAACAAATATTGCTGAAAATACATGTATTAACGAAATTTTACGATTCGCCAACTTCAAAAATTGCTTCAATTGCACAACAAATACTTCAGCATTATATATTATTAATAGAAATCTTCAGAAAATCTTCTTTGGGGTTCAAACCATAAACTTCGTGAGTGATATCCTTAAAAGCTATTCAAAAAGTGCAGGCATTTTGCCTGGCTTCAATCTTTTCTAACATTTCAATCGTTCTCAATAATCTGATTGACAATTGAGAAAGCCTCTGCCTGTGTATAGTTTAACAATCCTCCAGCATGTGCTCTGGTGTTCTTTTTGCTCTCAAGACAACGCCTGCTCGTATCATCCCACACAATTCTAAGCTTCTGGGGAATACCAAAGATATTTAATATCATATTTAGGTGTTAAAAAGCCAACCATTGCTCATGCTGTACATTTGCGCCCACCACAACTTTGCACTTCATACAAAAACTCATCCATTAAAATGCGTATATATGAGTGTGTGTAGTCTAGGTAATTTGTCAGCTTGGCTGCTCTCTATTTGCTAATTAACTGAACAATCAGACAATAAATCACTTGCAATTCAACTGGCTCCCATGTCAACTGCTGATTTTCACGCCACATGCAATTGCTCAGATTTTTTTCCTTTTTTCCATGCTACTAAATATAAATATCAATATATGAATTTTACAGCTTGTACCAAGCGCAGCCCCCCCCCCCTCCCTCCCTCTCCCCCTCCAGTTCCACGCGCAACTAACTACAATAAACAAAGACAGCAAGCCGCAAGCCCGACTTGAATTATTCATATGCCAAATACAAAATAAAAACCAAAATAAATTATAAGAAATACATTCGAGAGATTCACAGCGTTAAAAAAAAAATATAAAGACCAAACAGCAGCAGCAAATAATTATTCATTATTATGTACCAGATTTGCGCATAAAAAAGGCGTGCGGCCGCGCCCCCCTTTTGGCTGCTCCTGCTCTCTAGTTTAGTGGGTCAAGAAATCCAGTTTATTAACATTCAAATTAATACATACAAATGACGTCTCTGCGTTTATGGTGCATAATAATAAGCCAACTTGCCTGGCGCTAATGTTGTTGTTGCCGCCGTTGCGCCTGTTGCTGCTGCCGCGGTGGCTGCGGCGGCTGCTGCTGCTGGCCAAGGATCAAAACATGAGCATTAGCATAAAATTAGAATTTGTAATTGCGGCGGCGCAACAGGCTGAGGCGCAGGACAAACGCCTCTGCCTGCCCAGCACAGCCCAGCACAGCCCAGCCCTGCCCCTTGTGGCATGCGTCGCGCGCTTTGCTTAATTAAAATGCAGCCAGAGGAGAGGAGTCGCCGCCAGCAGGCAGCGCCTGCGCAAAAGGACAACGCGTCGCCGTCAGCTTTTGAATTATTCAAATGTCAGTGTGACTTTTTTTTTTTTTTTGTTTATTTTTGATTATGCGCATAATTTTTCGTAGGATTCTCTCTGTGCCGTTTGTTATGACTGGGGTCTGGTACCCGGCAAAGGCGCGCGCGCGCGCCTAAGCAAGCCACATAATTAAGCCATAACAATTAGCCGCAAGTGGCGGGCAGACAGACACAGCGGAGTCGCAGTCTGTGCCACACTCTGGCAGGCAAATCAAATCTGCCGCTGCTGCTGCTGCTGCCACTGATTCGATTTCCATGCAATTTTCATTGAAAGCACGGGAAATGTCATCCATAAACAACGCCGCCAGGTAAAAGGGTAACCGGCAAATGTTTTCCAAGTGGAGCTAAGCTCGAGCGCTTGTCGCACGATGGCATTTGCATGTGTAAAGTCATAAATAACGAGACAACATAACACTTAAAACACACACAGATACACACACACACACACACACACCCACTTACACACACAAGCATACAATGGCGGATATATTGCTGCCGCTATCGAGATGCGATGCATGACAGCAGCCCCAAAATGCATGAGCTATGAGAGACAAAGAAAAACAGAGAAAGAGAGACAGAGAGAGAGAGACAGAACGCGACAGAGAGAAAGAGAGAGCGAGTGAGAGAGCGAGAAGGACAGGTAGATAGAGTGTTTGTTTTGGGCCGCACACATATCGCAGTCTGGCCCAAGCTTATCAAATGCAAAATAAAAAGAATTTATTTCGGTTAGGAACTTTGCTCGCGGGTTATGCAAAAATGTTCGCAAGGCCCTCAAAAAGGTGGGGCAGCAAGTGGGGCATAAATAAAAATAAGTAACGAGCGCCACACAAATTGATAAAACAGTGCAAAGAAATTGCCGCACAATCATAACAGAGACAGCGAGCGGGAGAGAGACAGATAGAGAGAAGGTGCGAAAGAGAGAGAGAGGGAGTGGGAAATTATTGAACAAAAGCGTACGGCACAAAAATGTATGAAATTGAATTTGATAAGAATGGAAAAACAAATTGTCAACGATGTGGAATTGTTGAATGCGCTGCAGAGCGAAAAAATAAGATGATGGGATACATATTTAGAATTAGTTTAACATTTTATTCTGTGGTAGCTATAAAAGGTATTTGATCTATGTTCTAGAACGTATACGTCAAATTTATATACAAACAAATGAGATTTTCACAAAAAACAAAAATTCGATATCGATTATTATCGATTGCTTGGAAACGGGGCAAGCTATCGATTACCGAAAACAAACTTGTATTGCGTGGTTACTACTACAATGTTCAAAATTTCAGTTTTTACCTCTGCCTGTTACATACATTTGCACAAATACATTTAAACCTTTCTTAAACCTTCAAAATATTTGTGTTACAATATATAATATGATAAGATATAATATGATTTCCAATAAATAATCAGAAAAAGTTAAAAGAAGACAGAATTCTCTTGCTATTTTTACTATAAACCGGTTTGATCTACTTCCGGATATATTAAATGCCCAAATACTAAATAAAATCCAAGTTAAAATTTGTAGACTCAGACGTTTTCTGTTTCGTTATTTTACACCACATAAAAATCTTTCACATAATAAGAACCCAGCCTCAGTAGAGTATGAGAGAAAAGTGAAATATTTCCATTATCCTGTAGAGCTTGCCAAAATATGTGCAGGGCACATGAGCTAAACCCTTTTTGCATACAAGCACAAAACACGGCAACAAGAGTAGCAAATGGCAAAAAATTTGTAACTGCCCCCCGGAAAGAAACAAAAATAAAAAAATGTAAGGAAAATAGAAATTGAAAAGTAAAACTGAAAATAGAATTGGAAAATAGAAAACTGGCTACAATGCTTCGAGAGCAGCAGCAAAAGCAGCAGCAACAGCAGCCGCATCGCAAATAAATTAAATTTTCTAAACGATTGTGCGGAGGGGCCCAAAAGCACCTAAGGCAGCCGCGCACCCGAACTCAAAGGAAAGGAAAGGAGGCTGTGTCCTCACAGGTTCACAATGGGATTTGCATACGCGAAAATGTGTGACAGACCACCAAGTGTTGAGGAAACGCAACGAGACGGGCAAATGCAAAGATTTCCTGCTTTTCACTTTTCCAGCGTCAGTCTCGAATTACGCAATAATAGCGATAAGGCTTGCCCGAGGAGTCCTGCCGAAAGGAGTTGCTTGGCGAAATTTTGTTTTGCATAAATTAAAAATTAGCGAGGCGGACGAGGCATAACCCTTCGAATGGCTGCCTGGCACCCATGACAGCCCATTGAGGCAAAGGTGACGCATTTATGCATAAATTAAGGATCAATACCGCCAGCTCGGCAGAGCCTATCCAGCCCTCCGGGCCGCCTCGCATTTACATTTGCATTACAATGGCAAACGTTGCGAAAGGTTTTTGCAAAAAGACGCGAGCACAGCAGTTACTGCCGATAATAATAATGGGTCATCCATTAGGGGCTGTTGTTGCCGCATTTCGCTGGCTGTTGACGTCGCCGGGCAAAACACAGCAGCCGCAGACAAGCCAAGACAAGCCAAGTAGCAACCCTTAAGACGGCCAGCACAGATTAGACGTTGAACCCGGCCCCGGCACCGACCCCGGCACCGAGCCCGACCTCGAACCCGCGCGGTGCTCGAGCTCTAGTCCGATCGCATCACGATCTGGCAGTCGCCTTTGATGTCACATTTTGTTATTTATTTCGGGGCAGCATTTGATTTGCATGAGAATGAAGAAAATTGATATTTGGTCGGTCTGAGTTGTCTGCGCTGCAGCGTCTTCTTTCCGCAAGGGGCACACGTGTTGCCGGCAAGGGGTGCAAGGCAAGGGTTGATCGCCGTACGATCACATTGTGAAAATTATGCAGATGAAGCCAGTCGAGCAACCTTTTTGCGCTAGCGGAAGAAGCCGAAGATGAGTATTCAAATGGGTTGAGCCATCTTCAGGCCCAAAAAGGGGGTTGCTCGAAGGTAATTTGCCTACGTGCCAGCAGCAGCAGATAGGGCAACTGCGTTCGGGCTCGGCACCTAATGGGATGACATCTGTGCGCAAAGGATTTTGCATATTATTTAATTTTCCCAGGAAAGGGTTAGGCCAAGCCAAGGAGACGAGCAGAAGATTTTTGTTTCCCATGGAAATGCGCTAAGCACAAAAGACAATATTGATCGTATATATTGAAGATGCAATCAACTATGTTAAATGAATATTGAACCCTCTCCCTCTCTCTCTTTTGCATCTACTAGACTTATCTTTTGCATGCAAAAATTCAAATTAATGTGAAATTCGAATTTCGGATTGTGCAAAATTGTGCGTTGATCGAGGTACGCAGAATGACAGTTCGATTTTGATGCGCTGCTCTGGGGCTTAGATAGGGTAGACCTAAGACCTTCAAGGCAGATGATCAATGAGAATAGCGAATAAATTCGCAACGTTTTTCCTATGATCAACTAAAAATCAAAGCAAGCATTTTTGTAACGTACTTTTTGCTTCGGGAATTCTCACGCTCTGGGCAAAGTTTTTCGAAAGGATTGCAACCCTTGCCGGCAAGCTTGGAGACGCCCCCGCACCCAAAGTCAAATAAGGCAACAAAGGCAAATAATAATTTAAAAGGTTTTGTTGACGTTTCGAACTGTTGTTGACTTTGCCGCGCGCGAACCAAACAGAAACACAACAGAAATCAAACACAACTCGAACTGCAAGTGGCTGAGGTTGCGGCTCCGGCAGCCACCCGCAACCACCGACAACCACCAGAGCAAACACTGCTAACAGACGAAGAGGGGGAGAGGGCGTGAGTGAGAGGGAGGGAGCGGGAGCGGGAGCGGGAGGCAGAGACAGCATTGATGGCTGGCTGGATTCTCGACTGCCAGCGCTTCATTATGATTATTTGCGGTAGAATTTTGTGGCGCTTTTAATGATTTGATACGGAAAGGATTAAAATTAAGCACAAACTTTGTCCGCCTGTCAGCGCCAAGCGAAGAGCGCGCCGCAAAGTTGCGCATTTGTTGATTAACTTTTTATTTGATTTATTAGCGCAAACAAACGCAACAAATGCCTAACGCGCCGCGTATTTCCCGCTCGGGTCATGAACCCAACCAGGCCTCAACTGCGTGAGTCAGCCTCCTGACTCAATCCGAGTGCCCACTCGCCCGATCGCCCGTTCCCGTCCCCCTCCCCGTCTGTGCTTGGCTTGGCGTTAAAAGTCGCGTTGTAGTTTAACGACGACGACGTGTTGTTGGCACACGCAGATTGCCATCTGCCAGATACGGATACCGAGTATCTACGACTACGCACGCCGATCGATGTGCGGGTGTTGCTGGCCCAAACAATTAGCAGCTCTCCAGCAGCAGCCCCAGCTGCAGCAACAGCAGCTGATCTTCTGCTGCGACACACTGCGCTGCAGCTTGACTCAACTGATTTTAACCTACAAATTACATAGCTAATTAACATTCTATTACGATCTATTGTAAGTTGCATTTGAGAAGTTTCAAAAATAGACTAGACTACGTTCGGGAAACTTTAGAGATGACTAAGAATCCAAAGGTTCCATAGTTTCTAGAGAGAATAGAATTTTATGAGGCTTAAAACGATTTGAAATAAAATTAGCTAATGTCATTTTCATCCCAAAACAAAGTTTCCTGAAAAATATGTTTTATTCAAAATTGGAATAATTCAAGAAAAATATATAAAAATATATAAATAAATGCAAATAAAATTTTATGAACAGATTTTATCTCACCAATGACTCAACTTAACTGGCCTTATTATGCCTAAAACTACATAATTTAATACGAATTTAAGGTAATTTGCATTTGAAAAGTATAATAAATGCATAAGTCTAGAGCCGAGACATTTAACAATAATCGAATATAATATTTTGTGGATATTTCTATAAAAACTTAAGCATTTCATTAATTATAATGAGTGAATATTGTGCTTGTAAACAAAAGTTGTCTGATATGAAATGCTTTATGTTTAACATTTAGAATGGATTATTCCTTGTCAATATAGGGCGTAACTCGTTAGTCCTTCCTCATTTTTTCGAAAAGTAATTCAAATGTCAATAATGAATATTTCTTTAAAGTGGAAAAAGATTTACCAAAAAAAAAGTTGCAGTAGTAATAACATATTTGATATAGTTATTCTCCGGCGAATCTTTTATCCCGCGCTCGAAACTTAATAATGTTTTTCAGTTTTCGTCTTCCTTTTCCAATTCTTTTTGATATGTGAAGCTACTATGTCCTGAATCATGCTCCACAGTGTAATCCAATTTGCAGTCAATTGCTGATCGAGCGAGTAAACTCTCTCTCTCTCTCTCTCTCTCTCCTTGCCGCTCTCTCCATGCTATATAGCCCGGCTGAGGTGGGTGTCTTACGCACCCAGAAAGGTGCAAATCATGATCATGTCAATCAACAGGGCAGCGGCCCAACCTTTGGCGCACACCTCGGCTCCAAATTCACTTTTCATTCATTAAAAGGGGCACGAGAGCAGCAGCAACAACAACAACAACGGCAACAACAATATGAAAAACTGTTGCAATTGTCGCGCCTACTTAAAGACGCAGCCGCATCTGCAGACGCGGCAGTTTAAATAAAGCCTGGCTTAATGATATCCGTTGCAAGGCTCGTCTTTGCCGTGGGCTGTAGACTGAAGACTGCAGACCGAAGACTGAAGACTCTCCAGCCAGACAGTCCATGCCCCTGCCAGAGCTTTCTGAATGAAAGACAGACGACGCTGCGGCCCCGCTTGTAATGATGCTGCTCATGGGCATGCCCATGCCCATGCCCAGGGACGAGCTCCAGACGGCAACTCATTCATGAAGCTCGCCCCAGAGTTGCCTTTTTTCTGTGATTCTGTGAGTTGCGAGCTGCGAGTTGCGAGTTGTGTGTGCGGCTGTAATCAGTCCACGCAATAAAATTGTTTGCAACTCTGGCCGGGTTCTTGTTTATTGGCATTTTCTTGTTGTTGTTGTTGTTGTCTGTGTGTGTGTGCCTGCTTTGAAGTTTGTTTTTTGACAGTTTTCGAGGTGTGTGTGTGCTTTTTTTTTTTTGCCAAGATCTTGTCGTCGTTGCCGACATCGTCGCTTTTCCTGCGTGGCAGTCAGTCAAGAGTCTGTCGAAGTCTCAGCCTCAGTCTGAGTCTGAGTCTCAGTCTCAGTCTCATTCTCAGTCGCAGTCTCAATCACAGCCTCAAGACCGTGCCTCAAAAGTTGTCAATTAAATTAATTATTGTTTTTGAATTTCATTGTTTTACTTCTTATACATTTTTTGTGTGTGTGGCTCGTTTAATGCAATGCAAAACTGTTGCATGCCACAACGCAGCCAGCAAAGGCCAACACCTAAGCCCCGTTTCTTTGGGCCCGTTTGTTTTTTTTTTTGTATGTATTTCTATGTTTTTCTTTTTTTAAATAGATATCTTTTTCGTTATTTTCGGGCAGAGCTCAAAAGTATGTCAAGCGTTTTATACCCGCGTAATTCTTTGTTTAATTAATCGCCAGCCGTTGACATGTGGCTGGTTCCAGTAGAGCAAGCCAGTGCCGAATTCATCGGGGGTTGATAACAAGTCGCAAACCTATATAGTAACATATAAGCTAACCGAATACCAGATACACTTATAAAGTTGACAGGGGGGATAATTTCTTAGGTCAGATATCTGACAATATATTGTATATTCAGACGAGAATAATAAGAAAACGCCAGAAAACCTCTACACTTCACTCAAAAACATTTAATAAATATTTAAATAAAATAATAAATATATAAAAAAAAGTTAGCAAATTGTAATACAATACTGCAGGCAGCATATCAAAGAGGATCCGCGGCATTTCGCTAAGCCTTAGAATAATGCTCTTGTCTACTCATGTTATCATTTAAGTACTTCCAGCTACATTTGCGTAGACAGCCCGACAATGTGCTCATACCCTAACCAGGAACTGAGCCTAACAAGCCGAAGCCACTGCGAAAGTGACTCCACTGCAGAGTGACACATTTTCCGGCCCTGTAGGCGCGATATGCGCATAATTAATGAGCCTTTTATGGTTTATTGAACCGCAACACCAGCGGCAACGGCAGCGGCAACGGCAACACGAAAAAGTCATGGCTATATGTAAGTTGGCAGTCGCTTCAGATGATAAGGTGCCCACCAGCAGCGGGTTGCGCTTGGCTAACTCCTGACAACAGTCAAGAGACATCAGCCAAGAGACAGACAGAAGGGGGGAGGGGGCATTGGAGAGCGACAACGCACTTGACTTGAAAATTTATGTAGCCGCCTTTATGGTTATTACTTGTAGTTTTGGGGCCCACAGCTGTGTTGGCCTGCTTCTGTGGCTAGGAGTAACAGTTCTCTGCAGGGCTGCAGGTCACACGTTCACAAAAATTTAAATCGTGAATCGAACCAGCACCCAGCCTTTAGGTTCGGTTCGTAGAGCCGTTCAGTTCACAACCATGAACCAACGTTTTATGGCTCAAATTTTGATTTGTGATAAATTTAAAAATTGTAGTTAAAATACGAAATTTAAAATTCATATTTTTTAATTTCCTAATATACTGAGAATTTATTTATAATTTTCATTGTAAACCGTAAGCCTTAAAGATCTTGCAAGAATATATGATTCGTTTTTCGGCTCAGCTGTTTTTTGGACAATGGTTCAAATATTTTTGATATTTCGGTTACATGCTCGCTTCTTAACCGATTCGCAGCCCTGGTTCTTAATACTCGCTGCGCATTAGTTAGGCCCAAGTGCGGCTAGACAAAGCTGCTCTAATTGCTTAATGTGACTTCCTCTCCCGCAATCTCAATATCTCTCTCCCACTCTCGCTCTCTCTCTAATTTTCTCTGATTTACCACTCATAACTTCTCGTAGCCATTTAAATTAATAATTTGTCAGAGCGCAACGAATGATAATCAAGAATTTTTATCAACCATCTGAACTGCGCTTAATGAGAACCAGACAAAACCTAACCCCCATTTGTTATATGCGAGAACTTTGAATTTTAATTTCAAGTGTTTTCAGAAATTAATTTCTACACACACACACACACACACACACAGAGAAATGAGCACAACCAAACCGCAACCCTTAACCCTGAGCGGCAGCAGCCAGTGCCAATTCCTGCAGAGCGTTCTCTTGTGGGCGGCCGCTTGCTGATAGCCTCGATTGTTGTTTTTATTGTTGTTGTTGCCGTTGTTGTCGTTGTTGCTGCTCATCATCATCATTTTATTTCATTTTATTTTTCCATAAATAAACTGCGTTGATTGTCGTCTGGGCTGCTGCCCCCTTTAACCCTTGCCCAGGGTTATGGCCAGCCCCTTGAGTGCCTTTAAGCTGATGTCGTTGCGTTGATAAAACTGCAGACGCAACTCAAACATGGGCCAGGTCCTGGTAACCGTAACGGGTAACGGTACCAGCTCTGGCTCCAGTTCCACTTTACGGTTCCGCTTCGTATCTTTCAAATTGTTGCCAGTTGCTGGCTGCTGATTGTTCCTGGGCAGCGGGTGTGGGATGGGTATGGGAGGGCGGCTGTGTGGGCGTGGCAGTCGCATGTGTGTGCCTAACAGACCGTTTGCCATTTTTGCATACACACACCGACACACACACGCACGCACTGATTATATGGCGCCCACTCACACATACACACACACATGCCTGCCATACATTTAATTGACTGTGGACATGTTGGCTGTGGCGGGTTTATGGGCGCAGCGGTGCGGCGGTGCGGCGGTGCAGGGGGCCTGAGGTTTGGGTTCGCCACTGTGATTCTTGAGGTTTCTGTGTGGTTAAGTTTAAATACTCGACAGCCATCAACAGCGCATAAAACATTTAACAATATTATTATGCATATAATGCGAGAGTGAATGACTCCAAGTGAGTGCTGGGCTATGTGTGAATGAACGCTAAAAATATCATTGCATATCCACAGGCGCCTGTGAACTGTGAAAGGGTTTCTCCAGTGGGTCAGGCAACCGTGTGGCATTGAATAATAGAAGATAACTTATTGTGAGTGGCCGAATGTGATGCGAATGACACTCAGTCGAGCAAGAAGTTATTCAAGAAACCTGACATTGGGGGTGAGCATATTCGTGTGATATAAACTCAATGAAATCGATACCATAAATATAAATTAATCGTTAATTGATTTATAAATATCATCAAATGGATATTTGACTTATTGTAAATATTATGAATCAATTGAAAAGGCTTCAACATTTGAATATGACAAGTTAAATTAGAAAACTTGAGGAAGAGTAAATTTTTCGACTGAACACGATACAAAAAATGAACAAATCGATTATCGACTAATTATTACCAGCCAAGTGAATAACCGGCGAAGACTTATTGTGAGTGTCCGAATATAAATCGAATGAGACTCAATCCCAAAGTCTTTAACAAATGTGAATAACCAATTACAAAAGAATACCTTAATTAGGAGTACGATCGTTGGACTGCATGCGATAACAAAAATAAATTAATCGTATCGATTTGTTAATATCGATTGCTGTGCGATAAATTTATTAATAATTACAAAAACCAACAATCTATCCACAATCAAGCTTTACATTAACTACAAAAACCAATCGATTATTTCGTCTAATCATCGATAACTATTCGATTACTTTAAAAAGCAGAGACATGTCGTCAGCAACAATCGATTCGCTTAAATATCGATTGCCCACTGATGACGATTTATGCCACAAATTTGATAATAGTCAATCATCTTGGGCAAAAATTTGATTTGCGGCACTTCATCAGCACGCAGCAGGCATGTAATGAAGCATTCACATTCACCATCGAGACAACCACTCCCGCCCCCACTTCTGGCCAACACCCCCCCTCCCCTCCGCCCCTTCTCCAACATCAAAGTACCCTGCCGCCAAGGATGCCTTTAGACATCAGCAGAGCAGCAAATCCACTAAGTTCAAGTGAGTCCAACGCAATTGCCTTACGCACGTACGCAGCTCACTCATCTGCTTTTTTACATCTATACAGAGTTGTGCTCGTTCTTCTTCTGCTTCTGCTTGTTCTCTCTCTCATCGGTTTTTTTGGACCTTGCCGCAACCTCAGACAGGAAGGCACATGGACGCTGGCGTTGACGTCAGCGACAGTCGCGCCAAGAAGAGACCTTTAGCAACACGTAAAAATTAAAACACCAACGCACATTTTTTTTATTTTTTGAATCTCATACAGCCATCCATCCCGGCAGTCAACAATCCAACAATGTATATTGCATTTTGCGTATAATCTCTTCTTTTTTTTTTCGTTGAAGGGGGCATGGTCAGGGTAGGGTAGGGTAGGGGATTGGGGTAGTGGTACGCAACGAATTGTATTGAGTGCCACTAAAAATGTTGAGAAATGTGCGAGTGCCAATGCCTCGACATACATATGGAATATATATATATATATATATGTATATTTACAGATGTGTACGCGTCTCGTTCTCGAAGTTGTTGTTGTTGTTGCCCGCGTCCAAAGTCAACGTTCCTTCTGTGGCAGCACGCACGTTTTTTCTTTCATTCAAACGTATGACATGGACGGACGCTGCCGGTTCGCTTTTTTCATTTAACGTATCAGCGCTCATCGTTGACAACAGCCGCACGAATGAATGGCCCATGCCCATGCCCAGACCCAAACCGAAAACCCAAACCGAAACCCAAGCGCAAGCCCAAGCCCACTGCCAGTTCCAATCCCATGGACATGGAGCAGCAGCTAAAGGCGAGGGCGAACGCTGTCGCACAGCCGCAAACCAAACAGTTGATCACGTTTGGCGCAGGCTTCCGGTTAATGCGCTGCCGGGCCAAGTCATAGGAGCTATACAGAGTGCCGAGTCGTTATCACTGGCTGCCTTTGGTCATACAACAACTGGCGACTGACGACTGTCGACTGACGACTGTCGACTGTCGACTGATGACTGAGTATTGCCGGGGGACTGGCGACGGACGACGCCCGCGCACGTTGACGGATCGCAACGCACGCGCGTCTCCATTGCCAAGTGTAAGAAATTAAAACGTTCCCAACTTGGACTTTGTTTGGCCTGCTACGTGTTTGGCAACCGACGACCGACAACGACGACGACGACGATCCTCAATTTATTTATTGTATTTTTCTAGCTAGCTTCGAATACGCAGGGGGGAAGTCATAAATTATGTAACTACCCAGCCCCATACACCCTCCCCACCCCACCCTTCTGTCTTAGAGAGCCGCTCAATCTTTGGCTTCAGTCAATCTTGAAGCTGCTCTTTTTTATGGGCTGTTGCTCTGCTTTCGTGTAATTGCAGCTGCAGGGCTGACAATTGGGCAACTCGTAAATGTTGTTCACTTTGTTCTGGTTTTAACGACGCACGACACACACGCGAGTTGTCTATTGCCCACAATGAACTCGAGATACAGATACAAATGTATCTGCTGCTGCTGCGCTTTCCCGACAACACTCGTTCGACTGATAAGCAAGCGCTGCAAATATGCAAATCAGACAACTCTCTGACGACTTTAAGGCCTGATAAGACACAAATACAAATGCAAACAAAAGCAGGCGAAAAAAAAAGAACAGAACACAAAGAACATTTAACAAGTTGCACAAAACATTTGCAAAGCGATTTCGCGGGGGGTGGGTTGCTTTGTTGGGCTGGAGGCGACTGTCAAACAACTTAAAGTCTCATTTGTCATGCGCTGTGCTCCTGTGTGTGTGTGTGTGTGCTTGTGTGTGAAAACTTTAAAGAAAACCAAAAATATAACCAAGCGCACAATTTATGCAGAACAAAAATAAAAAAGGAAAATAAACAAATACTTTGCTGAAAATAATTTTTGCATAATTTGTGAAGGTTGTTGCGAGCCAAGTTGAGCTCGGGGCAAATGAGACATAAGTACTTAAACAGTGCCAAGACATGACCTACACCAAGCTGATCAACAAGTGGCACACACCCGCACACACACACACACACAGCCATAAAAATGAATCGCAGACGATGAGAAATCCATAAGTCAATTTTCCAAAAATTATGCAAAATTATTTAAATTGCACAAGAAAAAAAAATATATCAACAGGAGCAGAAAGCGAGAGCCTTACACTTACTCGCTCTCTCTCTCTCTCTCCTTCTCTCACTCTCGCTCGCTCTCGCTCCGCATGCAAATGCCAAACGGAAATGGCAAACAAACCATAATGTGACGACAACTTCGCTGCCGGCGTCGACGTCAGCGCATAAGCAACAACTTCCGCTGTCGACGTTGGCGTCAACGTCAACATCATTTGTGCCAAAATGAAGTTCTTTAGCCCATGTTGTTGTTGTTGTTGTTGTTATTGCTGCTGCTGCTGCTGGCCTGGTGAGCAGACAAAATCGTATGCAAATCAGTCGCCGCGCTGTGGCAGGCAAAAGTTCAGCGTACGCTTAACTTTCAGCCAGCAACAACAACAACTGGGCATGCCACCGCCCAACGCCTGACTGCCCGCCTGCCCGATACCCGCCGCCCGCCGCCTGCCCCCCTCTAATAGCGGAGAGCAGCGCGCATGAGCGCCGACATTGTCTGCCTCATTTGCGCCAATTTTTTACATAAAAATCGGGAGTGCAAAATAAAAAAAGTTGACGCCTCAGCAAAGGCAGCCCGCACTGCCGGCCTAGCCGCCCCCACTCCCCTCTCAGTTCTACGCTCTCTCCGTTCGTGCCACATTTACATTTTTTACTGCTGTTGAACTTATTTTCGCATTTTGTTGGTAACTCTCGCCCTCTGTGTGTGTGTGTGTGTGTGTGAGTGTGTTTGTTTTTTTTTTGCATCGATTTTGCATAATTTTTCAAGGTCGTCAGTCGACGGCGGGTGTTGCATACATTAGCATGTTGCCGACGTTGCAAGGCGCCCGCTGCGAGCTGCGAGCTGCGCGCTGCGAGTTGACGGTTTGTGCAACCAACTCGGTAGCTGCTGCTTGGCCGCAGTAAAAGTTGTTGCCACAGTTTGCGCATAGTTGGCATATTAAGCAAATGTTATGTTCAGTTTGTTGATTCGCAATGATTTGCCGCTTGAGCCCGGGGCCAGGAAGGTGTCATGACTGCTCCTACTCCCCCCCACCTACACCCTGGAGGATGGCTCAAGCGATTTATAAAAAAAAGTGAATCAACAGTTTTTAGGAATGGCACATGCTGCGGCAGATTATGGCCATGGTATAGACCTATAAGACATTCCGAATATGATATTGGATGCTATTTAGCATTTATTATAGATTTAAAAACTTAGAAACGGGCCTCAAATGTTTATTTAAAGTAGTTAGACAATTCGAATAGTGCCCAGTGCTATTTACGAACTATTCTAGTAATTCTTAATTATAAAAGCATAAACGAAAGGTGAAATGCCATTCAAAGTAAAAACTATTAGGACAAGACTAAATTGCTTCTTTTTTTCAACTAAAATCCGGTCTGGTTAAATCTTGTTCAGTCATATACATATTTCCCAAAATTTAATCAAACATTTAATTGTTAAAAATGGTTGTATTCTGACTAAATTTTGAGCTTTTCATTTGTATATTCCTATTAATTAAATATTTACTTTGACAATAGTTTTGTTTACCATAATAAATCGAAAAAAATTATAATAATAAAAAGAAGTTTAAACTTTCTTTCTGAAACTCTTCCAAACGATTGATATAATGTTATATTAACAACTATTTTGTGTTGTAAGATCATTTAAGCTATATATAACAATCTACTTGTTAACGATCAAAAATATCATGAGAAATTGCACATTTATTAAAGCTCAAATCAGTTATGCAAATAAATGATAGGCGATTAAAAATCTCTGATCTCGTAAATGTAGTCAAATTAGCGCATTTTTCCGTTTTTTATTATTTATCTCACATAAATTCGATATGTTTTTTTTCCTCATGTTTTTTTCTATAATTCCAAATTGATTTGCCGTAGAGTAAAGTAGCTTTTCTTGCGTTTCGCATGTGGTTGTTGCCTGTTGTTGGTTGTTCTGGCTGCATTTCGAAAACCACTTTGATCGCCAGGTGCGCATTGAAGTTGTTCTGGTTCTCCTTGTTGTTGGCGCTTGTTGTTGGTCTCCGTTGTTGTTGCTGTTGTTGTTGTCGTTGTCACTGGTGTTGCCTGCGATTAGAGCCGAAAGCGCAAAATTGTTTTGGAACCTTGTTAAATGTCACCAATCGGTATGCGACCTGAAATTGATAAATCGCCCCGAAATGCGTGTGCGTAAAGCGCCGTCAAGATCGGCAGCTAATTTGCGCATATCTCTTGCAATTTGTGGGCCTTGAGATTGAGAATCACACAAAACTGTACCAAACCAACTAACAACTGGTTCTGCAAAACGAACCAGTTAATTGAGTCTAAAAAAGTTTGGCCAATTGCAGCTCTAACTGCAATTTCTCTGCCTTGACAAAATAGTATTAATTGGGCCGAGGACAATGCGCCAGCCCAGCAGCAGACACTCAGTTGTTGCGTGTGATTTCTGCAGCGCCAAAGTGCTAATAATTGTCTGCCAATATTGGCTCTAAAGAGCAGACAATGGGACACGCCAGATGATTATCGATCAGCAGAGCTGGGCAAAGAGCCCAAAAAAAAAAGAAGAAGAAAAGAGGAGCAGGCGAGGGTTAGCTCGGCACAGACGCAGCTTGACCAAAACAAAAAGGCAGCCAAGTCTGTCTGCCCGGCAGCATAACAATATAATTTTGGTATACATGTAGTCTTTTGGCGTGTGTGCGAGTGTGTGTGTGTGTGTGTGTATCCTGGCCAATACAAGGTGTCTGCGACCCCGTGCTACGGCGACTCGCAGCTCAGTGGCAGCGTTTACCTTTGTCAGCGCTCAACTGAGCGCGTAAATGCCATAAAAATTGTTCCAGCCACGGTAATTAGTTGTTGTCCTGCCGATGACGTTGGCGATCCCATTCGACGCTGCCGCTGCCGTTGCCGTTGCCGCAGCCGCAGTTGCAGCCGTGGCAAGGTGTTTTTCAGTTAGCCCCGGGGGCCAGTCATGGCTGCGATCGCGGTTGTAATTCATTAACGCTTCGTTGGGTCGCTGACACGACGAGAAAGTATGCGACTTTTTATCCATCTCTGTCCCTATGTTAACCAAGGGTGCAACACGGCTGCGGCAGCTGCCAACTGCAATTGGTGGCAGGTTCAAGGCTGCGCTAGGAGCTGCCCAAGAAGTTGAACTATTTTCATAATTAAATACTCATGGACTGGAGCTCAGCTGTTTCCCTTTCTCTTGCCTAAAAGGTTCTCAAACGGCCTTAACGCCTTCCATTTAGATTGCGAGTAGCAGTCTTAGATAGATGAGCTCTCTAAGTGCCCCAGTCTTTTAGGCAAAATGGGAATGAGTATCAGGCTGGGAAGCGTCCAGGCAAATGTTACGATTCAGTGTTATTTTAGCTGAAAGTCTATACAAAAGTTAGCTTGGAAGTTGTTAATAATAGTACCCGGGAAAGAGGCAGAGCTATCCAAAAAATAAATCATTCTGGATCTGTGTATACTATACGAGGAGCTGCATACCAAGTTTGGTGTAGCTAGCTCTTATATTTCTCGAGTTATGCGCAAAAAACCAAATCTCAAATTCGAAATTTATCGATATTAAGAAAAAGTGAAGAGATATCGAAAAACGGATAAAGTCGTTCTGCGTATGGCATACAGTTTTCGACTTTAGCTATTGTAGGTTTCCTGGCAGACGGACGAAGATGCTTCCTCTTGCATTCTCCTTTGTTACAGGGTATATCACAATAGATGGACAGAAATCAAGCAAGAGAAATGACCGTAAAATCGAAGGAGTTGGCTGATCAGTTTATTTTAGGCTTTCAAAATGTTACTTAAATTCCAATGAAATTCAAAAACCGAGTGTATAATAATAAATTGAGAGAAATCAAGCAAGAGAAATGACCATAATATCGAAAGAGTTGGCTGATCAGTTCCTTTTAGGCTTTCAAAATGTTACTTAAATTCCAATGAAAATCGAAAATGTTTTCAACATACATATTTCGAGTGCGAGACTGCGTATTTGTCGTGTTAGACTTTCAGGCATTTCGATGTGCAGCGCCAAAGATTTCATGCTATTTATGAAGAGCAAACAGAGAGCTGAGGACAGGGCGTGCAAACAGTAATAAACACATGATGACAACAACAACCACAGCAACAACAACCACAGCAACAGCAAAAACAACAACCACGGCAACAACATTATTGTACAGCAATTGAAACAGGCCCGAGAGGAGAGCATAGACCAAAACCAAACGTGGCTGCGACGTAAAAGGTCAACAATTACTTGGCTGTCCGTTTGTCTGTTTGTCTGTCCGTCCGTTTGTCTGCCTGTTTCTTTGTCAGACTGACGAATTGTTTGGCCTGTCTAAACTTTGGCTACCAAAGAGTCTGGCTCGACCACAGCGAAGACATCGACAGACGTTGACGTCGACAAACAAGGCCCAAACAATTGTCAACGCTCTCAACGAGCGTTTAGAGCAAATTGTGGGCCATGTTGTAAGTCTGGTTAGCCCCAGTGCCCAGTACGCAGTACCAGAGTCAGTTGGCAGGCACGCACATGTAAACATCAATAAATCAATTAGGCAAGCATTGGCAATGCAAGCAAGTGAATGCTCCATGATGGAGCGCTATGTACTAGAGAGGAGCTGCTGCTCGCTGCTGACTGAGGAATTCAGCGCCAATCGCCGTCAACAAAAGTGTGACAATATTTCCATGAAATTGTTCATTAACCGCTCGGCACACATGGCACTTGGTCTGACCATTCTCCATTCTCCTCCAACTAACAATTTCTGGCAACTGGCAACTGGATGCACACTAATTGCTTAGGCCAACAGCTGCTCCAAGTTGGTTGAGCCAGGACAGCGCCATCCTCTCGGTGCTGCTGCATTTCTTCGGAAGCTGCATAGCTCACGTTTGCCCGACAATTCGACGGAAGTTTCTGGCTCACTTTTTCCCCCATCTGTGGGTTGGCTGTGCTCTGTGGCAAGGTGTGAAGATTAGTGCGCCCAAAAACTTATTGACTGATGCCACAAATAGTCATTGGCTCTGGCTTTGATACACATACGCAAGTGTACTTGCGAGAATTCCTGGAATTCTCTGGACCATGTGCCAGGGCAGGCGTTTACTCAAAGCAGAGAATTAAAAAAAAAAAGAAACTGTGAAATGCCGTTGGTATTTGCAGACTGAGTGGCGGTAAAGTTGGGTCTAAAAAGTACAGAAAAGTTAAGAAGTTTGGGAGGTGTGGACCTAGCTCCAAGATTCAAGCGCCCTGCCAGGAAAACAGAAGCTTTTTCTTGATACTGGTGCTGAAATAAGAACCATTTTCACAACTCATCAAGATGAAGCTTTCGAACCCGGACCACTCAGGGATTTCAAGCAGCTCCAAGGCTTATGAGAATCGCAAAGAAAGGCGCAGCTAATTCAATTGAACACGAGTAGTCGCTTAGGACAGATTAAAGCTTGCTTGTTAGTAAAAACGAAATCCTTCTGCTTTACTCTAACCCTCTAGTGATCATCTATTTGTTAACTTAAACCCTTTCTGAGGCCATCTAACGAACGGTCTGTCATAAAGTTCACGCCTTTTATCCAAATATGACACATTTTTCATTACAAGTGGAACTCATCTCTCATTCTGGACCTGGGCATAATGGTATGCGATTACTGTTCAATAATAGCAACGCCCTTTTGTTGCAATACAAAACGCCTTGCTGCGCTGCACCTTCCACCCGAAACATGTTCCCGAATCAAAGCACAAAATGACAGCCGCAAAAATTATAACAAAACTTCTCGATATGTTTTGGGCGAGGGGTAAGCTGGGGGCGAGCACGAAAGGGAACTATGTTCGTTTTGCCAACATTTTCAACCAATCAAGCGGGGCCAAAATCAGACAGGCCAGGCCAGGCCAGAGCTGGCCAAAGTGAGGCTCAGGCACAGGCAACAGCGCGAACAACAACAACATGTGTTGCACATTCTGCGCGCTCGTATTCCCATATGCCCCGGGGCCGCAGTCGCTGCCGTTGCCGTTGCCGCTGCCGCTGACATGTGGTAACGCGGTTTTGGTTTTGGTTTCAGCGCGGTCTTGTAATGCGTATTCAATGTTCTCGGACAGATTGGCAGACGACAGACAGGCTGACGGGGCAAGTCCTCCTGCCTGACCCCCAAATGGCGCAGGACACACGCGTTGCTACGCTTGTTGTTGCCCTTGTTGCCGTTGTTCCTGTTGTTGTTGCTGTAGAATTTTCCACATTATGCGACGTTCGTTGTGTGGCATGTAGCCTTTGATTGAGTTTGAGTTTCAGTTTGTATGCCAGCTTTTCACGACGCGTTTTTGACATTTCTCTTCTCTGTATGTGTGTGTGTGTGTGGGTTTTTTTTCCTGCCTTCCTTCTGATTTTGCTATTCCCTGTCCGGACAACTTTGAAGCGTGTTAAAATGTTTGATTTTGTCCGAATGTCATTTACAGCTGTTTCTGTGTGTTGTTCGCTTCAAAATATTCTGACATGAGCTGTTTTGTGATGGATGTTGTTTTGCTAGCTTGTGGCTTATGAAAACGGACGGGTAAAACGTGTGCGTCAAGTAAACACATGAGAATCGCATAGAAAGGCAAGCTAACAATAATTGCGAATTACAACTTTTGGCTTATTAAAGTGGTGGAGCATAATAAACTTGCGTCTTGCTAACTTAGGAGAATCCCATAGAAAGGCTCAGTTAATAAGAGTCCAAAGTAATTGGCAATTACAAGCGAATACGAATTACTAGTGAACTGCTCGTATTGAAAGGACCCACCATAAACTGCAGATCCTTTGTGCTGGTCTGTTTTGCATGTTTTGCGTCGCCTTTTGAAGTGGTTGCGCTAATGTTGCGCCCCTTCCCAGTGCCACACTTCAGCTATTGACTGGCCACAGTTTTGGCTGGGTATCTAGCATTAATTTACGACAAGCCCTTTGGTCATGGGTCCTGCACTCTGTGCCCTAACACGCCGCCGCCGCCCAACTACTCTTGCGTGGATTATGGTCGGCAAATGCAAGGCTCACCGAATGCAGTTCAGGATTCGGGGCTGTGGTGCCACTGAGCTGAGTGCGCCTGAGTGCCACCTGATGTTCGTGGTCGATAACGATTTATGACACCAACAGCTACACACAAAGCAGCAGCAGCAGCGGCGGCTATAACAACGACAGACTGACAGACGGCTGCTGCTGCTGTTGTTGTCAGTTTGACATTGCGCCTGTCGTTGGGTTCCGTTTTGGCTTTGACATTGCCACCACATTTTGCTGCTGTCGTGTGAGCCGAGAAGGATATGCGAGCGAGCGAACGAATGTCGCGGCTTAGATGCCTATCTGGGAGTCAGGGCACAACAGGAAGAAGCCGCAGCAGAAGAACAGGTACCAAAGCCGAACGGAAGTCTATGCCCGAACGGCTTAGCCGTGTTTCTGGCTTCGACTTTAACTCTATCTGTGCCCCCGCCTGCTAAGTCTGCTCGAGGTTAGTCTGAAGGTTAAGCAGGTGCATCTGGAAGTATTTTGCAATTACTTGTGTATTGTAATTCAGTAATTCAATATATAGTTTATTATAAATTCAATATATATAGTTTCAAACGACTTGTCGGGGCATTCCATATCCATATATATTGTGCCGTATAGCTTTGGTAGCAAATCAGTTTTAACCTTATCTTCAGTTACAGTCTTGACAATCGCATGGAAAATTCTTTTTCAAAACAAGTTTTACCCGTTTCTCAGCTGTTCTCTCGCCCCGCTGTGTGCTTTCGTGTGGGCACGCCTGGGTCTGGCGGGGGGGGGGCGGGGGTTGCGCAAAAAAAAAATATATACAAAACAAAAAACCTGAACGCGCTTTAACTAAGGTGATTTATAATGGAAAACATGAAAAGCTCTATATGCATGCCAGGGGAATTTTCTAGCTGGAAAAATCACAAATATTTTAGCGGCTTAATTAAAAATCATAAATTACAGTGCTCGACATATTAGGCTGACGTTTTTCGTTTTTCTTCACATTTTCCAACAGCATTTTTTTTGTGTTCAGTTGCTGTGTTTTTTATGTCTCAATTTCTCGAACAGCAGGTGCAAAAATGTGCGCACCCAGACTTAACCTTAGCCTAAACCTAACCCCCAGCC
The DNA here is from genome assembly GCF_035044405.1 of Drosophila montana. NCBI lineage: Eukaryota > Metazoa > Arthropoda > Insecta > Diptera > Drosophilidae > Drosophila > Drosophila montana. The sequence goes on from NW_026998322.1 coordinate 1,257,908, forward strand.
ATAACCCTTTTTTTCGGGTACTACAATTTGCCACGCTGCCAAGTCTCTGACCCCCCCAGGCACTATAATTAACAGCTGTTGGGCTGGAGGGTGTATATATATATATTTTTTTTTTGACTGGATTTCTTGTACTCTTCAGCTGGCTCTTCCAGCAGGCTGGTCGCTCGACAAGCGACTGCAGCGTAAAATTATGCAAATTTCTTTGTTGCTTTGCGTGTCAATAAACAATTTTTGACCTACATAATTATGCCAAATGCCGTGCCATACAATCTCTAAGCTCGAGACCAAAAAGGAAGCCAGCAAGTGGCATAATTATTTAAATTATGAAGGACGCCGCTTCAAGGGACGAGGACGACGGCGACGACGACGACAACGACGCGTGTTCCTCGAGTGGCAGAGTCTCGGCGGCAGGCGCAAAAAGAGAATGCAAATCGACTTAGTTCCGGCACACACACAGCTTCTATGCGACGGTATCGACGGGATAATCCAGCGACTGGGCTCATTTGCATAATTATTGGTCAAATAGCGACAGACTTTGATCTGGTCTAACCCCAGTCTGGTACCCGACGGCAACGGCGGCGTCTAACGATCCGTTTGATCGCCAAGCTGATCAGGACTTGGTAACCAAAAAAAAAAAAAACAACAAAAAAAGGGCCACGAAATTTATGGGCCAAGCTGACATGCGTGCAACAGCTAACGAATTTGGTATGCCCATGTTTAGGATATAGGGGGGGTGGGAAGGAGAGAGGGGAGAGAAGAACGGAGAGCGGAGAAAGGCCTGCCACTTGCACTGGCTTTCTAGCTGCGCACCTTTCTCCCGGTTGGACACTTTTATCCATTATGTGTGTTTGTGTTTGTGTTGTTTCTCCAGTTTCTGGCCGAATTGTCAATAAATTTTAGTCTCGGCGCGGCATTTTATTGTAATCGCAGCCCTAGGTTCCAGATTTGTTGTAATGAGTCGCGACCGTCGATAAAGTCTTCATTGATTTGTGACCTCTAATAATAGCGTTTAGCCGAGCTCTAGCATATACCATTGACCTTTTCTTCGCTTTGGGGGAGGGGTGGGGGCCCCTCTGCGAGTGTTGAGAAACGAACATCTAAGGGATGCGACCGACAACAACAGCAACTGATCCCAGCGTATCCCAACGGAATCCAACAGTTCCCAACGGCTCGACTGGCTCTTCAGTTAATTATGTATTTGGGTCTCTTTTGGCTGTCTACAACTGCGTTCCAGTCCCAGTCCTGGTCTGCAACTGCAACTCCTCCAGCAGGTGTGCCTTCGCTGTAAACACTCATGAGTCGCCCTATCAATTAGCAAGCTGCGGTCGGCTACTCGCTGCACTGAGTCGCTGACTCAGCGGATCACGACTTGCGACACGCGTGAATCATTCCACGAGTGCAAAATTTAAGCGTTTACTTCCAGCTATCAATAGACGTTTTGATAAATGAGCTAAGATGCGATGTTGGCTTTTTACTTTTTTTTTTTACTGCTGTTTTTGTTGGCCAAGAAACAGGCCGAAGACGAGTCGAAAGCATCTGAAAATTCCACAATCAAACTGCCCGTCAGCTATGGGCCAAACAAATAAAAAGCCCTAGACTTAACTAAAAAGAATCGAAGATGTAATGCTCTACTGAAAAGTAAGCGCATATATAAGATTTGAATTTTTAATCGGTACATGACTTACTATCTGACCGACTGACTAACGCATATACCAAATCTTAAGAGCTAGCGAGCCGAAACCTTCAGTTAATTCCACCCGCAAGTGTGAATTTTTGCGGAAAACGCTTGTATGCAATTTTATTGCTTAACAGCCGCTAATTTTCAAGCTTTTTTTACATTTCTTTTTGAAGGCTCAAGTTTTGTCGGTCGATATATTGATATAAAATAATGCTAAGAATAAATTGGACCGAGCAAACCCGGGTTATTCCCTCTACTATATATACACATAAACTCTCTTGTACTGACAGGGAAGGTCGCGTAATTTTTGTCCACTCAAAAGGAGTATTCATCTCATAGAGTTCGAATAGCTGGGACCCGATTTATAATGGTTTGAGAGCAACTGTCCGTTCAAGAGGGGTATCCGCATGTTCGTTAGAAGAGTTTTCAATCTACACAGAGTATAAATATTATTTGTCGGCTTTTTTAACTAATTTTAACTGAAATTTGTTTGAACGAGTCAAAACATTTGTATAACTTCTTTCATTTATTTTTACTCTTAAAAGCCACAAACTTTTTTATAACTTTTATCTTCCCCTTGAAACGTTGCAAACTCAAACACATAGTCCACCGACCCTTCTGCAATTGGCAGCGTTTTGTTTTTCTTTTTTGGTTTTTTGGCACCCGTCGGAGTTGGCCAAATCAAAGTGCGCTCCGTCCAACTGGCCTAAACCCGGGCTTGTAGTTAATGATAGTCCCCTCCGTAATCGCCGCGACTCGCTTGTTTGCTAATCAAAGATCGCAGCTTCTTGAAAACAGTTAGCAGTGGGTTTCTTTGGCGCTGGTGAGTACCGTAAACTATTTGTACGCAGTTTCAACTACAAGACGTTTTACGGTCTTTCCAAATACTTTTCGGGTCTTGGCATCTCTTTGGCTGCTCCCCCCTGGCCAACACGCGCTGTCTTCCTCTTGCCTTGTCCTGACGTCATCGCCAGCTCTTTTGGCTGCTATCTGCGCGAAATCAAATGCCATCGTCCACGTCCACGTCGACGACGTTGTTTTAGTCCGTCGTCAAGCACAAAACTTTCGATCGAATTTTATGTATTTATTTCAACCAAAAACAAAAATAAATAAACGACGCAAAAACAAAGCCAGGCCAAGCCAGACAACGGCCAGCGGCAACGCATCACCAACAACAACAGCAGCAGCAACAACAACACAGACAACAACAACTTGAGTGGAAACCTGAAATGTCTCAACACTTGGACCCCCACCGAACACACCGGCCAGCAGCAGCAGCCGCCGCAGCAGCAGCGGCAACCGATCGCCCCGATCGAAGCGTGCAATCGTCTTACACACACACACACACACACACATGCACATACACACTCGCACATACACACGTTTCTAGCCGCGCCAAAGTAAAGGTCTACCGGTGGACATAAATTTAGCTGTAATGCGACAGGTGTATTTTTTATCTATGGAGCGGCATAAAACGAGCGTCGCGAAGCCAGCACTCGCTGCCGCTGTCGCCGTCGCCGTCGCTGCCCGCGTCACCTTTAGCTGCGCATGTGCAACGCATTCAAACTTTGTTATAATATAAAAGTCGTTGTTGTTGTTGCTGTTTAAACAATTTCAATGCTATAACTGAAATAAATTCTTGATGGCAACTTTTGACAGGCGCCGTGGCAAGTGGCTCCAAGCAAAGTGGCTAATGTGGTGCCCGGAGGTGGTGCCCGAGACAGGCTGGAGGCGCGTCGCGCGTTGTTCATCTATAAACAACTTTTTAAGCCGCAGTTGCAGTTTTTTGTTCAGCTGTTGTTGCTGTTGTTGTTTAACTATTCGCTTTCAATAGTTGTTGATTAAAGCGAATTTCAAATGGCTTCCGTGATGGCTAGAGATTCCAGTTATTGCATAACCATTTGTGACTGACCGCCCCCAAGGACAACCAGCGATCTCTGCCTGCCTGCCACTGTCCACTCTCTTTCTGGTCAGATGTAACAGCTGATAACAAAGCACAATCATGTGATAAGCATGCCGAGCAGGTGGGCAATTACCTGCGAACTGAGCTTCCACGAACTAAAGCTTAGTTAGCATTAAATAGAAGTAATTCAAATAATTTATTGACAGTTATGGTTATATACTTAGAGTCCAACTTCTTATAGATCGGAGACGATTATCACCTTTGTTTAAGATAATATATAGACAAAGCTGGGGAGTTCGAACCCGGATCTTCATTTCAAGATTGTCTCACTTAGACAGCTCATCTGTCGAGGACTGCTTATAAAAATTCATTTACTTAATTTATATCACTTTATGCTAATTTTAACAGCCACAATCACATCAAAATGAAATTTTTAGGTTCTAAATTAGACAGATAAATTTATACAAAAAAAAATTACATAAAAAATGAGGATTTGAAGAAATTATGATTCAAAATTTGAATTTAGAGTAAACCACGACCTAAGATGCATTTTAATTTATTAAGTTTTGAAAAATTAGTGGAAATTTAAAATCAATTAAAAGCTTTACCTAAAGATCTGGTATGCTTCCAAAATTAACATAGAAGAAATATTATATACATTTGCCTTTCGGTTTTACAGATATGTGAGAATAGTGAAGCTCGTAAATACTTGAGTTTGATGAAAATACTTTAAAAAACGCAATATTTTGTTATACAAGAATCTACTTTTGACCGATTATTACTATGGAAGCTACATGATACAGTGGTCCGATCCGGCCGGTGCCGACATATGTATTTCAACTTGAAACTTTCAAGACGTTAGCTTAGAAATAGACACTGCATAGATCGCATAGAAACAGACAGATGGACAGACAGACGGACTTGGCTATATCAACTCGCATGTTAATGCTGATCTAGAACATATAAACAAAATGCAATTAATGCAAATTGGTTAACTTTAGAGCAACTTCTGAAATTCTCATTAGAACATTTGTTAATGATTAATGTAGCTTACAAGTTAACTCGCATTCTTCTACCACGACTTATTCCGCCCACTGAAACCCACAAAACTGCAAATAACCCAAAATTCTCAACCACTTCTCATATTTGAACATATGCGATTTACACGCTGACAATAATTAACCATAGCAAAAATATAAAAAGATGAATAGAAAAAAAAGGGAAAAAAGAAACCTCAACGCCCCGGCTACTTAGCAATATTGGCTCTGTCACAGTAGCAGCAGCAGTAGCAGTAGCAGTAGCTGTGGCAGTAGCAGTGGCAGCCACGTCAACGACATATGTCCAATATAAAACCACCACCGAGGCACAACACACACATGTGTGTGTGTGTATGTGTGTGTGTGTCGTGATGATGGCTTATGGCGAGCGTAGAAAAAACCCAAAAGTAAACACACACAATTTGCGATTTTTATTTGCAATCAATCATAAAATAAACTGCCTGTCTGACTGTCTGCCTAGCCGGGATGTCTTTGGAGCAGAATTGGAACTCAAATGGAACAAAAGGGGCGCGCGTGAAAATGCGACTAAGGCGTGGAAGTGCGGATTACCGCAGTTCGCAGCATGTGATCGATCGCCTGGTCAGGAACCAGGAGCAGCAGCAGGAGTAGGCAGGGGCAGCAATAGAGGCCGCATGTGACACGTTTTGCTGCTTAAGCCAGAAGACACAGGAGCAGAAGCAGAAGCAGAAGATGCAGCCGCACAGGAAGTGTGGGTTGTACGCGGCCATTGTGGCCCAAAAGACTTGCCACCGCCAGCGCTGCGCTGCGCTGCGACATGCAAATGCGGCTTAATTAACTTGTTGCACGTCGCCTCAGTTCGCGACGGCGACAACAGCGACACGCATGCGCAGTCTGCTGCTGGGCTGGCTCCCAGCTGGGGCCAGGCAGTTCATTTCGGGCTCAAATTGAGCCAAGCCGAACACCGTCAAATCAGCGCCAAATTGAAGCCGGCCGCACAAGGTGCCACTCGCAGCGAGGCGCAGGCTCCGCCGTGCCAATTCTCCAACTAATTTCGCAGAGCCTGCCTCATTTACATTTGGCGCCAGGCATTGGCCTGCTCTTCCATTCGGCCAGATCTTCCTCCTTCTTTTTTATTGTTTTTTTTTTTTTTTAATTAATTCGATATCACAGCAGCATTTTTTGTCGGCTACCGGTCTTTACTTGAGCTACCCTTTTGGCAACCTGGCATGCCATTTGCATTTGGACAGCCGGAGAGACAGTCGGACAGAGAGTCGGACGGACGGACGGACGGCCGGTCATCGATACGAATTTCGGCCAACGAATTTCATTCAGAAATAATTTTTTATGTCCAAATGTTGTGAGTTGATGGCGGACAACTGCTGCAGTTGCTGCTGCTGATGCTGCTGCTGCCGTTTTGGCCTTATCCTCTTGAACTTAATTTGCATAAACGGCATGAAATAAAATCAACAGTTGCAGAATCAACAGACAACAGAACGACACTCGCACTGGGTCCAGCGACGACAGGTAGCCGACAGACACAAACCTGAACATTCTCTCTAAAAAAAAAGGAGAAAAAATGAGAATAAACCAAAATATATAATAATAAAAAATGTGTCGCATGGCGAAAGATAAAGCGGTCCGGGACTAAATAACAGGCTCAGATTGCACTCGTTTCTGCTACTGTTGGCTTATTCTGATATGCATGGAAATTATGTGTGGAGGGCAATTTGGTAGCTGGTTCTTAGCTAAGCTCAGAAATGGTCTTGATAAACAATTTATGTTCAGCGAAGAACATCTTTATAAATATATGTTAGTGACGGTATCGCGTTTCTATCGCTTTCTTAACTTCCGTCGCTTAAAATTTGCTTGATTTTTGCGATATTTCGAACGAATGGGATGACGTAGCTTAAATTAAGAATCAAATACCAATATATTTTAAATTTCTCATTTCTGTATGACAGCTTACCTGTGAAAATGGAAACTTCGCTTTCCATTAAACATCGCTTGGCACTATCGGTATCGCTTTTCTATCTCCTTTGCATCTCCCTCGTAAAGGAATGTCTTCTTTTTATATTTCATTTCCAGAATATACGATAAATATCAATCTATTCTTATTTTTCTTTTCTCTAGAGGACATTGACTGGAAAATCGGTTACTCCGCTTTCAGTTAAGTATATTTTTCTCGCAGGTAGTATCGCTTTTTTATCACCTTCTTATCTTCCCTCGCAAAGAAATTGTTTCATTATTCGATACTTGTAAAGGAACGAATTGCAGTTTGAAAATGTTCAATTAGAAAGTTAAAAATGCGTTGTTTTATTCCTAATTATCGCTACAAATCTCTTCCATTCTCTTCTAATTTACCTGACCATAACCCTGTCTTAACTCTTTGCAACAGTTTATCCACCACATTAAATAGCTTGACAGCTTCGACACAGTCTCAACTGCTCAGCCTCGCCGCGAGTTGTGATTTGTAGGGCCCAGTTGAAGAGCCGCTCTCAAGATTAGCAATTAGCAAATCTCTTGGCAGGCACAGCGGCAGCCATTGGCTCCGGCTACTGTGCTGTGTGTGTTTCGCTCAGCATGTGGCTGGTTTCTGCCTGTTAATTCACAGCATTAACACTTTTTTTGCCAGCCATAATCCTGGCAGTTTTGCTACCAAAACATCGGGCATTGCCGGACCCCTGGCCTATTCACAATGATCAATCAGCCGCATGTCTGACGACAAACGGCAGGACAACGACGAGCGGGACGGACGGACGGACGGACCGAGCAGTCACCGCAGGAGGGCGTGCAAAAGACACGATCACGCCTCTTAAACGCATTACGAGAGACCGAAGAAGACCACAACGAGACGATGATGAGGTTGCAATGCCAATTAAGCAGCGGGAACGGGAACGGGAACGAGGACGGGCCAATGGGCTAATGTGTCAATTATGTGGCTTTCAGTTACAGAGACAAACGAGCCGATAATATGGGAAAATTGTTGCATTTAGCGACAAGGAAAAAATCAAAATCAAAATCGATGTCTACGAAACGTTGCCGCACAAACTAATTCAAATGTTCTCGGCACATATCTCAATCTATCTCCGGCTGGAGACAAACAACAAAACGATCTTTGCTTATCAAACTCTTAATCTAACGCTCACATTTCCATAGTCATTAAGTTGAGGACGGTCCACAACAGGTTCGTCGAGATCTTCCCAAAAATCATGCTCGATTTCCACGAAATTAATTTTCTCATGCTTCACTTTCGTATATAGAGACAAAACCAGTAGAAGAGGAGCTGGGCTCTAGAATTTGCTGCGTGTTTAATTGAAATTGATTGCCGAGTGATGGATGCACAAAAGGTGCTTCGACAGATCCATTCAAAGCTGGGGGGGAAGCTGCGCCATGAATCAATTGTGCGCCGGCAAAGAGCAGCCCGTGCCGTGGCACTTTTAATTTCTATTATGCCAAGGAAGTTGCATTTAATCAGTTGTACACCAAAATATTGCCAGACCCACACACACACACACTCTGAGACACATACAGAGAATCCGCGGCGTATCTGTGAGATACATAAAATATTGCAAGGCGGCACGCTAATTTTGTTCGCGTGTTTCCTCAAGTGGCAGCCACTATGCCACTTGCGGCGCGGCAATCGCATAAATACGAATAGCTCGTAGTCACCACTACACCCCGCCCCCGCCCCGGGCCTTGTCCCTTTGCCCCAACCGCAACCCGTTGCAATTTCCCGCTGCGCTTTGTTTGCTCATTGGGCGCATCCGTTGCCGGTCGACCTGGTCTGGTCTGGCTGGTCTGCAGCTACGTCTTGGACTTGGACTATCAGTGCTCATTGTTGTGTCAATTGTCGTGGCTGTAGCTCTGTCTCTGTCTCTGTGTCTGTTGCAGTTGCAGTTGTAGCTGCTGTTATTTGTCATTTGCCGTGCAAAAGCGCAAATCTCAGGCATTGCACTTTATCAAGTCATAGTCAAAGTTCGGGCGCACGGAGCGAACGGGCGCCCGCCTTCCGTCTAACTGGGTCAGCCAGCACTTAAGCGAATCGTGCGTCCATCTCTTGGCATTGGCTGCCACTTGAGCTTGTTTCCCGCTGCTGTTCAACTGCTCCGCCTAGGTTAAGGAGCCGGCCTAATAACAGTGCCCAGTTCGACACTGAGTGCGCACAGTAGCCCACAACAAATCACAAAATCGTTTAACAATAATTTCATAACAGCAGCGGACGCGGGCGGGGGCGGGGGCGAGGGAGCGGAAACAGGCACTGATCCTCAGAGCTGGAAATGTTCACAGAGCCAGAGCGTAAAATTATAGCGCGATCACTTAACTCACGATCGCGATCAGTTGGGGGCATTAAGATTACCGGCTACTGGCAACGGAAGCTCCATTTGGTAGCTGCTCATGGGCTGCCCTGACTTTGACTTCAGCTCCAACTCCAACTTCGACTTGGAGTCCGACTCCGAACGCTCGTCAGCGGCGTCGTGTTTGGGCCGAGCTGAACGCACGAACAAGCTGCTGTGTGGAGGAGGCTGAGGATCTTTTGGCGCGTCGTCCACGCGAAATAATTTTTATTGAATAATTTTTCATTATTTTTCGTTTGAATTGAGAGGCAGGCCGGCTAGCCGGCTGGCAGGCTGGCTGGCTGGTTGGCATGTCGAGACCAGCAACAGCAGCAGCAGACTCTGCCTCTGCTACTGAGCCTGGCCAGAAAACTAGCGGCTGCGACGTAACCGTCAAAAACAATAAAGTCCAAAACGAGCGAACAATGTAAATGGCAAGTCATGATTTTGCTGTTATGCGCTGTTAAAAGGGGGCGCTCGCCGTTCGACACGATCAAGAACAAAACCCAACAAAACTGTAGCCCTCAACCCGGGCCTGAACCTGGGCCTGGACAGTGCTTCTGTCTGTCCGTCCGCCAGTCCGCCGTCCATCCGTCCGTCCGTCTCTGTGTCTGTATGTCTGTATGTGTGGAGGATGCTACCGTTGCTACCAACGCCAGCGACGACGACGATCAACATGACCCAAAACAATGCACCGAACAGAACCAAAACGAACAACAACAGCAACAACAACAAAATACTTTACTCATACTTTATGCCCAAAATGCGCCAGTGGTGCGCTGGACCCGCAGTGGCAGAGCAGACCCCGATCAATGCAATTGTTTGCCCCTTTTAGTCAAGTTGCGCACTTCATAAGCAAATACAACAAAACCAAACAAAACCAAACAAAAACCAGGGCCAAAAGGCAAACAATGGCTATGGCCACAGCCCACGACGAGTGCATAAAAGGGCCAAACGGCAGCGGGTCGCGATGGGATCGGATCGGATCGGATGGGATGGAGGAGGGGTGCAAAGGCCCAACAACTTTGGCACTTTGATTGGAACTACCAAAAAATAAAAAATAAAAAAATTAAATAAAAATGTTTATTTATAAAAAAAAAGGAAATGCTCAAAAAGAATATCTTACGCACAAAGAATATTTGGTGATGAAGTATTTAATATTTTTTTTATTAAAGTATATAAGATAATAATATAAGGCCCTTCCCTTTCAATGTTACCAATATTTTATTATAGACCAGTATAAAAAGACATATCTATTAGATATATAGCATAATCTTTTGCAAATGATGTGTAAATGTAAATATATATTCTAATTTATTAAAAAAAATATAACAAATAATATCATAATTAATATAAAAAACCTAAAAAATCATATCATATTATACAAAAAATAAATTTTATCTATAGAAATTGCACATCGTTTTCTATTCTAGAGTCAAATCATATTCTAAAAATAAAACTTGCTTCAAGTTTTTTAGAATCAAAATCAAATTAGAATAAAAATTAAACAAAAATGTGAACTCAAGAAACTTGAAGACCTAAAAATCTTTAGCATATGTTTAAATATGAACTTAAGAAAGTGTTTTTTTTTTAAGTTCATCAGCATTCAAATCGTTTTGGACCTTTCGCTATCATCCGCTGCCTTTGTAGCTTAAGCCTGTTAAACGTAACTCAGTCGCATTTGACACACTGACGTGTTTATAAAGAGAAAAGGGCTATGGCAGCCCAACAAAAAAAAGACGTACACAAAACTGGCTTTGACCTTGAAGAAGCTGAGCAGTCCGAGCATTTTTATCATTTGGAACGAACATTTCATACTCGCAGTACGACAAAAAGAAGAGAATACAACTAAAACACTGCAACAATGAAATGCGGCGACAAAAAGCCAGAGGCGGCATGCCCCCTACGCCCGGCTCCCTGGTGGACACAGGCCCGACCCGCTAGCGGTACCGTTTAGTGCGCATGCGTTGCGAATGGCGGCCGCGTCTCAAAGCGAATGCCGCCACCGCCACCGCCAGCCCGCCAGGTCGATGCGGACATGACGTTCTGCCTGCCAGACGGAGGCAGAAAATTTACGCGTGTGCTAAACACGAGACTTCCACGAACCGCTTTGCGAGCCCCCAGAGCCAGAGGAAGAGCCTCAGCCAGAGTCAGAGCCCATTTGACTGCATTTATGTGGCGTGGCCAAAGAAACGTCGTCGTCGCCGACTTCGTCGTTGTCTCTTATTGTTTCTAAAATGAAAGAGAAATTCCTCAAAAAGCATTTCAGTGCCCAAAGGATTTCTATTGTTTCAGTTTTGGAAGAATCGTCGCGACGTTCGTCAAATGCTGTTTTTTCTTTTTTTTTTTGCTTAGCGGGTGAGGTGCTCAATGTTTGACCCTTGAAAACGAAATTCTTTTCACTCACAGACCAAAAATCAATTTTCAGCTCAAGCCACACGAACATATTTCCAAAACAAACATCAGCGACGGCTCATTAAAACCTGACCAAAGACATTCCAATAAAGACGATTCTCCGTTTTTAGACGCTGCTGTAGGTTTATGGACTTTAACGATTACAACGCGAAGGTCGCTCATTAAATGCCAAATAAAATTGGTATAAAAACATAAAATTGGCTCGCAGCAACGCAATCCAAGATACACACACACACACACGCACACACTTGCCTGATCGGTTGCGGTCGTAAATACGTCTGAGGGTTCAGTTTTTGGGGCCCATGCCAAGTGTTAGCACGTTCTGTGCCCGAAAGCCACGACTAGATGACTATCTGGCCGGGCGACTAGCGCCGGCTCTTATCCATGAAAAGCCAAAAGCTCTCCCAAGCTAAAAACTTAAAGCCAAACGCTGATCTCTGAACGCTATAAATCATGCCAAGCAACAACGAAAAACTAAATCAAAGTGTGCTGCCTGAAGATTTCACAAAACCAAAACCAAAGCGCAGGCGAATACGAGAAAGAAGAAGACGAAGAAACAGCTTCAATAGCGCCCCAAGCGCATCTAAAAAAAACTCACACGCACTCGTAGATACAGATAAACACAGTGTTGATTCGATATGGTCAACAAATTAATCAGGCAGAGTGTAAAATATAAATAAAAGCAAAAGTATTATAAAGCTTGCAGCTTGTTAGCATACAATTTTCCACGGACGGAAAATGGGTGGAAAATTGATGTAAAATATATACAGATAATAACTAGGCCGGGTGATATGCGCTACGAATGTTCGCTTCTACCACACTTACATCAAATTACTTCCCTTTTGTAGATATATTTTGTAGATATATATATAGGTGAATGTATGCATGTATGTATGTTTACTTTTTTAAATAATTCACCTTGCTGTGGTGCAAATTTTTTAAAATTGCCTTACTATGCGATTCTCATGAAATCAAGTAAGCTCTACAGGTTTCCGTGCCATGTATTTTTGTATTTTAACAAACTGTGTTGTCAATATAATAAACCTATTAGTCCCTTGAACATTATTTCTCTCTCATTCTCTAATTTTATTCAAATTTCTCGGTTCATTTTCTAACCCGGTCTCTTTCTTGTTGTTTCAGTCAATAATATATCTAATGTCTGTCTGTTTTTGAATATATGTGTGGAATTATTGGGTAAGTAGTTATTTATATATATATATATATTATGCATTAGATTATGTATTGAGGCAATTAGAAGCTGCACCGGGTTCTCTTCTGGTTATACATTTAAAAAGATGACGAATTAAATAACGCAATACATTAGACGCCTTAGTCCCAGTTTATTTGAGTATTTTTCCCCCAAATCGTTATATCGAGTGCGCACTGTACTCTCCACATCTGAGTCTATTGCACGCGTGTTTCTCTATATCTGTGTGTGTGTATAAATCTTCTTTTAATTTGTGACAAGATCAACAAGTTCAAAGTTGTTTCAATCAATTGACCTCGCTGCTCCCAGAGGCAACAGATACTGTAACAGATCAGTCCAACTGGCGCTGGCAGCGACGTCGACTGCGTCAACTGTGGCAACTGCGGTCGCGTCAGCTATCAAAATTTAGCGAACAATTTGCGCAATTTGATTGCCGCCTGCACGTGCAGCATCATCGGCGGCATGCAGCACAGCTGAGTATACCTCTCGCAGTGGAGATCGGCTCTCAGCTCGGAACGCAGCTGACCTGCATTTTGTCGCGCGCAGATTTGTGCGCCGGCGTGCAGCTCATTATTCAATTAAACGGTTGGATATGTGCCGCACAACGAAGTCAACTGCAGTGAAAGGCCATTGCGCATACGCCGCGTATGTCGCGTATGTCGCCAGCTGCGTGCAACCTGTCCTCAGCTAAAGCAGACCCATTAACCCAGTTTCTTTGTGTGGCTCTGCTGTACGCAAACCGCAACCCGTAACCTGCTCGCCGCTGTCCACGGTCCGCTTTGTTTGTCTCAATTTAAAGTTCAATTTCATTGGCCCTCGTCGTGGCGTTCAAATTGACAATGTGACAGTTTCTGCGGCTCGCTACGCAGCGAAACGTGTGGGTCAATGAGCTCAGCTGCTGACGCTCTCGCTCTTACTGAAGATCATATATTTCCAAGTGCGTTACGGCGAAAATGCGAACCGTATTTGCCCGGCAATTCAGAGAGTGTTCCATGTGTCATGCGGAGAAAGTAACTGTTAAATCACAGGCGAATATCAAAAGCAATCAATCTGAGGACAAATGCATAACCGACTGCAGCTGTGACGTCACGCCCAAAGTGCAACTTTGCCTAGGTGGCAACTTTAGAATTAATGCACGTGTTAGGTGAATAGCAGAACAGAAGAATAAGCAGTAAAGGAATTGGAAATTTGCTAATGCAAGTTGACACCAAATGAAAATAAAAGGAAATGAAAAATATTTCGTTTATACAAGAGTGAAAGGTTCAATTAAAGCAATTTTATAATGTTTATAAACAAATCAAATATAAAATACCTAATTTCATTTTAAATACACTTCAATTAACTCAAGCTCCGATATGGCCCCAATTAATGCATTTTATAAGGCACACTTTGAAGTGCCATTAATCAGCTGCGTTTTCGGGCAGCACACGCAACACGCGAATGGCATTGCATGCAACATGCGGCGACATTCGCACAAAACGACATTCGCTTCAAAATGGCGCCCAAAAGCACACACCACAAATTTTATGCAGACGTCAGGCAAGCGGGCGCCCGGCTCCAGCTCCGGCTCCGACTCCGACCCGCCCCCGCACAACGCCATCAACTTTAATGCATAAAATATTGAATTTTTGCAGACGGATTAACCTTGACTTTCACTTTCGACTCGACGTCGACGGAGACGTCGACAGCGCTGCTGGCTGCACTGCGTCCTGTCAAAGGATATAACTTTGACTGGCGCGACAGCAGCAGCAGCAATACAAATGTAGCCAGCCAGTCAGAGTCTAGCAGCACAGACCAGACCAAACCAGGACATTTGTATGTACGACGACTCGCAGCGAGGACGACTGCGCCGCACACACACACACACACACACATGCTCGCACACACACCTACACATGCCTGTAACTGGGCTTCGTCTAACTGGCTAACAGCAACTGTTTGCTACGTCGTCGCCGGCTTTTGCCTTTTTTGTATGCCGCGCAGCGCTTCAAACATTCGTCCTTGGCGGCGACGCAAAAATTGTTCCTTTTTTGAATAATTCATATCGTTACAGGACATTCAAAACACACACGCGATGCGATGCGATGCAATCTGAATGCGAAACAAGCTGCTGGCCCCCTTCGAAGAGGTGTCTAGTATACAAGTGTGTGTGTTTATGTGTTAATGTGTGTGTGTGTATGGGTGTGGGTGTGTGTGTATGCACATGTTGCTTGTTGTCAAATTGAGACGCATTGTGAACAATTAAAAACTGCACTCGCTGCTCGCATAGTTGCGCGAGGTCCTAGCAAAAGTTATCGATAGACAAGCCAAAAGCGACAACAGCAACAACTTCCGGCAGCTCATCGGGCAGCTATTTGGTATGCAGGATGCGTTCCTACACACACACACACACACACACACACATACAGAGACAGGCAGACAGCAGGCAACGACCTCGTTACGAAACTGGAGCTCCGAGCAAGAGAGCGGGAGAGGGACTAAGCGACCGAGAGAGAGAGAGAGAGAGAGAGAGACAGTCCTTTTGCACGCCCCACTTTAGCTGGCTGCAGTTAGATTTGATTTTTTTCTGTTTTGTTTTTGTTTTTATACCCTGAACCAATTGAAAATGGGTAAAAAGGGGTATCAAGTTTTTATGCAAATTCTTGTAACAAACAGAAGGAAGACTACATGGACTATATACATTCTTGTTCACCACCAATAATCGAGCCGATATATCTGTATATATGAAATTGATTTGATTTTTGAAATATACAATAATTCTCTCAAATTTGCCCCATTTTCAAAATCTTCTTCCTTTTCCATGATATCGATAAATATTGATTTTGAGAAATCGTAACTCGACAAATATAACAGCTAGATATATCAAACTTTATATACAGATTCCTGTTAAGTATAGAAACTTTAAGAATATCCCAAAAATTATAAAAAAAAAATGGGTTTTTCTACAAAAGAAGCGCCTTGCGCTTTGCTAGATACACACTTATGTGGACCTAGAAAATAACATAATGTTCGGACAACAAACACCGAAGTTATTGAAGAACGTATTTTAAATAGTGTGGGGTTAAGGGGAGAAGAAGCACAATCCGTGTTTCTATATTTGTGTTATAGAAGGAAGGTAGAATGCTTGTAACGACAGCTCAGCGCTGAGTAGGGTATCTCCTAGTTGGGTATATCCCACCAGTGCACTCTTGTTTCTTTCCCTGTTGTTGTTTTTGTTGTTCGATACACTGCGGTGGCTCGTCCTGTTATCCTGCACTTGTGTAGGTGTTGCGTGTTTGCGCATTTGAGCACATGATTAAACTACATTTTGGTATGCGTATTGCCGCATCTTGAACAATGCATCTTCGCAGCCAAAGGGTTAACGACTCCTCGGAATCTTTTGCAGGCCTGTGAGAAAGACACCTGCCACCTGACACTCGGCCAGGGATTGTTGTTGTTGTTGTTCTTGCTGATGTCGCTAGACGAGTTATGCGATAAGCATCAGCCTTAGCTCAGGTAAAGGGCGCAGTTACAGGTACACACAACAAACACAACACAAATGCTTTTGGGCCTGTCCTGTGTCCCGTGTGTCCCGTGTGTTTGGTGTCATTATCGGAGTTGTCAACGCCGACGCCGACGCCGCGTTGATCCTTTCTCACGCAGTCAAGTAGGCAATGCCGTTGCAATAATTGCAGCAGAAATGCACCGTTAAAGGATTGCCAAAATACAGTTGGATGCGGCCATGGGAAATATGCAATGATATTCATGTGAATCGGGGCAAAGGTTATTGTAACTGTTGCACGATGAAGAGGCTTGCAACTATCATACTGTGGGAACCTGTGGGAGACTGTGGGGTAATTATTTTCGCGAAAGATCGCATTATTTGGCGAAGATAATTAAGATAGATTTGCGACTTTGAAAATGTATATAACTATCTTCCAGCTGCTTGTCTAAAGAAGATGTCAGTTCAATCTAATCACTGCATATTCTTGAAGGAAATTTTGCGGGCGAAACTGTTGAGTGGGAAATTTTGACCTATGTCAATTATCCTACATGCAGGTACCATTTTTACATGAATTTCGACACAGAATAATGTGTTCAGATTTAGATGCCAAATTGATCTAAGGGCCAAACCATGAACAAAGAGCCAAACCTCGTGAAAATCGGATGAGATTTGTCCAAGTTATGAGGGCGGATGAATTTTATATAGTAGCGTATAGCAGGAATATAGGATAATAGCGGGTTTACCCCAGCGTTGGCAATGTTACTTTGAAAATTTAATTTTACGTGCACCTTTATCACATAAGGTAACTAGAGTGAAAATTTCCGTTTCGCAGCTCTTGCGTTTCTTGTTCTGTGCGTTGATCTCCAGTCAGTCAGTCAATCAGGACAAACAGTTTTATATATATAGAGATCAACATACTTCACAGGCATCCTTGAAGTTCGGCAAACCCTCTCTCATAGCTTCTCAAATATGTCAACGATAGCTGAAACACTTGCAACAGCAGCGTCCAGCTTTGACACCAGCTCCGACCAAGCCCCCGGCCCCATTGTTAGAGCAAACGACTTGGATCAAATGTGGCCCGTTTATATTTAAGAGTATATGAAACAAGCTCCATAGAGCTCTTAGCTGCCCCTCCCTTTGGTATCATGGTCGCATAATTTATGACATTTTTGTGCGTCTTTTGTGTCGCGCTTGTATTAAATTTTCGAAAAGAAAAAAAAACCAAACAAGTCCAAGTCGAGGCGAAGAGTTGGGGCAACATTTGCCTGATTTTCACTGTGCGAGTTGCTGTAATAGCCGACACAGAGAGGAGGCGTGGCATGGGGCGAGGGGCAAGGGGCAAGGGACGAGAGAGTCCAAAAACCAAATTTAAAACGCACGCACAAAATCTAAACTTAGGAGGGGTAAAAATAACTAAGCGACGATCATTGGGATTTTTATTTTTTTTTTGGTTTTGGTTTGGTTTTGGTTTTCGCTTTTGGTATCGATTTATACTCGTCTTCTTCTTCTGCGTGTCTTGGCCCTTTGCGTGGCCGGGGCAACGAGTAGAAATAATAATAATAATAATAAAAATAATGATAAGGTTGACCTGTTGTTAAAAGGCATTGAATGCCCTTTGGGTAATAATTTATTAGTGGGACACAAGCGCGCTTAGATTCGGCTTGTGCTTATTTATTATTATTATTTTTGTTTTCTTCTTCTTTTAATTCTCTGTGCTGACCAAGCCAAGGAAAAGAAAAAACTTGTTTTAAGTTATTGGATTGCTCGCCGGGCACTATGTGTCGAGGTATCTTAGCCATAGATATCAGTGTGGTGTTATTTTTTTATTTTTCTTCTTCTTTTATTCGGGCCACCTCTTTGGCGTTTTGTTAGTGAAAGCTGCAAGAGGCACTTTAAGACGATATCACCGGACTGATATATAGCATGGATACAGGTTTCCCAATCAATGTGTGTGCGAGTGTGTGTGTGTGTGTGTGTGTGTGTGTGTGTGTGTGTTTGGGGGCGATATGCAACAAAAATCGAATTGGATCGTGTGACAAATTTCAATGGGCTGACTTCAGAGCTAAGCTATGCGATTCGCTGCGGTTCAATTGGATTGGATTCGATTGGATTGGATTGGATTCGATCGTGCAAATGTCTGTGATTATATGCAATTAAAGAAAAGCGTTTAAGTCGCAATGTGTCGTTACAAATGACAACCACAACAACTGTACAACAACAAATGTAAACAATACAAAGAGCAATCGCTTGGCAAGCTCATAAAAAATGAGTTGTTATAAGGCTGGACCAGCTAATTGCAGGTGCCGGCTGCACAGACGAACAACATTAGCAACAACAACAACAACAACAACAACTGCAACAACCACAACAACAACGTCAAACGTTTAGAAACTAAATGGAATTAAGTACGTGACACAAACTGTAATTGGATCTATTAGAGAGGCTGCAAAGCTTGAGGTAATTTGCAATGATCGTTAGATTTTTGACTACAAAAAAAACAAATGACAGACTCTGAAAAGCAATTTGAAAATATGACAAAAAGCTAACGAATTGCGAGAGTTGTTGTGATAGAGAAATGACTAATCTAAGAATCATTCTGATAGCTCTTAAGAAAATTGAAAAATTAGTTTTAAGATTTTGTTATTATAATGAATCAGCTATCAGGCAAGCCTTAACAATGTATTTTTAATAGTGAAAATATTAATTGAAATATATCAAAATTTTATGTTGAATGAAACGTAGTTTTAGGTTCTTAAAGCATGGCTGCAGAACCCAAAATTGAACTGTCGCTGGTTCTAACCATAGTTCAAACCAACTCCCTGCCTTGAGATTCTGATTGCGAAGCCAATATATATATTCAAAATCCTAATAAAACTATTCCATTCTTAATTAAGAATTGCCTGCTGTCCAGAAATCATTGCTAGCCATAAATATTTTCGTATAAAAATTGCAAGCTAAATGTGAACAAAGCCCAAATTTGCCATCTGCCAAATATGTTTGGATAAATGCAATGGTTGGGGTCCAAGTTAAATCTACTTTTATATGACAATATTGAATTACAACCTAAAAAAAGGCAGCATGAATCATTTAAAGATTAACACTTGTTAAACCATAATAAACATCAAAATAAACAAACAGTCCAATTATGCGCCTTTCAATTAGCCAATAAATAGCACGCATCATTTAAATAATTAACAATTGAATAATAAAAACAAACTGATAATGAAAACCAAAAATGCGCCATGACGGGACAGTTCATTTGACAAACTATTGACAGAGAGAGAGAGAGAGAGAGAGAGAGAGAGAGAGAGAGAGAGGGGAGAGAGAGTGTGAGTGAGATAGTGGGAAAGTGAGAGAGCGAGTTACTTACCTATGCGAGTGCCCATCCACAGAGATGATAATTATTCAACATAACATTTAACTGGCCAAAATGCTGACTGACTGAGAAATCATTCATTTAAATAAAAATTAAAAAACAAACAAACAAGCGGCGCACACATGTGTTCTCTCTCTCTTTCTCTCTCTGTGTTATTTGTATTTATACAAAATTAAGAAAATAAAATATACAAGAGACGCGTGCCGTGGCTGCGTGTATTGCTTAAATAATTAATATTTTAACACTTGGCAAACAAAAATTTTAATTTATCACAAAAACAACAACAAGACAAGCGAAAAACAACAACAGAAAAAAAATTAAAACAGTTAACACAACAAATGACTGCGCTGTATTTTACATTTATTATAATAAATTAGCACATATAAGGCATAATTGCCTTGCATTGGATTAGGCAAAACTGATCGATTCGATGTGATTGATATGCCACAGCAATTAAAATTTTAAATTTTCAATAAATTCAAAGAAATTTCAAGAATTCCAAGCGAAAAAAAAACCCCAAGCAAAAACGATAGATCACTGCTGTATAGTATGGCGCCCTACTCCTAACTACTCGTATGCATATTTTTTAAACGGAAATGAGCTTCATTACCAAAACAAACAGAGAATTAAGTGGAGCCAAGTCAAGTTAAGTCAAGTCGAGTCAAGTCAAGTTAAGTCGAGTCGTATCGATAGCAATCGGACCCTCTCAGATGACGGACTGACTAATGTGTGTGTGTGAATGGGTAGAGTATCAAAATGGAATATACCTGTTTGCTTTTTGGCTCGTTTAATTATTTCGTTTGCGTATTTTTCGTGCCTTTTGAGTGATTGTCATTAATTAATTTTCTGCCAGCTGGCCAAAGCAAAAGGCTTGGCACTCTCTCGAGTTGTTTTTTTTTCTCTGTATGTCTTTCATTCATAAATCCCCCAGCTTTGGATGGTAAATTGAATTGTTTTTTAAGTGCATGTGCTGGGGTCCAAAAACCAAACTGGGGGGCATTCCTCTGTGCAGTCATTAAGCGGCGTCTGCGCACGCGCCCAGCTCGCAGACTTCAAGCTGCGGGCGGCAGCACGTCGATGATTGCGCAAATTGCACCTACACACAACACACACACACGCGCACGCACACGCACATACACACACACACACTGTTAAGCAAAGTGCGTGGTACTTGGCAGACAATGCAGAAAAAACGCAGACGCAGACGCAGACATTCATCACAGATCAGCCGAGGCACAAAACTGAGCCACAAACTGGGCCGGCCAAGACAGATAGCAGACAGGCGACGACGACGACGACGACGACGACGACAAAAGGCAGTCAATTTTTCTGCAGCAAACACAAGAAAATTAGTTACTGGGATTGGGATTTCGACTGGGGACTTGCAGCCAGGCACTGGTTGTGTGCCTGCCAGCAGCATTGGCATAAATCACTTGACAGGAAGCGTTGCGAGCCTTGTTGCGCCCACAACAACTTCTATGTGGCCATTAAAAGACGTTTGTTGGTTTGTTGGTGCGCTTGTTTGTTTGGCTTTTTGCATTCCACGACGCCTGGACGAGGCCATTGCAAATTGAAATCGAAATCAGTTAGCCCAGCCAGCAGCAACAATAACAACAACAACAACAAAGGAGCAGAGCTCGTCAGCTCAGCCAGCTCATCATCTCCTTCAACATGGCTCGGGCTCTTTTCAGTTCCGCTCCGCTCAGATCCTGCTGCTGGTCCTGGTCCCAGCTGCGTAAGTGCCCTGGTCGACCACAGACCACAGCTCTGTGCGTACTGGTCGCTTCTTCCTTTTTTTTTTATATTTTTTGCACTTTGACTTCACTTCACCGAAAGGGCAAACTGGACAGGCCCCAAGTCCGGCTGCACCACCCCAGAGACCGAAAGCCAACAACAAGCAGAAGCACTGAAAATGCCGCAGAAATAATTATTTCTGTTTGCCATATTTGTTTTTTCCTCTCTTATTTTTTAGCTGTGAGTTGCAAACGCATTTCGAGGGCTTGGCGCGGCTGTTGTTGCTGTTGCGTGTAGGTGGCGGTATGTGTGTGTGTGTGTGTGTGTGTGTGTGTGTGTGTGTGTGTAGGTGGTGATGTATGTATCTAAATAGATGGTGTGTTGAGATATGGCACTAAATGATGTGATATTTGGCAGAGCATCGCATTTGAAATGATTTAGCTACAATAAGACATTAATGAGAATCGCAGAGAGAGGCGAAATGAACAGAAGAAGTTGCAAATGAAAAAACCTTTTGACCTCATAATATTTAAAATAATTAATTTAATTTATATTTCCCATTTGACCGCTAGACGGAGGGATAAAGCTAAGAGTTAAGAAGTAATGATCCCAAGCTTTTTAAGTTCAGGTGCATACAACACCCAAAACAAGATGCAGTAAGTAACATAGTAAATAGAGCTGGATATATTATTTGAAAATAGCCAGAGAGATATTAACTTCTAAGAAAAAGAGATGAGAAATATACGTGATTAAAAGTAAAATGTCAAAAATGGATTCTATAACATTTATCTAATTTTCCATAACTGATTGACGATTTAAATCTCGCTTTCAAACATCTATTTAAGTGTTATTTGATAATTTATTCAATGATTGGGAAAATCCACTGGATTGGTTCAAACAGGGGGAAGATTTTAAGTTAAAAACGGTCGGGAAATCACGGTTAAGATGATCCGAGCAACGATGGGCGATGCCCGCTTTGTATGTATGTATTTATATATGTATATATTCATGTGTGTGCATGTTCTAGCTGGACTGCAAATTAAAAGAATCGTTTTTTTTATTGCTCCCCTTTGCGATTCTTATGAGTTCAAACAAGTAAGAACAGATGCCATGATTATAACAGATTTTGAAAGTACGTACACATATATAAAAAATTAGATCTATTGAATTAAAAAAAAAGCACGCGCTTAGTTGATATTGATATCTATATATAGTCGCTATACCATTGTAATTCCCATTTGCTGAGGCTGGGTGTTTTTAGATCACCAGAAGCGATAAATAAACAACGGGTAATGCACCGAGACCTGTCTAAAATATCAGTTACAGCTCCGAAGTGGGAGTAAGGCGTCGGGTTTTTCCAGCCAATTAATCGGCTGATTAATTATAGCATCATTTAGCCTATGCTAGGTCTGGGCCCAGCTGGGATTCACAATCACTCGATTCCCAGGTGCATCTATTTTTAATCCCATTAACAATGCGCTAGTAAACCACAAAACTTTCCGGCCAACCAACCACATTGCGTATGCGCCGCATGCCAATTAAAGAGACAGTCGAATAAAGCAAAAAAACAAATCAAATGCACTTTAATCTGGACGCAAATTGCGCATACGACGTGTGGCACGGCACAACAAATTAACTGGTCACATTTAAGATAATGACAATCTAAATGTTTTTGCCGTGCGCTTTATAAGTACGATGCCCACATATCATAAACCCCGACACTTAACTACCATATGACAGTTGAGTTGTTGTGAAAACGATTTTGCATAATTCGGGCGTTCGAAATCGATAACGCGTGTGCACAACACACACACAGGCCGCGTCGTGAGAGTGCGAATGAGATAGTTGTATGCAGTTGGAGCGAGATCGCTGCCGAAGGCATCATCCCAAAAACGGGTGCGCTGCGCACGCGCCTCTGATTACACAGCAATTCATTTTCAATTTCAAATATGATCGTAATTTTCAATTCGTTGCCCACGCAGCCTTAACCGAGTCCCTGCCCCCTCTTCCGACTGTTTGCCACCCGTCTCTGGGGCAAATCAAATGTGGCATAATCAATCAACAGACGCTCGGCCAAGTTTTCAGAGTTTGTTTTGACTCGGCGTTGCAGCTTGAAACAAATATGCCACTAATTACAGTCTCTGAGAGTCTCCGATTGAGAGTCTCTCGGCTTGCGGTTAAAAATGCCAAGCTTGGCATTATGTGCATTATGCAACTGCAACTGCAACGGCAACGGCAACGGCAACGGCAACCCAACCTATGTGCAATATTTTGCTTTGTTTTTGTTGTATTTTTATCTCTGGCTCTGGCGTCCATTGTTTGCCGTGACTCGCCGCAGCGTCTGTGAATCGCCTTTTTATACACAATTACATTATTTATCGTTTAATTAACTCAACCCGCAATTATTTCAATTAAAAATGCTGCTCAGCCGCCGCTGAGTAATGCACACGGCTCAACCTGAACCTCTCCGGCTAGCTAAAGCAGCGGCTCACTCTGCATCTGAATCCGAATCCGAATCCGCGACTAAGTCTCAGACACAGATACCGACTGCCATTGTCTGTACTGGTGCCAACTGCAGGGCTGGCGGGCTAACTGGGCGTGTGCCTGGCCACTGAGTCAGCCTCAAAGCGCTGACAATCTTGACACTGCACCTCAGCAGGGAATGGGAATGGGAATGGGAATGAGAATGGTACGAATCGAAGGCAATCACAACAAATAATGCACATTTACAGGCATTTCAAAAGCATTCAACACCTTCAACATGTACTTGGCTTTGGAATTTAAATGGAGAATCGAACTAGAAGGCAAACCAGGCCTAAAAAGCTTGATAGGTGTTTGGAATCTCCAAAGACTTTTTACTGTGCATTTGGTATTCTTATTAAGAGCACAAATGTACATGAAATTTGACAGTAACATAATTTTTGAAAATTATAATTTAATTGCGAAATCAATCTAGAGAACGGAGAATATGCTCCTCTTGAAAATCAGTTGAACTTTGGCCCAGTTGTTAGAGTTTAGAATGTAAAGAGAGTTCTTACTGTGGACTTGGGCTATTTACACAGAGTCTAAATAGCATATTAAACAAAATTATTTTTCTAAATAAAATGCAGAATCAATCTAGATTTAAAATCATAGCCAATAAGTTGCCTTACCTAAGTTTCGGGTTAGTCTTACCCAAGTTATGCAAGTCTAAAGAGCAATAATAATATTTACATTGGATTTTTTAAACTTTATTTCAAGACTCAACATTTTTATGCCCTTTTATTTGAACTATGGCCTGACATGTGTAATGCATAGAAGAAACCATTTCCAACTTTATAAAGTACATATAATTTTGAACAGTATCAACAGCTCAGTCGACATAGCCATACCTGTGTCCATATAAACAGCTCTCTCGAAGGTATCATTGTGCATTTTTGCATAGGTCTTGCTGTTGTATATGTATTAAAAAACTTTCTTAGCAACGATCGGTCAAAACAAAGTTCGTGTATGAATTTACTACTTTATCATATAGTTCTATAGGCAAAATCGGTCGAAAATTTAGTTTTTGTGTGGAAAACTTTTTGGTTTCAAAGTTATCTTAACCAAGTTCAACAAATACGAGTTCAATCATACTCTTTACATCCGGAAAAAATCATATATACATCCGATTACCATATCATATAGCGTTTTAAGAAGAATGTGTCGAAAAACGAGTTATTTTAGGGCAAATTTTATATTTGATTTATCTCTTACCAAGCTGAGGAATATGAGCTTTACAATTCTCATCACAAGACAGTTGCTGATGCAAAACCTTTAGCCATATGTCCACAAGGGTATTAAATATTGGATATACCGTTCTTTATGGTGCTTCTATAGAATGCAGCCAAGACAAACTGAAAGTAATCTGTGCCATATTGCGAGCAAGACAATCGGCAAATTAGAGTGAACACAATATAGATCAAGTCCGCCGATAGGCCATGGCCCAATCAAAGGGCAGCTGCGCGACACTTGTTACCAGAGAGAGGCGGAGAAATATGCGTTTTAAGCTATCGACGCCTTATCGAGTTTGTAATTAAGCCAAAGGCAGAGCTTAGCTCACGGTGTCTAACGAAGCGCGGATCGAAGCCTCCAAACAGAGTTTTAGATGGGGCTTAAGACTGAAATTTATGATAGCTAGCCCAGGTTGAGGCCCGGCTGCGATTTGGTCATGGTGTTGATTAGGCCGGTTCGAGCCAGGTTGGGTCAGAGCACAAGTGTCACAGCATGGCGCAGTTGTGCGGAGTCCGGCTGAGAGCTCAATGACAACGCCGCGGCCTTTGTCTGTGGAGCCATTTGCCGCCATTTGGCTGTGACTTTTCAGCTATTTCGTTTTGGACTTTTTGTAAATTTATGTCTCATCGAGTTGACAAGCTAAAGAATGGCTCCCCCGGACAACAACAGCAACAGCAACAACAACAACTACGATTTCAATAAAAAGGCGTACCGCTAAGTTGGAAAGTTACATTTTTGGAAATTGGAAGAGTCGCAGCGAACCAAAAACCGAACCAAACATCGTTCGCCATCAGGTTTCTTTCTCATTAAACTTTTGTCTTTTTGTTGCTGGCTTTTTAATTTAATAGATTTGCGCTTTTTACGAGCCAACACAAAAATATATACACATAGTATTTAGTATACACATATATATATATATATGTGTGTGTGTGTGTGTGTGTGTTTATATTAACTAACTCTAAATGAACTAGAAGTCAAGTTCTTTTTGGCGCGCCCCGAAACGTCGCATAAATTTGCAATTCATTAGCAGATTTGTGCTTAATTTTTTCAACATATTACTACTATATATGTACGTTTAATCTTTGTTGTTGCTGTTGCCACGTACATAATTTATGCGACAAGTTCTACTTTTATTTGCGTGATTGGGATTAAATTTTAATGGGTTCATTGATTGCCGCGATAGAACTTATTTTGGCCAATTTACACGTGGCCCGCGGCTTCAAAAGCGAACCCAACAGATTCATCAATGACCACCCAAAGCAAGAGAAAAAAAAAACGAAATATAACAAGAGCAACAGGAACAACAAACAACTAAGCAAAGTGCTTAATAAATTTGTTAGCTAATTTTGTTAAATGCAATAAATTTTGAACGAAAATGTGCTACAAAAAAATATCTATGGGGGAACCGAGCAAAAAGATCGCCATGTACGCACATTTGCTTAACATTTCAAAATACCCTGTAAGCGTTAAGCTACAGCAAGCGGCTATGTTAGCTCGCGAATGCTCAACTGCGAGAAAAACTAAAAGAAAATTGTATAAGGGAACGTTTAATGTAAAATTGACTTAAGCAGTACCCCGAGAGAGCTTAAACACAAGACATGTAAACTATACTTGCTTCTTAGATTAGTTTTGGATTGACATAGAAAATGCTTAAGAAATATATTTTATACATTTTTAAATGGTAAATGGGTTAAGAAAATATGAATCTTAATGCTGATTGTCTAGAGAAACTCTATTAACAGATCTTTCAAGCAATCTGTCAATTTTGCAGCCAAAGCAGCTCAATGGCATGCAGCCCGTACAGGGCATTTGTCTAGTCGAGCATGCTGCTCTATGTGACTCGCATTTGTTAGTTAATGCTGCTGTTGTTGTTGTTATTGTATTTGGTGCGCATAAAACAAACTACATGTGTAGCAATAAAAGAGCTGGCCAAAAAAAAAAACAAAAAGACAGTTGGGGCCAATAAAAACAACACCAAGGAGGCAACAAGAAGAGCAAACAGCAAACATCAAACACGATTTGCTCAAATGTACGCAATTATTTATCGGAACCGGAGACGGACGGGGCCAACTATTGGGAGCAGCAGCAGCAGCCGGAGCAGCAGCCGCAGCCGGGGCTGCACTTGAGTACAAGACTCGCGCGGAGATTTATGCACTGTGGCGGGACCCTTTTGTTGGCAGTGCGGCTGCTGCAATTGAGTAGTAAAAAATAATTTCGCCTTATGAGATTTATGTGGCTTGTTTGCACATTTGATGTACACGGCCCAACACCTCAGCAACATGGCCAAAAGATGCCACAGCCAGAACACAGAGCGTACCAAAGCACAGCTTGGCGTGGGCAACCACTCTCCACTGGCCACTGACCACTGGCAACTGGCCACTGACAACTGGCCACTGGCCACTGGGCTGGCATATAAATTGCCCTAAATTCAAATCGAGAGAGCGGGCCTGGACACGCCCTACTTTCTATTTCTAAACGGCATTTTGGAACGCATCAAGCAAACCCAACAAAAAAACCAAAAAAAAAAAACAAAACTTTCACCCAAAAATGTCATTGATTTAAATTTAAGTGTCTCGCCTCGGTTTCTTATCAGAGTTTGTAAGTTTCGGTTGGCTAGCACAAATGCCCCACACTCAGAACTGAGTGCCCATTAAAAAATCACTATATAAAAAACATTTGCATGCAATTGCACAAATTTCAAAACCAGAATGAAAACAAATAAACATTTTAGTGCCAATAAAATAACGAAATGAAAGAATAAATGCAAATGAGCTTGGCCAAGAAATATTTACTGCTCATAATTGAGGTGCAATTGTTTCCTAGCACTTGGCTTTTTAGTTTACAGTTTCATTAGTGCCTGGGAATACATTAAACAAGCAATAAAGATTAGCAGGCACTTAGGCTCAAATTAATAAAAGAAAGAGTTAAATTTGCGTAGTTAATTTAAGTCATATCCGAAGTATTTGAAATTTGTAGCTCGATAATGTTTTTGCTTGATTTTAGAAACTTATGATAAAATGAACTAATTTATATACTTCAGCAATGGTGCTTATTAAAAAAGAAATTTTCTTCTTTCTTAAAGATGTAACCCGAAAGTTACAGAAGTTAGAATGCTCTTGACGGGACTGCCCGACTAAAGGATAACCCAAACCTTTTTCCTCCAATAGCATATAAAAGGAAAGATATTTGATCTGTATATACTATTTTGGAGGGTACTTATCAAATTTGGTGATTCTATCTCTAAAAACCAACGAGATTTACTCAAAGAAAAAGATTTCGGAAACGGTCTTTCTCGATTGCCTGCAAACTGGGCAAGTTATCGATTATCGGAAACAAACTCGATCTGCGCGGACACTAGGTGGACCTACGTTCAAAATTTCAGTCTCTAGCTTTTATAGGTTCTGAGATAAACGAGCTCATATATTCAGATGGACAGACGGACGGCTAGATCGACTCGGCTATTGATGCTGATCAAGAATATATATACTTTATGCGGTCGGAGATGCTTACTTCTGCCTGTTACATAAATCTCCACAAAAACAGCCTTTTTACGCATATTCAATGAGTTTGGGGCATAAAAAGGTTGAAATAGAGACTGCTCACTCTTACTCATTCGTTTAGTCAGTTCCTTTAGTTAGTTTCTAAATATAATGGTTCTTGGAATAACTTAATTTAGTTTTATAATAATAGTTCACTTTGCAGTCCATAGAAATGCTGTTATTGAAGCTTAAATCCCTTAAAATTGAAAATGCCAATACCAGACGCTGCCAATAAGCTAACAATCATAGCCGTTTAATCGATTTTAAAAGCGTTTATTAAAAACAAAACAGATTCCACAGCATTACAGACTAATATTCGGCTTTGTTGGGGGGGTTTTGACTGGGCCGCCTGCCTAGCGGCACGCCTCCCGCCCTCCGAGTGAAGCGCCTTTTGGCTGGTTGTGTTGGCAACGGACCATAAAATTTGTTTTTTATATCGTCGTTGACCTTCGTCTAAGATGAAAAACAACAAAAGCAAAGACAACAAGAAAACTGAAACTTTAGCTAATGAAAGAAAACAAATTTATAGGCATCATAATTATGCGAAATTTCAACGTTATCGAAACCCCCTAAAAAAAATACAAAAAATACAAAAATAAAGACAACGGCAGATGATAAAAGTCGAATTGAGTTTTGGGGTCTCTACGTTGGGTTTTTATAGATGCGTGTATATAGTATATACATATATATATTTTTTGTTTTGGCCAAAGCTAATGGTAAATTATGAAGCTGAGCTACAGAGAGCTCGACTTAAAGCCACAGCAGATGATAGCCGTTTGGGCCAATCAATTTCTGGTTAATAAATTTTAACGCAAAATTGTCAACGCTACAACATGGCAAGGTATTTACGATGTGCTTGTTTTTGTTGTTGTAGTGAAATTATTGTTGTCTCCGGCTGGCTTATTATGTGTGTAGTGAGGCGTTTCGGGCTCTAAGCATTTCGAAAATGGCACGTGCGCCTGTGTCAGGTTTTTAACGATCGGCTAATTTTGTTGTGGCTGGTTTGCTGCTTTTTGGGATCTGTCCGATCTGCTAAGTGCCTTATGCCTTCGAGTTTGCTTCTCTTTTCTTTTTGTTTTATATTTATAAATTAAGTGACTACTAACTAACCAAATACACAAATAAATACGACATAGCTATATCGCTTGGGTTGAGCAAACTGGGGTCAATAAAAAAAGCGAAAAAAAAGTCTTTTATTTTGGCTGAAATGTAAATGGCTAAAATAACTGATGGATTGATTTGTTGCCTCTTTGATTAAGCTGTTGGGTCCATTCACAACGCACAGCAAGAATGCCTTAGTTATCTGCTTATGCTGCTTCTTCTGCGTCTGTGGACTAGTCAAACTTTGTATTCGATCGACAGACGCTGGCGTATTTGACAGCTGGCTGACATACTTAGTTAGCCGTTGCTTTTGTTCCGTTTACTTTTTATGAGAAGTAAATTAATATGTCTAATATAAATCCAGAATTCTAAAGAAGAGTTTTAAGCATTAAAAGGTTTACTGCGTCATTGTCAGACATCGTCATTTAGAATCATGTTCTATTTTATCTTCTCCACATTGATTGACTTTGACAACACTACAGAAAGTTGAGCATCACTGACTTGCAAGCTAATACAACACTGGCCCTTAGCAAATGAGTTCATATACCTGGATGATGAAATATGATAGACTTCTTTTATATTAATAGATCAGTTCAGTTCATCTTTTATCGTTTTCATTATCTTCACATTGATTTGTCTACATTTTAATTGACCTCGACAACACTGCAGAAAGTTAACCTTCACTAAATTACAAACTGACACAACACTGGCAATTGGCAAAGTTCATTTACTTGGGTGCCCTATATGATGAAATATGAAATATTTTACATTTCTACATCAGTTCAGTTCATCTTTTGCAATCATCTTCATCATCTGCACATTGATTTGTCTACACACTCTGATTGACATTGACAACACTGCAGAAAGTTGACCATCACTGATTTACAAGCTGACACAACACTGGCACTTAGCAAATCTTTAGCAGTGCTGATCAGTTTTTATCTTTATGGAAATAGCAGCCACTTGCTGGGCTGATTCTCTGAATGACTGGGCAGCTTCCATTCATGAAAACTGGTAGCCAATTGTCTGCTGCACCCATAAAATTGGCCAACGATCGCTCCATTAGCTGCTCCTCGTTCTCGTTCTCCTGCGCCCCTCGCCTCGCCGCGTCTCCTGTCTTCCGTCTCCCGTCACCCGCTCGTTGTGTAATTGTCAACTAGCACGATCAGCAACATCAACAGCTCATCAGGCTGCCCTGTGGCTTAAACTTGGACTTGGGCTTCCTTCAGCTTAAGCTGCGCTGCCTGCCTGACAACTCAATAAACACACAGACAGACACACACACACACACACACACATTCTCACAGCTTTACACCTGACCACAAAAAGCCATTGCCACGGCCACGTCTCCGGCTTCAGACCCGCTCTGCTCATCAGGATCCTGTTTGATTTCATTTCATTCCGTTTGCTGTGGCTTCTTTGCATGCTTATTGCCCGTTTTGATTGCGGCGCTACACAACAGCCCAGTTGCCATCCCAGCTGCCAGTTGCCGGCCGGCCCATTGCTCCAGCCCAGTTCCAGCTAAAGTTGCAGGTCTGTTAAGAAGGCGTTAAATGCATGATTTGTGGCCACAGTCGCTTAATGGTAATGAAGCTGATGGTCAGTAAGCCAAACAGCCAAACGACCAACAGCCAAACGAGTTGACGGCCTGCCCAGCCACATACGATTTTACTTTTTATTTCAATTAAGCCGCTTTTGCGAATTGTTTAACTTTATGTGGATCTCACGATGGTTTTGCGATTCACTCGTGCAAATTGCAACCTGCCATTGGAAGCGGAAATGAACAACAAGCACATCGAATTGAAACTCAACGCAGACAATTACGCATAACTAAATTTCACATTTAAAACTAGGCGGCGAGCCTCCCTGCCTTAAATTTAATCTTTAATTTAAAATAAAGCGCCCATTCCACTGAAAATATCGCCAAATACATATTTTCATATACAAAAGGCGCAAAAATTTGAACTGACAATCCAATTTCTATCTATTAAATATGGGTAGATGAATGTAATTGATAGCGCAGGATCTGCCTTCAAAGTTTTGTACCTTAAACCAAATCTTTAGTTTGCAAAAAAAAAAACAAATCACTGAAGGTAAATATTACGATCCAATTAAAATCTACGTCGCACAGAAACGAATGTAGTTTAGGGATCGAACACCTTAAAGAAAAAAAAAACGATTTTTTAAGTACTTAATTTCACGGTAAAAACTATATGAAAGTAATATTATTTTTATATGTTTAATTTAAATTTTTGAAATCGAAGCAAAAAGAAAATACTGAACTATATGTTTATACAAAAATATATTATTACACTTATAACTATAATTATTTACCAAAATTTGTCTCTTTTGCAGCTTGAATAGAACTTGATTATGGTTACAAAAGAAAGATTTTAATAGATAAATAAATTTAAGGCACCTTACCAAAATAATATTAATATTTTAAGCCTAAAACATATGTAAGACAATCTTTGAACTTATTTAGTTCAGTTCACAATCTCATTTTGTGTCAACTGGATTAATATTATTTTTGGCCATACGATGAGCAGGTGTTGAAATATTTTGGCTTAAATAGCTGCCTAAAATGATGTTAGTCATTCATTAGTTATAAAAGGGGTGTGGCATTGTTATTATTATTATTATTGTTAATGTTAAGAGACCATCAAAGTCCGGCGCTGACGTCAGACCAAATTGGTCATAAATGGCGCAGCTTGAGCTGTCAATAGGTAGACGAAGTCTGTGTCTGCACAGTGTACACTGTACACCCAGGGGCGTCATGGTCGCCATGGCTTTTGTAGGTCAAGTCTGGTCCGGGCGCTTGCAGCGAGGTGTGGGGCGGCGGCGGCGGTTTCTGCGGGTCTCTCTTTATGTGTAGGTGTAGGTGTCGCCGCCGTCGCGCCGCTGCATAAACTTTACGCGGCAGTCGCTGTTGTTGTTGTTGTTGTGGCCAACCTTGTGCAACTTTTCAGACAGCAAAAGAAACTGCAACAACATTGGCTGCACATTTAACTGCAGTCGCGACAACTGCGAACTGCAACAATTGCATTGGCATTGGCTTGGGCTTGGGCTGGCCAAATGGCCAACTGGCTGGCAACGGCATCATAAAATTTAATTTCCTGCGCTTAAAGCTGGCCCAAATACGCCTCGACTTCAAGTATGTACCTGCCCCCCCACACCCGCCCCCTCCCACTACTCCCCGCTCACCGCCCACTCTCTGGCAGCCCGCTTTAATTGCGCTTTCATTAACGCGACTTTGATTTATGGCTACCGCGTTGCCAAAGGTTTTTTTTTTCGCCAACGATTTCTTTTGCAAATATTTAAACATTTTTTATTTTTGTTTTTTTTTTTTTTCTGCTGCGCGTTGTTTGCATTGGTTTTCGACGCAGTTCGCTGGGCGCGCTTCGAGAGCTTTTTGTTTAATACTTTTCGGTAGTCAATTGCCTCAACCACCGACAACAACACACACCACAGCAGCAGCAGCAACAACAGCAACAACAACAGCAGCAGCAATCGCAGTGGCAACCGCACTCAAATGCGTTTACAATGCTTGTGCTTCTTCTTCGTCTTCTTGTTGTTGCTACTGAAACTGTTGACTTTGGATGAATCAACTGATATTTTTAGACCCATGACGAGACATCCCTAGTGAATAGTTTTTTCGAAAGTCCAGACAAACTGACGACGCTCAAACTAAATCAAACAGCCAAAGTTGAGTAGAGCTTTGGGATGCTTAGACTAACAATAGAGGCCCATAATACATTCATTTAGAAATACAAGTTCGTTTCTTGCGAAAATTCGATAGGTAGAAAAGCTGCTTTAATCCCCAGAGTTATTTCTAGCTGTAACTGATTTATAAAACATATTGGAAATCGGTTAACCGGTATCTGTTTAACAAAAATAATAATTTAAAATGCTTTTAAAATGACAAAAAAAATATAATCGTAATTGGCTGGGGATGTTTATAATTTCTTTAAACTATGCATATGTGCATGTATGTATGCATGAGACTATGTATGTATGCATATAAGCAAATATGTATACTTAACCCAAACCAAATCTTCTTCCCGCTGCGTTAGAAATTGAAATAACATAATTATATTTACTGCCCTCCTATGCGATTCTCATGAATTCAAGTTAGGCCAGCAGGTTTTCATGCTATGAGTAGCGGGCTACATTATCTAGTCGTGCTGGAAAAGCTATAAGCCCTGTTTTTGAAGGTATGTATATGTATGTATGTATGTATGTATGTATGTATGTATGTATGTATGTATGTATGTATGTATGCATGTATGTATGTATGTATGTGTGTATGTATGTATGTATTTATGTATGTATGTATGTATGTATGTATGTATGTATGTATGTATGTATGTATGTATATATGTATGTATGTATGTATGTATGCATGTATGTATGCATGTATGCATGTGTGTAGGTATGTATACATGCACGTTTGAAAATACGTTCTCTCATACCAAAAGCAGATTCAATTAACTTACCGCCGTGCTGCAAATAGAAAAATAGAGTAACACTAACTTTTTTTACTACGCGATTCTCATGAATTCGAGTAAGTCCTGGAGCTGTCAATGCCTTGATTGAAATATTTGTTAATTTTTTAAGAAGTTGTTTAGGTAGTTTTATTAAATTTATCTCTGCTCTTGTTCTCACTTAAATTTACTCTATTGTTCTCTTCCTCTCTTAGTC
Organism: Drosophila montana; assembly: GCF_035044405.1. NCBI lineage: Eukaryota > Metazoa > Arthropoda > Insecta > Diptera > Drosophilidae > Drosophila > Drosophila montana. The sequence continues at coordinate 1,292,152 of NW_026998322.1, forward strand.
TTACTCTCACAAGCTAATTCATTTTTTTTTCTTGTTTTTTCGGTGATGTGTTTTTATAACTGCCTTTTATAAAAACATGTTCCTACTAATAGAAGAACTAACCGCTCGTGACGCTGTGAATTTTGGGGTAAGTAGATATTTACATATATATTTTCAAGTAAATAAGTTTACGGGGGATCTTACTAAATAAAAATCTTTTCATTTGTAAAAATATAATGGAGAATTATTTTTGGCTAGAGAATTAGAATAAATATAAGAATCGGCTGAACTTTACCTGTTCCATTTGTGATTCCTTGCATACACGGTCCAAGCAGTTGTTTGTGAGAAGTGATCGGTTGGTCAGCCTAGACATCTAAGATACATAAACACAAACGATTGTGGAGACACCTCCGCGATTGACTCCAATATTTGCTGTTGCCACACGGCTGCTGGCGGCTGCGGTGGATGCAACGCCCCCGAGTTGCATGGCAATGCGAATATGCAAAAATTAGAAATGCAAATGCGACTAGACGTCAGGCGGCGCTGCCCCAAGCGCTGACAGCGACAACGACGACGGCGACGACGACGACGTCTTTTGATGATGCGCATGCGCAGCCCGAGCGCTGAAACGTGCGGCCACGTTGACGTCGACGTCGGCTGCGCTGCGCGCACATTAAGCAGCGAGCACGTGCGCGCATGCGCAGCAAATAACTTGTCCGTTTGCAGCCTGTGGAGCGGTGGGGGGGAAGTGGGTGAAGGGGGCTGGACCAAGTGCATCCCAGGAGAGAAAGAGTGGGCATGCCAACATGCCCAGCTACTTTGTTTATTAATTCTTTTGCGCATTTTTTCGCGCTTGGCTCGGGATTTTTGTCCGTTTGCCGCCGGCGTTTTGCGAGCTGGCCAAGTTTATTGCCGGTTTTCATTAAGAGATTTATGGCAGCAGCAGCAGCAGCCACAGCAGCAGCAGCAGCTGATGCTTGCACTTGACCGAGAACGCCGCCGGCGTCCGTTCACGAACTGTGCAATAAAAATTTAAATTTGAAATTCTATGCTGCACTTGCTCCGCTCCGGCTGCTACCCGGCTGTTGCCCGGCTGCTGCCCGCCGCCAGCCAGTATTTGCGTTTCGATAGCCATCTGAGCTCTGGGCGACCTTGTTGCCTTCCATTTGCTTGCCAAAATGTCAAGCGCCGCCCGTCGCGTCTGCGTCTGCATCTGCGTTTGCGTTTTGTGTGTGAGAAATATTTCTTGGCTGTGCGACCTGGGCCAGGTTGGCCCACACACCAACAGACTTGGCCACTAGCCGTACCCCGCACACCTCCTCTCGCTCATGTCACGCTTTTATTTATACGTTAAAAATGTGCGCAAACAACAGCGCAAAAAAAAATTGTTATGAAAACGCGCAAAGTGGTTGGCTTTGACACTGCGCCGCTGCTGATCACCGCCGCTGATCACTGATCACCTCACACCGATCACCGATCGGTGAGCAGCGAACAGCGATCGCTGGCACTTGGCTCTTTGGCTGGCTGCAGCTGCTGGCCTGTCCAAGTGGCCCGTCCAATTTGCCTGCCAAAGTCTACATTATATTGGCGAGTGTGTGTGCGCGTGTGTAGTGAGTGTGTGTGTAGTGTGTGTGTAGTGTGTGTGGCGGCAGCAGCTTATAAAGCCATTAATAACCCGCGCATTTTCAACAGTTGACTCGAAACTGCACACGAGACAATGTCATGGTTCATACCTCAATTGAGTTTGTTTATTAGAGAAGAGAGATATTTGCCTGTTTGCTCAGAGCCAAAACACTTGAGTGTGTGTGCCTCTGGGTGTGTGTGCGAGCATGCACACACACGCGAGTGTGCTGTTAATTGACTGCGAGGGCGGCCAAATGAGTTTCTTTAGCAGACAGCCAACAGACAAATGACTTTAGCAGCTCAAGCTGTCAGGCTTGCGATTAAAACAGAGCTCTGAATTCGTAAAGGTTGTGCAAAAGTTCGGACAGGATTGAGATGTAAGGGTTTATAAAATTATCTAAATTTCCTGCAAGCATTTAAATATGTTAAAGACCTTGCTTTATCCTAACAACAAGGGCAATCTATATAAATTTCAATTTCATGCCATGACTTTTTCTTTTCCAGTCTTACTCTACAGTTATAGATATACGTTCATTTTCTTAGTGGCAATTGTAGCTTAGCTCTTAAGATTTCACTTACTTTGTTTAGTTTCAATAAGAGTTTAACTCTAAAGATTTTATATATAATGAAAGTTTTGATAGGAATTATAAAAACAAATTTAAAAAAATTAAAAAATATATAATAATTTTAATATGCAGCTTTATTTTTCTGCTAATAAAATAACATTATGAATAATTTGCCTATATTATTTCCGTCTTTTGTTTGACTATTTAAAAGTTTTAATTATTATGTGTTCATTTTATTTATTTAAATTTAAGGTACGCTGGAAGCCATAATAAATAAATAAACAACATAAAATGACACATAGTTAGTAAAATAGAAAATATCTCCTATCCTCCTACCCTTTTAATAGTATCACAAATCGAATTGCTATCAATGAGGGCATTGCATTCAATAATGTCTTTGCAGACTCTGCCCAAGTACTTCTGCTTCATCTGAGTTCTTATATGTTAGCACCAACTTTTCTAGCAGCTCCCAGGTCTTATAGCTTGCCTATATCACAGCAATCTACCATATATAGCATGCCCGCATTATTTGTCTAGGTGTCTGCTGATCAGCTTTGTAAGTGCCTTGTCGAAGGTGTCGCCTGTCGTTCGTCTCGTTTGTCGCTTGGGGTAGGCGTCGCTCTCCCTCTCTCTCTCTTTATCTCGCCCTCTCCTTGTCTCTTTCTCTCTGACTAGCTGCGTGATAGTCTCGTTTGCTTCGCCTGCATTTGGAAAAGTCAGAGCTTAATATGCTTGTGGGTGTTATTGTGGGTAGTTAAAACTATTTTCGTCACAGCAATCGACACATTCGCTTTAAAAGCTCATCAATTTTTGTAATTAGTGTAGTTCTCGAGTCGGAGATGTGTCTCCGACCGCTTACATAAGTGAAATAAGACACACATCTACAAGCTATAAGTAAAAGTTGAGAGTATATATGTAGATGTATAGAAAAGTTTGGTTACTTTTGCAGTGTTGGCTATCGCTGAAATGTTTTTCTTTCCTATTCGGAACTGTCGCACACGAATGCGCAGCGGCGAAAAACTTTAAAAGAAAATGAAAATTCCCAAAGGAAGCATAGATAATGAGCACAATGCCACCCCAGTGAAAACTCGCCCAGCCGGAGTCCAAGTCAGTGCGTCACCTCGTCAGTTGGCCAGCTCGTCAGTTGGCCAGCTTGTCAGCCCGGCTGGGTCGCCTTCTGGCCACTGGTGTCAGCCATTTTGCCAGTGCCACAATGGCAGCGGCGGCGTCCAAGCATATTGCCATTGTGCCTGCTTCTCCACTTGTCTTTCGCCCCGTCTCGCCTCGTCTCGTCTCGAGTCGACTCTCTCGACTGGGTCGCTGTTGCTGCCGTTGTCGGCGTCGGCGTCGGCGTCGACGTCGGCGTCGGCATTGCCTGTCTCTGCTTTTGTTTTTAGCCATTGTTTGTGGGGGCTCTGTGGCTGCCGCTTTTGCAACATTTGAATGATTCTCGTTGGTCGTGTCAGTCCCACGGGTAATTATTGACACGGTTGTATGCACGCAGCCCAAAAATACATACACAGAGAGAAACTGAGCAGCAGCTACAACAACAACAACAACAACAACAACAAGGCGAGCACAAAAGCTTTGCCACGCGAAATAATAAAAAAGCCAACTCGAAATAATAATGAAAATGTCGGCATCGCTTTGCGGAAAGGGAACTGCGACGAACTATGTTTTGTGAGCCGGACTGAGGTGAGGTGGTTGTTAAGGTGGTGCCCGTGCCCGTGCCCCTGGTGGCAGCAGCGGGAGGGGGTGGTTCTGGCTGCGGCTTCGACTTCAGCTTCGATGTCGGTCGCACTTAACACGCACGGCCACATTAAAACCAATGAAAACTACAATTTGCCATCTTATATGACTACATTTTTATCATATATATGCCCGTAATGTGAATAAGCATTTATAGCCCCCTTGTGCTGCGGGCATTAGAACTATGTCACAGGGCTTGACACGCGGCAAATAGTACTCGAATAATACCCTACCAGAGAATGTACACAAATGTTAGCTACCTTTTAATGTGATTAGGTTGCGGCATGGCTAATTGATTGTGCTTTATTCTAATGCCTGATTTATTGACTAAATGAAAGTGGGATAGAATTTGGAATATGATATGACTGAAAAGCCAGAAGCTGAGGGCCTATATTGAAGGATACTTGAACTAGAAACAGAATATAGGCTTATAGTAAAGGATTCTTGCAGTAGAACTAGAATATAGATATACATTGAAGAATACTTGAACCAGAAGCTAAATATAGATCTATGTTGGAGGATACTTGAACTAGAGTATAAAAAAGGCGTCACAATTGGAGATATTTGCTGGCAATTTAAGAAAAATAAATATATATTCTAACCCAAAGTTAGCAGTTTCCCAAATCTATCTCCCTGTTATTTAAATACCAAATATATTTTCTTTTCATAAGTAAAACTAAAACTGACCCTCACCAAACTAAATTTCAAGTAGAGCATTCAAACTTCGTTCTTCTACGGTCAAACTTGACTTCTGGCTACTTAGTTGAAAAAGTTATTTAGCCTAGGGGCAGGTTTTATCTATGTGGGTGTGTTTGCAACGTTCTGTGTGTGAGCGTGTGTGTGTGTGTGTGTGTGTGTGTGCTCGCACAACAACCCCAAAATGGCAGGTGGCAATAGATATATGCTTAGGCACTGTAGGCAGCCATGTTTTTTGTTATCACATTTAATTCCCTTCCCTTTCTTTTTAGATAGTAATTAAGAGAACTGCCTATAAATATATTGTTCGAGAGCACGAGGAGCAACGCGTGGGCGTTTTAGAGAATAAAACACAAATTACAGAGTTGACTTTAAACCGAACCAACAACAGGTTCAAATTAAAAAGAAATATGCACACACTTTAATAATAATAATAATAATTTTCGAGTGTTATTTTGTTTTGATAAAACATGAAAGCCGACGCATAAATACAAATTATTGCAATTACGCTTCTGTATTATATATCTGTATTATATATATTTCTATATACATATATATATATCTGTATAATTTTTTAACGTACTTTTATATATTGTTGAGGCCTCAAACTGGCTTTCAATTATGCGCATTTGCAATTTGTTTGTTTTATTCTGCATTTAATTTTTGTTTTTTATTTATTCTTTTTATTATTATTATATTTTCGACTTAAAAACGTTAGAGGCTGATGCAATTTTTATGCAAAATTACCAACCGAAATATTTTGTGCGTGAAATTTGTAATCAGCTTCCAGAGAAATATGCAAAATAATAAATGCATTTAAATTATGGGCTTAATGCAAATAACGTGCACCACATTCGAGTAAAGGGCAATGAGCAGACGAATACTACAAAAATAAAACAAAAATACTATAATCGGAAGTTAATAAATTATAAATTAAGCAAAGTAACCAAGTGCTGCTAAGTAAGTCGAAGCGGCAAGACTTGAGCCTGATTTAAGTTTATATTTGTTCAAATAAGAAATTAAGCGGCGTCGCGCGGCTCAAATAAATAAGGATGACAATTCTTTTAATTATTTTCTAATTTAAACTTGATTTTGTCTGCACGGAGGAACTTCGTGCTCAGCTTGCCGACGCTTGGCCCTTGGCGCTAGCTAAGTAGATTTCCTTGGTTCGATCCGTAATCTTTCAGTTATATATCTAGTTTATATAGTTATAATAATTAAATATTTAATCTTTAATATTTAGGCCATTATCGGCCAGGAGTTGAATTTAATGAGCTCTGACCCGGGCACAATCGCAACTTTATTTAAAGCGCTATAAAAAGCGAATCAAATAAAACGCTTGTTAATGACACCCTACATTAACCCCTTCCCGCTGCAGCATGGGAGCGGTGGTTTGGGGGGTTGTTATTAGTTAATTGTGACGTAGGCAATCGCATTATAATATGCCCACTTAATTGTTAATTGCATTTCGAACACTTTAAATAAACAAAAAAATAATAATACCCGTAATTATCGCAATTGAAATCGGAATCAGAATCGGAATCGAAATCGGAATCCAATTGGGAATCGGCTTGGCATCGGCTGGCGCTCAAAACAATTGGGGCAGGAGACGCTGTAATGTGGCTGTAAAACTGTCAGGCACAACGACTCGTAAACTGTAAATGGCAAACGAGCATAATGAGCGGCCGTTAACGCTAATTAAATAATAATAAAAGGACATTTTGGCAAATAAAATTCTTGTTTTGTTTTTTATTTTTTTTTTCGAATAATATTCTCTTTTATTTGTTTTTTTAAGGTTTTTTCTTTTGTTTTTTTTTTTGCTTTGTTTTCTTGGTTTTAAATTTCTCTGTGTTTAAGTGTGTGTGAGTGTGTGTGGTTGTGTGTGTATATTTGTGGGTGGAATGCACCGCTTTGTTGACTTGGTGCTTCCATTTGTTGTAGCATAATTTATTATACAATTGAGGGCATGGCTTAAACATTAAAATTTTTTTGTTCAACTTCTTCGTCTTCTTCATCATTAGCATTATCTTTATCATTATCATAATCATTATCATCTGCGGACAAGTACTCTCATCTTCTTCGCTCTTTATGCATAGTTTTCAACATACCAAACAAAATAACTAAACAAAAGTTTTTTTTTTATATTTTAATTACACCCAAAGAAAACTAAAAGCAATTTTAAGTAATAGTTAAAAGTTTTCGTATTTATATTTTTGTTGTTTTTTTTTCATTTTCATTTTCATTTTGTTTTTATACAATAAAAAATTAAAAAACGGCCACTTTTATAAAAGTTGAACGTATGTATATCAAAAAACACGAAGCACGTAATGTTTTCTTCTTTTTTTTTTTGTTTGTTACACATCTATTATTTTTGTTTGAAATAATTTCAGTTTTTTATTAAGTGTTTTTTTTTGTTGTTTTTTGGACTTTTTTTCAAAATTTACATCAATTATATATTTTACAATTTAGCTTTTGTTTTTTGTGTATTTGATTATTTTTCGTTTAAATTTTAAGATTTAGCTATGTGTGTGTGTGTGGTTGTGTGTAGGTGTGTATTTTCGATTTGCTTATATAGAAAGTACAGTACTAAGTAACTAAACTTCATGTGCCTATTCATAAAATTAGGGCCTAGAAATTACAATTTATGTTTATTTCATGCTTTTCGCTTCATTTAGGTTGGTTTTTTTTTTCTTCCATATTATTTCTTGTAATTTTATTCTTGTTTATGTTTTTTGTTTATTAAAAAATCTACAATTGCATTTAAAGCTAAAAATATGACTTAACTGTAGTTTTATTTACAGAATGTTTGCTTTTCTTCTCATTTACTTTTTGTTTTTTCTTGACTAAATTCTAAGTTTTGTTTTTATGTTTTTTAACTTTTGTCATATATATATTTATATATAGAGTACAATCTACTGGCTATATATATATATATCTGGGTGTATGTGTATATATATAACCTATAACCCTAGCTAGAACCGAGTCATCAGAGTCTGCGGTGGCGGCTTGAACCACTTGAGCGCTACAATATTAATTAATTATTTATATTCATTACATTGCCTTAAACAATTAAATTTTATTTTGTTTTTGTTTTTTTGCTAAATCTCTTAACCCACACGGGCGACAAAGTGTTGCGAAATGGTAGCTAGGGGCTGGGGGCGTGGTTGGTGGTTATATGGTTTTAAGATTTACCTTGCTTGATGGAATGCAGCTGAAGGCCAAAAGTTGTTTTAAGTATTTTCGCGCATTTCCCAACACTTGTCGCACTTTAGCTAGTTATCGATATACGATTCGATCCGATTCGATTCGATTCGATACGATTTGAATTCGTTTTGTTTTTTGTTTTATTTAATTTAGATTTAAAAACAACATCACTTGGTTTCACGTTTGATTTGAATTGCGTGTTTTTTTGTTTAAATTTTTACATCGAGTTTTAGAAAGTTTTTGAAACTTTGAAAGTTTGGAAACAAAAATAAATGTATGTATATAGAAAAGAAACGACAGGCAGAGGCGGCAGGCGGCGGTGCCAGGCTGTATATATATAACATATATATACATATATATATATATATATATGTGTGTGTATATATGTGTATAGAAGAGTATTCAACTAACCGATCGATCCACTGCCCTAACTACTACTTAGTTCAAGTTGTAACACAGATTAATGCACTGGTAAAAGTGTGGCGTGTGTGGAGCAGCCCTTGGACGACGACGACGACGACGACGACGATGACGAGGACGAGGATGTGGTCGCTTTTAGGGCTGCTCGCGCTTGCATTCCGGCCACCCGTCTGGCATTGTGTCCTAGGAGGACTCGTAGCCAAACCAGGCGGCCGACGAATGCTATTCACCGCCCGCACCGCCGCCGCCAAAGCTATTGAAATGACGCACTGCACCCGGTGCGGCGGCCGCACCAAACTGCAGACTCAGCTCGAAGAGGCGACGGGCGTGCAGCTGCTGCTGCTGCTGCTGATGATGATGGTGCTGCTGGTGATGATGGTGCTGGTAATGATGATGCTGGTGCAGTGCCGCCGCCGAGTGGGCATTCAGATTGAGATGTCCGCCCAGCACACTGGACGCCGAGCCCGGCGAGGCGGCGCTGGGCGGCTGCAGGGGCAGGCCGCTGTTGCTGCCGGCCCCGGGCGAGAGCTGGGAGCTGCTGCTGCCGCCGCCCGTCTGCTGCGACTGCAGATGCTGGGCGTGCGGATGCTGCAGCTGATCGCTGGTATGGAATAGGTGCGGATGATGCGCGGGATTCAGATGCGGATGCTGGTGCGGATGATGGGCATGGTGCGCGTGCTGGTAGCGCATCGGATCCATGTACATGGCAGCTGCTGCAGCGGCTGCTATGCTGGATGCCTGTTGCTGTTGTTGTTGCTGTTGCTGTTGTTGTTGCTGTTGCTTCACTTGCTCCTCGTTGTTGTTGTTGTTGTTGTTATTGTTGTTGGTGCTGCTATTGTTGTTATTGTTGTTGTTGTTATTGTTATTCGTCTGACCACCAGCTGAGGAGCTGCCCAAAGGGCTCTGCGGCGACATCACCTGACCCTGACTGGTCATTGTCACCGAGGAGCCCGCACTAGAGGAGGGCGTATTGGGCGTGAGCTGCTGCTGCTGCTGCTGCTGTTGTTGCTGCTGCTGCTGCTGCTGCTGTTGCTGTTGTTGGTGTTGCTGTTGTTGTTGCTGTTGGTGTTGCTGCTGTTGCTGTTGTTGCTGGTGCAGACTGTTGGCAGGAGTGGACGCAGCTGCAGCTGAGTTCGACTCCTGGATTTCTGATTGCTAGTGAGCCGCCAATTGGTGCGCCGACTGCATGTTCTGGGGGCTCAGCATGGGCGGGCTGTGGCTGTGCGAATGATTGCCCATCGGACTGCCGTGCATGTCGTGGTGGGAGTGATAGCCACCGTGATGCATATGGCCCGGTGGCATGCCGTCCATCATATCGCCGCCGAGCGTGTTCGGCGGCGTCATGCGCTTCTCCTTCTGGCGCCGATTGCAGAACCACACGCGCACCACCTCCTTCTCCAGCTGCAGTGAGTCCGCCAGCGATGTGATCTCCTGCGCCGAGGGCTTTGGCTGCTTGTGGAAATGCTGCTCCAGGGCGCCCTTAACGCTCACCTCGATGCTGGTGCGTTTCTTGCGTTTGCGACCCTGTGCGGCGATCTTGTCAATGCTCGTCGGGGAGCCGGTGGTGGAGTCCGCCTCCTCGAGCCACTTCTGGAGCAGCGGCTTCAGCTTGCACATGTTCTTAAAACTTAACTGTAGAGCCTCGAACCGGCAGATGGTCGTCTGGGAGAAGACGTTGCCGTACAGGGTGCCCAGGGCCAGGCCGACGTCCGCCTGGGTGAAGCCGAGCTTGATGCGTCGCTGCTTGAACTGCTTGGCGAATGCCTCCAGGTCATCGGATGTGGGCGTGTCCTCCTCACCGCCGCTGATCGCATCGCGATCGCCGCCGCCGCCGCCCATGTGATGGGCGTGTATGTGCAGCTGCGGCGACTCGCCGCGCAGCGCATGATGCAGTGGCGCCACCTGCGCCGCATGATGGGCCGGATGATGATGCAGCATGCCATTCATGGCCGCATGATGATACTGCAGCGGCGATCCGCCGGTGGGCGCATAGTGACCCGCATGCGGGGCATGCCACGCGGCGGCCGCGTGCGGCGAGGCCATGCCCTGTTGGATGCGCGTCTGCTGCGTCAGATGTGACATCTCCTGCTTGACGGAGTCAACGGCTGCGGCAGCGGCGGCGGCGGGATGATGGTGCGTCGTATGATGTGTGGGCAGCGACCACGGATCCGGATGCAAGGCGCTCCAGCTGCCCAGGCCCGAGCCGGGCGTCAGGCCGCCCAAACTGTTGCCCTGCCCGCCGCCCTGCACCTGTCCGTTGGGCGATGGCGACGACGGCAGCTGCTGCTGGTGGTGCGATGCCGAGGCGGCTGCCGCGGCAACGGCCGCATGATGATGATGATGATGCTGCATATACTTCATCTCACCGGCATCGGCAGCGGATCGGGGCGAGGATGTGTGATAGCCACCGCCGCCGCCGCCCAGCGCCATGTCAAGATCGCCGCTCGGCGGCGTCATATAGGAGGTAGCGGCCATCCCCACCGCTCTGGGGCTGTTCAGGCCCTCCACGCTGGCGGGGTAGGGCTCCAAGTTGGGGCTCAGTTTAACGACTTTGTAGACCGATCGATCGAAAGGAAGACCTGAGTCCCTATGCTCATTCCACTCGAACCGTGAGGCAACCGTCTTGAAGTCTTTTACTGGCAACGTGGCGACGTAAAAATGTGGGCGTGGCGGCCGATTGCGCGACTCGCACACACACGCAGCACACACTCAACACACAAGCCGCGCACACACACGCACGCAACACACACACACACACACACAGTCAACAAGTTTCGTCACCGACGGCGCGACGACAAAAATGTTGCACGGCAAAATTGTTGTGTGAATATTTCGTAAAAATTGCGCAGTTTATCAAAAAATTTACTTTTGATTCGGCTTTCGTATATATTTTTTTTAATTGCGTGATTTATTTATTTTTTTGTTTTCTTCTTCTGCTTCTTCTTGTAATTGTTGCACTTTGTTGCTGGATTTAAACACTTGGCACTTGGACAATATTTTGCGTATTTCGTTGTTGAATTTACGTTATATTTGTTGCTGCTGTTGTTGTTGTTGCTGTTGTTGTTATTGTTGTTATTGTTGTTGTTGTTTTTTTTTTTAGAATGATTGTTGTCGTTGTCAAGTCACAAACACATCATCTTCAGCTGGATCGAGAAGAGCTTGATACTATTCAGATGCGAGATGAGATTCGGCATTCAGAATTGTGATTGAGATTTTTTGTGGATTCGGATTCGGATCAGCCACACAGCGCACATAGCAATAATAATAATAATATGAAATACACACAGAGAGACGGGCGCCCAGACACACACTGAGGAGAGCCTATGGGACAAATTCACGTGCAAACTCGTAGAGCTATCGAAGTGAACTAACGTCATGCAGCGGCCAGCGGCGCTACGTAGACGGCGCTCTCGACGACGGCGGCCGACAACAACGACAACGACGGCGCGTACGCACACACACACTCGCACACACAGGCACACACACAGCTGTATTGGGCTCGCGCGGCGAAACCAGTTTTCAACCCGTGTCTTCCAATACGCCATGTGCGCAAGCGAGACGGCATGCGTGCGACTGTATGTGGGCAGCGCGTGCAAGCGAGATGGCCGTTGAGAGCAGCCGTAACTGGAAATCGACTTGCGCTCTATTGGGCTCGACTGCTGGCTGGCTTTCCAGTGCCGCCCACCAAAAAAACGGCCAAGCAAGCAAGCAGGCAAGCAGCGTCGCATTCCCATGCAGAGTGACATTTTTAATTGCCAGGCAGCCGGCACAAGGGAGAGCGAGAGCGCAAGAGGCGCGCGCAGAGGCCTTTGTTCGACGCGAAAGCTTTTCCGCACAGGATTGCGCGCCGGCCACAGGAAGCTTTGTTCAGTTCGCTCTGGCACTTTGGGCTGCCAACTTTTGCTTTCATTTTGTTGGTGTGCCGTGTGTGTGTGAGTGAGTGTGACTATGTGTGTGTGTATTATTTTTAGTGGGGCGTGTGCATTGGCAGCACTACAATGGGGCGGGCAATGCAACTGACAACCGACAACGGGCAATGGGCAAACGGGCAACGGGCAAACGGGCAACGGGCTATCTCTGCGATATCGGAGCATCTAACGCGTCCGAGAACAACTGTAAAATCAGTCGCACATTAATTGAAATGTATCGCGGCAATAAATTTGCATGCAAATGTTACAAATGTTTCAATCTTCGTCCAGTTTCCAGTTCGCAGCTTTTTGTTATGCATATCTGTCAGTTACTTTCAAAGAAAGGCCCATTGTCTATGCAAATACGTGCGTGCGTGTGTATGTGTGTGTGTGTTTGTGTGTGGGCTGTTCTCCGTTTTGGTACTCGCGCTTTGTTTACCGTTAAGCATTCTCCTGGCTAGTTATTGATTTGCAGAACGTGTTAATTTTTTTTCTTCTAATTTTTATTGATTTTACATTTAACAGCATTTGCACAAATGTAAAAGTCTTTAACTTCTTTTGTGCGTTTCACTCTCCCTACCCTTCTCCCTCTCTCTCTCTCTCTGAAGTTTGATTTAGTGGCCAGTTAAAACAGCATCAATGGCCTTTAAACCATTCTCTAAAATGAATGCAACAGTTTGATACACTGCGCAAAAAAGGGAACACAAAAGTTCGTTTGCCACAGCTTCTGAATTGGTCTAAAAATATAAAAAATTGGGTTTTGCCTGGGAAGTTGTCTGCCAAAAGGTATTTTCTGACTTGCGGGGGGTTTTCTGAAAAATTTACCAATAATAATCATTAAAAGTAGCTGTCTATAGTTTTTTAATGGATTTATTAACTGTTAATAGCTCTAAGTAACGCCTATATTTTATTCTAATTATAAGCTCACTTATTTTAATTTTCCACAATTAAAAGCATGTGATCTTATTAAATACATTTTTTCTTTAATGTTTTATTTATTAAGGTAATGCATTTATAGAGATTTTTCATATTGAGATTTTCTTATACTTTCTTTGGACTAAATATGGCATTTAAATATAATAATTACATATTCTTATCATATAAACCCAACTATATAGAGTATTTTAATGTATTATTAATATTTGATATTAGTTAGTTTGGTTAATATATTATTTTTGAAATTTCGATCATACACATGGAATGCCGCTTTTAAATATCTCTATTCATTGATTTGACATCATCTTTGTCAGCTCTTTAGCTAAAATTTCTACACTTAGGAACACATCATTTGTGATTGGAGCCCCATAAAAATTGTATATAGTACACATTTGAGCAACCTGTTCCAAATTCTTCCAATCATCAACTAATTGCCGAAACCTGTCCAAATACGTGCAAAATACTTTATATAATTTACCTTAAGCTGTGCTCTAATCTGTTAACACTCTCTGTCTCTCACTCTCTCTCTCTCTCTATTTGTCTCTCTCTCTCTCTCTGGGTCTCTCCTTATGCTATTCACAACTCTTGCGGCAGGTCAAGCGTCCAGGTTGTGTCAAAAATTATGCAAACTAAGGTCAACGCCATCAACAACAACAACCAACACACACACACAGACGGACAACATTTGCATCACTTTGTTTACATTTTGTTGTTGTTTATTTTTTGTCCTTTGGCCACACACTTGGGCATAATTAATAAGCCAGAGACGGAGCTAAACAGTCGCCGTCGCCGCGTCAAAGTTTTGTCACCCAACCGAACAAAAGTCCTTGGGCGAATTTACATGATAATTAGGCGGGCGCCGCTTAAAAAATAACAACAACAAAATACAACCTAAAATGAAAAAAATATATTTAAATTTCAAATGACGAAAAATCCTGTTTATGCCGCACCGCAGCCCCTGGCCCCTCGACGTATGCTAAATGCGCACGCGCCGCGTTTGGTTTTGTGGCCGTGGCAAGGACTTGTTGCATAATTATGCGCCGCATGCGAGTAAATAACACTGCACAACAAAAGCAAAAACAAAAACCATAACTAAGCGCTGTATTTATGAATGAAGATCTCGCCTCTGCCCCTCTCCCTCTCCCGCTCCCCCCTCCCCCCCCCTTCTGCCTGCCTCTGGCGCCGTTGATTTGGATGATAATGAGGCACGATTAGCATTTTGGCTGCATTTTTTTTGCGCTCAGCTCCGGTTTGAGCTCGCGGCCGGGTATCGGGCCTCTCGCACCTAGCTGTCTGCTCGGCGCACTTGCTTGATAATTATTAGCATAATTTTCTTCTTATTTTGCATTAATTTGAGTGTGCGAGTGTATTTATGTGTGTGTGTGTGTGTATTGTTGTTGTGCCACCGAATACAAACTTTGGCATCTGTTGTTGGCAATTAATTTTGGCCATAATTTGAAGACCAGATATAAACTGGTCTCTTTTTCGCCGCTTTATTTGCCGCGCAATACACAATTAAGGCGCTGCGAGGGAGGCGACTTTTAGGCAACTCTTGAGCGCCTAATTGTTGTATTATTTAACGCTTAAATGCATAAAAAACAAGGCACAAAAAGCATGCAAATAAATGGGGAGAACGTAAGACTGAAAAATGCGGGGAATCCTAATGAAACCTAGCTTTGGTTTGGGCAAATTTCATGAATGTCGATTGATAATTGATTGATAAAGAAACCTATCATAACTCAGCTGTGGCCAAATTGAGTTTAAGAAGTGAGATTTCTCTGGGCTGCTCGAAAATCCGACAACATGCATACGAAGCTTAAAGGAAAATTGAAATGAAGGTTTCGGGAAATTTCATATATAAACCTATTCTAACTCCGCTGTGCTTAACTTAATTTAGAGAAGCTTGATTTCTATGGGATTTAGCATACGAAGTTTAAAGGCAAATTGAAAAAAAGGTTTTGGGTAATTTTATATATAAACCTTTTCTAACTCCACTTTGACTAAACTGATTTTAAAGAAGTTGGTTTTTTATGTGGGCTTGAAAAGAAATAACTGGAAAAATATGTTGTCCCAGGAAAAATCTTTATATAAATACCTATTCTATCCTATATTTACCTATCCTAGCTGAGTTCTTGCTGCATCAATTCGCAGAAACTTGATTTCGGTGAGTAAGACGGATAGATTTGAATAAAAAATCAAACATTCGTTAGCGTGTATCATAGCTGCTTTCATGCCCTTTACCCAACTCATATGCATTTTTAATCCTGCTCTTCGTTTGCAAACAAAACGTTTCATTAGCTAATGTCAAGACTCAGCTGCAATCCAAAAGACAGCGACGCACAGGAACCCATCCCAGCAGACAGTCGAGTCGGTCAACTCTTTACCATATGCAGGCACGAAAAAAACAGGAAAAATTGCGCGCCAAAAAGTGGCACACCAATACACACACACAGCAGACTATAGACAAGAAGCAGCCTTCAATTGAAGAAGCTAACTAAGACAGGAGCTAAAGACAACCCTTTGGCTGGGCTACCCTTACGACAAGGTCAGACGAGCTGCTCACGTAGGCAAATTTGCTCGCAGCTCAAGACTCGAACTCCATGTGCAACACCCCCCACTCCCCTCCCCTGGCCGGCTTTAACAGCGAGATGCAAGCAACCATTTATCATTTTTTTTGGCAATTTGAAATTTGTGCAATTTTGCGATTTTGCATGCAACGGCCGTTAAAGTCTCTGCTGGCTGCAATCAGGACGCGGCGCTTATCCTTTGGCCTTTATCCTTTCACTTTCGCTACCTACAAACACACACGCACACACACACACATACACACAGAGAGCACCCCAGCAGTTTGCCAAATTCCAACACAGACACACGCAGGACTCACTGTCATATGCAAATTAGTTGAGCCCTAAAAAGAAATAAGAAAAATAGAAAATTTTCGCGTCCCGCCAAAACATAAAATACGCAAACGGAACACAAAATGGCAATTGTTGTTGCCATACTTATGCCCCGTAGCACCTCCCCCCACCCGAACCCGAACCCCTTCGCGGTTCTGGGTCTTCGTCTAACCCATCGCCAGTTGGGTTAAATGCATTTTGGTGCGCCTCATTGGCTTTGGCATTGAGCGACGCGCCGCTCTGCGACTCGCAACTGTCAATGGGACCAGGCAAAGGGCAAATATGCAAATGAGTTTGCGTTTTTTTTTATTTTTTATTTATTAACTAATTTATCTCTGCGCCGCTGTGACACGTCCGCGTCCCATAGGCAACCCGCCTGGGTCGTGAATTATTGGCGAATGGCGGAAACAACGCAGCAAAAAGCGTTGCAACACCTGGTTAGAAATATTTGTTCTCGTTTTTATTTTTTTTGCCGCGGTTTTTTATTGCCTGCCACGTGGAGTGCTCTGCTCTGATAGTTAGTTGCCAATCAGGTCGCTAAGTAGTTAAGTAAATGACTGTGTCCTTTCTCATTGTTGTGTCCTTTCGAAAGCCAAAGAGAAGGCTTTGAATAGTCATTTAAATGTATTCCGATTGCTAACTAAAAACTCTGTATTTCAGTGGAGAAATTGTGCGGAAAGAGGTGAAAAATATGGAGTTAGTATTCTAGTTCTATATATGTGGTAGAAATGTGGCCGTCTTTCCATCGCGATCTTCGCTTAACAAAGCTCGGAGATCAGATCTTCAGATCTTCAGCAGCCGCAAAGGCCATCGAGCTGATGAGTCCTGGCTGACCTCATTACAGAAAGGCGCTTCCAAAGGATATACCCCTGCCTATAAACTGAATTGTTTGAATGCCTTGCAGCCTTGGGCTATGTCCTCAATCCCCTTCATTGCAAATTTTGAATTGCCCCCAATGTAAAAATCATGTAAGCCACAAATTTCTAACTATACCCTTATTTAACAGTCTTTCGCTTGGTAGAGATCAGAAGTTCCTCATCAATTCCAGCGCATAATAAAAGAAAATGCAATTTCAAAAACAAATTTTATTAAATTTCATTCATTTGTGCACTTCAAATAGAGAATGACATGAAATGCTCACATAACTTATCATTTATCATTTATTTCAAAACACAAACAACACATTTGACAGTAAAAGAAATATATATTGAATTTTATACTTGATTTAATTTTATAATTATTATTCACATAACATAATATTAATTATGTAAATTATTTAATTTTATATTAATTAATTATTCTTCGATTAAAATTTATTATACTTATAATATTACTTCATAATGCCAATCAACGAAATTCAATTCAATTACTATTATTATTATTCAAAGTTTTTATTGCAGTTGAGTTAATTACAAATTTCAAAATGCACAAATTATTCTTTTAACTAATTACATAAAAAATATTCTCACATTTAAACAAAAAAAAACAAAACAAACACAAATTCCAAAACATTTCCTCTAAATAACAACTTTTCCCTCAGACAACACGCGTCGCATTTGATTAAATGCCGAAAAAAAAATGCAAGTTCTCGTTTTAAAGAAAATCAAAAGGAAAGAAAATGAAAATAGAAATATAAATTATTCATTGAAAAGTTAAATATGCCATAAGTTGGCTTTTAACGCTCTCACTTTCAGCGCCTTTTAATGCGGCCACTTAATCATTGGAGAGACCTCTCTCTAACCCATTTGCATTTGCATTTGCATTTGCATGCGCCGCTTGTGGAGCATCTCGTCTGAACAATATGAAAATTAAAAACCCTGTTCACACCCACCGAAGCGTCGAAGTTGTCACGGCGACGCGACAGGAAACCGCACGGACAGAAACCACGCTTCCAACTTAGATCGAAAAAAAAAATATACCATATATAAAAAAGTAAAAGCAACAACAAGAGGAAAAAACATATGTCAATAAAAATCTTTTAGAAATTCATTTGCATAATGCAGTCAAAAGGGCAAACGTTGACTAAACCCTGGAGTGCTCGTTGGTTTTCCTGTCACCAGAACCAAACCCAGACCCAGACCCAGACCCAAACCCGGACCGTGCCCGAAGCCGAACGCAGGCCGAACTACAGTCCAGGTGAGGGCCTGAGAGCAAGCGACATAAAAAACAACTAAGCGACATCAAAAAGACGACAACTGCAACAACTACAACTGCGGCTATGGCACGCATATTTGTTGCCTTCGAAATAAAAAACAAACACAAACGCGCTCCGACTGATATCCGCAAGGACTGGGGTTGGGGGCAGGCCACATCCAGGGGTGCATATCATTAGCGCTAGAGTCGCAGCTCAGAAAAACTGGCATACATTTTCCGACTGACACTTTTTTTTTCCTATATGCCGCCTGGCACACATCAAAGGCCAATCAACTCGCGGCCAACTCGACGGAACGTGCGTCTTATCGGAAACGGAAGTTCACCCTTAACCCTTGCCTTAGCCTGTGCACAAACCACAACTGTTCGCCGTGTGTGGTGAGTTCCGAGGCATGCCATAAAAAGGCGCAGAAATCCTTTGCAGCGGTGGTGAATAAAATGGGAATAATCTTTACTATGTTCATGTTTGACTATAAGATAATATCTATCACATCATATATGACTATAAGAACAGCTTTCTTCAGACGCATCCTTCTTTAGAATAGCCCAGAAATTGGAATATGTCGTCTTAGCAACTCTTGTATGTATTCACACTAAAAGTCTTTTCTGTCTGGTTCAACTCATAGTTTGAACCATCTTGCCAGCTTGACGTTCGGTTTGTGCAGCTGCACATTTATGAAGCCAGCTTTTGGCTAAGACTTTTATATTTTAAGTATTTTTAATATTTGTTTAAAACAATTTAATTTGCAATTTAGAATTGCCCGTTGTTCTAGAAATATTTCAAGCCGTAAATATTTTCAAATACAAGCTACGGGCTAAATTCGATCTCTACCCCAAATTGCCATCTTCCAAATATAGTTGGAGAAAAGCAATAGATGGGTCCAAAGTTATTCCCATTTTGGAGCTAGGTCTATTTGATAGGTTGTTAATTTAGGCTTCAAGGTTCATAGTTGAATTTAAATTAGAATATAAATTAAGAATCAAACAAATTAAGAGAAAAACTTAAGTTTTAAATCAAGATATATTTATACAAGTTTTCGTAGCTTTGCAATATCTTTGAACATTTCTCGACTTCAATTTATCGTAGCTTTGCAATATTCTCAGCAAATTTCTCGCACTTCAACTGCAGCTGGCAATCCGAGAATTCCGGCTACGTCTGTCCATGTGTCCGTCTGTCTGTCTGGTCTGCTGGGTGCTGTCATAAAAGTGCTCTCCGATTGCATAATTTGGACAACGCCTTTTAATTGAAACATAAACGCCATTTTTATTGCGCATACGCACGCGCCAATGATTGAGGCATTTTATTTACCGTAAAAACAACAAAAAACAAAAACGAAAAACAACAGCGAGAAGAAGAAGAAGCTGAAGCGACGCAATTTGCGCAGAAATTGCAAATCGCCCATAAGACATAAATGAAATTTTTATAATCGAAACGAGACGCTGACGGAGGTCGCCACCGGCCGCGCATGCGCCGAATTTTAGCGTCGTTTATTTTTTTGCTTTGTTTGTTTTTTTTTTTTGTGATATGATTTTAACTGTTATTGTTATTAAGTTTTGGGCCAGTGACAGCAGCAGCGAGTGGCCGGGGAAGCCGACAAAGCCACGTCTTGACGCCCCAACGTGACATGTCCAGGCCAAGCTGCGAGTCAGTGTCAGAGTCAGAGTCCAGGATAACGCGCTTTGATCTTCGCCTTGGCGGCGGCGGCGGCGGCAGCCAAAGACTGAAAGTCAGATCGGCGGGGGTGTAGCACGTGCAGGCTGTGCCTCTCTGGGGGCGATGCTATCATTGCAGCCGACTGCTTTCTTTAATAAGCTGCAGCTGAAGCTGAAGCTGCGGCCGGCCGGTCGGCCGGGGCACGGCGCAAAAACAAAAGACTTAAGGCACAAACGCGTTTTCATAGTAGCCCCTCACAGCGCGATGCTTTACACCTGATAACCAAGGCAACAACGTGGCGAACGCATCGACGCACTCATTGAGCCCGCCACAGGACTGTGGCCACGACGACGACGTCGACGACGACGACGTCGACTGCGACTGCGACTGCGCTATGCAGTTGTGATGTAATCAGGCTCGGCTGTTGCCGCTGCCTCAGCTCCTCGATTCTGCGCGCGGTTCCTGCGATTTGCCGTACGTGATATTGTTAAAAGCTTTTAATTGAAGTCATCTTCTTGCTCAAAACAGGTAGCTGCCTCTGGAGTCATCGTCTGCTGCTGCCGCTGCTGCTGTCGATGTCGAGCATTTTTATGATTAAACTAATTTTTCTTGCCCGCAACTCTTATAGCAGGTGATGCGGCTCCAGTTCCCTCCGCCTGCCAAGTTATTTTAATAAACTGCGCGACGTGCCACGCATTTTGAGAGACGATCGGTTTCAATTTTATTATTGTTGTGGCTGCCGTTGCCGTTGCCGCTGCCTCTGCTGCTGCTGCTGCCGCTGCTTTTAGATTATTTCCAGCACTTGTAAGTGTTGTTAGAAGGGAGTGCCACCAACTGGCTGACCAGGCCGCAACGTGCTCATTTAACAGTAGCCAGCGAACGTCGCTCATAATAACTTAAGCCAGCATAAAATATTTTAATGATAGACATAATAGCCACAGTCCCAGGAGCTGCGGCGCTTGCTGCTGCCCCATACACAAGATAAACAAAACATTTGGACAAATATGACAAGCTAAGCGCCACTGGCCAACAGAATGCAGCTAGTTTTACAAGCAGTTTGTTTCCTGTAGTAATGAAAATTAATTGAATTAAAATATGAGCACAAATTGAGGCACAAAATCACATTTACTAAGAGTGCCTGACCAGAAAGAGAAAGAAATGCAGAAAAGTAATCAGTGCATTGCATTTGTAATGCATTTTATTTGAAAACTAACAAGTATTTTAAATTTAATTTGTTTTTTTTTTTTAATTTATATGCAACTTCAATGCAGAGCTTAAAACATTACAAAAAAAAATTATAGAAGCTTGACAAGATATAACTCAAAATTTGGAACATTAGTATATCTAGTCGACATATTATACATGAACTTTGATAGTAATAATTCGGAATATTTGTGTTCTTCATTTAAGTGCAGAAATAATCTACTTTGTCCATTTGGCTAAAGCCTTGGCCTCTATCTACGTACCATACCTGTTATGTTATAGCCAAAATTGATGGACGATTCTTGGCAAAAAAAAAATAAAATATATATAAAATATATAGAGGTCAAAAAATGATCAAAAATATGTCAATAAAGAAAATCTTTTTGACATAGCTATTGCTGTTTTAAGTTCAGAAAGAGTTTGCACTCAGGACTTGGCAAGAGATAGTCTTAATTATAAACATAAATTTAAAAAATAATAATTCTGAAAAAATGCATGCATTCTAATTTGAATGCAGATTCAAACTGAAGGCACAGCTCTGGCCAAATTTGAAAATCGGTTGAGTTTTGATCAAGTAATGGGAGTTTAAAATCTGGGATGGGTTTTTACTGTGAACTTGGACAATTTGTTTTATAATTTAAAAGCAGCACCAAGAAATCAAAACTTGAGCATGTGTTCTGCGAATTGAAACAGTTTTCAGAAAATAACATGCTGAAATACAATATAACAATATACCTTGAAATCCTGAGGGTCGCAAGTTCAATTCTTATTTACCGCCGACATATCAAGTATGTAGCATGCCTTATGGCCCATTACAACTTGTTTAGCTTCTATAAGTCAATTCACAAACAGGCAGAGGCGCTGCAGCAGTTTCTGTAGGACATTTCATATGCGTAATGCATATAATTTGCGAGGGGGCAGCTTGTGCTGGCCACCTTGGGGCCATTGAAATAAAGTTGTGAAGTAGCGCATAAAATAAATAACAGACACTTGACCAGCCGCGGGTTCGGGCTCTAAGGATTAAAATCAATGAAAACTGTATACATACATCTCATCTATGGCTGCTAGCCAGGAGCGGGCATGACTCGGACTGGGCCTGTGTCCGATGCGAGCTGCAAGATACGAGCCATAACTATGTGCAAGACCATTTCATTTTTCAACAATTGGCCAAAACTACGCCTCAATAACAAAACGTGGGGCGTGTGCTGTTTGGGGCCACAACAAAAGTAATGAGCAGTTGGCCACGCGCTCCCTAAAAACATTCATGAATGTGAATACGAGTACGAGTGCGAATGCGAATGCGAATGCGAAGCGACTGCAAAAGGCCTCCAGGCGAGCGGGCAAAAGGAGCAGCAGGCTTTGAGCTGCACTCGAGCCTATAATTATAATTGAAATCAATTGATTTATTTGCGTTGCCAGCTCGAACTCTATGCCAAAACGCATAAAGCCATAAAGAAAAATGGCAACAATACAATTCAAGAGCTGCTCTTGTTGTTGTTGTTGTTGTTGTTCTGGCTGTGTGTTGTGTTCTGGTCGTGTGTGCTTAATTGTTGTTATTGGCCCGACTGCTTGGCCAATGTGTGCCGCTGGCCAATTTGTTGGCCAAGCAAGCCCCAGACTAGGCTGACGACGATGTCGTTCTCGCCGACGTCGATAAGGTCATGAGCAAGTGTCATTCCAGTGCATAAATTATTTATTGGGGCGGTTGCATAGCTGCAGTTGCAGCCTGTAGTAGAAGGAGCAGTTAAAATAAATGTTGCACAGAATGGTTTAATGTGTGCTGAAGGGCAACGTGATCGAGAATTGCTGAAGTTTAGGCAAGGCAAGACAAGCTCCAGAGGCCAGGCAATCGATTATGTCCAGAGCTGGGAATAAACCAAAAAATATAAATAAATAAATTAAAGTAAAGGAATAGTCAATAAACTTGGTTCATTTAAAGTTGATTTGAGAATAAAATAGAATAATTTTCAAGAGTTACAACAAAATTTACTTGCTAAGTATGTCGCATAACTAGGTTGATGATTCCCGGCAATCTGCTCGATCTGTTGCTTGCACCTGCTACCTGCCCCCCCCACGAAATACACTTGTGCTCTGTTGTCAACGACAGTAGCTTTGTCTAAAGCACAAACAAAAAAATAAAAAAAAAAACAACAACCTTTTGTGGCCATTCCACAGGCCCCGATGCCATGCCAACCTGTCTCACATTTCAAAATACATAATTAAGTATGCACAGCGAGTTTGTTAGATAAAAATCTTAAAAACCCTTAAAAAGCTTTAAGCGCCTAAGACACACGCACAACACACTGAGAGAGGAGAAGGCACAACAAAAAAACCCAAAATGAAAAAAACAAAAAAAAAACAACAACAGCAAGAAGAAGCGTAGGGGCAATACTTGATGGATAACTTGATGAGTATCGGATAAGTTGTGGGGACTTTGTAGCACAGCATAAATGTGAGGCGCGTATACATAAAATAGTCGAATGGCAGCAGCAATAACAAATAACAACAACAACAACAACAGCAGCAACAACAAAGACACGTAGTCGATGTATGATACGAAAACACTTTGGCGACAATCATGGGAAAGATTTGGTTTAACTTGCTTTAGTTTGGTTTGCTTTGGTTAGTTTTTTGTTGTGGCTATCATTTCAGGCCCAACCGAGCTGTGCGGCCATTAAACGAACACCGGCCCAAGAGGTCAGAGCGATAACGAGCGAAAGCTAAAGGCGGGTTCAGGCTGGCCTCTTGGTGGTGCAGGTGGTGTCGGTGCCGGTGCCGCAGTCGGAGCCGGAGCCGGTGGTGTGGGCTAACATCGTTTAACGAAGCCGATTTGTAACAGAGCTTTCACATGTGTCTCCAAATCGAAAACCGAAAACCGAAAAACTTAAAAACAAAAACTTGACCAGCCAATCAGTTAAAAGTTATAAGCCAGCAACAACAACAATAACAGAAATCAATAAAGTTCCCAATGCCAAATGAAACAGAGAGAGAGAGAAGAAACTTAATTAAAAGGTCGCTGTTAATGTTGTTAATTTGAAAATATTGTCGAAGGAAACGGCTGACACACACACACACACACACATACGCACACCAATAAACAGATGGGGACAAATACAAAAGAGTCAGCGTTATAAAATCGTAGAGAAACGCCATAAAATACGGCAGCCGCAGCCGCAGCCGCAGTCGACGCAGCTAATTTTTATGGGGCCCCGCATGCAGGCTGCTGCGCTGACAGACATCTCGGCGGGATCTGTGGTTACTCCAATCAAGCCTACAAGACATGTTGCTATACGAAATAAAAGCAAACTGAAAAACAACTTAAATTTAAAACAAAACAACATTTGGCTATTTGCATTTGACAACAAGTTCGTTGCCTAAGTCATTTGTTTGAAGCTGCTCCAAATATTTGACTTATTTGACATACATAGACAAATGCTTGGCGTCAGTCTTTATAGAGAGAAACAATAATGAGAACATATTGATTAATTTATATGATAACTTGAATAATTGCGACATGGAATTAGCAAATTGGAACTGGAAACAGCATCTGGCCAAAGAGTTTCTATACCAAGCTCAATTAAGGGCCACTTCAACAATGGTATAGATTATCTTTATAGGAAAGGTTGAGCAATTCTTGTTCACTTACCGAACCCCTAATAACAGGCCATCTCCCCTCTGCACATTAACATTTTTTATTAATGCCAATTTGTTTTTGACAAGTTCGTTGCCTAAGTCTTTTGTTTCAAATTTCTCTAAATATATATTTTTTTTCATTTTTCTCATTCTTTTTATTATTATTTTACAAATGCATGGAGTCTACAGAAAGAAGCAATAATGAGAACTTACTAATTAATTTATATGAGATTGAATTAATTTTTCGACAAGTTCGTTGCCTAAGTCATTTGTTTGCGGCTGCTCTAAATATTCAACTAGTTATTGGAATAAATTTACTCCAATCGGATGTGCTAATACTTTATAAAGAGCAGCAAAATATTCAATTAGCACTTATCAATTAATTTGTCTGATATCTTAGAAATCAACCGACTCCTCAACCAAGTTCGTTGCCTAAGTCTTTAATTAAGTAAATATTTGTATACAATATTTGCACACTTTCTTACTAATTACTTTTTTTTGTTTGTTTATTTTTATACAATATTTTTCTCTGAAGTGCACTCAAGATTCATATCCAATCACACTATATATTTATATATATATTTAAATATATGTTCGTGTATATAGTGCGCCTCTGATTTTCTGTTGTGGCCAATGGCCTTAAGAAAATTTCACTGAATTTTCAATGTGACAACGGCGATTTCCTCAATCAAAAGGAAGGCATTGAAACGGCCAACAGAGCTGCAACAAACTTGAAATACACAATAATGTTATAATAATAATAATGCATATAATGCATATAAAGAGAAAAGACTGGCAGCAACGGCAGCAGCAACAACAACACAAAGCAGACGAAGGGGGCGGACGGTTTGGGTCGATTGCTGCGTGGCCTCCGTTGGGTTTTCGGTACGCCCGAATGGCGATGCACGCACACCAGCTCTCACACACACCAGCACACACGCACAGGCAGTGTAACTTCAACCTTCAATTGTAGTTGGTGTTGTTGTTGTTGTTGTTGCTGCTGCTGCTGCTGTTGCTGTGTTTGTTGTTGGTAGTTGTGCTGCTGCCTGTCACGAAACGTTATTCGTGCGGCCATGCGAGTTCACTGACTGCCGCCCAAGTGCGCCAGTGTGCGTGCGTGCATGTGTGTGTGTGTGTGTGTGTGTGTCTTTTGGTGCTTTTCATATGTACACACTGTACATATTGTTGTTGCCGTTGGCCGTTCGCTTTGTTTTCACAGCAACAGCAACAACAATTACAACTAACCATGGCGGCCATATTAACATGCCTCCCCGAGTACAGTTTGCACCTGCAGCTACGTCAAAATCGTTAAACTTTAACGACAAAGATTCTATTGTCGAGCATTGCACGTGATTGAATCGAGCCCCAATTAGACAATCCGCTCACGAACTCAGCTACAAGAACGCAAACAAGCAAAGACACAGGCACCACCAACGGGAGAGCAGGTCGTAACTAATAGACCCGAGGGCCTACAAAAAATTTCCAGCAAATGCCCGAGAGCGCTAATTGACTGTGCCCACAATAATATTTTTTGGCAATTTGCCTGCGCCAGCCAACACCAACAACAACAACAGCATTCATGACCAACAACAATGAGTCATGTTTTGTGTATTGAAGGCTATAAAAATATTTCGCATGCCTATTGATTACGCCCACCCCTCCACTCTCTCCTCGCTCACCTCATCTCTCCGGCGTTGTTTTATTGCTTTAAATGTTTAAATATAGTAATCAGAGAAAGAAAAGCTTGAAGAAACATGCGGCTCGTTGTTGTTTAATTGCCGCAGCTCATGCAAGTGCCAGCAGCTGAAGGTGTGTGAAAAAACTGCACTCCAATTCCTTGTTGTTGTTGTTGTTGTTGCAATTGTTGTTGTTGCAGCTGTTGCCGCCGTGCAATTAAAAATAATATATGTATGTACTTATGTTGTACGTATGGATTTGCTGCACAACACTCACACACAATAAATTCATTAGCTATTGTCTAATTGGCGCATATAACGAAAGCATTTTAAATGGATTAAATATATATATGAAGATGTGCATATAAGTATGAAATATATAGACTCCGCATATTGCAAGTCCAACTGGAGCCAAGCTACAAAATTTTAGTTCAAATGTATTTAAAGCAAACTATATTTCCAATAAATAAAATTATATGTATTCAGAATTCTAAAAAAGTATTTACCTAAACATAAGATATGCTAATTCAAAGATAT
Organism: Drosophila montana; assembly: GCF_035044405.1. Classification (NCBI taxonomy): domain Eukaryota; kingdom Metazoa; phylum Arthropoda; class Insecta; order Diptera; family Drosophilidae; genus Drosophila; species Drosophila montana. The sequence continues at coordinate 1,318,984 of NW_026998322.1, forward strand.
AATAAGTTTAAGATATACAAAATAAGATATATTTTAAAATATACTCTAATATTCAGTTTAAGGTATTCTATTTTAAGATGTTCTGCTTTAAGTTTATGAAAATCTTCTCTTACTTACAAAAATAAAAAAGACTTTTTATTTCTAAACCCAAGATCTAATATATAGAGAGATCGTTATATTCATAACATTTAATTCAAAAAATATAAATAATAAATACAAAAGTTTTTACAAAATATTTTAACTATTTCTATATTCACCATATTTATTTTTTATATATACAAATCTTATAATCGTGAGCTTATATGGAGCAAAGTATATAAGTATTATATATGTGTGTGTGTGTTTGTATGTATGTGTGTGTATGTATGTGTGTATGCGTTTGCATGCATTTATGAATATATGTATGCGTGCATGTTTGTTTTCTAATACCAAACGCAGACCAAGATAATTGTCGCTGTGCTGCAAATTTAAATATAACGAATTTCAACCAAGTGCTCTACTCCTCGATTCTCAAGAATTCAAGTAGGCTCTGCAGTTTTTCATGCCTTGTAGTGCTTTTTTTTGGTTTTTGTTTTGTTTTTTTGTTGTATGTACATATGTATGTATGTACATATCTATGTATGGACATATGTATGTATGTGTGTATATATGTATGTGTGTATATGTGTATATGTGTATGTATGCATGTATGTATGTGTGTGTGTTTATGTATGTGTGCATGTATGTTTGTACATATATGTGTATGTATGTATGCATGTTTGCATATATATATAAAAAGAAACATGCATGCATATATATACAAACACGCATACATACATAGACACAAACAGGCATACATCTTTGAATCATATCTACCAAGGAAGCTTGGATTCTGCGAAAAGTGTGCAACACGTCTCATATAATTTTTTTTATATAGATCTTTGAAAAATAATTTGAGCGCAAAACGTCACTAACCAAGTCTTAGACCTCCATTTCCACCAAGGAGGGATGGATTTTCCAAAAACTGCGCAACACCCATCAGATGAATTTTGACAAAGATCTTTGAAAATGATTTTGTAACTGATGAATGGTAAGCAAAAAACTTTCATACAACTATTTTTCGACAATTTACTACTGATGTGGTTGGAATTTCCCAAATCGCTGAAACACGTATTCATTATGTTCTTACGTAGAGCTTTGAAAATATATTTGAAGCAAATCGGACAAAACGTTCGCTCCGCTGAGAATATTGCAAGCTTTAGATATTGTCCTACACAAAACGCGCGCTAAATTATAGCCCCCTTCCAAAAATGTCAGTTAACAAATGTGTTTTGAATAAATTAGGTTTGAAGGCAAATATGCTTTTGTTCGGATTACTGTTTGAATGTTTTGTGGACAACTAGCTTGGCTTAAGGGTCGGCTTATAATAGAATAATTACCCCATTTGCAAACTGAAACTACATTGAAAATGTGAAATGAACTTAATTTGCTGGCTAGTAGCCAAAACATTTTATAAATAAATGCTGTACAACTCTGTACAACATCTTTTGTATTTTACATCACATAAACATATTTACATCAGGTATTTTTATGATATCAACGAAGTGTTGTTGTTGTGCAATAGAATTGATTCATGACTTCCTCAGCGGGGCATTGCATACCTGCTGCCTGCTTCCTAGCTGCAGTCTCAGCCATAGAAAATTAATTAACCGCCGTGTTAGCCATTTTATGAGTAGCATTAAAATGAAGTCTCCCACTCCCGCGACTTTTACGAGCCTTATCGGGCGCAGCACAATTGATTTCGAAGCGGCAGTGCCACTTGCTGCCTTGTGGCCGTAAAAGAGGCGCATGCAACAAATTGAGCCGCATGCAACTGTGCGCCCACAAATCTTATCTGAGCGATGCACAAGATAGTGTCAGTCTCCGGTTTCGGAAACAACAACGCTCAAGTGTTAATCTCTTGCTTAATGTGCGAAAAATGCGCAAACATTGTTGAGTGGGGAGCGCTGCAAGTCGAAATCCGTGTTCCAAACACCGGCTGAAAGCAATAAAACTGAATTTTATTTTCAATTTGGCTGCATAAAATCAAAGATGCTCCGGCCATGTGGCCAAGTGGCCAAGTGGCCAGTTTTTATGGTACAGGTTGCCCCCCCTAATTAATATGCATGAACTCAAACTTCCTCTGCCGGCTACTTGTGCACGTTTCGTGGCATCCTATCGCTCAGCTCAGATCTTGCGCTTGTTTTTTTCTTTCTTTCGTTTTTTTTTTTTGATCAATTTTTATGATCATTTGGTTTGTTGGTGCTGGATGAGGGCGTCGCGCATTTAGAACTCAATTAAAAAGCGGAAGTTACGCGCAGCTCAAGGGTTCAGCGATTAGCTGACATGAACGCACGAACTGTCCACGCCCTTGACAGACATTCCATTGGCATAAATCGGCGCACAGCCAGACGCACATAACTCACTAATAGCAGCAATTGTTGTCAATTTGCCACAAAACAGGCGCGAAAATGCAGACATAATTTTTGTTGTTGTCTTGCTTCGCCCCATTGCGCTTGTTGTTGTTGTTGCCGTTGTTGTTGTTGTTGTTGTTGTTGGTTAACACACCTTGACAATTGGCTGAATTTAAATTGTTATAAAAATAGAATATGTCCCAAAACACGCGCCATCGACAATGCAGTCGCTTAAGTTGCTTGGCAAGTTCGTGTCTTAAGTCTTTTGTTTTTTTTTGTTATTATTTGGGAGACAATGAAAGCTAGCGCTGCACTTTAATATCCGCCCCTTGTCCGCACCCAGCGCTGCGTCTAAGCGACTCTACATGCAAAATGCCATTAACAATTTGCGCACATAGCGCCAACAACAACAACAACAACAGCAGCAGCAGCAGCAGCAACAACAACAGCTGCTAAAAAGACTAAAAATCATAAAATGTGTACCACGCACAACGCGCTTTGCTCACATGCGGCATTTCTTGCGACTTGTGTACAAGAGTTTTGAATTTATTTATGTCGGCAATTATTTTATTTATATTGTCATTGCACACACTCGCACACCCTGAGATTTTGCATCGCCTGCTGATTTCGTAGTCAAAATATGTTTTCAACTTATGATATCGCTACCCGCTTCTGTTGTCGCCGTGGCTACTGGTTTTAATGCGGCAAAACAGACGACGACAGCCGCGACGATGACGACGCGTCACTGCCAAAATGACAGACAGTCGGCGCAGCGACATGCGAGCGTGCGGTGGCGTTTGTTACAAAAACCTAAACGTGGGTATTTATATGGTTTATATGGATATAAAGCTTTAGGCCACAAATGCGCCAGGAACAATAAGAACAAATAAGAGTATGGGGGAGTGCCCGACTAGGGGATACCCTGAACCTTCGTCCACCAACACCAATTGCGGCTCACGCTCGCTATAAAACGAAAGATACTTAAACTGTATATACTCTTCTGGAAGCTACATATCAAATTTGGTGATTCTAGCTCTTAGAACCAACAGGATTTCTATATCGACTCGGCTATTATTGCTGATCAAGAATATATAAACCTTCTGGAGTCGGAGATGCTTCTTTCTACCTGTTACATACATTTGCACAAATACATTACACCCTTCTTACCCACATTCAATGAGTACAAAAATTGATTCATAAGACTTTAAAGCAAACGCTTTTCATTTGCTCTCTTTTTATATTTAAAATGGATTTTATGAAATACGTCTCCAATGAATTTAAACAATAATTTTTGAAAATAAGTTTTTAGGTTGATGAATTTATTTTGTCCCATTAATTTAACGTTCTTGCCAAAAGACTTTGTTCAAACCTTGTCTCAGTGTGCACTCCCAACACAAACAATAGCTACTGTGAACAAACTTTTGTGTAAAGATTAGCTAAAATATTAATTTAGTTAACTTGTGCTCTTGTATTTTCAATGGATTGTTAAAGGTTTATAGATCAGGTCTGCCTAGAACTTTTTATAATTTAATAAGCAAACGCTTTTCCTTAAGCTTTTTATTCACATTCGACTTTTCTACTCCTAACTCCTTCTTTCAAAACTTTTTCATATTCGTTCTATGCTTCTCTCTGCTCAGCACCTTAATCTTAAGCTCTACTTGCTGCGCCTTGGGCTTAACTTCTGCACCCTAGTTAAAGAAGCGGCTGCGTCACCTGGGCCGCATTGACGCCTCCGCAAATGTCAACAACGGCAACAACGGCTGACAGACAAGGGACGACGCTGACGCTGAGGCAGAGGCTGACGTTGCGACGACGTCAACGACAAGAGACGACCACGTCTCGCAACTGTCACCGAATAATGCCCAGCAGCTAAGGCAGGCACCAAGTAAACCAAACAACAGTAGCCCGGATTCGGGCTCGGACGCGGGCTCTGGCCCAGCGTCAGCAGCAGTTAACGTCGACGACAACAACAAAAAAAAAATAAATTTTTGAAGCGAAACGCCAAAAAAACAAAAAATCGCATTTCAAATTCAAAACGCGATTTTTGCCGAGGTTAAACTATTTTATCATTGTCACAAATGGAATTTTTCACCAGCAATCACCTCGATCCGCCGTCCACCTGCCAGCCCCCCCGTGGCCACACCCCCTCCTGGCAGTGGCCACCGTTTGGCGATGCGTGCGAAAACGCAGCAACCGCAACAACAACCAGAACAGCAACAACAAAGCGATCGGTGTACGTTTTAGGGCGTTTTCTGGCCACGGTTTTCTTCTGGCCTCCTTCATAAGTTTTGCGTATGCAGACAAAGCGCGAGACGCAGACGCAGGGTGGGCAGGGGAATGGGGGAGGGGTTGATACGCTGGCAAAGACGAAGTGGGACTTGGTTTATATCTCTTCATTTGCTGGCCCGTCCAGTTATTTATTGTATTTTACGTAGCTGCTGCTGCTGTTGCTGCCGTGTGTTGCTGCCGTGTGTTGCCGTTTAATTGAAGGCCAAGAGCTGCCGCATTGCTGCATGCATGGCAAGCATGTCCTGGTTGCAATCGCAGCTGATGGCCACTGGCCAGACATGCCCTTATTTGCGCTGCCAGCCAAAACGGCCAGTGCATAAATTATCTGAACAACAGCATTTTATATACCCTTGATGCAACTGAAATATCCATAGCTTACTTATCATGTTTGTAACACCCAAGGCCAAAAAACTATCGACTTGAACAAAAAACAAAAAAGAAACTGATCGGTGATCAGAGCGATTGTCAGCAGTGATCACCGCGATTAGCACTTGCTTTAAGAAATTATTCATAAATTAGTATTCAGCTATAAAATAGTATGTGATTAGACAGATCGATATGATAACAGCTATTTACATATATTAAAATTGATTTTATTTCAGAGAACGTAAAAGTGGCTAAAGAGCATTTGATACTGTTCTAGCTAGAATATCAAGTTAAATAAACATATATGTTTAATTTCTAGTTTATACAATAAAAATAAAACAATAGTAAAAATTAAGTTTGCAAAGCTATGCATCGAGAAATTCCTCCTCGGATCTCTCGAAGCTGGCACCCTTTGAAAATATCTGCTCGATCCCAACCCGATCGAGGCAAGACCATATAGAGTATTTCTTCCACGTTTTTTTGGCATTTGTTTTTGATTTTGGCTCGACTGGCTGTTTTCAGGTGAAGGAAATGTATAAATCAAGATCTCACACATATATATATATATACACAATTATATACGACGATCATGGCAGAACTTGCGCAATGAACGATCCGCACTTAGAATATGTAGCAATTGTTTTGACATCCATAAAACATGCGCTCGATTGGCCTCTTTAGGCAACGTCGCTCTAGATCATGCAAATCGCATCCGAAATCAATTAAAATGCAACAGCCGGGCGTTAATCAAACTTGGAATCAACTCGCTGGCGGTGCCAAATATGTCGTCGTTATCCCCGCCTAAAGAGTTGGGACGCGGGTCGCGGGACGAAGGGGAAGCAGCTCCTCCTATGATAACAATCGCGGCACTCTGACACTTATATAAGCAGTCAGCATCCGTACGGCGCGACCCGAGTGACAGACATCGATCAACGATCAGCGAGCAGCGACATTAACGCTGCATATATTGTCATAAATTACACGATAGAGCCCAGCTCTGCCCCTCCTCCAAGTTGCCCCCGTTGGGCCCTTTGCCGCAAGCTGTGCGTATGCTCCCATGTGCAGCTGTTATTGTTGTTGTTGTTGTTTGTTAAACGATAAGCCCAAAAGTCATCGGCATTTAAACCAAAAGCATCCAACACCCCAAAGACTCAGCCCAAGCTCAGATATATCCACATCAAATCCATCGCATCCCCATCCCCAGAGCGCGTCAGATACGCATCAACGTTTGGCTAAACGCTATCCAGTTTGGCATTTTCTTTCCTTTCCTTTCATTTTGTTTTCTTTTTTTTTCCCCCCAGCCAGTTTTTGCCTCATGTTGCAGAGTGTGGCTGCAGTTGCCCCCGTCCCTCCACAACGCAGATCGATATGTTAAAAACTGCGATTAAATGCGTCGAGCAATGCGTCTGCAACTGCAACTGCGACTTCGGCCTCTGTCTGGGAGTTGTGACAAAACTTTGATTGACATGGCTTTTGTATGTTGGCAACGGCAGGCAGCAGATCCGATTGCAAGGAATAGCACTGAGGATGTTACAACAACAACCACTTGGGGCAAAGGTCTGAAAGATGAGGCAATTGTTGCAGCTGTACGAAAAGAGAAAAAGTGAAGCAAACAAACTAGATTCTATCTGCGTGCTGCTGAGCCCCATCTGCAGCTCTAATTCTACAGTATATTAATGGGTACGTATACATATTTATAGTTTACTTTTTCTGTTTCACACCGATCGCTGATGTAATCTACCTAGCTGGTCTTTTATTTTGCATAATCAACATATCTTCAAGCCGTGCTCTAGAAAGTATGCTATACTGAAAGCGCATTCACATTTGCTATTCAACATATCACTTTCCTGTTCAATTCACTACCAATATCCGTTACAACTCTCTATATGGAAATGTATAGTTATGCTTTTAAACAGCAGAAGAATGTTCACTTAACTTTGTGAAAGAAACAAGGCCAAAGTCAAAAATAAGGTCGGGTATTCGCTCAACGATTCGTGCCAAGTTTCTGGGTTAAGCCATACTGGGTTTTGGTTCCAAAATTTATCTTTCATATATTTTCAACATTTTAAATAGACCATTGAATTCAATTTTGATCATTATGTTTGTTAGTATTATATACGTTATAATGTTCTCTTATAAATTATAGATCTACCCTTTTTAAAATCCAAATCCACTTTGTAATTATTAAATTATAATTGCCTGTTGTTCTGCAAGCCGAACATATTTTTCATATACTTTCTTTTATTAACTAATTTGTTGATACTTTACTTTAACATACTTAGAATTAATTATTAAGACTTGTACTTTGTTTAAATACCCTTGTAGAGTGTATTATAATTTTGTCATGAAATGTGTAACGCATTGAAGGACACGTCTCCGAACCCATAAAATACATATATTCTAGATCAACAGCCGAGTTCATATAGCCATGTCAGTCGGACGAAAGCTAGGTTTTTGCTTTCATTATCTTGCCATAATTCCATCTAGACCAAGACTTATCTTACCATCATTATTGAAATCTTGAGAAAGAAATGCCTAATCGAAATAAAAACTGTATCAGAATCAGTGCCAAGAATAATTTCGCACTTATCGACAGATCTTATCGACAGCTTTCGAAAAGGAACATTAAATATTCACATTTGTGCACATAAATTGGCCTCAAGGCGTTATAACTTAATAATTGTATGTCATTTCAAAAGCAAAACTCCCGAAAACGAGATGAAATCCAAATCCATTTGATATTTTATATACTCAGTAAAATACGTATTAATAAGATCTGCAGAGCAACCTATATATCTGGCTATTGTCTGGCATTTGCCGCAGCAAATCTATGCAAAGTATTCATATTATAAATATTTTAATTTAATGCACAAATCGAAAATCGAAAAGATACGGAGAGGGTAAAAAAATAAAAAAAGAAAGAAAGAAAAACAATCAACTGGCAAACAAAAGCAAACTTGGCAGGCAACAGGCATAAAAGTCGTGATACTAACAAATTTCATTAATGTACAACAGCGGCAACAAGTTGCAGGCACGGCTGGCTGGCTGGCTGGCTGCCTCATCGTCCTCATCTCCTGCAGCAGCAGTAGCAGTTGATGCAACCGCCGGCGATTCCATTCATAAAACGGGCGCACTCAGGCACATACAAGGCACAGGCGAGATCACGGCGCGGGGAGGGTTCGGATTTGAGGACAGACACTAAGCGCATTGCATGATTTTGCATAATTTTATGTAAATTTCAGCCAGGCGGCTCGAGACTTGCCAGCGAATCGAATGCGCGCAGGCGCAGCCACACATCAGTATAGAAGGCGGGGGCGTGGCAGTGTCTGGGCTTGCCGCGCCTCGCCTCGCCGCGCTGCACTGCACTGTGCTGCGCCTCGACGACATGATATATGCCACATGATGACCACGACTAAGCAGCCGATGCGGCAAACAGTAGCAATTGCTTTTGTTGTACAAGGACACGATTATGCACAGGATACGGCACAGGCAACGAGAACGAGATCGAGTGGGGGAGGGGGAGGGGGAGAGAGAGTAGACCCAAAGCTGAGCTCAATTTATGCAAAGTGCAAAACGTGGCTCAGTTGAGAATATCAAAACCCAAATAAAACAAAAGCAGCGCGCGCATTTTGATTTTATAAACAATTTTTTTGTGTATATACACACAAAATAATACGAAAAGTACTGATCAAGGCGCAGAAACATATGACAATGACATGGAATTTATGTGCAACCAAATGCCACAAAATATTGTTTAGGGCATATCGAAACGGGGCAGCAGTTCCGAGTAAAACAGCCGAACAAGTCAAGTCAGCAGGCCAAAAGACGCTGCAGCCCCCACACGGCATCAAGTTGCACAGTGGCACCAGTCCCATAAAAACTAGATCATTTCAAAGAAAGCTTAAAGCTTAACAAGTGTGCAATCAAGAGGAATTTAATCAATTTATTTTAAAAATTTGCAATTACAAATAAATTACTTATTTTTATGATATTTAAAGTGTTTTTGCGAGGAAAATCCATGAGCTTAAAAGGCTTAAAGCTTTTAAAAGCTTCTTTAAATTCAACTAAATTAAATCTATATTACATGTTCAAAGCGTTTAATTCTCATCTATTTTATTTATTTGCATTATTCACGAATCCCTGGTTAAAGCTTTCACGTGCTTTAAAGCTTCTTCCTCATTGAACGTTATTAGTTAACAAATGCTTAAAATATTCATATACTTTTATTCGTTAGTTTGAGTTTGAGTAAATTGTATCTCGAATAATATTTTAATGATGTATTTACAATCGAAAAATCTATATTCAGACTGTAAGCACAAAATCGAGCTTTGTGCTTTCATTCTGCTCTTATTAACTATTGCATAGAGCTTTTATTTGCTTTTAAAGCTGTTTAAAAGTCAACTGATTTATCACTTTATTTAGATTAATCATGAATCCTTCGAAGAAGCTTTCACGTGCTTTCCAAGCTCGTCTCTCAGTGAAAATATCAGCCAAATATAAGCAAAGAATATGCATAAAGATTTTGTTGATTAATTTGAGGGCTTTCTATATAGATAGTGCTCCATTTAAAATCTCCCTTCCTTTCGTAGAGCGATTTGATGAGTGCGAGAGCAGGCCAGTGTGCAGCATGGAAGTTGAGGTGCAGATTGGCTGTTCCTTGAATTGCAGTTGCCTGCGGTTCAGTTTCAGTTTTGTTGCTGTTGTGAGGCTGCACGTCAACGTCAACTCGGACAACGACGAGGAGTTGGCTCTGCCTCTGTCTCTGTCTCTGCCGGTGAGCTGGGCCTCTAATCAGATTCAGATGTCGTCGAAAAATGCGCGACGCGCTGGCCATTTTAGCCCTGGACAGCCGCCCGGTTAGGCGGCCGCGTAACACGGTAGTTGATGCTTCTCCAACGGAGTTTGCTGCAACAGAAGAATGACGAAGTCATAGCCGCGATGCGTCAATTTTAGATTCAACAAAAATGATTGCAATGCATGTTGGCTGCCCAGGAACAGAGACAGGCCGAGGCCGAGACGGAGGCAGAAGCGGAGGCGGAGGCAGAGGCAGAGGCCATGCAACCAGACCAGGCAAGCCCAACCAGTTTGGCCAGCCAGAGGCAGCTCGACACAGGGAGTCAGCCAGGGAGTCAGCCAGGAGGCAGCCAGTTGGCAGTCGTCTGTCAGGGGCAACTTGTGAAATGCCAATTTATTCGTTAGCAAATATTGCATCTGATAGAACAACAACAGCGGACCCCTCGCAACTGACTGCAGTCGCAGTCGCAGTGGCTGTGATTTGAGTGCCAGTGCAACATATGCAGACATGACTGCCAGGACACAAAAGCGCATGGATCGCCAGTAAATGTCTGTGGCAGTGCCAGAGTCGGGGCCCCGGCTACTGAATCATGTGTAAAAATCTTAAGTGCAAACAATTGTACGCGTTTATCGTGTCTCTGGGGCGACGACCACCATTGAAGTTGCAGTTGGAGCTGTAGCCGAAGCTGGAGCTGAAGCTGGAGCTGGAGCTGGAGCTGTGGATGGAGCAGACGGCAGGCAGTCAGAGATTCCGTTTAATTAAGCGCGCTTTTGTGAAAATTGGTTTAAGCATTTTTTGGAAAGCCCTTAAGGTAGGCACATACATACACAAGCTTACTTGCTGGCAGTACTAAACCTGGATCGATTGATCGCTTTGCCAAAAAAATATCCATCAAATTGATCAAAGCTAATAAATCAAAAGATGCCACAGCAGCAGCAGCAAAAGATACTTTTAAGCTTTAGCGAAAGGTGCGCAGCGTTTTGCTGGAAATAGCCCGCAGAGGGGCCAGGCTCCGAAATTAGTTTTGCGCCGCGTCCGTTATGACGACGCACGTAGCCCCAATGCTGACCCAATAATTATGCCCCTTGTGCCCAAGAAACTGAGAGTGAAACCCAACCGAAGCGACCGACGCAGCCGCTAACGACAGCCCATTCTACTTATATATATATTTAAGAGATATATATATATGTTTTTTTCTTTTTGTTATTTTGTAGCCAGCGGCGAACAACGCACATTTTTGCTTATCAGTTAGAGACAAACTCAGGTTTTCCATGTTAAAATACCCTAAAAACAAGGCAACATAACTTAGCTGCAAGGTTAGACAACTAGAGAGTGTAAAGAAAACTTTGACTTTTGTAGCTCAATTGCCAGCTTTACTTGTGAGATTTAAGAAGAATTTATCTTTACCTCTTATACAGTTTTGGGCTGTAAAATCCATTGAAATTTATCGGCTCGGTTCACGGACAGCCTTTAGATACGATTCTTGAACCTGTGTTGTCAGATCTATGAAGCCACATTTTAGTTTAAACCTTCAGTTCTTCATATTTTCAAAATTTTTTTATATTTGCGCGCTTGTTCTACTGAAAATATTCCAAGTCTTAAATATCTTCATATACAAAAGCCGCGCTAAATTCGATTTTCACCCAAAGTTGTCAGCTACCAAATAAGGTTAGCCAAATGCCAATTGTTGGACCCCCATTTGTATGTTGGGAGACTGAGTCTCCCGCACGATATATATGTATTTAAACTTAACGTAACACATTGTTTACAGTTCGCTTTTTATCATATGCCTTAAAGTTCAACTTGTAGAAAATTAAAAAAAAAAAAGGTTAGTTTTATAAACCGAGATTTGAGAGATCGATTAGTTAAGACCTTTGCAGCTCTACATCTTTTTAGAAGACGCCTATCAGGTCGATTGGGATACTTTCCAAGTTGTGTGCTTTGTATGTTTTTGACGTCCCTAGTAAAAAGTAATTTAAAATATTTAGCTCCGATTTAGAACTAGTTTCGGCTTGCAGTCTTGGTACTTAGTAGCTGAGACTTAAGCTTGATCTTCTTGTAGAGTCGAGAAGTATGTTTCAGAAATGCGAACATTTCTGGAAAAACAGCCAGCTATCAATTTCCTCCTCGTACACCAAGAGGCATCACAATAGGCCTCCGCTTGAACGCGATCCGCCTGCATAGCCTTACCCTAACTTAAACTTAGTATTAGTATTAGATGCTCAACATCAAAAAGAGTATAGGAACTTCGTTTGTAGCCCTTAATAATGCTTTACCAATATATACTTGTTATTTCTCTTTTAACAAATGTTCAAAATTGTTGGCCAATATATAAATTTATATTGTTGTTCATAGCACGCGACACAGAAGCAGCATTGCTGGAGAGAGGGAGCGAGGCAGGGAGGTGTTAGGGAGGGAGGGAGGGAGGGTTAGTTGGAGAGCCTCCAAAATATTTGTGGCCCCAGGGGCAAATGTCACACGGGGCCCATTTGTACGTCTAGACATCTTCTATGTTGGAGCTGAGGTGGATTCCATTGGGACCGCCGCTGATCGCTGGCTAATCAATTTTAAATGTGTTTTTGCGTGTCAATCGCTTGTTTGCGTGCCGACTTTTATTGATATGTTTAATTTGTTGTTGTTGTTGTTGTTGCTTGTGTTGTGATTGTTGTTGCTGTGATTTTTAGTGGCTATTGCTAGCCGTGGCTAAGGCATTTGTTAATAATTGGCTGCTCGCCTTGAGTTTTGATTGTTTTGAGTGAAATTCATTTGATTTATTGCACAAATTATGGAAAGTTTCTAAAGGGGTGTGAGCGAGCGGACGCCAAAAGCAAGCTGTAAGCCAGTTGTAAGGCATTATGCAAGCCTTACAACAACAATAGCAGCAACAACAACAACAACAACAACAGCAGCAGCAGCAACAGAAACAACAACAACAACATCTACTTTACACTTGTCGGCTGACGCATTTTACAAATTTGGCACGCTTGACCATAAAAAATGGTCCGAGCCATGGCAAAAAAGTGTGAAACTGCAAATGGCGTCGCCTTGGTTAGACAACCCCCCCCCCCTCCCCCCCCATAAACCCAGATCACCACCCAACCCCTGCCTTCCCAGTCCGCTGCCCATAGCCATCTCTGGTTCTTGCCCCGTTTGGCATGGCATCGATTAGCATAGTTGTTGCCAGATACTGATATCTGCACATATATATACAATATATACATCTATATATATCTTTATACAAACATATTTCTTTCGAGTTATGTCCGTTTGTGCACATCGTGACAACTGCATTAGGGCTATGGGCGTGGCAAGAGACAACTCGGCCACGCGCTGCAGCGGAAGTTCAACTCATTTGGCCAGCGGCAAACGGAAGGGATTTCTTTTTAAGCGCATCCTGGACACACGGCCAGCCAGGACAACTTCATTGATATATGTTTCTTTTTGGCTGCCTTTCGTTTTTTCGTTTTTTTTTTTTTTTTGTAAGCCAACTTCCTGTGCGTCTTTTGTTTGCGGCAAAAGCGTCATCAATTTCGCTATCACCCCCCGCCGTGCTCAAGGCTTAGTTTTTTATGAAGCTGTCGCTCCCAGATTTCCCACTTTAATCAACAAACGCTACCAGCTTTCATTGTGGCCGTAAAATTAGGAGTATTTTTGTTGTTTTGTTTGTATAATTAAAAAGTATTTTGGCCAAAATCCCAGCGCCACAACACAACACACAAATCTCAATCAATAAAAAAATTACGATGCGAAGCAAACAAAAATTAAAAAGATGAAAAAAAAAACCCAAAGAAAGGCAAAGGCTGTAAACATTATGAACCAGTCCGGAGACACATGGCCAACACCCCACGCAGCGCCACCCAAAAAGTAAGTGGAAATAACCCATTGATTGGTTAATTTCTTGCATAGTTATGTTTTTATGGGGCCCTTAAAATGTTTGTGGAATATGTTTCTTCAGTCTTGAGATGCCGAGTGCAATATGTTGACAATAAACAAAAGATTGCCCGTTGAAAGTTTGATGACGTGAGATCGTTCCGTCGCATATGATTGGATATATATCTGAGCAGGGGCAGGGGCGGAGCAGGGGCATCATTAAGCCTCAATTTGTAGGCATCGTAAAAGTAAGCGGCGGAAAGGCGCAGAGTGTGGGGCAGCTATAAAATTGGTAATTTTATGATATTAATTGGGAAAAACTACTGTTTATTGTATCCAATATAAAAGGATAAAAGTGGAGGAAAAGCATTTCCTCTACTTTTTTTTTTTAATTAAAAATGAGCAATGACATATTCTCCACAATTAAATTATGAATATAATAAATATTGTTTAATATAATTCGTTAAATGCTCTCTCGAATTAATTTGTTTGGCTACAAAATATATTCACTTCATTTATAAATTCTGAAGAGGTTATTGAGAGTCAAAGTTGTTAATAAAAACAAATCCCCGAAGCCGCAATAAAATTTTATATTTTGTTCATCAATATTGATGAGCAAATGAGTATTTAAGTAATAAGTTAATTAAAAATTTATGTTTCAAGTATCCTTAAATACCGAATAAATTGTCGAAAACAATTATACAAAAGTCTAAAATGCTTAAGAGCTCAGATATTCTGCATGAAAATATATTTTACTTAAAATAAGTTTTTAATACGCCTTTTATGCTGTTGATCAATTTGTAACTTGATTGTTTCAAAATGTCCGCCTACAAATCATATCAAAAGTTGATAATCTTTAAAAAATGCAGCTTATAGATTATGCAGCAAGACAAGTTGGGATAGAGTAAGTCGGACAAATTGTTGGCATTGTTCAAATGTAACTGTTAAAGGTTCCCTCGGTTTTTGTTGTATTTTTATTATATGGTACCCACGCCCATGATCGTGATCGTGAATGTGAACGTGACACATCTTCATATCCCATATAATGACTGTCACGCACATCCTTAACACTTGTTCGCTGTAAATTCCAGGCAGGAACCGCACTTTTCCACACATTCTCATTGTTTCCAGCTGCAAACGGAAGTGCGCGCCTGGCCATTATATTGTGGTATTGTTGGTCAAAACTATAATCGAGAGCCTCTAATAGAGACTTCAATGGCCCAGCAGCAGCACACGTACTTAGTGTGTCCAAACAGTTTTCCGGCTAATTGAGTTATGAGCCAAAACAAAGACAAACAAACTAGGAACAAGATCGATTACGATCACCCAATACAATATCATTTACAACGTCAACCTTTCCCAGAAATGGGAAAGACCAGACAAGTGCAGCATTGTGTGGCCAGAATTGCACGTGCAGCAGGTAAAACAGATGCCAAGTTCTGGGAAGCACAATTTAGTTCTCTAGGGAGAGGTGAGAGTGAAAGTGTCGGCTACCAGAGATGCTTATCCCTGCCACAGTACACCTGGTGGCGCCTAACGGTGCCTCGACAGAGAGAGAGATAGAGAGAGAGAGGGAGACGAGGAACCTCTTTGATATGGGAAGCTCGTCAACTCGACTTGGCGACTTCTCACAAATGGTCACAACAATAAATAAGCGCACCCAAATTATAATATATATAACAAATTTTTGTTTGACTTTTAATGACAGGCCATATATATATATGTATAGGTATATATAAGAAATGCAAAGCACGCAAGCTTTGTGGGTTTGTTTTTGGGACAGTTTGCATGACTGAAATATTTCTGGTATTATTGATTACCAACATTCGCCAAATAAATGGCTCTTTAACTACTTTTGGGGGCCTGACAAATGTGCGAGGTAAGTGAATAGCTCTGCCCAATCACTCAGTCAGTCAGTCAGTCAAAGAGTCGGAACGCCAGACATTAGACATTGTAACAGACCGGCTGCTCCCTGACTCTAGTGCTAATTTGCATTGGACTCGGTCTCGGGATCGGCCACAGGTTCGGGTCGGGACTTGATAACAGAGAACATCGATCGCTCCAAACTACAGAGCGGAATAATTTAAAAAAAACTGCGTTTATTTGAAGCGTTGCGCACAAAAAAAAAAAAAAAAAGGAAAAAAAAACATCCAAATAGAAAATAAAATAAAAATAAAAACGCGATCGTCTGTTCGTCAACCGCAACAGTAACAGCAACAACAACAACAACAACAACTACTTCTACAGCTACAACAATAAGAATAAACAATATAAATGGCCGCATCGGAATTGCTAATTTGTTATTGAGTTTGGCTGGGCCCGCTTTGGGTTTTGTGTGCTGTGGAGCTTGGGTCTGGGTCTGGGCCGAGGGCCTCGAACACGTCGGGTTCCTGGTACGTTCTGTTTGCCCCTCTCTCCCTCTCTCGCTCTCTCTCTGTCTCTATGTCTGTCTGTTCGACTGGCCCCGCTCTGACGACATTTTTGATTTTTGTGCGACATTTTTGACATGCGGATGTGCCATGTTAACGAGTCTCCGAGTCGCCGAGTCTCGAAGACAACTGTTTCCAAAATTAGGCCCCGGCAAAGCTGCTCAAAGCACAGCTGCAAACGATTTCAATGCACAAATCCTGAGCCCAGAACAAATCCTTTGCCATTTACAATAAATTGAATTCGACCAATGCTGTTGCGGTCAAGCGACCGACTGCAAACCGATTCTCCACTCACCCCGCCCCTCAGCAGCCCTCGCTGGCAATCAAAGTTGCAACTGAACCAACCAACCAACCAACCAACCAACCAGGCGAAATGCTTCAAAACCGCAGGAAATTCGTCGAATTTGCCATGCGGTAAACTTGTGGCTTAGCCAGCAAAAAGGATGCACAAGGAGCAGTCCTTGCTGCGGGCCATTGTTCTATGTGTGTGTTTGTGTGTCTGTGTGTGTGTGTGTGTGCGTGAGTGTGGCCTGGACTGTGCATCTGTGTGTGTGCCAAATGCCGAATGCGTTGGCGTATGCATAATTGATGCGAATGTTTGCGGCCGGGCCCGGCTTAGAATCCAGAGATAGTTCTCATAATTGAGTCGAGCTGCCCTTACCCTTTGAAAAAAAAAAGACAGAAAACCCAAAAAACTCAGCAAACCGAGTAAAAGAAGCTGCTGGCAAAATTGCAGAGCAACAACAAAAAGTGCAAAGTTCATTTGGCAAGCTGAGATTTTTGCATTTGTTGTTGCAAGCATTGAGAATATAATTAAAAGCGGCTGAATAGTTTTATCTAAAGTGACTAAAACCTATTGAAGTTGCTTAAGTAATAGAAATAGAAGCAAAAGATCAATTAAATAATAAGTATATAGCACATCTATGTCAATAGCTATTGGAACAACTATAAAAAATGTCGACACACCCATAAAATTCCATTTTAAAATAAGACTGCCTTGCTTTGAGCTAAAGAGCTAAGTCCCACACAATTTTACAGTTACTTCCAGATTTTTTCTATACCAAATTGGTAGATTTGTTTTTATTTTCTATGGCGCCACCGTAGCCATTGAAATAACTCATAAAAAACGCAACTGCCCGCAGAACCTGGCAATCTACAATGGTTTTTTATGTGGCTCAACCGTTACCTAGATGGTTTATTTCACCTTCCCCCTGGGCCAAGCAGCCCTCGACTTGTACCCGGTAGAGCAATAAATTAATCAAAACTCGAGTGCGACTTCAATTGTAAACGAGTATTTGGTTTTCTTTGGAAAATCGCATGTCACACCTACGCGTGTTTGTTGGGCAGAAAGATCTGTAAATGATTTGTTTGACAACAAACACAGTGGGACACATTCTCTGGACCTTTCGCAGAAAGGTAGCTGCCCGTCTACCTATCAGTGCAAATGATCGAACACAAAACATTGTGGAAATTGCAGTCGAAGATTATCAATATCGTCATCGTCGTCTTCGTCGTCACCAGACGTCGCCAGGCAGCGCCTGTGTGGCCGCTCGAGTGGGCATCATTAACCTTTTAAATGCCAACAATAACATCGAACGGACAAGGGAACGGAGCTGAGACCTTTCTGCAAAATGTCAAACGTCATGGCACTTATTGATGTTTGCTCAATACTATAGACAGTCACATCTCGTCGTCTCGGCCCATTCCTGTGATCTTATTAGGCAGCCATATGGGCCTGCACAAAGGGGTACAAACAAAAGGACACCAGAAGCGAACGGCGACACACGCGCACACCAATTATCACCCACCCCCATCGGACTATTGCCTCTCCTCCGCAGCCACAAGTTGGGCATAAAATCAAACGTCATCGTTGACAGGCGAGTCATTGCTCAATGAGAGCCCTCGGCATCGTCTCAGTGTTAATGAATAAGCAAAACAATAAAGTAAGGCCATGTAATTTCAACAAAACGTTCCTTTCCGATCTGATTGTGAGGGCTGGTCGAATGACATACGTTTGAAAGTATTATATATATCGATACGAAATAAGTTGGAGAATCTAATTAATCGAAAGGCTACTGGGATGAGCCGAGGATTAGAGATTTACTTGGAACGGATATGAGCATCTCGTTTAATTCCTTTAAATTGGCTACTGCAATGAATATATATTTCTGTGCATGAGACAGCAAACAAATCGACGGCTAGGCGTGGCATTCTTTATTTAAGAATAGGTTTTTCTATTTAGCAATTTATCTTTTTAATCAGTGTTCAAATCAAATATATTTAATTCGAATTTAACTTTCAAACTGCTTACCGGTCGTGGTTAGCAAGCAGTGTACACACTTTCAAAATGAACTACCTGTGGAAACTGCTTGCTTTTATACTTATCCTAAGAAAGTAAAGCAGTTGCCGTAAACCCACAACAACTCAAATTTCAAATGCTGTCGTTGTGTTTCTTTCAAATTTGAATTGAGATTTGTCCATTAATATAAATATCTATGTTCATCCGATATCCCGCCGACATCACACGGTATAATGGGCGTTGGCTTGAGAATATCTCATATTCAAAGCTTTGTCATAACGGAAAGCAGCACTTTTTGCAGAATATAATTATTGCTTACTTTTCATAACAGCTTCGAAAAATGTTAAGTAACATTGAAACTGCCACTGTTAAATGTGTATGAATTTTACCCTGTAAAGAGTTCTTAACTAGTTTTGCCAGTTTCAACCAAACCACAGATCCATTCTCCTGCAAACATCACCCAATCCCAGCCCACAAAAGGCAACAGTTTGACTATGCAACAATGCCGACAATAGATTTCCATGGAAACCCGGAAAATTCCGCAGTTGTTTATTTTGGATACGACGCAGCCAAACACAACAAATGTCGAGAAAGCCAACAATTCCAGAAATATATTTATACGATTTTAGTTAACAAAGTGCATACTTATCAAATTCGATCAACAGGCTTTGTAAAATGTGTCGGCCTACAAGCTTTTTATACACTTAATTTTAGCTACAACCACAGTAGAAAAAATATATCTTAAAATTATATATATTAAAAACATAGAAAATAAGTGTGAAGAACCATAACAATGCCAACGATTCCAAAGCGTGTGCCCATGGGCGGCAACAAGGGCAACGGCCACGGCCACGGCATGGACCTACTCAGCTCAGGAGTAACACGGACAGAGGTCACGGAGATGCAGCTCAAATGGCAGGACAGGCCGTGTGAGGCGCCACCCTGCAAACAGAGTTTCTGGTGGGCCAGCCAGCCAAAGCCCATCAAAATCAAAGGTTGTCCCAAGTAAGTTTGCACAGATTTGTGGGCGGGCTACAGACCCAAAAGAGGGGAATACCTTCCTATAGCCCGGTGAGGTCAATGAATTCAGTAGCCGGCTTTGCCGGCTGATTGACCAAAGAAAACAGAAAACGAAAGTTTTGTCCAGAAGCAGTCGAGTCATAAATTGCGTAAATCAATTATTTAACACTTGGTGGCATTTTCACCTGGCAGCCAAGCGGCACGCAAGCGGACACCTTTTCGTGCGTTGCACGGGAACAATGGGTCATCCATATGGACGAGGGGCTCGTGTTGAATGCTTGGTGCCGAAAACTGAAATTGACGCAGTTTGTTGCCATAAACGTCGTTAAATGCAAAAATAGATAAGTTAAGATTGCGATAATTGTGGCCATCATGGGTCATTTAAAGGTTATTTAAATGATATACTCATGAAATATGAAGAGACTTTTTTTTTATTGGCTTAAGGCTCTGGTCATAGTACAAATTTAAAGAAATTCGATTTAAATTTAATGTTACCTCTTCTTATACTTCATATAGTCTCTGGTAATATTATCTTTTATGTGTCTACCTTTATAGAACACAATTGCCGCTTTTATCTGGTAATCTAGATCTACGAGAATTTACCTACACGCCACTAAAAAGCACAGATCATTTTTGAAGATAGCCTAATTGAATATAATATATGTTAGATAGCTGTTGTTGACATAGAACCAACTAGTTGATTGCCCTTGAAGATAGCGTCTCTTGTCGAAAGCTTAGCACCTTTAACCTTTGCTGCAGCCACGCCTCCCATGTGCGACGCGTCGATAATTCCCAAGAAAAAGACTTGCCCGCTCGACGACTTCATTAATTCCGCTTATCAGTGGCACACGTCAGCTGCTTTAGGTGGAACTTACAATTGACCTTGGCCATTGACTTTGCCGTGGGAATAGGAATAGGAACAGGCACAGGAACAGGGACAGGGACAGGGCGATAACGATTCCGAGTAGGCACCACCCACCTACATTTCAATGTCAGCGAAATGCGTGAAGTCATCTCAGCTCCAGGGGGCGAAGGGTGGGGGTTTACGGAAATGCGACACTTTGGGTTTTGCCAATTTCAAGGACACGGCACATAACGAGGTGCCAGTTTAGTGGACAGCCAGGAAACGCTTTTAATTGGAAACACGGCCCAACTTTTGCCGAACTGAAGTGGAGTACATAATGCGGCATGCAAATGGCTTCTGGCTAAAGCGAATTTGGCGGCGTTTCAATTGTGCGGCAACAGTCGGCACAGGCAGTTAATTGTTGGCATATGCGAGTGCCCAACACCCAACCGACCAAAGCTGGTGGCCGGTGGCAACTCCTGCAGCTGTTGGGCGGCGCCCCCCCCCCCTTCCCCCCCAACCCGGCGAGTGACCAGCGGCGGCATGCGATGGCCGAGCTCCGACCGAGGGCCGAGTGCTGCGGTCATTTGGCGTTCGCCAGTCGAACAGTGCGGTACAACGCGTGCTCCTTGCCGTCCACCAAGCAGGACACGGCCAGGACAAAGGGGCAATAAAAAAGAATAAAAAAAGTATTGATTAACTTTCTTGTGTGCGGTGTGGTGTGTGCCGCGTGTTTCTACACAATTGTGGCTATTTATACGCGGGCAATGAGCCGAGTGGAGCAAGTGTGAGATTTGTGAGACAACGCTAAAGGATCATGCCAGAGACGAACCACAGCCCCAAGCAGCACATAAATCCAGAACACTTCCCAGACAATAGACCGAAGGAGCCGACCAAGACGAAGACGGAGCAGCGTGCACAGAACTTCTCCTTTGCCACCAGCTATCCATATGCACCAGGACGAAACAACAACAACAACAACAGCAACAACAACAACAACAACTACCACAACTACAACAACAACAACAGCAATTATCCCGTTTACAACGTGCAGCGCTATCAGAGCCCGTACAATTTCCAGCACGTGGTCAGCAACGCCTTCTCCGTGCTGCACAACTCCGTGGAGCTAGACTACGACCAAAGTCCACACAATATCAAGCCCAATCAGGCCATAGTGCGTCCCATAATACGTGAACAGACGGAACATGTAGATCAGCCAGCCGTTGCCGCCGCGGGCAGCGTTTCGTCCAATCCGCCATTGACGACCCGCTCGTTCTTCTCGCGCAGCACACAGGAGGTGCGCAGCTTTGCCGATGAGCTGAGCCAGAAGCTGCGCTTCCTGGCGCCGGAGGAGAACTACGGTGCAGCCGGTGCTAGCAGTCACAGTAGCGCCGGCACCGGCGCCTGGCTGGCCACGCGCCAGATGGAACGTCCGCGCTTCGAGACCACGGTGCCCACGGGCATATTTCTGCCACCGCCGCATGAGCTGCAGATGCTGCCCGCATCCATGCTGCGGCGCCATGTCTATGCCTACTCCTCCTACCCCATGATCCTGCACAGCTACTACAATGCCAACAACAACAACAACAACAGCAGTAACCAGAACAAGGACACCAGCCGCCAGATATCGTTAGCTGATAAGGCAATTAAAGCCTCCACTCGCCAGAACGGAGTGCGTGCCACGGCCGCTGTGGCAGCCGCCGCTGCTGCTGCCTCGGCCTCCAAGCCCGACCCACAAACGCTGGCCGGTGGCCTGCACATAACCAAGGCGCAGTTCCAGCAGCAGCTGCAGCAGCGACGCAATAACGGCGACAAGAGGTAATAAAAACTGCCCCCCCCTCCCCCCTCCCACTACCAAACCCCAAGCCCCAACTGCCAAACACGGGCTAAATACAGCACAAAATATTTCCATAAATTCAAATGCGAACGAAAGAGGGGCGTGGCAGGGGGGGGTGGTGTACACACTTTGGGGCTGTCCAGTGGTGGTTCGGTGGTTTGGTGGTTACTCAAGCAACCTGCTTATCGATTGCAGCGTCAACATTTCAATTTGAAATGTTTTTCAATTCTCTTGGAATTTTTAAGTCCAATGCTGATTAATTTATTTGCCGCGTTCGTTAGCGAAATGAGTTTTGGTATCCCTCAGCAAGGACACCGAACGGACACCGGACGGACATCGACGTCGACATCGCAATGTGTCATGCAACGTGCCTATTTCAGGGCACTCTTTCCCCCTCTCTCTTAAATAATTTAAATCAAGATTTTATTGGCGCTGGCAACAACATTACAGCAGAAAAACAAGAGTACACCAGTCGGCAGCGCCCAACTAGGAGATACCCTGCACCCAGCGCCAAGCTGTCTTTTCAAATATTCTAACTTCTTTTGACATATTTCTACATGCACAAAAAAACACTTTTTATATAGCGAATGGGCTTCTTCTTACTTTGTCCCACACTATGTATAACTTCGGTGTTTATAGTCCGATCTAAATATGCCAATCAAATGTATGTTAATAAGCACAAGTATTTAGCTTTTAAAATGATATTTATTATTCTAAAAATTGGTGCAGTTTTTATCTGTATATAATATTCGAGGATTCACGTAGTCGGATATATCTAGCTCTAAATTTTCAATTTATACATCAAAAAGCTAGGTCTCAATATCGATATCGACATTTTTAGCCTATGTCCAGATGGGATCGACTCAGATTGTTGCCCTGATCAAGAATATATACTCTTAATGGGATCGGCAAAAAGAATATACCCTTTTTACCTATTTTACAAACGGCATACAATATGTGACTCGTATGAGAATAAAAATAGGAATATCAGCATGAGACTGAGGGCATGTGTAGTTGTATATGGCCAAAGTGCTGCCTAGTTGGGCGGCTACAAAGTTCTATGTACATAGATGTGTACATATGTATTGCCTTTATTGCCTTATTATATGAAGTAATACATCATTAATATATCATTTATATATTTAAGACTTATATCAAAATCCCTTGTAACTGGTATTTTTTTTATTTTAAACTCAAGATCTCTTAAAAATAGCTTTCCTTAATGACTACACCTAGACTTTAGGAATATGTTGTTTCAAAAGCCTGTCTATTCATGTAGATAATCTTTCTAAAATCTGTTTCTTTACATATATCTGTTGAAAGAACTGGAGAAGTGTTTCACATGCCACCTGAACACTTCTCTTCTGCTTATTTTTACTATTTACTCGTATTTGAGTCGTCATTTTGGTTGATTGCTTTGTACTTCAGGACCCAGACCCAGAGAGACCTCCTTCGTAGCGCCCCGGCTAGTAGACATATGCCTTTTGATGGTGCTGCTTCTTGGCTGGCAACTTCAAGTTGACTTCCTGTTTGTGGGCCAGTTTCTGAGCCAACAAACTGAAAAATTTGCATAGGTCACGAGTTCAGGTTCCAGCGCCCAAAGGAGTGCAATGTCTGACAATGTTATATACATACCTACCTCTACATATGTATATGTGTATAAATAAGCAAGTCATAAATTACTGACCAGTCCAGGGGCAACTGCCAAGTCCTGCGCTCTCTTTAAACTTGTGTAGCAAGAAGGCTTTAATTCTGCTTGTGCTTGTGCAATTAAAAGTGGGCTATGGGCTTAGCTCCTCCATCCAATGACCCAAAAGTGTAGTGAACTTAACGGAAATTGATTCGAATCGGAGATGACTTGACAAGCATTCGCGCCCCATTGAGATGGGGGACGGGCAACACAAATTTGATTTTTATCGCCTGAATAGTGCAACAGATTTGGCTCTAAATAAGTATGAATACACGAGTGGGGAGTGCGCTCAGCTAATACTCAGTTTGTTGAACTGGGTCGAGGTTTACTAATTGCCATCGTCTCCGCTTTGACTCACTCTAGACCCGTCGTGCCGCCGCCAGAGCCCTACATGAACATGATGTATGACCGTCGCGTCATAAAAGGAAGCAACTTTGGTACTCCGTCAATGTTGGTGAGTGTTAAGACCGGCAGCAGCCCTGACCCATGAGTAATCGGTCTTTTTGGTTTGCAGGCGGATGTGGACCCATTCGACAAGGCTGCAGAGATACGGCGCCGCAATATGGTCCGCAAGCGATCGATGCAGTGCCGCAATCAGCGCAATGTCCTGGGCACACCACCGCCAGTGAAGGGCAGGAAACACGAAAATATACAGACGGAAAAATACTTGGAGAAACTGGTTCAACGTCCGCCAGAGTACTCAGTGGACACACAAACAGATTTGTTCCTGGAGAAGCCGCCTACGCCTCCATATGTTGCCGCCAAAGTGGGCGTCGATGTGAGCACCGAGATTGGCGACGGCGAACTATTTCACTTTGATGCAGAAGCTCAGCCGATTATTGATGTACTCGTGGATGCCTGCATAGAGCAGAGCATGCTGGAAGTGGCTCACGAAATGGAATTGGCTGCGCTGCGCCGCAAGCAGGAGGAGTATGTCTAAAAAAATTCGTTTTAAAAGATACAAGATATTAACACATTTCTCATTGCAGGTTCCTGGCTCAACGGGAGGCTGAGCTAGCCGAGCTGCGGCGTTTGGAAGCCGAGGAGTTGCGTTTGCAGGCTGAGAAGGATCGCCGCTTGCGCCAGGATGCCATTGCCAAGGAGCTGGATGTGGAGATGCAGAAGAGCGTAACGGCAGCTAAGTTGCTGCAGGGACACATTGCCAGCCTGTTGCCAGAGGTGCTGGAGAACATTGAGCCGGCCAGCGATGCAGTTAAGAAGGAGCAACTAATGAAGGACATCTGCCCCTGGCTATCTGCCGAAGTTGCCCAAGAAGTCGGCCACATTGTTGACTCTCGCGAGATACTCACAGCCATCATACTAGAGATTATTAAACAGCGTGCAGCTGCTTACATCGGCTACAAAGAAGAGGAATCCGAGCCAACAACGTCAGATGTCGGCATTTGTGAAGAGGAGGGATGCATGCTCGACGATATGGAGACATGCCCATGCGAGCCGGAAACTGAATATTCTGATTGTCCAGAGCCGCCGCCAGAGCCAGCACATCTGTAAGGACAGCAACAATGATAAATAAAATATGATTTGGTTAAATTAAGTTATGAGTTTGAGGCGCGCCCGTTGGTCGTTAGGTGCATACTAACAAATCGAAAGTGCAGCTTTGTTATTGTGTCTGGCAACAAGCGGGCGTGCCACGGCCGAATGTTGCCACACACAATTCCATTGGCGCGAATATTGTTGCATCAAAAGTAAGCAAATATTGTTAAAGGTTTATGTTTTACCGGAGTATTCAACAATAAAGTAAAAAAAATGAAAACTTAAACTTAGTTGCTGGAAGCCGTTACAAAACAGTGCTGTAAACCAAACGAAATTTTGGTATTTTCATGATATATTCGGTATTATTTGGCTTGCCTGTTTACAGTCACACCGAAAAATCAAAACAATCCAGCATGTCCAAAATATTCACACCTACAAATCAAATACGTCTTACAAATGTGGCAATTGTAAGGCTAAAGAAGGCTGGAAAGCGGTTTGAGATCGCCTGCTATAAAAACAAGGTGCTGTCCTGGCGCAACAACAGGTAAAATAATACAAACATGCAAGATATGCATGACTCACAAAATGAACCGATTTTCACAGCGAAAAGGACATCGATGAGGTGCTGCAAACGCACAACATCTTCACCAATGTGTCCAAGGGACAGACAGCTAAAAAAGATGAGCTGGTGAAGGCATTCGGCGATAAGGATGAAACCGAAATTTGTAAGGAAATCTTGAGCAAAGGCGAACTTCAGGTGTCGGAGAAGGAGCGACAGAGTGTGCTGGACACGCAGCTCAATAGCATAGTCAACAGCGTAGCAGCACTTTGCGTAAATCCCGAAACACGTCGTCCTTATCCGGCTTCCATCATAGAGAAGTCTCTGAAGGATGCACACTTCTCCGTCAAGATGAACAAGAACACCAAGCAGAACACACTGGAGGCAATCAAAATGCTGCGCGACCACATGCCCATAGAGCGCTCGCGCATGAAGCTGCGTGTGAGCTTTGCCGGCAAGGAGGGAGGCGGCAAGTTAAAGGACTCGGTTGTCAAGCTGGCCAACACCGTGGAGCACGAAGAATGGGAGGAATCAATGCTGCATCTGACGCTGCTCATCGATCCCGGCCAGTATCGCGTCATAGACGAGCTGGTACGCAACGAAACCAAAGGCAAAGGCCTATTGGAACTGCTCGAACTCAAGGAAGTTGTTGAGAGCGACGAGCTGTTCTAGATATCAAACGACTTGTATAAAATATATAGTTGATTATTAATGTTAACAAAGTTTTGAATGCATAAAGATTAAAACTGTAGGGCGTGTGTGTTGGCAGTTGCTTCACTTTCGCTTCTTCAAGTTTTCAAATCGGCGCGACAGTTCATCAAAGTCAATTTCATCGTCATCCTCGCGCTTGTCGCTGCCTGGCACATCCGGCAAATCGTTCGGCACGTTGGGCAGCGATGGCAAATCCATCGGTGGCGGTGCGCTGGGCTGCTCCGGTCCTCCGGGCGGCAGCTTTGAGCGAGGTTGAGGTTTCGGTTTGTTGGCATTCTGCAGCGAGAAAGGCAAATATAAGTACATGATTTTCTTGTGGCTCAGGAGTAAATATAAATGGTGTGCGTCGTTGCGACGTATCGGTCAAGAGCGAGTCGCTGACCTGCAAATTAACGGGGTTAATCGAGGAGTAACGTGGCGGTGGATCATTTTGCGGTTTGGGGCGCTGTTATGCAAAATAAAAAGTTCAGTAAATAAAATCATAAATTAATGAAATAATATATCATAAGCAGCGATTGCAGGGAGAATAGATAGCTGACACCACGACCATGACTCATTGTGTTCTCTACACTTACGCGCACATTCGAGACGGCACAAAGACAACGAGACAACAGAGCGACGATACGTTTGGGTTATAGTGAGTAAAAGGGGGTAAACGAAAAGCAAGTTAGTTTTGGACCATGTCCAGGCATACTACTCGTCGCTAACGTACCAAAATATTCTCGTCCGGACTGCCAGAGCCATCCGACTCACCGTTGTTGGTTTTAGTTTCGTGCTAAAGTAGCACAATCATGCAAGGACATGCAGAAAGCTCAGCATAGAAAATATAGCATTAACCATTAACTTACATTTATAAAATTCGTATTCAAATCCTTCTCTTCTGCGCACTTGCCCTGCGACGAAGTCGATGCCGGCGGCTGATTGGGCGGTATATTATATGCAAATGGTGGCGGCGGCTGAACCGGAGATGGAGCGGCACAGGCTCCTGCAATACCACCAGCACCAGCACCACCACCGCCGCCGCCGCTACCACCAAAGGGCGGATAATTAAATGGCTTACTGCTGGGCGGCATTGGCATATCTGGCAACTGTGGCATTGCTGGGTAGCCAATGAAGCCCATTTGGGGTGGAGCAGGCGCACCACCGCCGCCGCCGCCGCCACCACCACTAAGATTATTGCGATCTGACAAATCGATGAGATGATGCTGCTGATCAGGCTTTTGTTCCTCCTGCATGACCTGTGGATCAGGCTCGTATTCGATGTTGTAGTTCTTGGCAATGGCTATTAAGTAGTTCTCCACAAGCAACTTGGGCGGCGCCTGGAGCGTCAGCTTGTGCATCAGCTTCTCCGAGACAAAATGCTCACCGGTGGCGGTGCGCGAATGCTCCGCAAACTGTGGCCCATACTTATGGATAAAGATGTCAGAGATAACCTTCAGTTCGCCAATGTCGCTCTGCAAGCGAGGGCACACCCAAACAAGGCTGGACACCGGCTCGGCTATGCCAGCATCCAGTTCCTTCATTTGCTGTATCAAGCCAAAGCGTGCCAGCAACAGATCGCAGTACATTTCCACAATTTCCATGGCCTCCACCAGATAATCCTCACTGTAAATGGTTTAGAATATATTCAGACCTGTCAGCTGGCCATTGGAATTGGCGAGTAGCCTACCGTATAATATGCTCCACTCGTATGCGTGCCCGTTCTATTTTACCCGTTGCGAGGTAGTCGGCTATTTCCTTGCGGGACTTTTGTGTTAGCTCCGCCTTCTTTTTTTCTAGCAACTTGAGACGATTCTGCGCTAGGCGCAGATTTGTCTTCAGCTTGTTATAGTTGGGGCCACTGGAGAACATCTTGTCACCTGTAGCTGAATTCAGTCAGTGTCTACTATTTACTATAATTTTCTCTTTATGGATGATTCACTTGATTAGGGAAAAACAAACTCTTTGTGTGACGTCACGAGCTGGTGTTGCCAACTATTGGGCACAAAATACATTAAATTTTGCTTAACAAAAAAACCGTTGTGAAGTCTAATATCAAAGATTCACCCAAAAAAATATTCACCAAAAATAATAATTTATGATAAACTTTTGAATTGTCACAACTTTCATGCTATCTTACCTCATCTTTTCTTAGAAAAAATGTAAAAAAATGTTTGTAAATAATGTTTGTAAGTAATCTTATTAAAAAAAAGGTTTGTTTTATTGTTTAATGCATATGCACGTAATTTTATTATTATACGCTTTTTAACAACTACATGTATGCGTAAATACCAAATTTTAAAAATATAACTATAATTTAATAAGAAATTAAAAGAGAGAGCGATCAGTATCTATATAATGTAAGGGATTTTATCAAAATACTTTCTACTCAACACCCTTTAAGTATACACCGAAGTATGCAGCCCTGCCAACTCGGCCGAATTGTGTTGCTACGTATTTTTACCACACTACTATGCTGTGTGTTGTTGCTTCATCTTCCTCTTCAAAATAATTCGCAAGAGCTGCGCGCTCCTTTCGCGCTGCACAAGACTTCGTTCAAATTGCCATTAATTCGGATTTTAATTAACAAAACAATTAGTGCATTAAGACAAGAAAACCATGCGTACCATGGGTTTTATAAAGGCAAAAGTGTCGCACGCGCGATTAGTCAAGAAAATTGTGAAAATTAAGAAAACTCCAGTGATAAGTGGCTTTCGGGCATTTAGTGGTCCCACAAAATTCACTCTGCGCCCTACATGCCAACTAGAGGTACCACTATACATTAGACGTAAACGCGCCAGAAGCAGACGTCGATAAAAGTGCAAAACAAAACACAACGCTGAAAATATTTGTAAACAGCTGTCGGCCAAACAGCCGCCAGATGGCGCCACCTCGCCTCGCTTGTTGGCATTGCCAGCTGCAAGTAAACGCCATATTTGATTCTGCCTCGTCGCTTTGGTGTTTGTTAAAGAAAGCGAATTTTCATACAAACAGCATAATTTGATGCTGATGCATATTGTGACTGAAGTTTAAAAATAAAAGAAAATGATTTGAATATTACGTGCGAATGAGTGTGTATTTTATATCGTGAGTTGTAAGGCGTAACAGCAACAACAACTGGCCAAGGCCCAGAAAGGTAAAAAAAGATGATGCGAAAAGGAAAATTGCGCTGCTGCCTTACGAGGCATGTGACGTCACAGACACACACGCACTCACTGCGTACAAAATAATTCATGGCACAATACTAACTACAACGTTACAACGTGTCCCCTTTGCAGCGTTCGCCATGGAACAATACATCGTACATAGCAACAGTGAGGACATGGAAATGAAGCCCGTCTACTCGGACTTGCAAGTAGTGCAAGTACCGCACGACGAAGTCAGTGTAAGTACAATAACATCTCAGCTCAGAGCTGAACTCTGACTTAAAGCATCTCGCCCCGACAGTCCCTCGTCCTGCAGGACGATCAGCAACTGGTGTTCAGTGATCAGCAGCAAGTTGTCTACCAGACCGCCGCCCCCGCGCAGTATCAACAACCGCAGCAGACGACAACCGCGAGTCACTACATTATAGGCGCCGAGCTGCAGCAGCAACAGCAGCAGCAGCAGGAAGTGCAGCAACAACAGCAGCAGCAGGTGGTTATGCACCATCAGCATCAGCAGGTGCACTACCAGCAGCAACAGCAGGAGGTGCAGCAGCAGCAGCAACAGTTGCGTCTGGAGCAACAGCAGCAATATGTGCAACAACAACAACCCGCCATTCAGCACACGCAGCAAATCTATTACACATCAGACCAAGTGCTTCA
The DNA here is from genome assembly GCF_035044405.1 of Drosophila montana. Taxonomy (NCBI): domain Eukaryota; kingdom Metazoa; phylum Arthropoda; class Insecta; order Diptera; family Drosophilidae; genus Drosophila; species Drosophila montana. Next base: position 1,349,404 of record NW_026998322.1, read on the forward strand.
GCCCAATACCATTGTGCAGCATGCATCCATGCAGCAGCTGCAACAACAGCAGCAACAGAAGAAACAGCAGCAACAGCAAGTGCTGCAGCAGCAACATCAGCAACAGTACCAACAGCAGCAGCAGCAGCACACCGCCTATCAACAGCAAACTACGTCGCTGGTGCAAACCACTCCTCAGCAGCAGCAGCAGTTGCTACAAAGCCCACAGCACCAGCAGCAAACGCTGCAGCTGCAAACGGCACCAGCGCAACAGCAACAGCCGCAACAGCATCCGCAGATTGTCTACCGCATGACGACCACGCAACAACAGCAGCGCCAAATAAGCGTAAGCATTTTGAATTAGACACCTCCTAAGAACCTTTTATGGCTATGGGTTACGGACATAAGCAATTCCTTTCGGGCACAATAATGTATGTGTATTAGGATCGGGATTTTCAGTAAAACACCTGCTCAAAGCTTTATAGATTTTCCAAAAACTAATAATTTGACCTGTTAAATGAGTAAAAGACCGTAATTGAATTTATTAGATTTGTTTGCAAATTTAATTTACCTTTTTGAAATTAGTTCATTTTACTTTGGTCGCAATATTGATTTTTAAAGAGCTGCGCGTTTCACACCTGAGTATAATATTTATAGACAAGAAAAAAGAGAAGAGATAAGATCTTAGCAGGAGCTCCTAACTCGACGAGCTTAAAAGGGAAACTGAAAGTAGTTTATGACAGTAGAATGATAACTTCGAACCGATACATCAAAGGCGGAGTTGATTATTAGAAATCGGCATAATCGTAACGAGCAGTTAATCTTTATTATGACAGCTCGCTCAGCCTACGAAAAGTCGAACTTAATACTTTATTATTCAACAAATGAGAAACAACAAATAATTCATTAAGAAAAACATCCAAGTCCTAATGACTGCCCCATATTAGTCTCAGTTTCTCTGGTTTCGGAAATGCATTGATATTATTTAGGTTTATGTGTGAGTTGTGTCGACAAAGAAAACAATATATAGACTAATGCGAATGATTTGCTTGCAGATGCTCAACAACACGCATGTGATTGTGCAACAGCCGACAGGACAGCAGGTGTTGATACAGGCCCCGCAGCACCAGGAGCTGATTATGCGACAGGCCACTGGCATTCCACAGCAGGGTATCAATATTCACGCGTACAACAATCGCGTAGTGTACACTACCTCGCCCCAGCAGCAGCAACAACAGCAGCACGTACTGCAACAACACGTGCAACAGCAACAGCAGCAGCAACAACAACTACATCTACAGTCCCAAACCACACATCTTGTGCAGACGCGCGTCGTGCCGCAGCAAACGGGCAACGTCGTCTATCAGCAAGTGCAATTGCCCAAAGCGCCACTACAGCAGCAACAACAGCCACAGCCACAGCAGCAACAACAGCAGCAACAGCAACAAGGACAGGTGCAGCAGCAGCCACAGCTAGTGACCACAGGCACACAACTGGTGCGTTCACCATTCCGGGGTAAAGCAACACGTGGAAGTGCCGTCATTGCCAGACAACCCATTGGTACTGCGGTAACAACGCGTGCGGCTTTGGCGCCCACTCTTGTGCGGCAAATGCGACCTCGTGGCGGCCTTCAGACCGTGACTGGTGGCATTATGAGAAGTGTACGGCAGCAGGGCGTGCGACCCACTCGCACGCAGCTGGTGGTGCAGACAAGCGCTGCCGGCGAGGGCCAGACAATGCAGCTGGTGACCCAGCCACAGATGGCCAAGCAAATAACTATAACGAATCTTGGCCAGCCTACAGTGACGGCGCCGGGTCAGCAAATGCAGCCGCGTCATATATATCGCCAAGTGGTCAGCGAGCCGTCTGCCAATGCCCAGCAGCAACACCAGCAGATGGTCGTGATGCGTCAACCGCCGTTGCGCTATCGGACCGCTTCGGCGCCAACGGCAGCTGCGCCCGCACCGAATAGTAACACGATGGGCTTGGATCTGGAGGAGAGCATACAGGCGGTGGTGGTAAAGAAAGAGCAACAGCAGCAAAAGCCGGCGACGACCAATCTGCCCATTCAGCTCGCAACGGGCGGCAACACCACGTTGACTACCTACTACCAGCAGAGCTCGGCCGCCAACAGTAGCAGCGAAGAGGAGCAGCAACAACAGCAGCCGTCACAACAACAACAACAACAGCAACTACAACAGGCTCAGCAGCCTGGTGTGCGTACTGCCAGCGGATCCAGCATGAGCCTGGCGGAATACAAGAAACGGCAAACTATGGCAAGTTCACCGGCTCCGACAGCCACGGGCGCCGCTGGACTCACACCCATGCGAACGGCAGCACCTGCCACTCTGGTGCGGTCGGTGCCCAAGTTGACGCAGACGGCGGCGCAGTCTCAGGGAACACAGCAGCAGCAACAGCAGCAGCAGCAACAACAGCAACAACCCAACGCTGCTGCCGCACCGCGCATTATGCAGCCTCAGCAGCGGGTACTTGCCACAGCGCCGACCCAGCCGCAGCCGCAAGCGTCGTCCGTGCAACAAACGTCGCACAACAACTACGAGATTCATTCGCAGCACGTTCTGAATAATCGCGCCGGTCAGCCCATTGCGGATCGCGATCGCAACAGCGCCAAAATGTTGGTCATTCTCGCCTCCGGGGAGCAGCGTCTGATTACGTTTACGCTGCCGCGGGAGTCGTGTACCGTGCAGGATCTGCTGGAGCAGGTTTGCGTGCCTTTCGACAATAGCACCACCATCCAATGCGTGGAGCATCACGGCGCCAATGTCGACTTCGTAGTCACCGTGGGCTTTTCCGTCAACGAATCTGCCAGTGAACTGATTTCACGCGCTGAGGAGAGTCTCCAAATGAATCGACAGCAGGAGAACGCCGCCGCGGCAGCAACTACAACGCCTGCCTACAATCAACAGCCGACAACAGCGGCCAATGCAGCAGCTGCCGAGCAGGTTAAGCGAGATGCAACAGCCGCCGGCACAGGCACCACCTCCACGGCTGCGATTGCGCCAGCGGAAGGACCCAAGCTGATTGACGGCTTCTATGCCGTTTGCCAGCTGTGCGGCTTTACGGGCATGGACCATGCAAAGTGTGAACGATGTAAACGAGTTTTCCAGGAGCCGCCCAAGCGTAAATCCTATGTCACCAAGTCTTCGAATGCGTCCGTGGCCTCCATAGCTGGCGCAGGCACATTGGCGGGTGAGCCGGCGACGGCGGCAGACAAGAAACGTGAACTGGCGCGACTCAACAAACAGGTGGGCGGCGTTGGCGGCAATTTCGCGCCTGGCTCTAGCAACGTGCGGGGCAGGGGCATGGCGATTAGAGGCGGACGTACGCGCAGCGGTCGGCGAATGGCCGAGGCGGATCCCGTAGTGTTGCTCAGCAGTGAGGATGAGGCTGAACAGGACGAGTCCAATGGCGATGCTGGCAATGTAAGTAAAGACAACAGTTTTTCTGAAAATATTGACGTAACATGACCATTTGCCTCAGTTTCCCACCACCAATGCCAAACGTAATTCTAATGGAAGTGTTCATCAACTGCCTGCCGCATTTGCCTGTGATCCAATACTGCCCGAAGTGGATGAGGAAGCATTATACAAAGGTAAGCGAACAGCAAAAACGTTAAAATGTAAATTTCAATTTAAACTGGAATTTCATAGTAGGAGCATTAGGCTTTATTGATCTTGAGGTTTTTAATTCAAAAGGCGCACTTTATCTCTATAGTTTTTGCATCCCTGGTTTTGACAAAATTACTATGTATATGCCTGTGCCGTAATTTGATGTTGGCAATGATTTGCCCACGGTTGCATTTGCTGTACAAGACGCTAGATGGCGCTCGAACACCACGCCATTTTTCATACAAGAGAGTAGAAAGAAGAAGAATAACGCAAGGCGAATGCGTATTGGAGAAGTTCCTAACTTCTGCTGCATTAGAATTTGATATTTGTTGTGCACTTTTGACTAGATTTTTTTTAGTTTGTTATGAGTTTGACGCAATAACTTATTTTAAAAGCAAATAGTTAAACAATGAGTGATGAAGGTAAGCGGCATAGACAGCAATAAACTACAAGTGAAAAAAATGTGACTGACAGCCGCCACTGCGGCAAACAAATGCAGCCACATGTATTGAAGAAATAAAACCAAATCAATTATAACTCAAACTGTATCCAACCTTATATTCCAATGCAGACTTTGTACGCGGAGATGTTACTGATCTGTCCGATATGCCCGATGGCGAAACATTTACCACCGAACTGACCTGCAAATGTCTGCGCCTGATGCCCTACCGTTTTATGATAACCGAACCGGTAAGTGGCCATCTCCTACTCGATTTTTCAAAATGCTAATTACGTGTTGCCTCTACCTAATGTAGGTTACCTTTACCTCAAAGGGAGTGCGCTTGGCCGGAGTGCTACCGGACAAGGACGAGAAGTTTGTGCTGCACATATATAAGCACGAGGTGATCAAGGTTATTGCACACTTTGCCAGCTACGAGCAGGCGCAGCCGCTGGTCACGCTCTACATGCTGAAGACCTGCGCTCAGTATGTAAAGTCGCAGCTGCAGCTGCCCGAAGATGCGCCCAATGAACGTAAGTAGCGAGTTGCAAGCCCTGTTATGGAAGCCAGTTATTTACGATTCCTATTTCTCCTTGCGATTCTTCTACAGAGTTCGGCGTCAAGTGGCACGGCAGCTTTCACGAGCGCCGCTTAATACTGCTCTTTGATACGATCAGTTTTTCGGCTCGCGAGACCCTCAAATCTATGTTTAGTTTTCTGGATGAAATCTCATCGCGTGATGCGGCGGAAATATTGGAGCGTATCGCGGAATCAGATCGCAAGGCACTGGACAAGCCCACACAGCTGGCACCGCGACAGCTGCGTCCTGACGAGCAGGTCAGTCTGCTTATGTACCCGCCCAAGGGCACGGGCGGACTATGCATACGCATGGAGGATTACGTTTGCCTAACCAAGGAGTCGTACTTGAATGACATTATCATTGATTTTTATCTGCTGTGGCTGCGCAACACACTCATACCAGAGGCTCAGCGCGAGCGCACTCACATTTTTAGCACATTCTTTTACAAGCGCCTGACAACGCTAACTCGTCCAACGGACGTAAAACAGACTGCGGCACAGAAGCGTCATGCACGCGTCCAAAAATGGACAAAACTAGTTGATATATTTGATAAGGATTTTATCATAGTGCCTATTAATGAGCAATCGCATTGGTTCCTGGCCATCATCTGTTTCCCCTGCCTAAAAGGCCCCGTCACCTTCGACACCAATCAGCCTGTGGAGCCGCAACACCTAAAGCGTCCGCGCGGCAAGAAGGTCGCTCTGCAGATTGGGAACACAACAATTACGCCGCTGTCCAAGCGGGAGACAGTCACTCTGCCGGCCATGCCCAGCGAAATTTGTCGAATTGCCGACGACGAAAGCGAACGTGATGAGGCTGAGGGCGATGACAGCGATATGGCATCTGAGGTTAGTGAGAACTCGAATCCACCCATCAGCAAGGAACCGGCAGCAGCGCCAGCGGCAACGCCAGCACCCACGACGACAACGCCGTCTTCTGGACCCGCACGAGCAAGTAACGACGACGTGCCGGCTGTGAAGCAGCCTTTGATTTTAATCTTTGACTCTCTGGCGGGTGCCTCGCGCAGTCGAGTGGTGGCCACGCTGCGCGATTATCTGACATGCGAATACAAGGTGAAGAAGCCGGATGCGCAGGCGCACATTTTCAACAAGGATAACATGCCGGGACATTGCGTCAAGGTGCCGCAACAGAACAATTTTACCGACTGCGGCCTTTATCTGCTGCAGTATGTGGAGCATTTCTTCAAGGATCCGATTAAGGATTACAGACTGCCCATCAAGCAGCTTACCAATTGGTTCGATTATCTTACCGTCACCAAGAAGCGCGAGGACATCGCCCAGCTGATACAGCAGCTGATGGATGACAGCAACACACAGCAGCCGCGGCTCATTTTGCCAGTAATCGAGTTTCCCACTCTCAATGGCCAGTTGGTTGAGTATCCCGAGGAGACGGAGAGCGCCGAGTTTGAGGAGGAGGAAGGACACGAGGACGAGGAGCACGCTAGTGATATGGTAAGAAGCCCCCTCAACAGGCAATCCTCATGAAGAGATATTAATTACGCCTCTACATTCTAATGTGACAGCATGAGGACAGCACACCCACTGAAATGGATGTGGATCCCACGGCCGAGGAACTGCAGCAGGCACAGGCGTCGAAGGCGTCCGCTCAAACCGTGACAACAACTACGACAACTACCAGCCCCACTGTGATGACAGGAACCACGGCGCGCAGATTTGTCCTCAAGCGTCGCCTGCAAAACGGTGCCTCCGCTTCGCCAAGCAATGGCAATGGAGCGAATGCCGGAGAGAACAATAACAGTAACCAGGTGGTGATGCCACATCTGGTCAGCACTTCCCCCCTCAGCAACAGCAGCAGCACACCCAGCTCCCTCATAGCAAAAGGGGTTGCCGCCAGCGTTGGCACTGGCAGCCTTAAGATTCGCAAGATCGAACCGTAGCACTCGGGTGCAGACCCTGTTGCAGACATGCCTCCGTTGCAGCTGCTGCAGTTGTTGCGCCCATTGTAAATAATAAAAATAAAAAAATTTATTATACAAACATTAAAAAATAAATATGCCCAACATTTCTTAAATTAATGATAATTATAAAAAACAAAACTCGTCAAATATATTGAATAATGAAGTTACACGGAAAACTCCATTCATTTGTGCAGAAAATATCAAAGTGCGCTTGTTTTAATGCTCTTGCAATTTGTGTGTGGGTGTGTGAACTTTCAATTTCTAATGCCCATCTGCCGCCCTTGCCCAAGAACCAGTTTGCGTTCGCCATGTAAGCTAGAATGTCTGCCATGTATACATCTGCCATAAGCTTACGTGTTTACATGGTGAGACTTCCATAGACACTTCCAACTAAACTCAATAATAACTCGAAAGCGGATTTGCCTGCAATTTCTGGCGAGCTTCCTTATATATTTAAGTAGCCGCACTGTGAAAATCAAATAGAAATTAGCGTACTTTTTGGTGCGTGCACCCTGGGGCAGTTGCCATGTAGTTGATTAAGAATACATGGCAAGCTACATGAAACGCACACATACACATACATGCACATGCATACGTCATGTATTGTTCGGCCTCAAAAGTTGGGTTATGTTCACAGCAGCAACAGCGGTGTGAGACGCGGAGGCTGAACAACGAATGACGTGCACAAAGCAAATGAAAGAAACGCGCCCACCCTACAAGTTTGAATTGTAAATAAGTATTGGCGTTGAGCAGAAAAAGTTTAAACGAATTATTTGATGTGGCATAATTTAATATGTTTAATGTATAATACATTTACTTTTATTAAGTTCAATAAAAGCAACTAAAATACGCCATAGTATTAATTGTTGCTTGTTGCATACAATGTTCTTTAGAGTGGAAGACTGCGGTAAGCCTCTTAATACCAAATGTTGAATACGCAATTTAGAAGAGAACATTTTACACGCTTTTAATTCCCCAAATACGTTTTAATTGTTATGTTTACTGTATTAAATTTATCGATAACAAATCAGCTGTTCTGTTGATAAGCAATTACACAACTGTTGCTTGTTCAGGCCGTTTTAAAAAGTTTGGTCACTTTGGACACCAGACGCTTCTCAGGAGTTATTTTACAAATTGCCCTAGGGAAATTTTTCGAAAGAGACCAAAAATTTCCTTTTGCTTATCAGCCGCACTTGACTGCAAAAAGATTGGTAAGTAAATTATATACAGAAAAAATAGACCATTTTTTAAATTTGATTTTTTTATTTCATGATTTGTAGAGTTGTACGTCCATTAAATACTGTACAAGATAATCACAGCTGAGGGGTGAATTCAGTCTTCCATCTGTTTAAAGCCCATTGTCATCCAGTTGCCTCCAGTGCTTTGCCAGGATCTGCAACAGAAGAAAAGAAATAAAAAACAAAAAAAAAAAAAATTTTCCTAACAGTCCAAATGTCTATTTCAGGTGTCTTGCAGTCTTTTGGTCTCTGGCTCCACAAGGGAACCGAAGTCTTGGCAGTCTTAGAAAAATTGCAGTTTGGGAAATATCAATGTGAAAAGTCGATTGGACCAGAATATAATCGTCTAATATTTTTAATTTCTGGAGAGCCAACAGGTTCAAAATATACATCATATCAAATAAGTATTATATACTCAAAGCGTATGTATATCTTTGGATGTTTTGAACCTCTTACGAATTAATTTTTCTGGTCTCATTTTGTAGTCGTTCTGTCGCTGAAAGACAGAAATATTACAGATTTAGCATGGGTTATGCTCTTGTCTTGGGTGTTAGCTTGCGGTCCGGTTGTTAGATTTGATATTAGATTTGAATCGTTTTTAAAAACGATTTATTTATATATATAAATATAGTATGAGTGCTGTTTGCTTAAGGGGGCTGCGGAGTGCGGGGCGTGACTCGACTCCGACTTCGCATGGAACGTTCGATTTTCAACTCTTTGGTTGCTTTCTTCTGACTAAAAGTCCAACTCTCGTGTGGGGGAAGCACCGGGGGTTAAAAGCACACACACACATTACACACACGTCACTGCTTTGATTTTTCATTAACATTGTTAACGGTACGTTCTTGTTGTGCTGTTGTAGGTTGTTGTTGTAGCGTCTTTTAAATAAAGTTCACGTTTTGTGCTTGATATATTTTTTTTCTCTCTTTTCTGTATTTTTTTTTCGTTTTGTTTTAAAATATGTATTAGATGATGTTTTTTTTTTTTTTGTAATTTGCTTATTTTGTAAGTTTGTTTATATCATAGAGAACTTTCGCATGACAAATAGCTAGGCAAAAGAGAGAGTGAGAGTGTAAGAAACAGAGAGAGAGAGAGAGAGAGAGAGTTGGAGTGTTGTGTATAAGAGACGAGCTGTTCGTACGATTGGATTTGTATAACGATTATTGGCGCTGGGGCTGTGTGCGTGGGTCCAGCTGCTCACTTAGCTTACATTTCATTTATGATTTTCATTGCATTCGAAGACATCTTCGTTTCTTCTACTTTTCTAGTTTCACACGCGACCGTTGCGACACTTTTCTGTGCATCATTTCTTGAGGAGGAGGAGGTTGGGAGGATTTTCGCGCACTTTTTGAATACCCGTAAACAATACTCAACGACACACTCAACGTCTGCCGTCCCGATAGCTGCGTTGCCCCCCACCACCGCCGCCGCCGCCGCGATCGCCACGAAATTGTCGCGAGGATCCGCTACGATTGCCGCCATACTCGCGTCGTCGACCGCCCACGGAGCTGTTGTTGTTGTCCCGGTTGCCTGCACTGATACCCGGCACGTTTGGCCCGCCCACGTTGCCACCAGCTGCATTGCTGCTGCCACTGCCGTTGGCAGCGTAGACCGGAAATCCAGGTGGAGCCGAAACTGTGGGCAGACCGGCATTTTTCCAGGCCGCAAAATCCTCGTAGCTGGGCGCCTTATCGAAACCCGGCGGCGGTGGTCGCATTGGCTGTGGCGGCGGGTAGTCTGGCAGCGGCGGCGCTCCAGGTCCATCATAATACCGCACCGGTGGCGGCAGTTGCTCGTACATTGACGCTGGTGCGCCCGGTGGTAATGCGTTGGCAGCTCCTGCAGCCGAGGGCATCGGCAACTGGCCAAAGGGCGGCACAAACGGCAGCGGGGGCAGCTGGCCGTGCATGTTGCGTATGTAGTCGGCCACATAGGCCTCGGCAGCAGCGGCCGAGGACATGTAGCGCTCCCACGAGGGCATGCCCATGTCACCGGGACCAGCTGCACCGCCAGCCATCTGGCGGTAGGGTGAGCCACCACGCTTGAAGCCGCCGCTGCCGGGCATGCCCATGCCCATGCCATGGTGATGATGATGCCGATAGGGTCGTTGATGATGATGTGGTGCGCCATGTCCATAGCTGCGCTTGTGCCGCATCGGTCCGAGCTGGCTGTTGCCACGACCGCCGCTATGGCCCCGCGTGGAGAGGCTGCGTGGCGCCTTGTAGATGACATGGATGCCCTTCTCGCGCATCACACGCGCCGTTTCCTTGGATTTCCGCAGAATGGGCGTCAATTCGATTTGTTCGTCCTCGGGAAACAGGCGGCACAGCTCGGCGCCAATTTTGGGCTCAATTTCCTGGCCATCACGTCCAATCTTTACCGGCTTGCCCTCGTTCCACGAGTTGTGCAAGTGCAAGGTGGCATTAAACGACAGCTCCTTGCGACATATCCAATCCAGCTCGATGACGCCGCCCAAAGCCTTGGGCGAAATGCTGGGAGGCAGCACCCAGGCCACCTGCGGTATATCCCTACGCGAAGGCGCAGCCATGCGCGCAAAGCCCGCGAATTTACCTATCAGATCAGATATAAACGGGGAGAGAGGAAAGAGAGAGTTTTAGCTACCCAAACGAAATCCCAGCTAGCCCGCTTACCGCTCTCATTGACGGAGAATATGAGCAGCACGTTGCGCGCCTCCTTGAAGGCCTGACTCAGATTGGCATCGTTCTGGGGCAGCGTCGCCCAGACGCTCTTGCTCTTGGACAGCTGCACGTTGTCGCTGTTGTTGGACTTGATCAGAAAGAAGCGGGTGTCCCGAAATAGATAATTCAGCTTAGTCATGTAGTCATAGGACTTTTGGGTGTTGCCACCGCCATCCTTTTCCGGTGTGGAGCCCTTCGAGCTGTTCGCCATCGTCACCTTGCTGCGCGCGCCGCCATTCCGTTTGTGCTGAGTGCCCGAATCTGAATCGGAGGACTCACTATCCGACTCGAGTGCGGGCAAGAGTGAGGGTTTCTCATCCTCCGCATCGCTAAGATCGCTCTTGTTGCCGCTGGCACCCGCTCCACTCAGATTGGCTGCCGTGGAGCTGCTGCTACTGGTGGCTTTCTTGCTGCGCGTTTTTTTGATGCTCGGCTCACGCTCCTCGCTGTCCTGCGACTTGGAGTTGGCCTTCTCATCTGTCTCGACGGGCTTCTTCGACTTGGACTCGCTGCCGCTGCTGTTGGACTTTTTCTTTTTACCATTAAGGTCGCCGGGGGATGCGGCACGCTTGGTTTTCTTAGAAGATTTGCCCTTGCTAGTAGATGCAGCTGTTGCAGTTGTTGACGTTGCGGGTTTGGCAGCAGTTTCTTTGCTTGCTTTACTACTAGACTTGGTTTTGGTCAGCCGTTTGCTGCTCCTGCTGCCCACGGAGGACGGAGCCGTACTTACCGAGCTGATGCTTGGCTCCGAGTCGGAGGCCATGGAGCCAGCTCGCGATTTGGACGCCTCACTGCGCGTGTCGAACGAATCGAAATCCTGCAATTCCTCGGCAATATCCGCTTCATTCTCATCCAGGCCGAGATGTACTGCATCTAAATCGGCCATGTCGCGCATTAGCGACTGCTGCGCTTATCCTATTTGACGCAATAAACGGTACTCTGTTTGTTTACCTTCCCACAGTGTTTTGTTGCTGTTACTGTTGCTTTTGTTGTTATTGTTGCCTGCTTGTAGTACTATGGACTGCTTGGCGGCGGCTTCTCTACTCCTCTTCTATGCGCTCCTTCATTCAAGCGCGCATGAATGAGACAGCAATCGGAGCAGCGGAAATAGACATAGAGAAAAAATGCCAATCGATTTAGCAAACCGAATCTGCAAAACCCAATTTGCAAATTGCACAGTGTCCAACACTCACTTTCTGCACGCTGCGTGCTAGTATACGCAGTAGATTTGCGCCCACTTTATTGCACTTTTTGTGTATTTTTCACTGCTTTAATTTACCAATTAAGAAGAACAAATCTTTAACAACGATTTTGCGTCAACAGAGACAAGAGACCAATGGCGGCAGAGGAGTGCCGCTATATGTATACAAGCGCAATGCAGAGTTGTTTTGGACTTACCATCAAAATTGTATCTACCGACCGGCAACAAGTTATCGAATGGCTTGCCGCTTTTTTGCTTAGCTTATTGCTTGGCAGGCTAAACTTTAAATACATTTTAAAGGGTCTTTTAATATAACTTAATTATAAGTAAAATTTAAAAATTTAATAATCAACAGCAAATAGTATACTTTTTATTGTTATTCCATTTAATTTTACAATTATTTTTCTGTTTTTTGATTTCAACAGCGACTAGTAGCAAAAATAGTATGCTTACTTATCTTGATCTTAAGCACTTCCTAAGCAAACATAAAAAAACAATCATCATTTAAATCTTATTGCTACTGCTGGCAGTTTACGGACGTTACATTTAAATGATGACGCATGCATTTGGCGTGCGTATCATTGTGCTCTGGTCCATTCGATAACAGAGCTGACCAGCTGATTCATCGATAGGCAGAAGAAAGCAATACAAACAAAGGGCAGGCACAAGCTGACACAATAAAAACAACACAATAACAATAGCTAATTAAAGCTAAACAGCAAGTATTAAACACGGTGAGTCATCGAATAAACGTGCAAAGGTTTATTCTCCACCATGTCCGAGAACACAGCAAAAGAAGCCGAACCACCCAGCTACGAGGAAGTCATGAGAGGCAGTGCACCTCCCATGCAGGGTGAGTTAACGAATGCCAAAGCAAAACACGTAAACTGAATTACACCAATTATTGCAGATGCCCGACTGATAACTGGCGTACATCAGGGCGCGCCGACAGCACCACCGAACATGGCCAGTTATGGAGCATTTGAGACAACGCCAGTTAGTATTGTGGTGCAGCCAGCGCTGCCCACAGAGATCATAGTGATCGGTGCGTGCCCGTCGTGCCGCATTGGCTATCTGGAGGACACATTCTCGCCGCTGGGTTTATGCTGTGCAATATTTCTCTTTCCCATAGGCATTCTCTGCTGCCTGGCGATGCGCGAGAAGCGCTGCAGCAATTGCGGAGCGACATTTTAGGTGGAGGCGCTGCGCCGCCTGGTTAACTCTCAATGATCTGAAAGATCTGTAACTATTCCCTGACACATTGGACTGTTAAGTTTTTAAAATCACACAATCAAATTATGCTAACTGGTTAGCTTGTTAATCATTAAACTCGATGTATGTATGTATGTATGTATATGCACATGTATATATCTGTAAATACGGATATCTTAGGCTTTCATGAGGCGTCTGCTGCCCGGAATCAGACTCGCCCAAACATTACATTCCATTTGCGATGTCGCCGTTGTTGTGGACACAAGGCCCGCTTCCGTCAAATTTAATTGAAATATAATGGGGCGGTTTTGAATTACGCCGCTTGTTTGCTCTTGGCTGCCTCCTCTTTTTTATTTTTGCTTGCATATATGTTTTTGCTCTTTGTGAAACGTAAACAAGTGAAAATTCAAGTATAGCATGCACGACCCGCGCATGCCCTGTAAATAAATAAATTATTAGTCACCCTCCATAACTATCCATTAGTTAATTCTACTATAAAATGATAAATAATAGACCTACTTTCTATTCGAATTGCTGCAACAAAGTTATATTAATAGCCACCCATCCAGTTCGGTTTGCCACAAGCCTTTGCAGCTAGCTTATATGCCCTTCTGTGTATATTTAATCAGCAGCTCAGTGTAGAACAAAGTCGCCGGCATTCACATCCGCCGCACGGGCATCTTTCAGACTGCAGTCGCAAAAGTCTCTCGCGTAGACATGTCCAATATCTCAGCTCTGCTGCTGCTGCTCCTGCTATGGACTACGCTCCTGGCTGGAACAGTGTTAGCCTCCACCCGCTACAATGTGGTAATGGTAATCTTTGACGATCTGAGGCCGGCTTTGGGTGTTTATGGCGATAGACTGGCGCAAACGCCACACCTGGATGCCTTCGCCCAGGGCAGCAGCTATTTTACACGCGCCTACAGCCAGGTAAGCCTCCAGGACTACTCCCAAGCCACCTTCTGATCGATTTGTCCAATAGCAAGCGCTGTGCGCACCCAGCCGCAACTCCCTGTTGACCGGGCGACGTCCAGACACGTTGCATCTGTACGATTTCTACAGCTACTGGCGCAGCTTTGTGGGTAACTTTACGACTTTGCCGCAATACTTCAAGGAGAACGGCTATTACACCTACAGCTGTGGCAAGGTATTTCATCCGGGCCTTTCCTCCAACAACAGCGACGACTATCCCATAAGCTGGTCAGCGCCAGCATTTCGTCCACGCACGGAGCAGTTCATGAACTCTCCGGTCTGCCCAGATCATGGCGGGGGCGTGCTGCGCAAGAATTACCTGATATGCCCCGTGCAGCTGCAAACGCAGCCATACAAAACGCTGCCGGACATCGAATCCGTGACGGAGGCAATGCGTTTCATAGATTCGCGCAAACGCAGTCGCCAGCCGTACTTTTTGGCGCTGGGCTTCCACAAGCCGCACATCAATTTCCGTTTTCCCAGGCAGTTTCTTGGGCGCTTCCCTCTGGCACCTTTCTACAACTATACGGAGGATGCTGTGAAGCCGCCAGATATGCCCGACGTGGCCTGGAATCCCTATACGGATGTGCGCTCACGCGACGACTTCAAGCACAAGAACATATCCTTTCCCTACGGGCCCATTTCCAGACAGCAGGCGGCACAGATCCGACAGGCCTACTACGCCTCCGTGGCCTATGTGGACGATCTGTTTGGCAAGCTGATGGCCCGCTTGGATCTGGAGCGCACAGTGGTTGTCGTACTGGGCGATCACGGCTGGTCGCTGGGCGAGCACGCCGAGTGGGCAAAGTACAGCAACTTTGAGGTGGCGCTGCGCGTGCCGCTTATCATACGCAGTCCAGAGTTTCCATTGACCCAGCCTCGTCCCATGCACAGCATCACCGAGCTGCTGGATGTCTTCCCTACGCTGGTGGATCTGGCCCATCTGCCGCCGCTTCCAGCGTGCAATAGAAGCAGCAGCGTGCTGGAACAGTTGACCTGCTCCGAAGGGAAGAGCCTGTACCCGCTGCTCCAAGGCATGGGATTGGGTGAGTTCCATGCGCGCTTCTGCGGCGACCTTTAGCTAAATCTTTACATCCCACAGCCGAGGAGCACGTAGCAATCAGTCAGTACCCGCGTCCAGGTATGCTGCCCACAAAGCATCCCAATAGCGACAAGCCCAAGCTGCGCAATATCAAGATCATGGGCTATAGCCTGCGCACGAATTACTATCGCTATACGCTCTGGGTGCGATTCCATGCCCATAACTTCAGTCGAGGTGAGTAAGCGGATTGAGGAGTTCTTCGAGGTATTTGCCCTTAAGGTAGATGTACCTTTAAGTTAAAGAGAGTGCCCGAAATTATTTGATCGAAAAAATCAAAAGGCGAAATATTTTCTGTTGAATGTATTTAAAAATATTCCAGTCGATTGTAGGATAATAAATGGATAAAAATAATGTTTTTTTTAAATATTTGCAGATTGGCACAACATCTACGGCGAGGAGCTGTACGATCATCGTTTGGATTCCGGCGAAGAGTTCAATTTGGCTGCGCTGCCGGAGTTCAATGCAATACGCCAGCATTTGCGCTGCCGTCTGATTGAGGCCGTGGGCTAAAATCCCGCTTGGGTCAAATTCAACAATTCATATGCATTATAGGAAAAACATGGAAGAGTTAAAGAAATAAACTTCCCAAATTATAAATAGAAAATAACTGTATTTGCGATTAGACGAGTTTGTATACCAGGAAAGTGTGTAAAATAGAGTATTGAAGTATAAGTTATTTTAAAGGATACATAAAAAATTAAAATAATAAAGTATTTATAATAATATAAAATTAAGTAGTAATATTATCTTTCATTAATATTATAATAATATTTTAGTGTTATCTCTTTCATTAATATTTTAATATTTTTAATTCATTTTATATAATTGATATAAGATAAATAATATTCCCCATTGAAGTTGGTTACATTATGCCAATATTATAGGGTATGTATTAGTTGCGAGCCATTTTTTGCCTCTCCACTCTTGTCGCAGTTCGTGCCGCGCCGCGCTGCCCCGCGCATGCGTGACTTGTGTCCGTTGCCTTTTCCGTTGCTTCGTTTTGTGAATATTTGTGAATGAAATTTCATTGAACGTTGGCTCTTGCCGCTGCCGCCGTTGACAGCCAAGCTTCGCCGTCGCCGTCGCAGTCGCCGTTGGCGTAAGCGTCGACGCCCATGCTTCAAAGCCAGAGCTGTTGCCAGGCGGGTGAAAATATGTTGGCGCTGTTTGGCTGGGTAATTAAATCTGCAGTCGTCGCATCGCTTGATCAATCTGGTCTGCCCCTCCCCCCGCTCCATTTACCGGCAACTTGCGCCCTGGGCCAACGCTCGCCAGCTTCCAGCTCCCAGCTCCATTCAGCTGCGCTCTCCAATTGCACACCTACATACCTGTGCATACACACATGCACACACACACACACACATGCACATGTGTGTCTACTATTTGGCGTGGGCTATGCTGGGAGTCGGCTGTGTTGGTGGCTCCGCTTGTCATCTGGCCATATGGGCCGTTTCTTGAGGTGATTAAACTGAATTTTTGGCAGCGCTTTTACTCGCAATGGGCGTTATGGACCACATTTTCCGCTAGCCATGCAGCTGCTGGCATTGTGTGTGTGTCCGTGTGTGTGAGGTGGGTGTGGCAGATGCCATAAATTGCAGTATGCATATGTATATATACATATATACATATGCACATACGTATGCATATGTGTAGAGCAGCCTACTCGTATAAATTTCGAAAGCTGTGCTTAAACGCGTATGCGTTTAGATATACCCTGTTAATTTATGCAAGTGTTCAAAAAGGGTATTACATATAATTGTAATAGGCTCCGGTCAACTTCAATCTAGATGCATATCTAGATGCTATAAATATGTCTTTCAGATTATATATTCATTTGATTTCATCTTTATTATGATTTGAATATTATGTTAAATATTATTATCACCCTTATTAGCAGTATTATTACTGTTATTATTGTTAAAATTTATATTATTATAAATGATTCTAAGCCCTTGCCGAAGTGGAGATAGACCTCAGGAGGGAGTTTCTAGTGGAATCCGCACATACTACAATGCGTCGGCAATGTGAGATGCAGAAATTCCGCAAAAAAAGGTATTTTTAGCATTACTATGAATATTACTATTACTATTATTGCACTTTTTATTATCAGAATTTCTATTCGTACTATTGTTATTTTTATAGAATATAAATAACCAAAGTGGTCAACATCTGAGAATTGAACTCGAACATTCATCATCAGTTCGACTAGTTATCAACAAAAGGTTCTATAACATTTTCTACATACCAAAAAGGAACATAAACTGGGTAATAGTTACTCTACAACATACTGATCTCCATTCTCAATTGCAGCTCACGAACTTCCGGCGTGGCCAAAGCCATTTTCTGCTATAGTTAAAGAAATGCAGAAAGTGTTCTTTCAACAGGTTTTCCTAGAGTATTTTGTGTGTTGAGGCAAGGTATGTTGGTATGTTAATGTGGAGATCCATGCATTTAAGGCATTTAAGAGTAAATCAAAGATGAGAGGAATCTGTTTAATTGTTCAAAAGGCGACGGCTGGCAAATGTTGTTGTAAGACAGGCTCGAAAAAAACTCGGTAAAAAAAGCTATAAAGCTAACAAGTAAATTTAGTAAAATAAAGCAACAAACACACACACAAACACACGCGTACAAAAAACCACTCAAAAGATGTGAGTTTGAGTATGGCAACTAATGTGAATACATGTGAATACAACTATATATATATAATGAAAATTTGTAGGTTGTTGTCGTGGTTGTTGTTTATTTCTAAGCTAATTCAAATGCGTGGGCGTCACAAACGAAATTGCAAAATATGCGTAGGCTGTGGACATGTGTGTGTGTGTGTGTGCGTGCGAGTGTGTGTGTATGTGATACCTCAACAACAACGCTGCGTTCTTTCTTACCTACGCACAGTTTTCAAGCAACTGAACATAAAACGTGGTGCTCGCTCGATGCCCGATGCCCGATGCTTGGCTTCAACGGGCTCCCAACTTTAGACAACGCGTCGTCGTCGTCGTCGTCGTCCCGCTCAAGTTGGCCTAAGAAAAAATGCTAATTTCGGTTGACATGCCATAGTTTGGCTAAGGCTAATGACGAAGGTTGTTTGTTAGCTCCGTCAGTTGATTTAATTTTCAATACCCTGAACCCATCGAAAATGCGTAAAATGGGCATATTGGCTTTGTGAAGTAAGTTTCTTCTTGATCAGCATCAACTGTCGAGTGGATCTTGCCAGCTCTGACTGTCCGTCTGTCCGTATGTATGATCGATTTGAAAGCTTATAGGAGATTAAGATTATAAGATTAAGAATCTATATCGACAACATGTTTTTTGATCACATCTCGAGGCTTATCAGGGCTAGAGACTTAAGTACCTTGTGGCGTTCCAAAACACTGAACTTTTTGGATACCTCTGCCAAGTCAGGCATAGTCTTGGGTTCTGGTATATGCAAACTTCTAAATTGCATATTCAAGCCCTGATAGTTTAATGAAGATCGGACCAAAAAGCTGTGAAATTAATCAAGTATGCATATCCCATATATAGTTTAGGACCAAGGCAAGAAGGGACACAGAATGTTACTTAATAGGACTTAAGACTCGCACCTGGCATTAGGGCATCTGCCAGTCGAGTACTTCCGACTGGAGCATTCTTACTTTTTTTTAGATGGCTAGTAAACTACGTTGCCCATAACTGGTTGCCAGCCGAGACGGCGATAGAGGGGCGGAGCGCGGGCTCTAAATTTCTTTTGACGGAATCTCCATGAATTAATGTTGGGCCGGATTATGCCAACTGATCATCATCAGCATCAGCATCATCATCATCATCATCATCATTATCATCAGAATGAGCAGCAGCGGCCTCTCCTCAGGCGCTTGCCACTTTAAATACATATGTATATGATACTTATGCCTTTAACAGATGTCAAGCTGTGTCAAGCTGGAAATTTTGGGTGATTACTTATGCTGATGAGACCCGAGAAGCGCAGCTCAGCTGACAGCCGAGTTTGCCAACTAACAACTGGCACACGTTAAAATTGCTTTTTATGGCAACAGTAAAGACAACAGCTTTAACAAAAAACTACGAGATGAGACTTTGGTATTAGACCAGCCAACAGATCTGTGGCTTAAATCTCTGCTGTGATCTTCGGATAACTATTCCAATCGAGCTATTCGCAGATACCCATGCCTAGGCCTCATTGGTGGCTTCTCAATGTCAAGGCCTGATCGCTTCATCAGCGCATTTCTTCAGCTTCAGCTGCTCCCCGAAAAAAACTACGAGCGATGATAGCCTTGGCCATAAAAAAGAAGACACGACAATGCCAAAAAGAAATTGGTCAAGCAAAAAATATTTTGAATGAAATTCCAGCGACGCAGACATACAAACAATAAAAACAAGCAGAACAAGCCGGAGCATGCTCTGGGAATGGGTGACTAGGAGATACCCTCTGCTTGGTTAATATACTTTTAAGTTTCTCCAGTGGGTAGAAGATAGATACAATATGAAAGCCTATGGAAAAGTGAAAAGGTAAAGCATCAGGTAAGCTTTGATTTTTTATTTTTAAATAGAACTGGCTACTATCATTCAGATATTGTAGATCTTCCTCACAAGTGTTTATATACATAATTATATATATTATACCCTAGCTAATAAATACAGGGTATAGAAAGTGTTCATTCAATGGGCACAAAGGTTGTGAAGAGGATTCCCAACCGTCTTGTCTTGTAGCAACAAAATAATTTATTGAAATTCAAATTTATTATCCGCTGTTCGGGCTTGGCCCCGGCCAGACGCTCAGTTTGTCAGTTTTTTTGTTGGCTTGGTTTTGATATTTTCCCGTTTGGTTTTTGGGGTTTTTATTTTTTCTTTCAACCTCTGAAAGCAAACCCAATTCAGCTGGAATGCAACACATATGGCCCAGAGCGTTAAACATAACTAAACGAAACAATCAAGAATGAGTGTAGAAATTCCAGAATGAGCCCACGCAGCGACCAGATCTGGCTTAGGGCAGCGGGACGCGGGCAGCGGGCAGCGGATGACCTAGCAAGGGGCAGCGGGGTGGCGGACAGAGGCAATGTGATCAACGTTTAGCTGAACGGATTGCGAGTAAAACGAGAAAATTTTTGCTCGTTTTGCTGGCATTTTACATGTGGCATAAACAAATACGAGGGCGCAGCCCGGCGCAGAGCAGCGATCGGGGGCATGGGAGGAGGTGAGGGGTATTTTATTTTAGTGAAGAGTGAAGACTGACCGCCAGGCAAATAATTTGAAAAGCAACACGGGCAGCCGCTGTAACGCGTGCTAAACAAGTTTTGTCGATCGGCAACGAAGATCGTCTTTTATCTTTTGTCTTTGGCCCTTGGATCTGGACCTGGACCTGGACCTGGACCTGGACCTGGCTTCAAAAGGTTTGTCCTCTGGCCGTTGCAGTGCTTTTCGGTGCTGGTTTACCCAAAAGGGGTTGAGTTTTGAGGCTCCAGCATGAACGAAATATGCCAGCCCCAGCCACGCGGACTGTCCACATAAAAGACATTGAGAAATCGTTTAGCTGTGCTGCTGCTGCTCCTTTCAGCCAAGTTTTTATGATTATAAATATTTATGCCTTCTTCTTGGCTCTGCGCTGGGTCTGCTGCCTCAATTCAAATCGACAACGACAACGACGACGACGACGACGAAATAAAAATCTCATTTTTACAGACAAGACTCGAGATGCTGCCCAGGCTAAAATCGTTGTCCCCATGCCCGGCTCCGTCTGCGTGTCTATCCCCCCATCTTCGTCTCAGTCTACCTTCCCGTCTGCCTGCTCTCTGATCCTATTGTGCGTTATTTACGTTCAAATAATTCAAATTAAGCAGCGCAGCTGAATTTCGGCTGTATCTGCTGCTAGATATGCTCGCATCTTAACACCAACCTCTGGAAACGCGGAGATTGTGACCGAACAATGGACCAGTCGGAGGCCGCGTGCCAAAATTTTGATGAACTACCTTGCCGAGGAGCAGCGGGTCGCGCCTGCGTCTTCCTGGAAGCGCTCGCCTTCAGCCAAGTGCTTATTATGCCTCTAGCTTTAGTTTCAACTGTTTTGTTGTGTTGTTTTTTTTCCTAAATACACTTCTGTTTTAATTTTGGGTAATATCATTTTGTCACGAAATATGTTATATATTTTCGGATTGGATTACTATATCATATAGTCCAATCCATCAAAAATTATGTTCTTGTATGAAAAAGTTTTTGTTTTTTAATATATGTTAACCAAGTTAGGCTCTTACGAATTCCACCATGCTCTTCATATATGAGCCAAATCCTACCAATATCGGACTGCTAACTTCTATAACTCTATAGAAATAAGCGGTCGAAAAGTAAGTTTTTATATGACATATTTTTCGTTTATTTTTTTTTTCTTTTTAATATTTTGACTACGCAGCTACGAACTTCAATTTACTTCTATGTTATTTACAAACCCATATCAAATTGGATTTCTAAATATATCATATGACCCCAATAGGAGTCCTTTAACAGCACCTCTATGCCGTATATCAAGAGTATTTAAGCGTATTTGATATTCGGCTTGGCGCTGTTAGCCATTCTCTTTTGTTTATTATTTTGTATTTTTTACCCGCTGGACCTTTTGATTGCGCTATCAGACTGTGGCCCGGAGCAGAGACGTTGCGTCGCTGCCGCTGAGGCTCGTGCTGCCGGTGCCGCTGTCGCTGCTGACGCTGACGTTGCAAAAAGTTTACAATTAAATGATTTAAACAATGTTTTGCCGTTTTACGGTTTACACCTGTTTGAGTTCAAACTATAAATACCCCTGACGTAAATACTCATAGCCACGGTTCGCCTCAGAGCCACTAAATCCGTACGGTTGGGGCCCCTCTCGTTTGTACATCTTCTATATCTATATATATACATTGTGCATATGTATGTATGTATGTACGTGTTTGTATGTGTTCAAGTGTAAAGTAAATATGTGCCTGAGTATATCCACTCGGTCGAATCGTTGGCGCTCCCATTGTCTGTCATTTCCATTTGAATGTTTTTCCCAATTTTCACGCTTCAAATTAATGAGCATTTCAGGTAGTCGAGGCAATTGCTGGCGCCAGTTTTTCGCTAAATGTTATTCGAAATATTTGCCAATGGGCGATTTTCTTTTCTTCATTTTTCTTTTTGTTTTGTTTTTTTTCGGTTTCGTTTTATTTGCGGAAAATTTTTGCATTTCGATAATGTTGTGGCGTGAGATGTGTTCAAATATTGTGAAGAGTTTGCTTCAAATCAAAAAAATAGTTTTTCATGATATGGGGGCATCGCTTATACGAACTGACGGAAATTCGTCTCGTTTGACGGCTAGCAAATGGATATAGATCCGGGCAGACATCTCTACAAAACATTTCCCTTAGTTATATATTTTATACTTTCTTCTATTCACATATATTTCTTGAGATAGTTATTTTGCTCAAGAAATATTTGTTAATGGAAAAGGAAAAATTGCAAGAGGGTCGACAACAAATCAGAGAGCGAAAAATTCTACTGCATACTTGGCCTGCTTGCTTGCCAGAAAATCGCAGCTGAAATGCCAGGCGAACAAAAATTGCAATTAGGTTGCGAAAAGTCTACGGTCGCAGAATTCCACTGCATACTTTCAGGGGCGACAATTGCAGGCAACTCATATTTTTCCACACTAAGGGATAACACACTTGCAGCCGATGGAAACAGGGATTAAGGCGGGGCAGCTGTTGCTGTTGTGTACGGCTGAAAAAGTGTTCATGTTCTTTAGCTCTTTAGTTTCACTAGGACTAACTCCCTGGTTCAATAACCAAGGATGTAGGAGTCAACTAGGAACCTTTGACTATTTCGTAACGGGACAGGCGGAATTTGCGGAATATCTCGGGTAAATTATGTCTGATATTAAAATGTTATACCTTTTTAAATTCGTACGGATCCCTACTATCAATCTGCATTCAAACATTTTAAAAATCGATGGGTTAAAAAAAGAGGTTGACCAAAAACCGATTCGGTTATAAAGTCAACCTTTCTTGATGATTTTTTGGAATATTTCGGCCAAATAATATCAGATTTGGGAATTTTATACCATTTTGGACTCGTAAGGATCAGCACTATCGATTGGCATCAAAAGAATGAAAATCTAAATTTTCACC
The DNA here is from genome assembly GCF_035044405.1 of Drosophila montana. Lineage (NCBI taxonomy): Eukaryota > Metazoa > Arthropoda > Insecta > Diptera > Drosophilidae > Drosophila > Drosophila montana. Next base: position 1,372,520 of record NW_026998322.1, read on the forward strand.
CAAATCGTCAAAATGGCAAGGGGTTACATCACGTTTTTTCTCAAATTCGGGGTCGGTTCGAAAATCGAATCTTTTTTGATGGTTTTTATTGAATATCTCGGGTAAATGCTGTCCGATTTTGAAATGTTATGCCTTTTTAAATTCGTACGGATCCCTACTATCTATCTGCCTTCAAACATTTTTAAAATCGATGGGCTAAAAAAAGTGGTTGACCAAAAACCGATTCGGTTGTAAAGTCAACCGTTTTTGATGTTTTTTGTGAATATCTCGGCCAAATAATATCAGATTTTGGGATTTTATACCATTTTGGACTCGTAAGGATCAGCACTATCGACTGGCATCAAAAGAACGAAAATCTAAATTTTCACCCAAACCGTCAAAATGGCAAGGGGTTACATCACGTTTTTTCTCAAATTCGGGGTCGGTTCGAAAATCAAAACTTTTTTGTTGGTTTTTATTAAATATCTCGGGTAAATGCTGTCCGATTTTGAAATGTTATGCCTTTTTAAATTCGTACGGATCCCTACTATCAATCTGCATTCAAACATTTTGAAAATCGATCAGTTAAAAAAAGTGGTTGACCAAAAACCGATCCGTTTGTGAAGTCAACCTTTTTTGATGATTTTTTGGAATATCTCGGCCAAATAATATCAGATTTGGGAATTTTATACCATTTTGGACTCATAAGGATCAGCACTATCGATTGGCATCAAAAGAATGAAAATCTAAATTTTCACCCAAATCGTCAAAATGGCAAGGGGTTACATCACGTTTTTTCTCAAATTCGGGGTCGGTTCGAAAATCGAAACTTTTTTGATGGTTTTTATTAAATATCTCGGGTAAAAGCTGTCCGATTTTGAAATGTTATACCTTTTTTAATTCGTACGGATCCCTACTATTCAATGGCATTCAAACATTTTAAAAATCGATGGGTTAAAAAAAGTGGTTGACCAAAAACCGATGCGTTTGTGAAGTCAACCTTTTTTGATGATTTTTTGGAATATCTCGGCCAAATAATATCAGATTTGGGAATTTTATACCATTTTGGACTCGTAAGGATTGGCATCAAAAGAATGAAAACCTAAATTTTCACCCAAATCGTCAAAATGGCAAGGGGTTACATCACGTTTTTTCTCAAATTCGGGGTCGGTTCGAAAATTGAAACTTTTTTGATGGTTTTTATTAAATATCTCGGGTAAATGCTGTCCGATTTTAAAATGTTATACCTTTTTAAATTCGTACGGATCCCTTCTATCAATCTGCATTCAAACATTTTAAAAATCGATGGGTTAAAAAAGTGGTTGACCAAAAACCGATGCGTTTGTGAAGTCAACCTTTTTTGATGATTTTTTGGAATATCTCGGCCAAATAATATCAGATTTGGGAATTTTATACCATTTTGGACTCGTAAGGATTGGCATCAAAAGAATGAAAATCTAAATTTTCACCCAAATCGTCAAAATGGCAAGGGGTTACATAACGTTTTTTCTCAAATTCGGGGTCGGTTCGAAAATCGAAACTTTTTTGATGGTTTTTATTGAATATCTCGGGTAAATGCTGTCCGATTTTGAAATGTTATACCTTTTTAAATTCGTACGGATCCCTACTATCAATCTGCATTCAAACATTTTAAAAATCGATGGGTTAAAAAAAGTGGTTGACCAAAAACCGATGCGTTTGTGAAGTCAACCTTTTTTGATGATTTTTTGGAATATCTCGGCCAAATAATATCAGATTTGGGAATTTGATACCGTTTTGGACTCGTAAGGATCAGCACTATCGATTGGCATCAAAAGAATGAAAATCTAAATTTTCACCCAAATCGTCAAAATGACAAGGGGTTACATCACGTTTTTTCTCAAATTCGGGGTCGGTTCGAAAATCGAAACTTTTTTGATGGTTTTTATTGAATATCTCGGGTAAATGCTGTCCGATTTTGAAATGTTATACCTTTTTAAATTCGTACGGATCCCTACTGTCAATTGGCTTTCAAACATTTTAAAAATCGATGGGTTAAAAAAAGTGGTTGACCAAAAACCGATTCGGTTGTAAAGTCAACCTTTTTTGATGATTTTTTGGAATATCTCGGCCATATAATATCAGATTTGGGGATTTTATACCATTTTGGACTCGTAAGGATCAGCACTATCGATTGGCATCAAAAGAATGAAAATCTAAATTTTCACCCAAATCGTCAAAATGGCAAGGGGTTACATCACGTTTTTTCTCAAATTCGGGGTCGGTTCGAAAATCAAAACTTTTTTGATGGTTTTTATTGAATATCTCGGGTAAATGCGGTCCGATTTTGAAATGTTATACCTTTTTAAATTCGTACGGATCCCTACTATCAATTGGCATTCAAACATTTTAAAAATCGATGGGTTAAAAAAAGTGGTTGAACAAAAACCGATTCGGTTGTAAAGTCAACCTTTTTTGATGATTTTTTGGAATATCTCGGCCATATAATATCAGATTTGGGGATTTTATACCATTTTCGACTCGTAAGGATCAGCACTATCGATTGGCATCAAAAGAATGAAAATCTAAATTTTCACCCAAATCGTCAAAATGGCAAGGGGTTACATCACGTTTTTTCTCAAATTCGGGGTCGGTTCGAAAATCAAAACTTTTTTGATGGTTTTTATTGAATATCTCGGGTAAATGCTGTCCGATTTTGAAATGTTATACCTTTTTAAATTCGTACGGATCCCTACTATCAATTGGCATTCAAACATTTTAAAAATCGATGGGTTAAAAAAAGTGGTTGACCAAAAACCGATTCGGTTGTAAAGTCAACCTTTTTTGATGATTTTTTGGAATATCTCGGCCATATAATATCAGATTTGGGGATTTTATACCATTTTGGACTCGTAAGGATCAGCACTATCGATTGGCATCAAAAGAATGAAAATCTAAATTTTCACCCAAATCGTCAAAATGGCAAGGGGTTACATCATGTTTTTTCTCAAATTCGGGGTCGGTTCGAAAATCAAAACTTTTTTGATGGTTTTTATTGAATATCTCGGGTAAATGCTGTCCGATTTTGAAATGTTATACCTTTTTAAATTCGTACGGATCCCTACTATCAATTGGCATTCAAACATTTTAAAAATCGATGGGTTAAAAAAAGTGGTTGACCAAAAACCGATTCGGTTGTAAAGTCAACCTTTTTTGATGATTTTTTGGAATATCTCGGCCATATAATATCAGATTTGGGGATTTTATACCATTTTGGACTCGTAAGGATCAGCACTATCGATTGGCATCAAAAGAATGAAAATCTAAATTTTCACCCAAATCGTCAAAATGGCAAGGGGTTACATCACGTTTTTTCTCAAATTCGGGGTCGGTTCGAAAATCAAAACTTTTTTGATGGTTTTTATTGAATATCTCGGGTAAATGCTGTCCGATTTTGAAATGTTATACCTTTTTAAATTCGTACGGATCCCTACTATCAATTGGCATTCAAACATTTTAAAAATCGATGGGTTAAAAAAGTGGTTGACCAAAAACCGATTCGGTTGTAAAGTCAACCTTTTTTGATGATTTTTTGGAATATCTCGGCCATATAATATCAGATTTGGGGATTTTATACCATTTTGGACTCGTAAGGATCAGCACTATCGATTGGCATCAAAAGAATGAAAATCTAAATTTTCACCCAAATCGTCAAAATGGCAAGGGGTTACATCACGTTTTTTCTCAAATTCGGGGTCGGTTCGAAAATCAAAACTTTTTTGATGGTTTTTATTGAATATCTCGGGTAAATGCTGTCCGATTTTGAAATGTTATACCTTTTTAAATTCGTACGGATCCCTACTATAAATTGGCCATCAAACATTTTAAAAATCGATGGGTTAAAAAAAGTGGTTGGCCAAAAACCGATGCGTTTGTGAAGTCAACCTTTTTTGATGATTTTTTGGAATATCTCGGCCAAATAATATCAGATTTGGGAATTTTATACCATTTTGGACTCGTAAGGATCAGCACTATCGATTGGCATCAAAAGAATGAAAATCTAAATTTTCACCCAAATCGTCAAAATGGCAAGGGGTTACATCACGTTTTTTCTCAAATTCGGGGTCGGTTCGAAAATCGAATCTTTTTTGATGGTTTTTATTGAATATCTCGGGTAAATGCTGTCCGATTTTGAAATGTTATACCTTTTTAAATTCGTACGGATCCCTACTATCAATTGGCATTCAAACATTTTAAAAATCGATGGGTTAAAAAAAGTGGTTGAACAAAAACCGATTCGGTTGTAAAGTCAACCTTTTTTGATGATTTTTTGGAATATCTCGGCCATATAATATCAGATTTGGGGATTTTATACCATTTTGGACTCGTAAGGATCAGCACTATCGATTGGCATCAAAAGAATGAAAATCTAAATTTTCACCCAAATCGTCAAAATGGCAAGGGGTTACATCACGTTTTTTCTCAAATTCGGGGTCGGTTCGAAAATCAAAACTTTTTTGATGGTTTTTATTGAATATCTCGGGTAAATGCTGTCCGATTTTGAAATGTTATACCTTTTTAAATTCGTACGGATCCCTACTATCAATTGGCATTCAAACATTTTAAAAATCGATGGGTTAAAAAAAGTGGTTGACCAAAAACCGATTCGGTTGTAAAGTCAACCTTTTTTGATGATTTTTTGGAATATCTCGGCCATATAATATCAGATTTGGGGATTTTATACCATTTTGGACTCGTAAGGATCAGCACTATCGATTGGCATCAAAAGAATGAAAATCTAAATTTTCACCCAAATCGTCAAAATGGCAAGGGGTTACATCACGTTTTTTCTCAAATTCGGGGTCGGTTCGAAAATCAAAACTTTTTTGATGGTTTTTATTGAATATCTCGGGTAAATGCTGTCCGATTTTGAAATGTTATACCTTTTTAAATTCGTACGGATCCCTACTATCAATTGGCATTCAAACATTTTAAAAATCGATGGGTTAAAAAAGTGGTTGACCAAAAACCGATTCGGTTGTAAAGTCAACCTTTTTTGATGAATCAAAAACATTTTAAAAATCGATGGGTTAAAAAAAGTGGTTGAACAAAAACCGATTCGGTTGTAAAGTCAACCTTTTTTGATGATTTTTTGGAATATCTCGGCCATATAATATCAGATTTGGGGATTTTATACCATTTTGGACTCGTAAGGATCAGCACTATCGATTGGCATCAAAAGAATGAAAATCTAAATTTTCACCCAAATCGTCAAAATGGCAAGGGGTTACATCACGTTTTTTCTCAAATTCGGGGTCGGTTCGAAAATCAAAACTTTTTTGATGGTTTTTATTGAATATCTCGGGTAAATGCTGTCCGATTTTGAAATGTTATACCTTTTTAAATTCGTACGGATCCCTACTATCAATTGGCATTCAAACATTTTAAAAATCGATGGGTTAAAAAAAGTGGTTGACCAAAAACCGATCGGTTGTAAAGTCAACCTTTTTTGATGATTTTTTGGAATATCTCGGCCATATAATATCAGATTTGGGGATTTTATACCATTTTGGACTCGTAAGGATCAGCACTATCGATTGGCATCAAAAGAATGAAAATCTAAATTTTCACCCAAATCGTCAAAATGGCAAGGGGTTACATCACGTTTTTTCTCAAATTCGGGGTCGGTTCGAAAATCAAAACTTTTTTGATGGTTTTTATTGAATATCTCGGGTAAATGCTGTCCGATTTTGAAATGTTATACCTTTTTAAATTCGTACGGATCCCTACTATCAATTGGCATTCAAACATTTTAAAAATCGATGGGTTAAAAAAAGTGGTTGGCCAAAAACCGATGCGTTTGTGAAGTCAACCTTTTTTGATGATTTTTTGGAATATCTCGGCCAAATAATATCAGATTTGGGAATTTTATACCATTTTGGACTCGTAAGGATCAGCACTATCGATTGGCATCAAAAGAATGAAAATCTAAATTTTCACCCAAATCGTCAAAATGGCAAGGGGTTACATCACGTTTTTTCTCAAATTCGGGGTCGGTTCGAAAATCAAAACTTTTTTGATGGTTTTTATTGAATATCTCGGGTAAATGCTGTCCGATTTTGAAATGTTATACCTTTTTAAATTCGTACGGATCCCTACTATCAATTGGCATTCAAACATTTTAAAAATCGATGGGTTAAAAAAAGTGGTTGACCAAAAACCGATTCGGTTGTAAAGTCAACCTTTTTTGATGATTTTTTGGAATATCTCGGCCATATAATATCAGATTTGGGGATTTTATACCATTTTGGACTCGTAAGGATCAGCACTATCGATTGGCATCAAAAGAATGAAAATCTAAATTTTCACCCAAATCGTCAAAATGGCAAGGGGTTACATCACGTTTTTTCTCAAATTCGGGGTCGGTTCGAAAATCAAAACTTTTTTGATGGTTTTTATTGAATATCTCGAGTAAATGCTGTCCGATTTTGAAATGTTATACCTTTTTAAATTCGTACGGATCCCTACTACTCAAATTCGGGGTCGGTTCGAAAATCAAAACTTTTTTGATGGTTTTTATTGAATATCTCGGGTAAATGCTGTCCGATTTTGAAATGTTATACCTTTTTAAACGTACGGATCCCTACTATCAATTGGCATTCAAACATTTTAAAAATCGATGGGTTAAAAAAAGTGGTTGACCAAAAACCGATTCGGTTGTAAAGTCAACCTTTTTTGATGATTTTTTGGAATATCTCGGCCATATAATATCAGATTTGGGGATTTTATACCATTTTGGACTCGTAAGGATCAGCACTATCGATTGGCATCAAAAGAATGAAAATCTAAATTTTCACCCAAATCGTCAAAATGGCAAGGGGTTACATCACGTTTTTTCTCAAATTCGGGGTCGGTTCGAAAATCAAAACTTTTTTGATGGTTTTTATTGAATATCTCGGGTAAATGCTGTCCGATTTTGAAATGTTATACCTTTTTAAATTCGTACGGATCCCTACTATCAATTGGCATTCAAACATTTTAAAAATCGATGGGTTAAAAAAAGTGGTTGACCAAAAACCGATTCGGTTGTAAAGTCAACCTTTTTTGATGAATCAAAAACATTTTAAAAATCGATGGGTTAAAAAAAGTGGTTGGCCAAAAACCGATGCGTTTGTGAAGTCAACCTTTTTTGATGATTTTTTGGAATATCTCGGCCAAATAATATCAGATTTGGGAATTTTATACCATTTTGGACTCGTAAGGATCAGCACTATCGATTGGCATCAAAAGAATGAAAATCTAAATTTTCACCCAAATCGTCAAAATGGCAAGGGGTTACATCACGTTTTTTCTCAAATTCGGGGTCGGTTCGAAAATCGAATCTTTTTTGATGGTTTTTATTGAATATCTCGGGTAAATGCTGTCCGATTTTGAAATGTTATACCTTTTTAAATTCGTACGGATCCCTACTATCAATTGGCATTCAAACATTTTAAAAATCGATGGGTTAAAAAAAGTGGTTGAACAAAAACCGATTCGGTTGTAAAGTCAACCTTTTTTGATGATTTTTTGGAATATCTCGGCCATATAATATCAGATTTGGGGATTTTATACCATTTTGGACTCGTAAGGATCAGCACTATCGATTGGCATCAAAAGAATGAAAATCTAAATTTTCACCCAAATCGTCAAAATGGCAAGGGGTTACATCACGTTTTTTCTCAAATTCGGGGTCGGTTCGAAAATCAAAACTTTTTTGATGGTTTTTATTGAATATCTCGGGTAAATGCTGTCCGATTTTGAAATGTTATACCTTTTTAAATTCGTACGGATCCCTACTATCAATTGGCATTCAAACATTTTAAAAATCGATGGGTTAAAAAAAGTGGTTGACCAAAAACCGATTCGGTTGTAAAGTCAACCTTTTTTGATGATTTTTTGGAATATCTCGGCCATATAATATCAGATTTGGGGATTTTATACCATTTTGGACTCGTAAGGATCAGCACTATCGATTGGCATCAAAAGAATGAAAATCTAAATTTTCACCCAAATCGTCAAAATGGCAAGGGGTTACATCACGTTTTTTCTCAAATTCGGGGTCGGTTCGAAAATCAAAACTTTTTTGATGGTTTTTATTGAATATCTCGGGTAAATGCTGTCCGATTTTGAAATGTTATACCTTTTTAAATTCGTACGGATCCCTACTATCAATTGGCATTCAAACATTTTAAAAATCGATGGGTTAAAAAAAGTGGTTGACCAAAAACCGATTCGGTTGTAAAGTCAACCTTTTTTGATGATTTTTTGGAATATCTCGGCCATATAATATCAGATTTGGGGATTTTATACCATTTTGGACTCGTAAGGATCAGCACTATCGATTGGCATCAAAAGAATGAAAATCTAAATTTTCACCCAAATCGTCAAAATGGCAAGGGGTTACATCACGTTTTTTCTCAAATTCGGGGTCGGTTCGAAAATCAAAACTTTTTTGATGGTTTTTATTGAATATCTCGAGTAAATGCTGTCCGATTTTGAAATGTTATACCTTTTTAAATTCGTACGGATCCCTACTATCAATTGGCCATCAAACATTTTAAAAATCGATGGGTTAAAAAAAGTGGTTGGCCAAAAACCGATGCGTTTGTGAAGTCAACCTTTTTTGATGATTTTTTGGAATATCTCGGCCAAATAATATCAGATTTGGGAATTTTATACCATTTTGGACTCGTAAGGATCAGCACTATCGATTGGCATCAAAAGAATGAAAATCTAAATTTTCACCCAAATCGTCAAAATGGCAAGGGGTTACATCACGTTTTTTCTCAAATTCGGGGTCGGTTCGAAAATCGAATCTTTTTTGATGGTTTTTATTGAATATCTCGGGTAAATGCTGTCCGATTTTGAAATGTTATACCTTTTTAAATTCGTACGGATCCCTACTATCAATTGGCATTCAAACATTTTAAAAATCGATGGGTTAAAAAAAGTGGTTGAACAAAAACCGATTCGGTTGTAAAGTCAACCTTTTTTGATGATTTTTTGGAATATCTCGGCCATATAATATCAGATTTGGGGATTTTATACCATTTTCGACTCGTAAGGATCAGCACTATCGATTGGCATCAAAAGAATGAAAATCTAAATTTTCACCCAAATCGTCAAAATGGCAAGGGGTTACATCACGTTTTTTCTCAAATTCGGGGTCGGTTCGAAAATCAAAACTTTTTTGATGGTTTTTATTGAATATCTCGGGTAAATGCTGTCCGATTTTGAAATGTTATACCTTTTTAAATTCGTACGGATCCCTACTATCAATTGGCATTCAAACATTTTAAAAATCGATGGGTTAAAAAAAGTGGTTGACCAAAAACCGATTCGGTTGTAAAGTCAACCTTTTTTGATGATTTTTTGGAATATCTCGGCCATATAATATCAGATTTGGGGATTTTATACCATTTTGGACTCGTAAGGATCAGCACTATCGATTGGCATCAAAAGAATGAAAATCTAAATTTTCACCCAAATCGTCAAAATGGCAAGGGGTTACATCACGTTTTTTCTCAAATTCGGGGTCGGTTCGAAAATCAAAACTTTTTTGATGGTTTTTATTGAATATCTCGAGTAAATGCTGTCCGATTTTGAAATGTTATACCTTTTTAAATTCGTACGGATCCCTACTATCAATTGGCCATCAAACATTTTAAAAATCGATGGGTTAAAAAAAGTGGTTGGCCAAAAACCGATGCGTTTGTGAAGTCAACCTTTTTTGATGATTTTTTGGAATATCTCGGCCAAATAATATCAGATTTGGGAATTTTATACCATTGTGGACTCGTAAGGATCAGCACTATCGATTGGCATCAAAAGAACGAAAATCTAAATTTTCACCCAAATCGTCAAATGGCAAGGGGTTACATCACGTTTTTTCTCAAATTCGGGGTCGGTTTGAAAATCGAAACTTTTTTGATGTTTTTTATTAAATATCTCGGGTAAATGCTGTCCGATTTTGAAATTTTATACCTTTTTAAATTCGTACGGATCCCTACTATCAATCTGCATTCAAACATTTTAAAAATCGATGGGTTAAAAAAAGTGGTTGGCCAAAAACCGATGCGTTTGTGAAGTCAACCTTTTTTGATGATTTTTTGGAATATCTCGGCCAAATAATATCAGATTTGGGAATTTTATACCATTTTGGACTCGTAAGGATCAGCACTATCGATTGGCATCAAAAGAATGAAAATCTAAATTTTCACCCAAATCGTCAAAATGGCAAGGGGTTACATCACGTTTTTTCTCAAATTCGGGGTCGGTTCGAAAATCAAAACTTTTTTGATGGTTTTTATTGAATATCTCGGGTAAATGCTGTCCGATTTTGAAATGTTATACCTTTTTAAATTCGTACGGATCCCTACTATCAATCTGCATTCAAACATTTTAAAAATCGATTTGTTAAAAAAAGTGGTTGACCAAAAACCGATTCGGTTGTAAAGTCAACCTTTTTTGATGATTTTTTGGAATATCTCGGCCAAATAATATCAGATTTGGGAATTTTATACCATTTTGGACTCGTAAGGATCAGCACTATCGATTGGCATCAAAAGAATGAAAATCTAAATTTTCACCCAAATCGTCAAAATGGCAAGGGGTTACATCACGTTTTTTCTCAAATTCGGGGTCGGTTTGAAAATCGAAACTTTTTTGATGGTTTTTATTAAATATCTCGGGTAAATGCTGTCCGATTTTGAAATTTTATACCTTTTTAAATTCGTACGGATCCCTACTATCAATTGGCATTCAAACATTTTAAAAATCGATGGGTTAAAAAAAGTGGTTGGCCAAAAACCGATGCGTTTGTGAAGTCAACCTTTTTTGATGATTTTTTGGAATATCTCGGCCAAATAATATCAGATTTGGGAATTTTATACCATTGTGGACTCGTAAGGATCAGCACTATCGATTGGCATCAAAAGAACGAAAATCTAAATTTTCACCCAAATCGTCAAAATGGCAAGGGGTTACATCACATTTTTTCTCAAATTCGGGGTCGGTTTGAAAATCGAAACTTTTTTGATGGTTTTTATTAAATATCTCGGGTAAATGCTGTCCGATTTTGAAATTTTATACCTTTTTAAATTCGTACGGATCCCTACTATCAATTGGCATTCAAACATTTTAAAAATCGATGGGTTAAAAAAAGTGGTTGGCCAAAAACCGATGCGTTTGTGAAGTCAACCTTTTTTGATGATTTTTTGGAATATCTCGGCCAAATAATATCAGATTTGGGAATTTTATACCATTGTGGACTCGTAAGGATCAGCACTATCGATTGGCATCAAAAGAACGAAAATCTAAATTTTCACCCAAATCGTCAAAATGGCAAGGGGTTACATCACGTTTTTTCTCAAATTCGGGGTCGGTTCGAAAATCGAATCTTTTTTGATGGTTTTTATTGAATATCTCGGGTAAATGCTGTCCGATTTTGAAATGTTATACCTTTTTAAATTCGTACGGATCTCTACTATCAATTGGCATTCAAACATTTTAAAAATCGATGGGTTAAAAAAAGTGGTTGACCAAAAACCGATTCGGTTGTAAAGTCAACCTTTTTTGATGATTTTTTGGAATATCTCGGCCAAATAATATCAGATTTGGGAATTTTATACCATTGTGGACTCGTAAGGATCAGCACTATCGATTGGCATCAAAAGAACGAAAATCTAAATTTTCACCCAAATCGTCAAAATGGCAAGGGGTTACATCACGTTTTTTCTCAAATTCGGGGTCGGCTCGAAAATCGAATCTTTTTTGATGGTTTTTATTGAATATCTCGGGTAAATGCTGTCCGATTTTGAAATGTTATACCTTTTTAAATTCGTACGGATCCCTACTATCAATTGGCATTCAAACATTTTAAAAATCGATGGGTTAAAAAAAGTGGTTGACCAAAAACCGATTCGGTTGTAAAGTCAACCTTTTTTGATGATTTTTTGGAATATCTCGGCCATATAATATCAGATTTGGGGATTTTATACCATTTTGGACTCGTAAGGATCAGCACTATCGATTGGCATCAAAAGAATGAAAATCTAAATTTTCACCCAAATCGTCAAAATGGCAAGGGGTTACATCACGTTTTTTCTCAAATTCGGGGTCGGTTTGAAAATCGAAACTTTTTTGATGGTTTTTATTAAATATCTCGGGTAAATGCTGTCCGATTTTGAAATTTTATGCCTTTTTAAATTCGTACGGATCCCTACTATCAATTGGCATTCAAACATTTTAAAAATCGATGGGTTAAAAAAAGTGGTTGACCAAAAACCGATTCGGTTGTAAAGTCAACCTTTTTTGATGATTTTTTGGAATATCTCGGCCATATAATATCAGATTTGGGGATTTTATACCATTTTGGACTCGTAAGGATCAGCACTATCGATTGGCATCAAAAGAATGAAAATCTAAATTTTCACCCAAATCGTCAAAATGGCAAGGGGTTACATCACGTTTTTTCTCAAATTCGGGGTCGGTTCGAAAATTAAAACTTTTTTGATGGTTTTTATTGAATATCTCGGGTAAATGCTGTCCGATTTTAAAATGTTATACCTTTTTAAATTCGTACGGATCCCTACTATCAATTGGCATTCAAACATTTTAAAAATCGATGGGTTAAAAAAAGTGGTTGGCCAAAAACCGATGCGTTTGTGAAGTCAACCTTTTTTGATGATTTTTTGGAATATCTCGGCCAAATAATATCAGATTTGGGAATTTTATACCATTGTGGACTCGTAAGGATCAGCACTATCGATTGGCATCAAAAGAACGAAAATCTAAATTTTCACCCAAATCGTCAAAATGGCAAGGGGTTACATCACGTTTTTTCTCAAATTCGGGGTCGGTTCGAAAATCGAATCTTTTTTGATGGTTTTTATTGAATATCTCGGGTAAATGCTGTCCGATTTTGAAATGTTATACCTTTTTAAATTCGTACGGATCCCTACTATCAATTGGCATTCAAACATTTTAAAAATCGATGGGTTAAAAAAAGTGGTTGACCAAAAACCGATTCGGTTGTAAAGTCAACCTTTTTTGATGATTTTTTGGAATATCTCGGCCATATAATATCAGATTTGGGAATTTTATACCATTGTGGACTCGTAAGGATCAGCACTATCGATTGGCATCAAAAGAACGAAAATCTAAATTTTCACCCAAATCGTCAAAATGGCAAGGGGTTACATCACGTTTTTTCTCAAATTCGGGGTCGGTTCGAAAATCGAATCTTTTTTGATGGTTTTTATTGAATATCTCGGGTAAATGCTGTCCGATTTTGAAATGTTATACCTTTTTAAATTCGTACGGATCTCTACTATCAATTGGCATTCAAACATTTTAAAAATCGATGGGTTAAAAAAAGTGGTTGACCAAAAACCGATTCGGTTGTAAAGTCAACCTTTTTTGATGATTTTTTGGAATATCTCGGCCAAATAATATCAGATTTGGGAATTTTATACCATTTTGGACTCGTAAGGATCAGCACTATCGATTGGCATCAAAAGAATGAAAATCTAAATTTTCACCCAAATCGTCAAATGGCAAGGGGTTACATCACGTTTTTTCTCAAATTCGGGGTCGGTTCGAAAATCAAAACTTTTTTGATGGTTTTTATTGAATATCTCGGGTAAATGCTGTCCGATTTTGAAATGTTATACCTTTTTAAATTCGTAAGGATCCCTACTATCAATTGGCATTCAAACATTTTAAAAATCGATGGGTTAAAAAAAGTGGTTGACCAAAAACCGATTCGGTTGTAAAGTCAACCTTTTTTGATGATTTTTTGGAATATCTCGGCCATATAATATCAGATTTGGGGATTTTATACCATTTTGGACTCGTAAGGATCAGCACTATCGATTGGCATCAAAAGAATGAAAATCTAAATTTTCACCCAAATCGTCAAAATGGCAAGGGGTTACATCACGTTTTTTCTCAAATTCGGGGTCGGTTTGAAAATCGAAACTTTTTTGATGGTTTTTATTAAATATCTCGGGTAAATGCTGTCCGATTTTGAAATTTTATACCTTTTTAAATTCGTACGGATCCCTACTATCAATTGGCATTCAAACATTTTAAAAATCGATGGGTTAAAAAAAGTGGTTGACCAAAAACCGATTCGGTTGTAAAGTCAACCTTTTTTGATGATTTTTTGGAATATCTCGGCCATATAATATCAGATTTGGGGATTTTATACCATTTTGGACTCGTAAGGATCAGCACTATCGATTGGCATCAAAAGAATGAAAATCTAAATTTTCACCCAAATCGTCAAAATGGCAAGGGGTTACATCACGTTTTTTCTCAAATTCGGGGTCGGTTCGAAAATTAAAACTTTTTTGATGGTTTTTATTGAATATCTCGGGTAAATGCTGTCCGATTTTAAAATGTTATACCTTTTTAAATTCGTACGGATCCCTACTATCAATTGGCATTCAAACATTTTAAAAATCGATGGGTTAAAAAAAGTGGTTGGCCAAAAACCGATGCGTTTGTGAAGTCAACCTTTTTTGATGATTTTTTGGAATATCTCGGCCAAATAATATCAGATTTGGGAATTTTATACCATTGTGGACTCGTAAGGATCAGCACTATCGATTGGCATCAAAAGAACGAAAATCTAAATTTTCACCCAAATCGTCAAAATGGCAAGGGGTTACATCACGTTTTTTCTCAAATTCGGGGTCGGTTCGAAAATCGAATCTTTTTTGATGGTTTTTATTGAATATCTCGGGTAAATGCTGTCCGATTTTGAAATGTTATACCTTTTTAAATTCGTACGGATCCCTACTATCAATTGGCATTCAAACATTTTAAAAATCGATGGGTTAAAAAAAGTGGTTGACCAAAAACCGATTCGGTTGTAAAGTCAACCTTTTTTGATGATTTTTTGGAATATCTCGGCCATATAATATCAGATTTGGGAATTTTATACCATTGTGGACTCGTAAGGATCAGCACTATCGATTGGCATCAAAAGAACGAAAATCTAAATTTTCACCCAAATCGTCAAAATGGCAAGGGGTTACATCACGTTTTTTCTCAAATTCGGGGTCGGTTCGAAAATCGAATCTTTTTTGATGGTTTTTATTGAATATCTCGGGTAAATGCTGTCCGATTTTGAAATGTTATACCTTTTTAAATTCGTACGGATCTCTACTATCAATTGGCATTCAAACATTTTAAAAATCGATGGGTTAAAAAAAGTGGTTGACCAAAAACCGATTCGGTTGTAAAGTCAACCTTTTTTGATGATTTTTTGGAATATCTCGGCCAAATAATATCAGATTTGGGAATTTTATACCATTTTGGACTCGTAAGGATCAGCACTATCGATTGGCATCAAAAGAATGAAAATCTAAATTTTCACCCAAATCGTCAAATGGCAAGGGGTTACATCACGTTTTTTCTCAAATTCGGGGTCGGTTCGAAAATCAAAACTTTTTTGATGGTTTTTATTGAATATCTCGGGTAAATGCTGTCCGATTTTGAAATGTTATACCTTTTTAAATTCGTACGGATCCCTACTATCAAGTGGCATTCAAACATTTTAAAAATCGATGGGTTAAAAAAAGTGGTTGACCAAAAACCGATTCGGTTGTAAAGTCAACCTTTTTTGATGCTTTTTTGGAATATCTCGGCCAAATAATATCAGATTTGGGAATTTTATACCATTTTGGACTCGTAAGGATCAGCACTATCGATTGGCATCAAAAGAATGAAAATCTAAATTTTCACCCAAATCGTCAAAATGGCAAGGGGTTACATCACGTTTTTTCTCAAATTCGGGGTCGGTTCGAAAATCAAAACTTTTTTGATGGTTTTTATTGAAAATCTCGGGTAAATGCTGTCCGATTTTGAAATGTTATACCTTTTTAAATTCGTACGGATCCCTACTATCAATCTGCATTCAAACATTTTAAAAATCGATTTGTTAAAAAAAGTGGTTGACCAAAAACCGATTCGGTTGTAAAGTCAACCTTTTTTGATGATTTTTTGGAATATCTCGGCCAAATAATATCAGATTTGGGAATTTTATACCATTTTGGACTCGTAAGGATCAGCACTATCGATTGGCATCAAAAGAATGAAAATCTAAATTTTCACCCAAATCGTCAAAATGGCAAGGGGTTACATCACGTTTTTTCTCAAATTCGGGGTCGGTTTGAAAATCGAAACTTTTTTGATGGTTTTTATTAAATATCTCGGGTAAATGCTGTCCGATTTTGAAATTTTATACCTTTTTAAATTCGTACGGATCCCTACTATCAATTGGCATTCAAACATTTTAAAAATCGATGGGTTAAAAAAAGGGGTTGACCAAAAACCGATGCGTTTGTGAAGTCAACCTTTTTTGATGATTTTTTGGAATATCTCGGCCAAATAATATCAGATTTGG